>NC_134031.1:15387806-16022307 GCF_964204645.1 Tubulanus polymorphus | reverse complement strand
CCACATCGGCGACTTATATTACACTTTTTCTCCTGAATTTTCCGAATGTCAGTTATTTTCCCTGATTTTATCTGCTAAGATTCCAATAAATCAACACAGTCAATACTTAAGATATAGATGGAAACTGATTGATTTTATGCACCGTCTGGCAAGCTCACCAATTTCCCCAACTTTCCTGTTTTTTAGCTTCTTTTTACAAAATTCCCTGACTATCCCCTGACTTATTTAAAGAAAAAAAAATTTCCCTGACTATCCTTTGAGGTAAGTGGCTACCCTGTTAATTGATGGAACCAAAGAAACTTCAGGGCCTGACCTATTATCTTAGAAAGTAATATCTTAGATTGCAAACATGACATAACATAACAGCAATGACATCCTAGCATACACACTTGGTGCGTGCAATATTTTACTCAGGGTTAGGTTCTTGGCGAAAATCTCTTTAAACATTTCTCGGCTTGATTCTCAGTAGTTCCATATACGTACAATTTACCAACAGGCATTCGATAAGCAAGCATTCAGAAACTAAACTTCAAACTTAAACACTATGTGTTTCATGTTGTTTCATGTTTATACTCGTCAAAATATGTCTTGCTATCTATCGATCCTGAACTGAACCCTACACAGATTTCACAACTCAAAACATCGTCTTCGGTTTCTATTTCGTGGATATCAATTTCTAATCATGCAGCGAGGATGATTTCTTCGGAATAAAAAAAAGAAAACAAGGGAATGAAGGCATCTAAAAATAGTCAGCTAACTAGTCAGTCTGCTAACAAGGGTTGTTCGAGGCCAAACGTACCCGTAGCAACCTTTTGTTCGAATTTCGGGCACACAATACGCCATTGTCTAACGAACCAGGTCATGTCTCGGAGAAGGAGGAACTCCTCGCTAAACTAGACACGATACACAAAGCCATCTGAAATGCCTATCTGAAGGCAGCGAATGTCTACAGGGGTCAACTTATTTCTAATGCATTACAAAGTAGAGACTATTATTATCAAAATAGCTATCTTAATTGCAAAATGTAGATCATCTGATACAATATCAGCGTTGTATGGTAAAAGTCGTAATCTGATAAGTCATCTCTATTTTTCAGTTCCAACTTGTATTACTGAATTCAATTTGCTGAGAACCATAAGTCATCAACATAATCGACGATCTACCCGAATACGACGACTAACGCGATACTCGTCGTAAGTCGCGCATTTCCGCTAGCAGCCGTGAATACGGCATTGGTCGAAAATGTTTTTCTTACGAGGCACGATGGCTACCAGCCAGTCGTCATCGTTATTACGACCAAATCCGAAAACTCCATCTCGTTGCTCGTCGTCGGTTCGTGACGAATGGCTACAAACATGGCGATTATTGGTCGTTGCACACCAGCGCGATGCGTTACACTCAATCAAGTCAGAGAAAGCATCGGTAGTCGTCGTCTATATATGCGTCGCACACAACGCGCTGGATGGAAACCCGTAATAAACTCTTTATTCACGATGAGAGTAACTCCGCGACGACGACGCGCATTACTAATAAGGAACGAGCCTTCAGGCGCAGAGAAGAAAGACTATATACATATCAGATGTTAATCAATACAGATCGGGCCAATATCAAACGAGCTAGTGAGCGAGCGTTCTCAGGATGATGCAATACAACAACTATTCCAACAATCCATATCATATCAATCTAGTGTATCATATCTAGTATAATGAGGGGATACGTTCTATTCAACACAAAAAAAAAGAAAAGTAACACCGCGTCGGGATTTCCGACATCGAGCTTTTGAACAGCATGCATGCCGACTAATACGCCCTGAGAAATGATGTCGGCCAGTCTTTAATTGATTTATGTATGCCGGTATTTTTCCGAGTGGTAAAAACACACACGGAGATCGAAGAGAGAAACAGGGTTGAAATATTTGTTCCGCACACAATATGGTGCGCTGGGAACAACACACACACATAGACCTAACACTAGTGTGTAGGCCTACAGGATATAGCATGCCAACGAACGTGCATATAGCTTGTGTGTTAGATATTTGGCAGGTCGCCCAGAATGAAAGACAGCTGCTATATTCTGAACTATGAAAAACCTGCCACAGCCTGCATAATACATTAGCCGAGGGTGTCAAGGGGAATTTTACCTAAGAAACTACAAACTATTAGAAAACAACCCGACTGGAAGCCTAATCTTCTTCATTGTAGAACGGTTTAACATTTCACAGTTACTTTTACATCCTATTAAATAATTTAAGCACTAATTTCAGTTTTATAAAATGACCATTTACCATCAATTTTTAATGATTTAGTTAATTTTGCACATTTCACCTTCCCAACAACCGGATCACGTTGATCCAGGAAGCTATAAAGACTTGTTTAGATAATATCCGCGAATTCGCAGTTTTTACTCAAACTTTACACGGTGTTTTCCATACATATAACATCGTTTATATCGGGCGCAATTAACCGAGTACAATGAACGCTTCTCCCTTCAGAACCCTCGGCCAAATGGAACAGTGAATAACAAGCTCAACCTGTGGTAACCAATACACAATGCTATACAGCCTATACAGAGAACTGCTTGTTGTATAGTACACCGCAATCTAAGACTTACAAGCTTTAGAATTTCTGTCATGCTCAGTAGGCCGTGGGGATAATGTCACCCTCAGCCATTGAATTTTCAATAATATTCTTTTCACGTTAAGATCTGTTATACTCTTTACAGATCGCAGCAGAAGGATTTGTTCCGATTTGCTATGCAAAAAAATAATCGTTCGCAAACGAATATCAATTTCGCGACAACGAAAGAGATAAAGCTTTAAGGCCCCTTGATTTATTCATATTTTTAACAAACAGAATACTAATGTCCACGCTTGTTAACCAGAATATAATACGCAATTCGGGGTGGTTTCAATCGTAAGCAAAAATAGAAAGCTGAATAGGCGTAGTTTTCAGGTTTTTTCAAGTAGCGGATCCACAATTTCAGGAAAGGGACGGCACAAATCAAAACGGAGTCTGGCGTCTTTTTTTCTCTCTCGAAATTTTAGATGCGTATAGGGACACGGTCTCGGCATGATCGAAGCGATTTTCAACTCATAAATTAAATAGGAATCAAGAGATTTTTCACGTGCATCGTCTTCGTTTACACAAAAACATCGTCCAAAAATAATTTGCAAGGACTTATAGGTTTCATGTATTCCCGATGCACCCACTGGGTCCATCGCTAATTTCTAAAGATTCGCAATTTCAAATTTGAGGAGTATTCAAGCGACTTAGAGCATAAAATTCACTGAAATTTGATGGGTATTTTTTCACGATGAGAACCTAATCTAAAAGGTTACCACATTTCACTGAAATAAATACTGCTCATTTTTAGACAGCGCTACCGGGAACAATCCTTGATATTCGTCAAAAATATACGTAATAGATAAATATCGATTAACTGAACCTCATTTTTCGGAGTCTCATCGGAAATGCTCGAGGTAAACTTATGAATACATTGGACGGGTTTGGTTATTCTTGTAAGTGTCATCAAGACACACAACAAATAGCAAGATATTTTTTTTCTATTAGGCTACATCATGGTTTGATCTCATATTTTCCGACCTATCCATAGATTTTAGTTTTGTTATGTATGGTAGCTTTCAAGCAGAGAAGTACTGGGATTCATAAAATTCTATCATCGAAGGTCATCCTATATGCGGTCGGCCTTTTCATGTCGAATAGGTTTAAAATCTTTTTTTTAAATCTCATTTCATAATGAGCAAATTTTGCCACTCTTTACTGGTTTTGAAGTTAAGACTAGGCCTATATAGTTGGCAGGGCTTTAATCTGATAATTCAAATATTCAGCAACGTAGCCTACTACAAATTATCAGCTGTAAAATATTAATAACATCCTATAGAACACCAGCGTGGTTTTACAATAATAATTACTCGCTAAAATCCATTTGACTACAATTACTATTGAGTATATCCCACCCCAAAACAACGTTCCATTATCTTCAGAAAAGCGATGGCCAGTCGAAAACCCATCAAAAATACTCTACAAACCTGAATCTTATTTGTACGGCAGCAAAATAAGGGTAAAAAAAAATTCCGAAAAATTAACGAAATGAGAAAAGCATTTCTGATTCTGTAACGAACGAGGCCTAACGTAATAACGCATATTTGCTTCCATTTCGCACACATTCCACTTAAAATTAGTGAATAAAACACACAAAAAAAATCATAATTCCAAACAAAGTACTCCACTGCAACTAAATAATAGGTATCAAGCTAACAATCCATTTGCGTGAATATATTCCACAATAATTCCATCGATGCCGTGTATCGCCGTGTATACATTTTAAAGAAGGGTTACTACAAGCCCAAATCATTTATATATCCGCCACACAATAATGCTTTTTTCATATAATATACCCACCGCTTAAAATGTTCCGCTATTTTCTCGTCACTGGCTTGTTCGGGTAAATTTCCAACCCATAGGTATCTCGTCTCTCTAACCATGCTTTCTTCAATTCACAGATATCGCGTACATTTTTTGCGCGGCTACTAGTAGTATATAATAATGCTAAAAACGTTCATTTCATTTCGCGTAGTGGCGAACTGTGTAGAGTAGTGTATGCCAGCGTCGCTCGGTAGTGTGTGGCGTCGACTCCTGACGCACTTGCGCACAACCGGCGCTAAACGCGTACACAATTACGCAGGTTTCTTGCACTTTGACCTTGATGAAACTAGGTCAACAATACACCGCAGTCGTACATGTGTTATGTTGTATGTTGCCGCGTTGATTCTGTTCGGTATATTGCTATACAGAGTAGACTCCGCATGCACTAGTACCATCCGTCAACTCGAAAATTCGAAAAAGTTGGGTGATTTTTACTGGATGATTCACCAGCTTTATCCTGTCAACTCGGATGAATTGATATCTTTTATTTTCGTAATAAAAACTATGAAGAAATTAAGAAATATTTTCAGTCCCAACGGCAATGCTGCTGAGAGGAGGTGACTGCAATATGGATGAGACGGCTGGGCTTGTACCTTTTCTTAATTTATTTAGAGGAATAAAGTAGAATGGGATCACTCAAACATTCTTGATTGTCTCTTTGGTTTGTTTGTATTTCAGTCAGTCTTTGGTTTGTGTGATAAAACGTATGTGCCGTAGGCCTCCAATGTGTGATTTATATGTTGCTTGCTAATATTAAATCTCCGATTTTTGTATTCTTTTAGGATCAATACAAGTATCTGTATATTTTCTATATTTGTGCTTCAACATAGTGCGACCACGCTGCGGGATGTGGGCGTTGGCTGTATGTAGTGGTCGAACGAGTAATGTCTTAACCATAGCGAAGAACCAGCTATATCATGTCACGCGCTTATGTCATAAAATTCTCTTCAGTGCCAAATCGTACAGTGTCGAGTGCCCGGTCTCACGTGACGGATTTACCCGGATTATCTGCAGTAATCCGTCAGTGAATGCATTAATTATTTATGCCGAAAAATTCCCGTAATAAACAGCAATTCATTAATTAAAAATATCTCCAAATATATATTACGTAACCGCAAGGACGAAGGACTATATTTGAATTATCGATGAGTGCTTATGAAGTAGGCTATCGCGAGACCCAGTTCTAGCTGGACCCAGTTTCACAAAAAGGATTAGGCCTAAATCGATCCAGGATTAGGCCTAAATGGATCCAAGATAAATTGAATTAACGAAGGAATTAAATCGATTTAAGAGTTAAACTTTTTTGTGAACTTTTTTGTTAACTGTGAGTTAAGATTTGACTCAACAACTCATTGAAATTGAACAGATTTTAACGCAAGAGTTAAGTTAACTATAACTCACAACTATAGACCTGGATCCTGATGTTTTGGGCCGAATAATTTTAATTATCGTATTTATGATTTGGAGAACGGAGAAGTACATTAGAGTATCGATTAAAATCAATCCGTCTAACGAATAATTATCAACGGCTCTGAGAATAATTGAGGAAAAACACTGCAGGCACCGCCGAGCAGAAGCTTCATCGATTTTCTCGCCGGTTTTTTCCAAACTCGAATTGATGTTCGGTCATTTCCGTGTGGCGAATGAAACGCAAACCAGTTTAATCCCCTTTATCGGCGGTTGCCATAGGAACGAGTTACTCGACGAGAGCATTCAAACGTGCTACATGGCATCATCTCTCCCGACTCTTGACAACTACTCGATGTTTGGCAAAATTATGGCATACAAAAAACTGCTTTTTGCACACGAAGAAATTGATATAAAGCTGCTTGTGATGGCCTTTCTATGTCATGGCTCGCAGCTTTTTTTCGAATTACCCTTTTGAATGCAGACGATTCTTCCAGTAACGCTTGCAAGATTATTTCTATCTCTCAAACAGGACTCAAATAGAGCTATTGGATGTCGTGGGCGATTGCTCTCTCAACGTATACTTGAGAAAATGAAGTTAATCTAGGGAGGAAATTTCGAAGGAAGGGCATTCCGAATCGGATTTATCACTTTTTATTTTCAAAGCCAAGGATATGTACGAGTTACGCTTTTAACGTCGATGAAAATCAGTAAATTGATCGTCCAAGAGAGTCGTGGTGGTGAATACCGTCAGTATCGGTTACCATAGAAACCGTTCACAGATGAAGATGTTGGGTGTTTACCTACAGCATGGCGATATCAGAATCGTGTGCACATCATCCAGTCACACCCAATAACAACCAGAACTCTTATTAAACAATTCTCAGAAAATCACACAAATTCATTAGCGGCTTCCTCACACCACAAGGGTTTACTGAAACAGAGCGTCCATTCTTTTTTGGCCAAGGTTGAAACATACACATATATCAAGTAACAACAATGATGGATTCATAGGCAAAATTCTAAACCACTCATGGCAATTTTATTTCATAACAAGATATATATATATATATATTTTTATATATACATACATACATATACACAGACTGACAGCACAAAACACGAAGACAACACAATAGAAGTGTACTATGTCTTAGACTCTTAGATCACATCGAGTGGATACAGACACTATAAATACACAAATAATATTAGTAATGATAATAATAATGATAACTCAATATGAAATGACATGATTTTATATATTTGAGACGTAATGATGTATGTAATATTCATGAAATATATTCTAAAAAAATGAATTTAGAAAAAGTGGAATGACATAAATGACGTCAATAATAAATGTCAAAGTGCAGCAAAATTTCAAAATATTGTGTAATTTAGGAAACAACAGACAATATTTAAGTCTCAGCGTAGATCTTTTAAAAGCGATCGATCATTTTTATATAAATATTCCACAACTTTAATATCTACGTATTTTCTAAAAAATCTTTTCAACTAATAATCTTAAATAACAGTCCGTTCACACTTCTGAAACTGGTGATTATTTCGAACGAAAAAAAAAAAACGTATCAAAATTTATTGACTTTAAACAGAACTGCAATGATTACACAGTATCGATAATTGCATGGTTATTATTTGACTCAGGGATGATAACATTTTCTAATTACATTCGCGGATTTTTTCACGAAGTGGATCCATAGCCTATTCGGTGACAGTTTCCCCCACATCACGATTACGACATCCTGAGATTTTCTTTTCATCTCGTTGCCATGGGAACGCGCGATAGTCGTAATGAAAAAGTGCGGTAAACATGTTTTGTCATCTGTACAACCACTACCTTGAACTGTATATGACACAACAAGTGTGCACTGGAGACACGGGTACCCCTCTGAGGCGCAATTTTCACATTCACAATTATCACAATGTATTAAGCCATGAAGTGCTGAGAGGTTTGTTTACACAACTACAAATCTAGAAATTGAATATATAGGCCTATTCATTTTATCTTTAATGTTGTCCCCAGCCTCGACATAGAAATATGAATACAGTGGAACCTCGTTATAACGAACTCAAGATTCATCGGATATTACAAATATAGAATTTCATCTCAAATAAGTCAATTTAATTAATTTCATAACTAACCGCGTGCAATAAGCTTTCGGTTCTAACGAACAGATTTTCTGGTCCACTGAAGTTCGCTGTACTGTAATGAGGTTCCACTGTATGTTAGAATCTTTCAATTTTTTCAAACAGATTCCAGTACACAGGAGCAGGCCTACATACCGTATGGTAAATAGGAATTAAACTAATTTTACAGACATCATGATTGTCTGGTTCGTAAAAAAAACAACGACTTTACCATCGGTCTCTTGAAAGACGCAACGACTAATGGATGCCTTTGCACCCGATACATGCCTGCCGGGTGAAACGTTGCCAGCCATTTCATCAGCGTAATACACCAAATCGATTTTGCAAAAAACCATTATTTTACGCAGTCATCTGTGCATCGGCTGAACACAGCGAGTATATGAAAGCCTTCTCCAGTAACAAATACACCAGACCGGGCTCTTACAACACAATTACGCGCATTAGACATCCTAAAAAAAGATAATCGTTTCTTTTTCAGCCGCATCGTACGATCGCGACGCAGCTCAAACAATCTTATATCACGCATTTTCCATCGACATTTTTTCTAGATCAAAAAATCGATACAGATACCGACAACGATACCGAGGGGAATCGTTATAAATACGTGGCAAATAATAATGCAGGCATGATTTTTCATTTTCGCGATGCCGCGAATCGAATTTATTTCACAGCCTTATATGTATGTGCGTTGGTACTTTAAAAAAAACAACTTCATATTCTAATGATGTCATAAATCCATTAAGGGTGGCTCCAACAACTGATCAACTGCCAAATCCTAGATACATATATACATGTATATATAAATATATATTGTGTAAGGGTTAGTGTTTCTAGTTTGCATGGAATATTAGTTATTAGTTAAATAATCATTGTAAGTCACCTGAATATCTCTCAGAAATTCCAATATTTCTGCACTTGGTATGAACTCTTGTGAGAAAAGCTTACACATTTTTTTGCGGCGGCTGAACAAATGTAACTTTTCAAATATGGCAGAACCAGATCAGTCCAATATGAAATACTGTAACCTTGTATAATACAGTTTAATACGTTTAGTTTGGTTCAGTTTCAACAGTATCTAATCTAATCAGGATATTATCAGTCCACCAGATACGTATGTAAATATGATGTTCAATCTTGTTTTCTCATAAATCGGATGAATTTCGTTGGTCACATCCGAATCAAGCAGCTACTGTACAAAAAATACTGATCAAAACACTGCCAAATAGGAGACATTAGTTACACGCCCTTCCTAAAGGCAAAAAGATAAACCTTCCACGCAATCTGCAATCTGGCGTTCAATTGCTCAATAATGGAAATTTGTTTAAATGATATGCGATCTAAATTTGATCTAAATTTCGAATAAACCAGCAGCTATTTTTATATTTAGAATATAGATAAGCTTCCCTGTTGAGTATGCAGAGTGTATATCGCATGTGCAAGCTGCACTAAAGCAGATGCTACAGAAAGACAGAACCATTTGAAAAATTCATTTTATTATGCTGATAGTACCCCACAGCACCCCACAACTACTCAACACTGTCTCCCTTTAGTAGTAGTTTTCACCACACAATTTTACATCGAAAAACACTAGTTTCGGACTAATTGAAAATGAACTATAAAACGTAATGATCATGCTGAAATTTAAATAATTTTGGTGGTACAAAAACTCTTGAAGTAGTAGTCACTGCTCTCGTATAAAGCTGAATACACAATTTCAAATAGGAAGTAGTTCATTCTACATACGGCAGGCAAGTCTGATTTACTGCATAAGTTTAAGTTTGGATGTTATCAGATCGGTGATTCCAAATTCAATATCGCAGTTTCGTGTGTCTTGCATGAAACGAGGGGACAACAGAAGGCCGCCATTACAAGCCACATCCACCGAGAGCGCCGATGATACCGGAGCCAACAAGACGACTTGAAACGACGGTAACTATGGCAACGACGGTTAATAATACTGTCAGTTTCAGCAACCATATAGAGCCAATATTCAATGTTGGGGACATCGACAGCCGGTATGTCGTCGTCGTTCAACATACAGCCAGTCTTTCATATCGTTAATTAGGATTTAATGAATACAAAAGCCAAGAGAGCTTTATATTAAAATCACTCGATTAATTGGAATGCAGGCATGTACATTCACCATCATTTCAACTCAACAATGTTTTGTTAAGCAAAAGAAAAAAAACTGAAACATTTCCTATTCGATCGTAAACTGCTAGTTTTCAAATCAGCACGCTTTGATCTAGTAGAAATATAAAATATACTTAGTCGGAAATAATCACTTTCGAACAAAATGTAGAAAGAATTTCGCTCGGGACATGCGTGCATATGTTCATATCAGAAATCGAAGGGTTAATCCAATCTGGGCCGTTATTAACAAAGGTATTTTAATGGTTGTATTGCGAATACCGATATCAGCAATTAATTACGCATCGAAAAACTTTACAGAAAACAAACGAAATATCATAATCATCATCATCATCATCAACATCCTCATCATCATCATCATCTGGGTCGATCGAGAGGCTTTTACCGATGTAGATGAAATTTATGTATATATTTAAATTACATTGGCTGCTGTACGAGCGCGGGTACTAATTCATCAACCAGTGTGCCGAGCTAGAGAGCTGAGCAGGCGTGGTTTCCTCTGTCGAAGTGTTATTGGCTAGCTGCCATTAGACTGTGCGGGATCCATTGTTGCGTTGTGTGCTGCGCGACAAACAAGCGACTGGAGTCTCAACGAGCAACATATAACTCAACCATTACTAAACGTGAGTAACACGGATAAATGTAATGCCAGAATTGTTATATTGTAATCTCTTGTTCGTTAATGTTGAATTTTATATGTTCGGGGTTTCGGTCGGTCGGTTGTGGATGTGAATGCCGCGCGCAAATACCTAATAATATATGCAGTATGGATGGATGCCTAGCTTTGTGTATTCATTCTCTCTCTCTCTCACTCTCTCTCTCACTCTCTCTCTCTCTTAATACAAACCCACTGTTACTATTGGCATATATACTGATCGATATAGCATCAGTTCTATATCATGATGTATATACATATATATATACATATATACATATATATATATATATATATATACTGATGTTCTACGTTCGTATTTCGATTTCATACAATCAGATATACAAACGCGGTTTGAATACAGACACGAATTTAGTCGAAAGCGATTACTACTCCGTGATACACTGTGCGCGTTTATATAGGCGCGTTAATGCGCAGCGCCGACCCGAGCGTGTCGGGATTTACGCCGCGACATGCCCTGGCAAGCGAACGATTATGTAAAATATGAGAGCTCCGATTTGAATATGTATAGTCGTTCTATATCTATAGGTATAGTCACGGGGACATTATAAATTCATAACGCGCATTCACTCGGGGTAGCTAGCGCGTACATGCTTCGATAACCATTCTGGTTAGATCATGGGCTCTTAGTTGGCGTCGTTTGTTGTACACGTTTTACATTGAGTCCATTCAGGCTCAATCTGCATGATTCACTACATTGTAAACCAGATTGTTTCTGTATAGAGACGCGCCTGCTGCCTCCCGCTGTTGTATATCAAGGCTCCCAAAGCTCTCGTATAGGTTTCTAATAATAGAAATAGAAACTATTTTCTAATCTATATATCTATTCGGGTGGTTCTAGCGTTTTAAAAAGTAACCCGAACAAAACGATATCTACTAAAATAATTAAAGATCCGACAATGCATTTGAAAATATATATAAAATCTACACAATACCAATGAGCAATACCCACAGTTATTGATTTAACAATTTATTCCAACAGTTTTAACTAAACATCATCAAAAAACATTTTCGTTTCTCAGGATTCAGTTCCACAGTTGTGAGTTAGAGTTAACTCCTATTTAAAATTAGTTCATTTTCAATGAGTTAACCTAAGAGTCAAATCTTAACTCACAACTGTGGAACTGGGTCCTGATGATGAAGTTTAGTGCAAACTTCGAAACTGTCGGAATAAATTGTTAGATCATCAATTGTGGGTTTTGCTCATTAAAACTGCCGAGATTAACATCAGTCTACGCCGGTCGGATTAAGACGATCTTTTCACATGATTTCAGATGTCAAGTCCCGATGATTTGCAGCTGATTCTCGAAGTACAAAAACACGAAAACCTGTACAACAGCGAACTTCCTCAACATTCCGACAAAGAGTTGATAACTTCGACCTGGCAAACGATAGCGAACAATCTGAACACGGACGTCACGTCGTGTCGAACGTCGTGGAAACGTTTACGAGATTGTTTCGTGCGCGTGCGTAAAAGCGGCAATAAAGGCCGCAAACCGAAATGGAAGTACTACGAGAACCTGATGTTTCTCGCTAATCACGTTAAACATCGAACGAATCAATATCCATCCAACAGTAGCAAGTGAGTATGAATCATGAGGTGGCTGGAGATAGATAGGGGAGGGGTGAGATAGGGTAGAGCAAGAGAGTTGCGAGATAAGAGAAAGGAAGAATTATACAGTTGGGTGAGAGTCACCATGGAAGGATAGGAAAGAGAGATAGGGTAGGGGTGAGATAGGGTAGAGCAAGAGAGAGAGAGAGAGAATCAAGTTAAAGTCACAGTGGAAGGATCGGAAAGAGAAGGGTAAGGGTGAGATAGGATAGAGCAAGAGAGAGAGAGTGAGAGAGTTGTGAGATAGAGAAAGAAAGAGTCAGGTTAAAGTCACTGTGGAAGGATCGGAAAGAGAAGGGTAAGGGTGAGGTAGGATAGAGCAAGAGAGAGAGAGAGAGAGAGAGTTGTGAGATAGAGAAAGAAAGAGTCAGGTTAAAGTCTCTGTGAAAGGATCGGAAAGTTTGAGAAATAACAAAAGGAATTGAATGAAGGGTAGTGGGAGATGGGGGCTGTAATTAGATCAGTGACACTCGAGAGAAACACCAGTAGCGTTGGAAGTGCAGCGGCAAGCTGCGTGTTTTCTGAATGACGTTTTTTCTTCTGTGAATACTATGGTTTTGAAAAAATTGAAGTAAATCCGTCGCGGCAATATATCAGAACCTCCCGTCAAAAATCGGCAATTGGCCGCTGCGATAAAAGATTGCTTCCAACGCGCTTGAATACAGTCGCGAGCTGTGATGATACCGAAATCATATCGGCGCATCTGCCTCGCTTAATCCTATCGTTTACACCCCATTAAAAAGAAAACAATAACTGAACGCAGCAGTGACTGTATGCAAATACACCCAGGTGATGCGTGACATTACTGCTAATATAGTTAAACGACTACGGTCGATACCGTTTAAAAATGGATTATTCACTGAACATATACGCAGTTGAATTCGATAAACCGTCTATATAGCTTTATATTTATTTCACGTCCATCTGGCCGCTTAATCCAATTCGCAAAAATTTCACACGCACATGTAGGGATTATTCATTTATTACGTACGCATAAAATTTGAAATTTTCAACCCCCCTCCCCCTCTGTACGCAAAATCGGCCATTTTCTCATATACATTAAGCATTACAGTACGCAATTGCACTGACCCCCTCCCCCTCCCCTAATGCGTACGTAATAAATGAATGACCCCGTATCGCAAAAAGTTCATTCCAACAGAAAAAAGAAGAAGCTATTTTCGACTATTCGACATCGGCGGCCTATAATTTTCATGCCGGTTTAATCATCGTAAACTAACGAGTTTTCTTTTTTTTACTTCGATTGAACTAATGGATCCGTTTTTAAATTCTAGCTGTGATGAAAGCGATGAATACAGAGACGACGACGAATCGAGGAGCGACGAGTATATATCGGAAACTCCGACGCAAGTCGTCACGCCAGTTAGTTTGACCATATCATCGGCGGATATGCCTGCCTGGACTTGTAGTTCCTATAATCAGGTAAAGAAACCGATTTCGGGAGCCAGTTCCACGGTCGTTAGTTAAGATTTGTTAAATCATCGTAAATTTCAACTCAGAGTTAACTCTAACTCACAAATGTGGAACTGGATCCAGAATATTTTTCATTTCTAAGTATCTTTCCTTCTTTATTACTTGATAGAGTTGATTTCTTTAGTTAGTTCACACCTCTAAGGGGTACTTAACAATGATAGGATGTACAGCCAATTATGCCAATTCTAAACCCCCATGTACGATGTTGGTGCAGTGGAACCTCGTTACAACGAACTTCACGGGACCAGAAAATATGTTCGTTAAAACCGATTGTTCGCTATATATATGATGTTAATGAAATTTTCTTAGTTAGGATGAAATTCTGTATGTGTAATACCTGATGAATTGTTGTATCTGAGTTCGTTATAACGAGAGGTTCCAATGTAATAACCCACGTTCAGAGAAGTCAGAATCTTGTCGGATAGTTCTCAGTTAAATATTAGATTAAAGCGTCGGAATAAACTAATTCTAACCCACAGTGCGGTACTTTGCGATTGACTAGTGACAAAAATTCGAGAAATGCATTTTTATAGATTTCCAATAGAGACAACAGTCACTGTCGTATACTATGAAAAGTTGAACTAGTTACTGGTTTCTAGTTACTGGGTAACCCGATCCTGAAAGACTCTTATTCAGAGGTCCGTTTTTTCTTATTCGAGGAAACGCGCCCACACGACTAGAAAAAAAACTAAATAACCCGGCTTTTGTTTTTTTTCATTAGATGATTCTAGTTAAACAGCTGGACCCGGTTCCACAATTGAGAGTTTAGATTTGACTCAAGGTTAACTCATTGAAAATGAACTAATACTAACTCAAAGTGTTAACTCTTACTCACAACTGTGAAACTGGATACGGAGTTAACTGTAACTCACAACTGTGGAATTGGATCCGGAGTTCAGAGTTAACTGTAACTTACACAACTGTGAAACTGGATTCTCATTGAAAATGAACAAATTTTAACTCAGAGCAAACTCTAACTCACAATTGTGAAACTGGATCCCGAGTTCAGAGTGAACTCTAACTTACACAACCGTGAAACTGGATCCCGAGTTCAGAGTTAACTCTAACTTACACAACCGTGAAACTGGAACCCGAGTTCTGAGTTAACTCAAAGAAAATGAACTAATTCTAACTCAGAGTTAACTCTAACACATGACTGCGGAACTGGATCCTGTCCTTCTTCGAAAATGAAGTTCTCTGATGGATTTTCTATTTATCGCTTATTTCAGGACGACATCGGTGAACCGTTACACAAACAAGTCAAATTAGAACCTCGTTACGATCAAAATGACGGCGTCATGGACACGTTTAGCTCGACCCCGCGCGCAGACGGTACCGATCACCTCGACGATTTTGGCAAGAGCATCGCGTCGACGCTACGCCAGCTGAGCAGACGCACGCAGTCGTGGGCGCGACGGAAAATCGCCGAGGTACTCTACGAGGCCGAGGAAAGCGAATACCAACAGATGATGGCCAGTCTTCCTGGCTCGATGCCCGTGCCGTCGACGGTCGTCGTTCAAACGCCTGTCACGCCCGACGAACAACAACAGCAACAACAACAACAACAAACTAATCAAACTATCACAACGACGACCATCGCTAACGACATCGTTAGTAACGAATTAATTAACAGTTGAAAAAGGAGTAATTTAGTCTCAAAAACGCGAACGAATTTGTTTGTTTTCGTACATCTCGAAATTCATTATCTCATTGAAAAGGAAATACTATTGATTATTATTATTATTATTATAAATATTATTATTATTATTATTATTATTGCCATATTGTCTACTCTATACGTTCAGTTCTTGTGTTCAAAAATTTGTATTGTCGTATTTTAACTCGGTGTTGAATATAATAAATATTTTATAAGAAAATCCGCGCGAATTATTTCGAGTTCATTTCGACGCAGATTTCGATCGACCCTAAAAATGTCGATAGCCGATAGAAACGACAAGCCCAATCATTCGAAGCTGATTTAACGAGCTAAGTTAAGCATATGCTTCATCCGCTGATTTCATATCTGATCGACATATGTGACAATAATACTGGACAGGTTATATACACGGGACGCCGATAAAAGCCACAATCACATGGGTGCCAAATGGGTCTGTACCTGTTTGGCCCGAATAAAAACGTCAGACGAGGCCCCGGGCCAAATGAACAGGAAATGACCCACTTTGCCTTGTTTGAGTATTGTTTAGTATCGAGTGAGTGGTTTGAGTGTGAGGGCGCTCTTATTAGGCACGGGCCAAATTTGACTCATATAGAGATATCATCATTACAGGGTTTGCACCATAGGCCTATTTGAGGTCTTTGATTTTCGATACCTTGTCCAGGGCCAAATCATAATTTCCATAGTTACTAAATGAGGTATCGGCTTATTATACTTACAAAAGGCAGAATTGAAAGTTTAAAAAAATTCATAGTAAGCCTAGATTAGACTATAATCACCAGTTTCCTATTAATATTCTATAACTTTTTAATGGCTTCAGACACAAAACTTTTCCTGAAAAAAATAGTCAATTTCTATTAGCTTCAGACACAGAACTTTAAATTTCATTACTTTCCACAACTTTTCCGATATTTTCAGGACTAGTATGAACCCTTATCATAACCTATACATTGACTCCCGCCATGTTGGAAACTATGATCTAAATTAGCAATCGCTAAATGTGGAATACACATACATGACCTGACTCAGAATGAATGGACTTTGTCTATTTGTCTGAGCAAACGTATATACGCTTTAATATACTAACGTATAATGATAATAGAATGATAGGCACTATCGCGGAGGAATAGACCATAGACCATACAAAGAGAATTACTAAAAAGATTTACTGAAAAATCTACGTATTTCATTGGGGGTTATTTAATTTTCTAAAAATCATAAAAGTTTCGAGTCACCGAATTTCAAGTATAGTTGGTTTCCATAGACAAGTGGCTGTTCTTCTTTTTTTGGAACAGAAAATACCAGAAAAGCTTTCATAAATACTGTACTTGAATTAGTCGACAAAAACCCACAATAAAAAAAGAAAAACTATCTGATAGTTTGATGTTTCGACTCAAATCTATGAGCCATTTTCAAAAACTTAGTTTTTGAAAAAAATTTAGTTTTTGAAAATGGCTCATAGATTTGAGTCGAAACGTCAAACTATCAGATAGTTTTTCTTTTTTATTGTGGGTTTTTGTCGACTAATTCAAGTATAGTATTTATGATAGCTTTTCTGATATTGTCTGTTCCAAAAAAGAAGAATTATCCGTAAATATCGCGGTCAATAGACAAGCGAGAGAGCAGAACGAACGAGACCGAGCTACTTCATCGAACAGCTGCTGCTCGGGTTCGAGAAAAAAACCTCATATCGTTATCGACCATCACGGCGAATCCGTAATGAAAACCTGGGCCCGGTTTTATAGACTGGTATTACCACCTTTAACCCGGGGCTATAACTCAATTGATAATGAATTGAGTTAGCCCCCCCCCCCGGGTTAACGGTAATACCAGTTTATAAAACCGGCCCCTGGGTTCATACAGACCAGAGAATTCAAACTTCTCCGATCCTCTACCCAAAATTCTATACTTCCCTGATCCTCGACCAAATATTCCCCGATTAAATTCGAGATATTCTCAGAGGAGGCGGTTTTCTTTTCAAGAGGTTCCTTGTGTCGCTCGTCATCGGCAAGAACCAAAAGACACCAAAAATTCAAATTCCCCGAATTTTCTCTGCTGATTTTCAAGACGAGAGTCAGAATTCTTGATTTTCCACGATCTGTAAGAACCCCGGCGAACAGTATCAATTCAAATATAAAACGAGACAAAATCACATCAACCTGTTTGAAAGGCGCGCGGCACGTCGCCTTCGAAGAGATCGATTTTCCTTGTTTTCATAGCGGAAAAAAGGCGCCTCGATCGCGTTCATCATCGCAGCGATAAAATTAGTCATGCAGCGAGCTCCGGCCGGCGTCTCGCGATATCATATGACGCACCGGAGCAGTCGCCGTGACGACGAGGCAACAGAAGACGTTGTCGTTAACAGGTTGCACGCGAAGCAACCACGACGTACGGTCGGTCGGGAGAATGTCGATAAAAAATCTCTGAGTAATGAAATGAGATCCGCAGGGGAAGCGGCACGCACGGAGAATTTATGAGCAGATTATGTTCGAATGACTCATCACCACCAGCGGCCAAGGACACGTTGTCGTGTCATCGACTAAAGAGTAGATTGATGCAGCCACCCCCCTGAAATATTCACCAGTTCAATGTAACAGCGGAACCTCGTTACAGCGAACTTCACGGAACCAGAAAATATGTTCTTTATAACCGATAGTTCGTTATATCCAGTATGAAATTGATTACATTATCTTACTTGCGAAAATTCTATATTTGTTGCATCAGATGAATCATTATAACAGGTTCCACTGTCTGCGAAAAAATCATTTGATTATCCGCAGTAACACTTCAGCGTTTTGACCTGGGCCAAATTAAACCCATCGCAGATTAGGCCCGGCTATCTGTTCAAGCTGGTTCCAAATGCGTCTGTGCCTGTTTGACGCGGGCCAAATTTGGCCTGACCAAATTTTAGTCGCGGGTCGAATTATTCCATGTTAATGCCAAGTGATTCTGACCTCACGCTCCACTGCATCATTTTGATAGCCTAGACCTTTAAAGCCAGTTGCTCAAAGCCGGTTTCAAACTCGTCCCAGAAGATATCGGCCTACATAGGAAAATCCAGAACCTAGTTCCACAGTTCTGAGTTCTGAGTTAACTCACGAGTTAAGTGGAACCGGACCCAGATGGCTTTGGGAAAAACATTCGAGTATATAGATCAAATAATTCCGAACATAATTCTAGCTTCCAATTTATCATCACATCGCGTACTATAATAATAATAATAATAATAATAATAATATACATTTGCGCAGATGTGACTCATTTAAAATGTGTCGCTCGCCATATATCTTCCTTCCGACCAAAACGGCCGCATTAACTTCACAACGATACAGGACAATTTATTTTATTACCCGCATTCTTTCGAAGTTAACGTCGTCGAAACCTACTACGACACGACGCGCGATGATTAATACCGATCGGTAGCAGGTGATTCCCGCCGATATCCGACACAGTCTGGCGCTTTCTTAAAAAAAAAAAAAAACAACAACCCGAGACTCATCGACGTCTGTTATAAATGCGGTAATAATCGGTATCGAAAATTTCAAATTTTTGCTTCTATTTCGTTTTCGGGTAAAAAGTAACGAAATCGAGAAGTTGTCCACGGGTCCAGTAAAAATCGATGTCCGTCTGTTGTAGAGACAGGAATTACCGGTATTAGAATCTTAGCAATTTTCTTTTTTTTTCATTTTCGTGGAAAAAAGTAACGAAATCAAGCATCGGAAAGAAATCTGAGCAGTTGTCTACCGGTTTAACAATAGAACGCGTATAAAATGGCGACATATGCGGATTGCGTATATGCGGCAATACTTGACGGGATTCTGAACACACACACACTCACACACAGACGCACGGAACCCCTCGTTACAGCTGCCTCGGATAATAATACTGTCACACCACATCGCCATGGTAACCGGGAAGAGAAATAACGATGATCAATCAGAATTAAATGGATGACGTCGTTTGTCGCCGGGGACGACCACCGCCGCTGCAGCCGTATAGTTCGTCGTCTCCTCGCGAGGGAAATAAGATGATTCAGCCCCTCGTTGCGTGCACTCGACGTCCATCTAGAGTTTCTGGCGGTCGATTTCGGCGACATTGATCTATTTAAATCTGAACAACTACGAAATGAGTCTCGGCTTTGTTTGTATATGAGTCATCGTTTACCAAGTACAAATGTTCTGGATGATGGCGACTACGATAAAACAATGAAAATTTCCCCGGGGAAAACATCATTGAAATATTTCCTGGTCGGCAAGTTCGACAACAGATTCGACCTTGTTCCATATAAATTACATTAACTTCATAGATTAGTTCATACTAGTTCCATTTCCAATAATTCGCAGGGTTCTAGCAGATCAGGGAATTCAAAATTCTCTGATAATTCCCCGATATAATATATATATATATATATATATATATCCTCGATGGGGGATGTTTCTCATCGCGAGGTTCCTCGCGCCACTCATCGCCAGCAAAAACGACAAGACACGAAAAATTCAAATTCCCTAACTTTCCCTTATTTTCAGGAAAAGTGTCCTAATTCCCAGAACCCTGAATTCAACTGGAGTCCCTATATTTTGTCAAAATTGTGGTTCCAGCATTTGCCATTTCATTTTATGGCCTCAGTCAGAGAGATACACGTCAAAACGGTACACGACTCTGTCGCCTTTACCTCCATATACAAACAAGGTAGGTAGAAAATTTCTGAAAAATAATTGTAGGCACATCCGACTAGAATTTCACCGTCGAAATTAAAAAAATCTTCCATGGTAAAAAGTTCATAACAAAGCGAGATACGTATACGTATATATGAATATATGTATATACATACACAAAACAGAAGCGAGAAAAAAAGAAGAGAGAGAGAATAGGAGTTAGTGATCAATACGAAATATTCTATTAGTTACGATTAAAAACATCAGACGGCGCCACAATCTGGTGACGAAAACAGATATGTAGTTACCCAATTTTCTACCAGATGGCAGCAGCTTCTAGCACGTGTGTACGAGTGACTATAAATCCAACTTTTTAACTACTCTTTTTTTTAACTATTTTTTGATCGAGGCTAACGAATTCCGCGATTAATTTATTTCCGCGAATTAATTCAAGATATTCCTCGCCACATAAAGCTATCCGAAGGTTCGTATTCCAGATTCGCGTAAACCGTTTTTTATTCCGTCGTAACAACAGCCATCGTCGATGGGCGGATAAACACGATATTTATTCCTTCGCGTTCAATACGGATAGAGATTTTTATTTCCGGGCACAATCGGCGTATTTAACATTCCTCGAGTCACTACACCCGCGGGCGGGGTCATTCCTTCTATAGTAATCCCTTGTTCGATGTGATGCTGCTTGGCGATGTCGGCTAAACTCTGAAAATATGACACAAAAAAAATTCATGACCTTTTCGGACAGTTTTCCAAATTTTTACCACAGCCTAAACTTCATCATCAGAGAAACCAAAATAACATAAATCATTATTTGATAAATTATGTTATTTTGGTTTCTTTGAAATTTAGTCGAAACTGTCAGAATGAATTGTTAAATTGTCTACGGTGGGCTTTGCTCATTAACTCTGTACACTGAGATTAACATCAGTCTACTGGTAACGACACAAAAATCTTTCCAGTATCTACAATGCACTATATGAAGCAAACCTGACTTTAGCAGTTTCTTCAGGTAATTTGACATGAATTGCAATTTAATCGAAAATTTAAAATATGCTGATGTCGAGAGTATTTTGATTATTTTGGGAATATTTAAAGTATCAAAATAGAAACTACTCTGAAATAGAAGTGGTACCTAGGTTTGCTGATGAGAAGAAATTCTGCAAATTAGAAAGTTCAAAATTTACCCACAAGACACAGAATAAAACTGAAATGGGTCAGGCTGATGAACTCAGGAGTTTTCCACATGTCCACGGTATTCTTACAATTGGCTTTTTTCACATTTTTTAGAAGAAAATATGAGGACTTTTCACATTTTTTCACACTGTAGTGCAATAACACAGTTACCGATTGTAATCTCTTTCAGATTAAAAGAAAATTTCTTAAACTTCAACACAGCTTGTGAGCGCTGTAGTTTATTGTGTAAGAAGGATCAAAATATTTTGACGAAACGCTTTTCTTGAATTTCTCACCCATTAGTTTCGGGTTGAGATGTATCAAATTTGTCACATTTCTTCACAACTTCTAAACAGACTTCCATTTCTCACACCTTTTCGAATCTTTCACATCAATCCGAACCCAAGAGAAAGTTTGAAAATACACACCTTAAACGTACGTGGCTCAAACATAGCCAGCTCAGCGAGCACTTTCCTACTCAACAAGATATTACTCTGAAAAACATGCCCGTATATTAGAGAATTTCTCGGGAGAATTTTTGAAATCAATATTTTAGTATCATCTAGCCGTGTAGGACTCCTACCTCAGACAAACCGGTCAGAAACTGTTCATAGTTCAATCCATGTTCTCCAGCTCCTGCACTTATCCTCAGCTTCCATAACTGAAATAAATACATGATCCTAAACTTTCATATTTCTATTGCATTTTTTCAGTGTGATGGTAATGGCAATTGATTCTAGATAGCGCCCTTTTCACTGTGATACCCCTAGCCTACAAATCTAACCATCATCAATCAACTCTCCCTGGAGAGAAGTAACATCCGAGCAGCTGCTAGGCGCTCAGGAATCAACTATCAGGCCAGGTACCCATTTACTCCTGGGTGGAGAGAGGCTATGAGGATAAATGTCTTGCCCGAGGACACTACGGTAATGTACGGGGTTCGAACCCACGACCTGGCTTCCCAGAGTCAAACGCTTTAACCACTGCCAGTGTTGAATATAGAAAAATTTTGAAGTGCCAGAATTTCCGGATTTCGAAACCCCACCCCCCCCCCAAAAAAAAAATTTGGAATTCCCTGGGCCTGTTTTCATAAACTGAGTATCAAAGTTTACCCAATCTGGTTGATAACAACGAGAAACCATGATTATAACTGACAAATTTCAAAATGTTCCCAGGTATTAAAATCTGCTTCAGCATCAATAAAACGCGAGCCCTGATCTTAAAGAACCCTAAAATCTTCACTCACATCACTGTGGTAGGTTTTCTTGGAACGACGTCCCATTGTCGAGGCTTTCATCGCTCTCCGCGCGGCCGTTACTGCCAGTTTGTAGACGTTTCTTGGCCGATTATGAAATCGCTACAATAGAAAAACCGAAGAACTTATCACACCGGGTTGCGCCACTTTCCACCCATTTATAAATCACGATTATTCCGTAGGCCTATACGATTCCATTTAACTCCCTGAATCAGAGAAATTTCTAGTTATAAAATATGACAATTCATTTATTTTTAAAGTTAATCACATCCTGATAAAAATCCACAAGTTTTTCCTGTTTTCTCCAGATTTTTTCTGATTCCCTGAGCTTTCCAATGGCCACCAAGCCATGTTAAGCATCATAAGGGTGGCCAATTTTATTTGATCCACTTCTACCCTGACTAATCCCTGACATAATGGTTGTTTTCCCTGACTAAACCTCCATTAATTCAATCCATTTACAGTCAGATAGGTAAACCATAGATGGAAACTGTTTGATTGAAAGCGCGATCTCACTATTATTTTCACAGATCTTAAACTTTTCGCTAAATTTCCTGACTTTGAAAAAGAAAATCAAGATCGTGAAGCTGTAGTAGGAGGCAAAGCCAAAATATCCACTTCCATTGCCATTGGTATTATAGCATACAAGAAAGAAGTTAGTATAGCAGGTAGAGGTAGGTACATTCCATACACCATATATCACTATAACCGTGTTCAACAGAAGCTTTTCACAAAATAACTCCCGACATTCTCGCCCACACACAGTCATAACTCGTAGTCACGTACCCATGTCATTCGATAAAGTTGTTGAGTTTTCCAAAATCGATCCGGTTTTGGACATCGTCCAGTTCGGTGAGGAATTCTTCCAAACCGGGCGAATGTCAGGAAAACCATAGTTCACGTCAATTCCTACCGATCAAATACAACAGAATAAACACTTCACAGCCGCGAAACCATGAAATATGGGATTCAAAATGACTCCTCAGCCCAACAGAAAGAGAAGGAGGGTAACGGATGCATGGAATGATTCATTGTGGAGCTTCGTGCGTAGTCGTTACTACCGAAAACATCGGTTTCCCGTTAGTGTTATATTTCACCGTCTTGAATTAGTGGCAGCACCGCCTGGTCTCTTATCTAAATTTCACTTTAAAAGTCATAGAATTTTCGGCCTTCGAATACGATGTGGAATTCTTCGTGCTTATCTTTACAAGCCACGATCGGCACATGGATGAATCTTAAGGTTTGCAATATTCATTATGATTTGCATCGAGATGTCGCCCGCCGGCAGTTTGCTGATCTCGATATACCGTATTGTGCTGCCACCACTGCCTAAGCGGATACCACCGACATCAAACCGAAAATGACCAATCTCCGTAACCGGAATACAAGGTCGTCGAGCTCTCTGACAGAATTCTACACATTTTTTTATCAAATTTGGAATTATTTCGTATTTATCGTCGGCACTATTCGATCGGAGCAGTTTTAAAATTATTGCCGATAATGGTGCATTGATTCTATTTGAAATAAGTTCACTGACAAATAACCATTTAAGCGTAAAAGGAAGGATAACATCTCGCAAATACAGCACGGCTAATTAGTAATACAATACTACTCACTGCTGTACAATAATACGGCTCACCAGTCACTGCTAGTCTAGTGTAGTGTAGTAGTTGAGTTGACCCCCAAGTCAGATTTTCTCATTGCCAAGTTGCTAAATGGCTCGGGCAATTTGGCTATCATTGATCGCTGCATGTATCGCTTTACTTGCTTACTTATTTTCAAAGCCACCTCGGCTCTCATTGCCGCTGCATCTAGAAGGAAATGCACTACGACCATTCAAAAATGTTGTCCAAATATTCAGGTAGTGTTCCTTCCCTTTTATTTTTTCCTCACAGAATTAATGATGTTACAAAAGCGTGTTCAGGTGAATTATTTGCGGTGATTTCAGGCAACATATTGAAAGCGGGTTTTTGAAAGGAGGTGCATTTGTAGTTTATCATAAAGGTAAACTGGTTGTGGATTTGCACGGCGGATATGCCAATCTAGATCGGAAACTGAAATGGAAACCGGACACTATAACTTGTGTTCATTCGGTGTCTAAAGCAATGGCAGCTCTATGTTTGGCTATACTTGTTGATAGGTAAGTTCTGAAAGTGTTCGAATGCGACTCAAAAGGTAGGAAGGACCGTATCTTTATTTACTCAGGGGCGGATTTAGAATGTGGTCTCTGGGGTCCGGACCCCTGCCTTCTCATTGAGGTGGCCCTTTTTTATCAAGACTAAGATCGTAAAAACCTGTAAATTTGACACTCATCCTCTCAGAAATTTTCAGATGAGTTTCTTAAAAGATATCTAAAAACCAAGCCTTACAACTTGATCCACCCCTAAAGTGAAACCGTCTTTATTCGGAATGGTGAA
Source organism: Tubulanus polymorphus (assembly GCF_964204645.1). NCBI lineage: Eukaryota > Metazoa > Nemertea > Palaeonemertea > Tubulaniformes > Tubulanidae > Tubulanus > Tubulanus polymorphus. Next base: position 15,997,166 of record NC_134031.1, on the reverse strand, counting down.
ATCCAAATTTTGATTTGAATATCATTTACAGTCCATACATGATGTTTAATCCAGAATTTTCATTAAGCAGATTTTTTTTCGGTCCAAAATCTTGCGAATTCTACTACTGTATTTATTTCTTTGATTCAGGGGGCATGCAAGTTACGACAATAAAATCTCGAAATACTGGCCCGAATTCGCCGAAAATGGTAAAGATGAAATCACAATACGCACATTGTTAGCCCACAAGGTGAATATATAGTCCAATAACCCGACGATGGTCTATCTTGATTAAAAGTTTTGATGGATAATTTTCGTTTTTAACACGTCTAAAATTTGAAAATGCGGTGTAACGTCGTTATAAAGAACTCGGATACAACGATTCGGATATAACAAATATAGAATTTTGTACCAAGAAATAAGACTAATTAATCAATTTCATACTGGATAGAATAGAATAGAATAGAACTTTATTGAACTCTAAAATTTACGATAAAAAACATTCGAGTCGAAGTCAATAAAGTACAAACGATGTGGATAAGATAAAATAACAAAATAGTAAAGTCGAAGGGGACGGCAGCACAGTAGCCTATAAAAAGAGTGGATATAACAAATTATCGGTTATAACGGACATATTTTCTGGTCCTGCGAAATTCTCTGTAATGAGGTTCCACTGTAGCAGGTTTTAAGCTCATCGTCTGTACTCCCTTGTCTTGACTGGCTATTCTAATATTTTCTTCATGATTTCTCGTCATACTCTAGACAGGATTAGTGCTTTTAGATGAACAAATTCAATTTTCGGATTTGATCGAGCCTGCCGATAAGAAAAGGAAGATTCTAGCAAGACAAAAACCGCAGTGGACCCCAGGTAGATGCGATTTCAGGTAGAATTTCTACGGTACAATCGAGATCTTATTTTGATTTTTAAACGTATTTCAGGTTTGAAGCAAGGTTATCAAACTTTAACTCATGGTTTATACATGGATGAAATTATAAGACGTATCGACCCAAAGCATAGAGACATACAAACTATTATCGATCAAGAACTCGCTAAGCCGTTTGGTAAGCAAATCTAAAATTCAAATTCATTTATTCATGATGAATCAAGAGTACACAACTGTAAATGAAAAAAAAAAAGACAAAAAAAACCCAAAAAAAAGGGTGAACAATAAAACAATAAAGGAAAGCTAGAAAGAATGTATAAAATATCTTATATAAACCATTTTCTTTACGTGATATTTACAAGTCCGTGATTTATAAATTTCGCGATATTTAAGAAAATTCGTTCATCGGTATCAAGGCTGCATGAAAAGTGTCTAGGTTTAAATTTACAATATTATATTTATATGGAAAAAGATTTTTCACAGGCAAAAATGAAAAAACACGTATACAGTAGTTAAACCTCCAATAAATGAACTTGAGAAGGGACTAGAAATTCAAAGTGTGTTAGATAAGATTCGGAATTACCAGTTAATCAAATTATACCAATTTCATGGAAAGATTTCAATTTGACTATCAGGGTCCCTACAACTCCTTGATTCTTTAAAAACGCCTAAACAGAAAATTCTTTTACAGTTGCCGAAAATCATTTTAATTTGAGCGAAATTCCTTTAAAACTCCCTCAATTTTGAGATATAGGCAATTGGAAATCTTCGTAGTTGTACAGTAAACTACGATAGATTTACCGAGAAAAACAATACTGATTTAGGAGGAGTCTATTGTTATTGGGATATGAAAGTGATGCAGACACTTCCACGAAATTTGAAATTTTCTCCTTGAAAATTCCTTATAGCCAGAAATGACTGATCTGCCTGAGGTTCCACTATATCAGAGCCGAATGCCTAGTACCTTATAACTTTTGATAAATTTTGGTAATCTCTATTTTTTGAAGGCCTCGATCTTATGATTGGATTAACTGAACAAGACTATAAACGAACTTCGATCCCCGTCTGGCATGATTGGACGTTCCTCGAGATGCTGATGGAAACGCCTTGGAAAGAAGTTCTTCACTCACTTTACACCGGTGAACCATCATTCGGTAGAAAATCAGTAGATATCATCAAAGATTTTGTAAAAGTAAGTGTAGCCTACAGAAAATATGCCATTCCACATGTAGGGATTTCTTACATTCATGGATATGGATAGGTCTGAAGTTTTCCGGTCCATTTACCCATCAAAAGATCCTTTCAGATTTTCTAAATCTGATAATCGCCTAAGTTGCACAAATATCTTATCGTTGCAAGTCAAAATAAAAAGAATTACATTCCCTCGCTTTGTTTATATATTGTTTCAAATGAGAAAGGCAAAATAACTCAGACTTATGAGGAAAGTTTCATCTTTGTCAAAATATTGACAGCGCCATGGAGTTTTCTCGCCAGGAGGTACTGATACCAGGTACAGTCAACCCCTGATATACCGCCGTATATGCGAGGGCGGCAGAAATCTTCTATTTCGATTTATCATTCTACGATCTTTGCTTTTTCAGGATCAAGATAAATTCGAAAATAACATTATACCCTGGTCGAGTGGTTCCGGTGCTGGAACTGCTAAATCACTTGCTAAAATGATAAGCGTGCTTACGACGAAAGGTCGACTGGATGACAAGCGAATGCTTAGTGAAAGCCTTGTATCAGAAATATTACAAGAAAACCTGATAGTTCTGGATGAAACTTTGCAAATAGATTTAGCCTTCGGTCTGGGATTTATGCAGATGAAATTTCCAAAAGTAAGAGAAACTGCCGCGGTCTCTTTCTAGATTTTTGCCTCTGTTAAAAAAAAATATGAAAGTTCCCTCAAAATATCTCGTTCATTATATTTCTCGTAGGGCGGACGCATTTTCGGACACCTCGGTTTCGGAGGACATTACGTGTTTGCCGATGTTGAAAACGAATTGGCATTTGCGTTCACGACAAACGACGTCAGGTTGTATTCGTTAGGCGAGGATCCGAGAGCGAGAAGTCTTATCGACGGTGTTTATGACAGTCTAGAAAAAATGAATGCCATCAAATGATTCTTATTCGAATCATATATTTCCCTATGGAAAGCTAAAATTCGTGATTCTGCTGTCATTAGTGTATATTTTGTAATAATTTTGTTAAGATTTTCATGTTTTATTCTTGAAATGTATATTTTGCAATTATGTACGCATAGATACATGTATATTTTATTAATGTGCTCTTTAAATGTGAATATGATTTGAAAATAAATGTCGATCTCTTATTATTATTTGTTCACGCGGATAATCCTTCTGACCCTGACCTTTAATACCATATCTGATCACATGCTCACTATCTGCTGGTACAATTAATTGATTTTTCAATTTGTAAGGCATTTTCAACCAACAGGATATTCCTTTATTTAACTTCAATCAGTCAAAACATATTTGGCAGTTAAATTTGAATTGTTGGAAATGTTTTTGAAATTCACATCAACGATGACACGTTTTCTGTGCTGGAGAAGACAACCGTCTGTGCCTTTACACCTCGATGGCTCTGTTAATCCTGGTTTCGAGAATGTAATTCAAGTATTCAGGTGATTAAGTACAATATAAGTATTATGATAATAGTGCGTCTATTTGGGTATTATGGTTGTAAGTAGTAAAAGCAACTCTGATGAATCAAATAGGCATTTGAAAATTTTAAATAGGCCTATCAGAAGCGAACAAGAGTTGATCGGTAGGTCCTAGAATTTTTGTGGTTTATTTCGAAACGATTGAACCTTAACAATGATTAGATTCGTGATATCTTACTCCAAACTACATTGGTTATAGTGGTGTAGTATAGACCTGACATAGGCTATTTGAAGTCCTAATACACAAAAAACGCGGTCAGATCTATTTTCAATATGTTCAATATATTACGAACCGGAAAAAAATCCACATTTTTTTCATTCGCTATGAATGCTGCATATGCTTAGAAGGTCAATATAGATAATCAATTAGAATACTCCAATTATTGTTGTTATTCTTGAAATGCAAACATCCCCGCATTTCAATCAATTCAACTGTTATTTCAAATAGTTTCTTTTTGTTGGTGTCCTAGTATTTCTATCATGGTTTATGATTTTTGATGAATTATTGATCAAAAATATGCTGGTATGTAACCTCTACTATGGTGAAATCGGAAATCGAAGCACAGATATAGTTGTGTGATCGGCGGTCGAGTTTACAAAAGTTTTTTGTTTAAATCGAAGTACACAATTGGGAATCATAGTCATAGTATAAATGTATTAGTCAATTCGTGGGCATAATCATGATTGCAAAGTGGATAAAAGATCCATGTCGGCCAAGTCCGTGTCGAATGGAAGCTCCGAGACATACCGATTTCTGTCTGTCCTCGTCCCCGGGTGCCCATTATAGGTTGGGTTTCCGCGATCATTAAATGAAGCACGTTCAGTCAGAGGCGTATTTCTCACTATAAATTGAGCTAACATTTTTGGCCAACCTGATATCTTACTTCCAACACCTGTTACCTGAAAATGTCAATATAATTGTTTAAAAAAACCCTATCGCACTTTTTTGGATAATCTTTTAAATCCGACCCTTCTCAAAACGCAGATCAATGATACAAGATGGCCGCATGTCAGGCGGATCTTTTGCGGTTTATCATCGCGATGAATTAGTGGTTGACTTGTGGGGAGGCTACGCCGATGTCCAGCATGGAACTAAATGGAGACGAAATTCGATCGCGATCACTCAATCTACGACGAAGGCAGTTGCGGCAATATGCATCGGAATTCTTGTGAGCAGGTAACTTGCAAAATCAGTCGTTTAAACCCTGCGAATATCCAGGCCCGTGCCTAGGGGCGGGGGTCGGAGGTAGCGAACGAACCCCCTAAAATTTCCAGTGCCCTTCGAAAAGTCGGTTTGAAAAAATTTGGGTCAAGATTTTTCGAAATTTGGATAAAGTTTTTATGAAAATGAAAAATAATTCTCAAATGATTTATTCAGATACCCGGGCACTTCTTAAGATAGCTGCCCTTTTCAATAAGAAACTGCCCCTTTTACGATGAAAAAGCGCCATTTTTCTCGAAATAGAATCGCCTCTCATAAAAAGCTCAGCACGGGCCTGATATCTAGTTTTAAGAACTAATTAGAAAACAAAAGTCTAACTCGATCTTTTCGTGGACTCGTCATTAGGGGTGAAATGGCTTATGACGAAAAGGTAGCCACCTACTGGCCAGAATTTGGAACAAACGGAAAAGAAGATATAACAGTTCGGATGTTACTTGAACATAAGGTAAAATAAAGGCGTTACTCAAATAACATTCCGTACATAGAACTAAAATGAAACTTTTTGTATCACGAATAATTCGTTCGAGATGTATTGTTTTTTTTCTCTGAAATGAAAGGCGGGTTTAGCCACTTTAGACGAGACCATTACTCTTGAGAAGTTCGTGCAAGATCCAGAGGCGGTAAATAAACTGTTGGAAAGACAGAAGCCTTTGTGGCCACCAGGTAAAAACTGTAACATGTAAACCATTTGAAAAAGACTATTTGAAATCACGATTGATAAAAAAAACACTATATCAGTTGATAAATTGGAAGCCCTTTGTGGCCACCAGGTAAAAACTGCTCTATGTAAGCCATTTGAAAAAAAATATTTGAAATCACGATTGATAAAAAACACTATATCCGTGTTGTGACGATGATGTAGAGTGATACAGGGGACGGATCTAAGCTATATTCCACTGTATTCCGGAACATAGTCAGAAAAATATGTGACTAACATATTTATTAGAAGTACATAATCTGAATGCCCATACAAGGAGAACTAGTTATTCGCCAAACTTTTCCTAAGGAAGACCCCAGGCCCCTTTTAATGAGCTTTACATGTGCAATGCTTGCTTCTTCGTGGCATATAATTCAGCAGTAAATATAGTCAAATTGGATACGCCCCCCCCCACCCCGGGGACTATATCCTTATACGAGCAATCATCACATATTGCTCGTAGGACTATCACGATGTCGAAACGTTTATTAGACTACCGGCTCCAGTGACATTTTCGGCCACTGTCGTTGTTATTGTGGGATGCTCACTACTTAACTATTTTAAAAGTTCCCAGACATTAAGAGAAGTTTTAAAATTGACCAAGTCTCAGCCTTACCGTAGTAAGGTGTACAGTCTTGAGAGACGTTTCCTATATATTCAGTAAGTTGATATCGCATGAGTTTATTTTTATCTTAAAATAGGGATTGTCCCTGTTACTTATTTGGTTGGTAAATTGTGTTTGATTTTCTGATTGAGTGTCCCTTACAGACCCACCACATCTGCCGGAAGCGAAACAGGGGGTTTGATTTTGAAATCGGAAATCGAAGTACAGAAATAGTTATGTGATCGGCGTTCGAGTTTACATATTTTTTTGTTTAAATTGAAGTACATGATCGCATGAGTTTTAGTCGTTGTGAATATTGCAGGAACTAAACAGGGATACCACGCCGTCACGTACGGAATGTACGTCGGAACTCTCGTGAAAATGGTTGACAAACAGCATCGAGATATCGGAACATTCTTCCGGGACGAAGTAGCTATACCTCATGGTAAGCGGCACATAAATTGTTCAAGGTATAACAAGAATGAACGAGGAACTTTTTGCAGTTTCAATTTTTACTGCGTCTCTTGAAATCTTGTCTCTGTTTGTTTTATTATCACTGATTACTCTTTAGTCTCTAGAAGCCCTGTAAAAACCATAAAATTGTACTAAATTTTCAAAGATTTCGGCTCACTTTGTCTTGGATATGGATGTGCCCTAAGATTTCCTTCCAATACTGTCTAACTCGAATCCTGGATCTGCCCGCGCTTTGCAGAAATCAACAACTTGAAATAGTTATTCGTGGATATCAAAGGCGAATTTATCTTGTCAAATCAGATTTGATTTTCCGAATTATAATTTGCTAGTCACGTGTTGTTATCTAATCAAATAAGATTTGCACAACAGGATGAATTTGACGACTTTTTCAAAACGGCTGACAAGAGAATACTGCCGTGCCCCGCTTTTTGATATACTATTTCCTGAGCGAGTTTCAGTTTCTCTTTAAGTTTTGACCATCAAGTTTTGACCATTTTCATATCAGTTTTTCGAGAAAAAAAAATTTGAGAGTCTTCCATCTTCAAATCGTATCAAATCACATCTCGAGGTGATTTGATGATTTGATAAATCAAATAAGACCAAATCAAATTTGATTATTCCAGGATAAATACGATTTTACTTAAAATCACGTTTAATTTGATGTGATAAATTTGCCTCAAATGGATTGTAGTATTGAAAGAAATCAAACTTTATAGATGTAGATTTCTGGATTGGATTGCCGGCGTCTGAATTTCAGCGAAAAGTAAACTTTTGGAACCACCATCCGTTATTCGCTATGCATGATCTGATTTCTTCGGGCAATATGAAAATGATTGGATTTTTCCTGAACCCCGGGTCACTGATACACAAGGCAACTCGAGGTTCGATTAAAGATGTCAATGTACGTATTTACAGTTGATATAAGCCTGATTCAAATTTGGACGGGATACGATTTGTGTATACACTTGGATCCAGTTCTACAGTCATGATGAGTTAGAGTTAACTCTGAGTTAAAATTAGTTCATTTTAAATGAGTTAACTCTGAGTCAAATCTGAACTCACAACTGTGGAGCAGGATCCAGTTCCACAGTTGTGAGTTAGAGTTAACTCTTCAGTTAAAATCAGTTCATTATCGATGAGTTTACTCAAAGTTAAATTTTAACTCAGAACTGTGGAACTGGATATACTGGGTCCAGGAATATTGTAATTTCAAATTTCTCATCTGTCGTATCAGGAACCTGGAGCGCTGAACAATCAAGATCTGTTAAAAATTCCGTTGACGTCGTTAATGGGATTTGGAAACGCTCGTTCGTTAGCGACTGTGATGAATCTAGTCACCAGCCAACGACTGGTCACCGATGACGTACTGGACGAGTTCACACGACCGAGACAGGCAGTTTACGACCACGTTGTCGGAATGGAAACTGCCATGGCTGCTGGAATGATGCAGCGTCTCAATCCGAAGGTGAAAATCCCACTCTGACATATAGTTCCTTCCCGTATATGGAAAAAATCAATCCCCGAATTTTTAAAGTTCACAGGTACCCAGCGGCGTGGTCGGGATTTTAAAAGATGTAGGCACGAAAATGACATATTTTTCACTGTACTATTTCAGTATCATATTTAGAAAAAAAGGGTCAGACTCATAAACTCGTCCAGCAAGTTTATAGATTTGAATTGATAACGTTCCAAAAACGATATAAAGAATAATTAGAATAAATAAAAGATAAATACATTAATGAATATAAGTTGGCCAAGAAGACGCAAGTTCTATCAGCTACGCCCCTGGCGACATCTATATGTATATAGATACATATTAGACTATTTATATTCATAAAGTGTTGGTATTCGAACACCCGCGGCCCCAGATAGCATAACATTTTATATTAGAATATAAATTCCACCCACAATCATGAGAACGAAAAAGTTTTTTTTTTAAATCGGTACTATTAAAATTTATTGAAAAAAACCCGAATTTTCGGTTTTACACTAAAAACCATTTTCAAGGAGTAACGTGTAAAACCGAAAATTCGGGTTTTTGATAGATTTTAATAGTTTCGATTTTTAAAAAACTTTTTCTATCTCGTGATTGTGGGACTTACATTCTATTCGTCCCTCGCGATTCATTGCGTATAGTTTTACCGCGTTATGATTTTATATCGATTTCTGTTCAGGGAGAGCTGATGTATGGACATCCTGGATACGGCGGTCAAGAGGTGAATAGAGATCCGAATAACGACTTGACGTTTGCGTTTGTTACCAGCGATAATCGGTTTTTTATGCCGAACTGCGATCCACGGATGAAGGCGTTACTGGGTTCGCTGTACGACTGTCTGGAAAAACTGGAAACCACTTAGAAAGTAATAAACAAAAGAAAGACTTTCGTTTCTGTATATCTGGCAGCAAACAACTTTAATATTTCTTACTATATACCTCTCACCAGAAGCCGCTTTTATTTTTATAAGTTTATAGAAAATGTGAAATAGTAATCGACGTTGTGTCCATTTCGTTCGTCACTATTATTGTTGATTGCTGTTCTCTCATGTATTTGAGATCAAGAGCTTTCGCCTCATCTACATCAGGCGTTGCAGTTGCTCAAATGTTGGTTAGAGTTATAACCATCAGTGGATATGATAAATGCGGCCCCTTTTGGGCGGGTGCGAATTTAGATGAGGTGAAACTTATTTGACGGTGGAGCCGACGATTGCGACGGGTTTGGGTCCATTCACAAGAAAATTTCAAGCGTTTTAAGCGCATCTCCAGCCATCGTTAGTGAATATTTCATACAACAAAAATGTTCGTTGGTCAAACAGAAAAAAAGTGGAACTCTTGTGGTGAGATGCGTTCGCGGTGCGTTCCTTGGGTACGGGCCTTTTAATATCATAGTGACAATTGAAATAGCATGCTTACCATTTTTTTTTCAAGAATTAATTAGACAAAAGAACGAACCAACTTTTGAGTAATCAGCCGCTGACATCTGACGCTCATACACCAGCAGCGAACAAACAAAATCTATCAATATCCATGAATACACTTACTCCAGAAAATATATTTTTTCATTCGGAAAATACATCGATATTAATTATTGAGATGTTTATATTTATATCAGTCATATTTTGTTCTGAATAAAATTTGAATCTCGCACCGAATAGGTAAAATTATCTTTTTGTTCTTTTTTTGCGAAAGTTGAATTTAATGTTGAATATATTTTTCTCGCATTGCTTCTTTACTCTAAAACCCGGGCTTCCAGCGAGAGGGAGGGAATGATCCACCTTCGGGGTCATAGAATTCAGGGTCAACGAAAAAGGAGTGTCCACAATTAAGGGCCTTTACCCAAGCTTCGCCGCGATCCCGTTGCTTTCATCATTGCCGTGTTGATATATTTTTTTTCAGTTCGAGCTTAACTTTTCCTTCGAAACAAATCTGTCTTGAATTTTTGGGGATAGAATTCTTAAAAGGGACCTCACAATTTTAGGGGGTGTCCGGATCGCCACGAACACCCACTGCACGCCACCACTGCCTTTCCTGAGGAACAAGCATATTACCTGTTTGAGGTGTGCCAAATAGTTATCACACAGCGGTACGATTCATCGACAATCGAGAGCTCTGCGGATTCGAACAAAGGACATTCTGTAACGGCCATCCACTGGTGGACAAAGATGCAACTTTTTGGACAAAGACGACGCGTTCCCAGCCCGTGGCTCACAGAGGATAATTAATTATTGAAGCACGTGGCATAAAGCCATTGTTTGAGGGGTTTATAAGTGTTAGCACGTGATCTAGTGTCTGTTCAGGGCACATGCTAGTGACAGATGTCACATCTCACAGCTGTGGGGCAATTCACTAAATACCCCGTTACCCGATTGCAGGTAAATTGGGGCGTGTGCACGCGCAATTAATTTGCAGTTTCACAGTTTTGTAAAAACATTGTCCAACGCCAATTCTTCACCGCGCACACATGCAATTTAAAACAACTCCAGACATCAAGAAAATCCCTTTCAAAATTTTAAGGGGTTTCATGTTCGTCTATCCAACGTAAATTTTTTTTAGACCAACTTTGTTTAATAACTGTGTTTAATAACTACCATTCTTAGTTCTTTTTGTATTGTTGACGAAAACATTTAGAAGATTTCTTGAGTTCTCATCACCAGAGGCCTGTCATGTGTTTATTAAGGAAATGCGCTAGTTGATTGGGCTAATTAAACATTGGACGCTTATTTTCTAATAAGTACAAATTAATAATGAGGGATCGGTGAGCACAATCAATATATATTGAATGCTCACCACTTTCAATTCAAAGACAAAGAGTTATAATAAATCACGTCTGCATTCTTGTCCAGTTAATATCGAATAGGTTTTGTGGTTTGTTAGTCGTTTAGTGGGCATCCTGGATGCGTGTCCTTTGTCGTTTGTTTCACTGAATTGCCGATTGATAAGATATGGGCGCTTTGTGACGGCACCTCTGTTACCGGCATTTTAATGTTAGTAAACATTCGAGCCACGTGGATTTTCGCGGCAGTGACATCATCAGTTTGCGCGTTGTTCGTCATCGAAGCTGGCGTTAGAAGTCGCCATTTTGGTTTTGTCTAGAGAGAGTGGAGGACTACTCGCCGAGGATAGAACCGACAGTTTCAGCTCCGTTTAGGCAATTTGGACCGGTCATTATGAGAGTTTCGACTGACCATCTTCTAGAAGACGACGTCGGGAGCTTATGAACGTTTCGATCGTCTCGATCCGGTGAGGAATCGCGATTCTAGACGCTTTTAAAGACGGTAATTTTCCGATTTTCTCTTGGATTTTCGATCAGCTGTCTCTACTCTCTATCTACTGTCCTTCCTGACGCACAATATTTCGGTCGTAAATTAATACAACGTTCTTCAGAAATTGTACATGACGTCTGTTTATGATACACAACATATTTGGGTAGATCAAAATCCTAAGTTTATATTTGTTTTTCGTCAAATAGACGTTTACCGTTTTTAATTAGGGTTCCTAATGATTCAGTATTATTTAAGTAGTGAGTATATAATATTAATAGGGTAATTGTAAGGTTGAAAGCTAGAGAACTCGAATGAAGGGTTAAGGTTTGATAGGACTAATCTATTAGTAGGCCTAGGTGAGTTAATGAAAGTGCTTAATGAAAAGATTGAAATATGTCTTTGTTTTGAAATCTACCTTAAAATAGGAATTGTCTCCGTTTGATTTAGGCCTATTCGATTGGTAGATTTCGTTTGAGTATTTGGTGTTCCTTACGAACCCGCCAAACTTGCCGTGACCGAAACAGGGTGTTACTCGTTTGATATATTAGCTCCAATTTATAATTGGTTTCGTTTATTGTAGTAAGAAATTATTGATTATGTAATCAATCAATCAAGACTGAGGCTAATGAAAGTGCTCGGGAAAACTAATATGTATGCGTTGGTAATAGTTAGGCTTTATTCTTAGGTAGGCTTTATAGGTTGTCATTCTTTAAAAAGCCGCGATATTAATTCCGCGAATATATTTCTGAGTCATCGCGCATACTCATAGCACGCTGGATCGTGAAGGAAAGAATTGGGTCTGTTCCGTGTAGAGTGGATGGACTGCCGTGCTTCTAACAAAGGGCTTTGTAATAACTAGTACACACTGTATAATAGTCTACGGATTGACCCTGCTCGTCGTACAGTCGCCCAGCTATCGGTGTTAGTTACTACGCAAACTTGAACTTTTAATTCAAATTCTAACCTATTTTCCATTTGCGTACAATATGCTCAGGGTTTCATTTCGGCTTTATTATTTCGTTATTGTGTCCTAGGTAGCGCGAATAACAGCTATACATCAAAAACAGGACAGGTTCGCACTCGTTTCCTCTTTTCGAATATTTCTAACCTATCTAGATAGAAATGATAATTTTTGCTAACCTAGCGGTGGTGAAAGTCTCTTTGTGATGGAGGGGGAACTGCAGTGTTGGATATCGTTAGAAAGGTCTTTGTGTGTTACGTGCACCAACGACGCGCATGTGTGGGGTAGAATAGGAAGCTGGCTTCAGCGTAATGATTCATGCTCGATGATTTCGAGATACACGAAACAGCTGTTTTCATTCGAATTGACTTCAACAAAAGCTGATTGATTGATAGATATAGTGTGTACCGGTACGCTGTTTACCGAAAGGGGTAGGCCTGAGTGACCTATTTAGGGGGAGCAGGGTGGGGGAAACAATAATTTGAGCATTATTCCGCGTGGCCACTTACCTGTAAAGTCGGAGAAATTTGTTGAGATTGTTAGATAGCGCAAACATTATCCATCTTATACCATTTCGCTGTGTTAACAGATTGTATTTTTCATCTACAATAGGGATTGACCCTGATATTTATTTTATTGGTTGCGTTTGATTCGGTGTCCCTTACAAACCCAGTGCGCACCTGCCGGGAGCGAAACAACAGGGGGTGATTTTTATGTTAAAAATGAAAGTACAAAAATCAAAGTGCGGATATAGTTATGTGATCGGCGGTCGAATTATGGATTGTATTTTTACGAAATTGGTAAAATTATGGTGTGAGCGGCCATCTTTATAGATGTCGCTAGCACGTTGTATTCAAAACAGAATCAGAAAGATCAAAGTCTTAAAGAAATAGCTTTTCTAATAGAAATATATTTCCTAATAATTCAAATTTATTCTCAAAATGCTTATCATGTGACCATTTGAGCCGTGGCAGTTGCTAGTAATGGCAACCGACATAAGCAGGGAAGCAACTGGGAGGATCTCATATCCCGCTAGTCGGCCTCAGTTGCTGGGAATTAGAGCGCAGTCGACATAAGCTGGGCTGCGATCGCGGTCGCTGTCAGTTGCGTCGGTAGGAGTCGGTAGGCGTCGCGTTGCTTGTCGACATAAGCCAGCCGTTAGAGCAGTGAAAGTGAAAGTCTCAAACTCTAAATCAAACAACCTCAAAGTTTAAACAATGAAAATGTTAGATTTTAATCTCGTGGTGGCGATCTCTTTGTTTTCTGATTGTGAGTTCTGATAACTAAGGGACAATGAATCTAGGCTGATTAAAAGCTTAGTTAGTTTGTAACTGTTGAGTAGTTAGTGGTCATTGTAACTGTTATCTGATTAATCCTTTAATCTTGAGCATTATGAGCATAGGCTGATTTCGAAGGGAGCGCCTAGATACCTGTGCCTATTGGAACACATGGAGAAAGCTGTCAATATAGACTATAGTTAGTAGTTAGGGTGACTGAAAGTCTTGTGTTTATAATTGAAGGTTTTTCGTGTGCGAAGGCCAAGACTTGCGTGTCGTAATTGTATATACATGTCAGTAAGTAAACAAATCTGGGTGTTGCGCGAACAAACATTATCATAGTTAGAGTGATTAATTCGCCGCACAGCACCGGTATTTGAAAGGTTGCCGGTTTAGTCGAAATTAATCGATGAATTGTAGTTATTAGTTTTCATAGTTTTCATTTACGAAGGTGGGTAGAGTCGGATCAGGTGGGGTACAATGATATCTCGGATTGCGTTGACCTTTCCTACCTTGTATATTTATTGTGAAGTTTATTTGGCTTTTCTAGTACGTTTACATACTTAAGAGAGTTCGTAGGCATTTGCGGTGGACAATAGATCGACACGTTTACGAACTTGGGAGCCGGATGATGATGATGATGATGATGATGATGAAAGTACATTCTTTTGCCCCCTCTCCCCCTAAACTTTTGTTGACTGATACTCTGAGAATGCGAGTGAAATGATTATGATTATTGTATTATAAATATCTAATCGTGATGAGTTTTATTTAGTGACTCTGTCAAATTCGGTCGGGGCTTATACGCGTAACACTTTTTAACACGGTTTTTTGTCTGCGATCCTTATCGCGTTTCCTGGAAATTCGATAGTTTAGGCCTATCTTACGGGGAAAATAAAGTTCGTTGTCGTCACATATCGACGTAGAGATAGTTTGAACTGATTTGTGTTCGTACTGGAAGCCACTTCGATCTATTAAACTGACAAAATGAGGTTTTTAATGTTATCGCTTCTATGGTTATTCGGATATTTGAACTCTCTTCCTAAGATCTATTAAACTGACAAGCTGATGACAAGTTAATGTTTTCCAACGAGCTTTCTGTCGGGGTTTTGAATTTTTAATCATGGCCTATTTTGGGGAAGCACCCTTCCCTTAATCACACCCTTGATTCTGCTTGTAAAGAACAGCTCATAATGATGTGCACTAGATGTTTATTTTGCTGAATATGTACTAGATATTATTAATCCGCGGATATGCTAATTACCCCTCCTCCCTTGCGTCGATTAACGCATGCATACACAAATTTTATGAATCGACTTTTATGAATGTTCACCATGGCAGGTAAATCACGGGGTCGCACATCGTTATTACAAAGCTAGGCCGGTCGTCGGTTTTTCATGCATATCAATGAGTTCAAGGTAAAACTAAACGCAGGTTTGGTTTTCGCGAAAAACAATATTGCACAATATTTACCGTGTACAGACGCAGTCGCAGTGCACGGGTTGTGATGATTTATCGATTCTCGCGTGTTTATTTTGAATTTCCATATATCGGTAGCTTCTGATTGTTTAGAATTGCTTTTGGGTGAAATTTACCGGTTTCGAAAACAAAAACTAAAAATTTCGAAACATACGCTATCGACGAAGTTGATGATATTAAATGAATCCCCCCCGAAAATATGTTAACATTTCGCTATTATTTTCTTTACAGATTTTATACAGAGAAAGTGATATTTTTTTTAAAAAGCGATCAATCGGATTTTAAATAAAGAGTCGTTGCCGAGAGGATAATCATCATCATTCGGGATTAGTTAGATAGTACGACGTCTCGGAAGATATCGCGTTCAAACGGAATATTCGCGTTTTTATATATTTTTTGTAGCGAAATATCGTGCCGAGTTAAAACGTTGACGCGAATCTAAACCCCCCCCCGGCAACAGCACCAACCCTGGAGGGCTTGCTACCGACTCCCACGCAAATGAACATGGGTCAGAAAGTCTCGGGTGGCATAAAAACAGTATCTCGAGAACCGTCGAACAAGCCAATGAATCGCGATCACGTCTATCACCCGGATTTCCAGAAGCCGGCGCGGCTCGACATGCTGCTCGACATGCCGACGGCGCCGAAAGAGATCCAGGTCGAACAGGCGTGGAACGCTGACGACCGCTCGCTGAATATATTCGTGAAAGAAGACGATAAAATGACCTTCCATCGACACCCGGTCGCGCAGAGCACGGACTGTATACGCGGGCGCCAGGGATACACGAAAGGACTACACGTTTGGGAGATTTACTGGAGTACGCGCCAACGCGGCACGCACGCGGTCGTCGGCGTCGCGACGGCCGACGCGCCGCTGCACTGCGTCGGGTACCAGTCGCTCGTCGGCAGCAACAACGAGTCGTGGGGCTGGGACCTCGGCCGCAACAAACTCTACCACGACTGCAAAAACAACCCGGGTATTACGTATCCTAGCATTTTAAACAACGACGAAAACTTCGTCGTGCCCGACTCGTTTTACGTCGTGCTCGACATGGACGAGGGCACGCTCAGTTTTATCGTCGACGGACAGTACCTCGGCGTCGCGTTTCGCGGCCTGAAGGGCAAAAAACTATATCCGATCGTCAGTGCCGTCTGGGGACACTGCGAAATCACGATGCGATACATCGGTGGTCTAGATCGTAAGTATTTCAACTCGCTAATATTCATTATTTTTTGAAAAAAATGCGGTTCCCTCAGTTACGGGAATATACTGGAAAATTTCTGAAGAAATATTTTCGAATTTGACGGATTTTCCTTTCGATCCTGGGAAATATTTGGGAAATTCATTTTATAATTCAATTAGCTTACCCGGTAGTTCTTGGATGTCAATTGCTTGCCCGAGGACAACTTTTTTCAGTAATTTTTCCAGAAACCCGCCTTTCTCAACCAATCACTATTAAAATGTAGACATGAAGAATGATTGATAGTATGACATTGGTTCACTTTCACGAAGAGGCCCCATTTCCATTTGGGAATTTTCAATTCATACAGGCCTGATTGTGGGAACTGTGAAAAAAAATAAATTTCTAGCTCATTTTCCTAAAAAATGTAGATTGAAAGATCTTAGACAAAAAAAAACAGTGAGGAACAATAAAGTTCCGTGTTAGTTTGTTTGTTTAGGCTTTACGTCGGTCGGATCTTGGTTTACCAAGACTAACCGTATTGGCCCACGACTAAACTGAATAGATAGATGGTACCTCTTAGTTGTAATTCATTCTCGGGTTCTGCTGTCAACGATGCGTCAATAAGTCAATATCTACAATGGATGTGACCATTGACTCTACTGTACTACCCCCTAGCCAATATCTCAATCAACCATCTCTTTCCCCGTAAAAGGGACATTCTCCCCGGAATGAAAGTCATCGGGCCGGGTACGCAGGGCAGTCGGAAGTATTTTTTGATTGCCGCAGCACATTGCCGATTTCTGACAGGTTCTGAAATTTTTGATACGTTGCTACGGCGAATTTATTTCAATTTCGTCGAAAACATTTTTGAAAGAAAAAAAATGCCATTCAGTATATCATTGCCGCCGATTTTGCCGCTGCAGTCGCTGCGGTTCCAACGCCACTGGGACGTCAATTTGCTCCTGTGTATATATAGAGAGAGGGCGGATAAGTGTCTAGCACACAGGTCCCTATAACCACTTACTGTAGACAGGTTACATACTTCTTTTCAAAGGTCGACAGTTTCAATGACGAATCGATACGTATTAATGTTTAATGTTTTCGGTTTTTTTTTTGCAGCTGAACCGTTGCCATTGATGGATCTGTGTCGCCGCACTATACGTCAGACTATCGGTAAACACCGGCTGCACGACATACAAAAACTGCCGCTGCCGAACGCGCTAAAGAGCTACCTACTTTATCAAAATCACAACAATAACAACAACATGTACCCGGAGAAGCGATGATTGTTTTAATCGTAAAAAGCACCGCGCCGCGCGTGTTTTTACCGAACGATTCTTCTAGTCAGAATTTTTCATCACCATAGCAACCGCCATGTCTTCATTATATCATCATCGTCGTCGTCGTCCTCATCATTATGATCATCGTCATTGTCATCGTTTGTTGCCGCAGTCGTATCCGAACGGACGCACGGACGGACGGACGGATGGATAAATCGTCGCACGCGTTATTAGCGATTGAAAACTACGACTACCGCCGTAGGCGCCGCCGGGAATCGAGTTCTGATTCGTTCAATTATAGGGGGCGCTGATTGCAGCAATTGCAGACCCGACTACGGCCGCTATGTGCGAGTAGTTGAAAACTGGTCTAGACCTCAACTTCTAAAAATATCTAAATATTCTCGAAATCGGAATTATTTCTAGCTCATTTCCAATTTAACTCAATTTTTCATGTCAAATTGCTATCATTTTTCGGTAAAAACTGCTACAATCAAGTAATCTCTCGTCTGGTCTGGAATTGTTTACTTTTCAGCGCTCTTTGATATATGTATGTATGAGCTGTTATTCGATAAGACATCGATCGCCATGGAAACCTCCAAGCGCCGTATGTTTTACGTAAGTTTACGGGTTTCGATAATAGCGGGTACGGTAAAAAGGCGGATTCTTGCTTCGATGGAAAAAAGTCGACGCAGCAAAGTTGTCAATTTCAGGCTAACTTCGACAAACAGGAACTTATGAATTGATGAATTGACCCTAGAGCAAAATGAAATGTATGCCAATGACCAGGTTATTTTTAAAATCTTTAGCACTTTTTCCTTAAATCTGGGTTATTTATGAAGCGCGTCAGAGGCCTATTTAGGTGTGTAATTTAGAAAAAAAAGCGACTTCAAAATTATGATTTTGTCAGCTAGGTGTGGTGGTAATCCTGATTAATACAGTAGCGTTATCGTCAATTAGGTGTTGAGTAAACAGTAAGGTTAATGACTCTTTATGCTAATGTTGACAACATGATGCAGATCCTGACAGCCTATTAACACTGCAAAAGCGCGAAATATAAGGTGTCTATAACGTGGTGATGGAGTTCGCTTCTGAAGTTGAATTAAGATTAAAATTGCTTAAACGGTTTCATCGGTATCGAACTGTCTTAAAATCTGTCAGTGGTTTATTCTTCTGTTCTCTTGGTTACTGATTTTCCGCTGGGTACGATGTCCAACTCGGCAGAATTGCGAATATGGCCCGTAATTATGTTCAGACCTGAATGAATCGCGATATTGAAATTATGATAATATTATTGTTTATCAAACTGCTGTATGTTGTCCATACGAAAAATGTCCATCGATTGTCGCAAATATTATGTTGTATAGCAATCTATGTGCGTAACTATCCCGCGACCCGGCTCTACGGTTCTGAGTCTTAATTTTTGAAAACGGACTGATTTTAGTTCGCAACCAGCGGAACTCGGTCCATAGCAGCAATTTCTGAAAACTCGAAATCAGGGGTCGGATATAATTATAAATCTCGGAAGCGCCGCCGATTCCAGCGCGGTTGAAAAAAGGTTGTCGGTCGTGTGCGGTGTCAGTGACGTGGCGCTGAACCGTTCAGGAAAGAAGAGAAATAATTATCAGGTAAAAAAATGCATCGAGGCCAGTTTCAATCAAACTCTCGTATGTGACGTAGATATTTAATCATCTGATCGAGAAAATGCGGTGGATTTAAAAGTTTAATCTCTCGTCTGTAGGAACCGATGGAATTTGATTGATAGCAAGCATGTTGGTAAATGTAAAATAATGGTGTCATGACTAGTCACTTAATTGGCGTTTGATTTGATTACGTTTAGGTATATTCGTCGCGGGGACAGGTCTGCGCACGCCGCCTCCCTGATGATGAAAATCGATTAATTTAAAGCTGCACGATAGATACGTGTTGTAGGATATTTTTAGGGTAGCATTAGTGTGCATGAATTATAAATTTATATATATATAAGTATATATATATATATGATATTGAAACGTTTAATCTATTGATGATTAAGATTATTATTATTATTATTAATTATTTATTGTTTGCTTCATTTTAATCGAATATTTTAGGTAATAATTTCTCTCTCATCTTTCGTTCTATCGGCATTCTAAATGCCCTGTACAGTTCTTTATACACGCTTATTATATAATTCTCTTCTTCGTCGATGAAATGTTTTAATCGAAATGATTTTTCCGATGCAATAAATGATGAGGTCTGGTTTTGGATGATGATTTGATATACTTGATTTTAAATGAACGTAAAACGGATCGTCGACTATTTGGTGCCTTTTTAGTGCTCAGAATATCGAACGCTGGACTAAGTACGCGCAGCTATCTTAATGATGATTTTTACTCGGGGGTTGGGGGTGTTCGAAGCTTCTGACACGATCGCTTTCTGAAATTGCTAATGTTTTTTTTTTTGTTAGTAGTATTCAAGGCTTCCCGAGCTCGGTAAGGTTCTCGAGTCATGTGTCGCGTTCGTTCCGACTCGGCAGGGTTTCCGCGCGCGTGAGTATTACTGAAATAAATAAAATCACCTTTTCCGTATCATCCGGAAATGGTTTAATAATTACGATTTATTTCCCGCTCTCGTCGCGACATCTGAGATCGTCGTCGAGAAGCCGCGTACACATTTCTATTCGATCGACGTAAATCATGTATTTATTCATGCCGAAAATCGGGTAAATCACTGGCAGATTTCTACTGTCTTTATATTTCGTGTTTCTTTGATGTCAGATGAGTAAATTAGGGGGACGAGTCGGAGGTTCGCCGTGAATTCTTAACCGATCATGATAGAATTATTATCCGCGTCGTTATTTATCGTTTTTGAACTCCGAACGTCGCAAATCGAATCGCGGAAGGTTTTTATTTAAGCCCGTGTTTTAAAATCATCCTGATTAGGCGAAAATTCAATCATAGTGTTTTTTTTTTTAAACATCAAAAATTGAAAAAAATTACAGTCAGCACGGTATTGAAACGAATTCATACATTCGCGGTGCTGTTTTCTACGTTGTCGGTGGTTATGAATTTCGAGTCGAGATTACGAGTCGAAAATTAGTCCATAACCAACAGTGATTTAACTTCCGTACGAACTTTCAACGAATGTTTGAACCCGCGTGATGCCAGGTATTCGGAAATCGGTCTCGTATCGCTATAAAGCCGGTCGCATATTGTCGGCCGGTTTTTTTTCTCTTTTTTTGTCGACGCGTTTGAAAATATTATGCATACACGTATGCACGTACGTACGTAGAATTGCGTGTTGCTGGTAAAAAGCGGTTATTAGTTTCACAGCAGCGGCGACGCAGATGCGACAGCTGTTTATCGCGAAGAAATATGCCGAACATGGTATTGCGTATATGTGAGAGGAGGGGGGGTTGATCGAACTGTCATTACACAATTCATGAAATTTGTGGACGCGTATTTTAAAACGTAATTGCGGCTGGCAACAAAAGATGTATATTATTATTATATTATAACATATTTAACTTATTATTAGTATTATCATTAATTTAATTGTACATTTATCATCTCTATAGATCTATCATAAATATATATGTATCATCGGGCATGTCAGTTTATCGAATGCCGTATAATATCTTTCTCCTAGTATAACTGAGAAAGGTACGATGATGTAGCCCGGTTTCGCGACATATTCGAACTCGGTTTATGTTCAGGTCTTTTTCGTCCGGGCCATTTGTTCATACAGGTACCCAATGGTTTCGTGTCTGTTGAGACTGGTGCCAAATTTCAGCACTGGACAAATTATTGGTTGCGAATGCTAACTGGTTCTGGAAGGGATTAACCTCACTTGCCACAGCATCGTTTTGGTTATAAGCAAGTGATTTACGTGTGGACAGCGCTTTCTAGGGCCAAATTTGACTCGGGACCTGATCTGGGCGCCAGTTTGACCCGGACCAAATGGTCTCCGCGTGATCGCGGCTTATGTCTCGTATACTCGGCATAAACTGCCACAGAAAATGATCGGTCAGTCTCTCCAGCGTGTGTCGGCTCCTGCAGGACCCAGGCAAATTATTTCACGGGAAAGACTTCTTTCATTTTTGTACGTCGATTATAACGTCGGTTTTGGTATTTAACACTACGGTTTGCGTAAAACAGGTTTTTTTTTTTTTAACGAATAAAACGAAGATATCACGGTTTTACGACGCAAGGTCCAAGATCCACGAGTTAATGTCCGGTCAAAATTTGAAGTAGAGAGTCGAAATTGGTAACTAGGTCGTAAAAATTTAAATTAAAATTGGTTGAAATTTTTAAGTCGAGCCAATTCATCCTCATAGTTACTCCGGCAGTTGGTTCCTATTTCATTTTCAGGGACAGAGCACTGGAAACTCTCTGAATTCTGGCTATAATTGTACATTATTTTAGGGCAATGTCTGCAACCTCGGTAGTATTTTTTAACATGAAATATTTGTGGCTGTATAAAGAGTTTATATCTTTGAACATTATTTAATAGATATTGTTCGTGATTCGTGTCTGTGTAAGTGCGTTTTTTTTTTTTGTGTAGTACGTGTGAAAAAAATCACCTCTTGTATCCAGCTTCATGGAAAAAATAATAAACAAACAGCAAATTTCAATAAAATAAAATATATTTAGTTTCTTTAGTTCGTGTTGGAGGCATGTATCTCGCTTTTAGAGGATGAACAGTTGGAAGAATGCTTAGAAGTTTCCCAGGTTTCCTATTGGCCAATGAATGCAGGGCTTGCTATGACATTTTTCCCCTCTAGGATAGGAACTTCCAGAAACACTGTTTAGATGTAAATCCTTCAGATATCTTCATACAAGTGCACTACACAGCAGAACCTTGTTACAACGAACTCGGAAACAATTCATCGATAAAACAAATATAGAATTTTGTCCTGAGTAAAAAATTTAATTTTTCAATTAAATTTAATTTCATACTGAATATAGCGAACTATCGGTTGTAACGAACATATTTTGTGGTCCTTTGAAGTTCACTGTAATGAGGTTCCACTAGTACATGTACACGCTGGTTGGTTCTGATACTAACGGTTCATAGATAAGTCTTGTACATTATCTTTGACTACAGGAAATACACGTAATTGAAAATGCCAATCAACTTACTGGTACCGTTCTCGTTGTGCATAGAGGAACCACTAGATAGCGCTCTGATCAAATTGGTTTTGAATTTGTGCTTTTTCAAGTCTTACTGAGTCGAACAACTACTGGTGACTATTTCATCCTTCACCTCGCCACAGAGGAGAACAAAGCTACACAAGTCCTTCGTGTTGGCACATAGTACAGATTTATTTATGCATTTGAAAATGTACACAATCATACAAACTACCGATTACTGATATTCAGAGATACGACGCGTGAACTTTTTATTTTTCACAAATAAATCTAATTGCTGCATTAAACGTCGAAATTAGCCATTTTTCATTTGATAGGAAATCATTCTACGAAAAACTACACATCATCATAACATTCATTCAAACCAACGCTAAATATCAATGTTGTATCACAGGCAAAATATTCTGTACTATCTATAAACATTGACTTATCCGTACTACAAATAAATACGCATTTCTTCGCGGACTACTTGTCAGACACGGGACAAGTATTTCCAGTATTCGCTAAATGAAAATAGTCTTTTTCGCCATCATCACGCGAAAAAGATGAGAGTTTATTTACGAAAGACCGATGCGTCGATTTTTCAGCACGCGCTAAAAATAACCGACACAAAGAATTCTATATTTTCCTCACCTCTAATTCGAAGGACACCCGCGTATGATAACAATACACTTAGTAATCATCATCATCATCGTAATAAATTATAGGTAGCACATTTCTGTTTTTAGCAAATGACTGTCATCAAAATCACTTTAATCATAACGGCAGCTTAAGTTTAGTTGAAGATTACTTTTCCTTATTGAGAGCTTGTATGAATTCTTCTAGTTTCTCTTGAATGGCTCGCACTCGTTCTACAATCAAATAAAACACATGTTAATTAATTAATAGCCGCTCCCAAGAAGGACAATAGAACCCCAGTTACACGGCTTAGAGTACCGGGGCCAGTTTTATAGATGGATACTATCTTTAACCCAGGGGGCTCCATTGAAAATGAATGAGTTAACCCCGAGTTAAAGTTAACACTAGTCTACAAAACCAGCCGCTCTTGATTGTTAAGTAAATTATTTTAACTCAGAATCAATCTACCTTGAAATGCCAGACGCAAATCTAACCCACAATTGACCCCTTATCATTCCAGAAAAATGTTGATAACTTTTTCATACACTAACGTTTAATTTCATCAAACATTGAAAATATATATCCGTTTCAGAACCACAGATTGGGTGGGATAAGCTACGGATTTCAAGCATCGAAGGTGGCTATTGTCCGCGAAAATTTTCAATCTAACTATGAAAGAATAATCTCGATCATACTTAGTTCTTCAGCGAGTAAAACACGTTTTCCCGTAAGCAGTTCTTTCAATTTGTTTTTATCGTCGCCGATGTCGTCGAGCACTTCTTTGATTATTTTCTCGAGTCGTCGTGCTGCAAATATCATTAATACGCGAAATTAGATCTCATCGAGCTGCGGTCGTCCGTCGATCTACGAACGAAGCGGATTTAGTTTTTACCTTCGTTATTGATGACCTGTTGTCGCAACGCGTTGGACGTGATTTGTAACATTCTATCGATTCGCCAGAATAACACTACATCGTTACACTCCATCTGAAAAACAATTTAAGTACAAACATGATACATATCAAGTTTAAAACGCAAAGAAAATATACATTTCCACGCCTACAGACCAAACTTCAGTTGGTAGGCGTGGAAATGTATTGCTAAACTTTCAAATCATGGAGTCCCTTTTCATTATTCAACCCCTTGCCTTTCGATGCAGACTTTTTCACAATCGTTCAATACAATGAAGAACGGATTGAAAAACAATGTTTTAGGTCAACTGCCAATGCTTCCTGGTCCTAATAAGACTTTTATCAGGTATGTACTACCGAAACTGACTGAGCTAGGCTAGGCCACCTGATATCAAGTCAAGTTGAAATAGACGTTAGTGAGTTCCAAACGTTGTGTCTTATGATCATAATTTTTGATAAATAAAATTCACTTTTGAGTTATATGGTTTAACCTTTGTATACAGTGGGTTTTGAACTTATTACCTATTCTCCACGTCAGAGTGTATGGGCTATTCTACAATGATACATATTACTGGACTGGGGCCAATTACTTAAAGGTCGGTCGAATAAACCGCTTAAGAACTGAATGTAATCCCATAGGTCAATTGATAGATTTAATTAACTTTAATTTAAGAGACTTAACCAGTAGTTCAAGTTTTGAGCGACCTGTCGTACTCTTAATCGTTACCAACTGCCCTTGATTAACTGTAAGGCCTAAGCCGTATACGTACCCCGGTGTCCTGAAACCCGCGTTGATAATAGTAGAATCCTTTGCGACATTCGTTCGCCGTTTTCAGAGCCTTCTCGAAAAAGTGCCTTCGATACAACTGATGCCACGTGTCTCGAATCTGAATTCAACAAGTAAATCGCGTTAATTATGCAGTCAAATTCAACCAGTTATCTTCACAATTTTAAGACACTTTCTCGCGAAACGAGACTTACGAATTCCATATTGACGTCTACGCTTTGCGTTTGAAGGTTTTTTCGCACGGTTGTAACTTCGTCGTACGAAAGCGTCGGGCTATGTTTCTGTGATATATTCAAAAAACATTAAAGAATGACGAGATAAATTCCAAGCATTAATTGCACCTGTCTAAACTTACTTTTTCGGCGTTGATTAGTTTTTCTAGTTCTCTTATGACGTTGCAGCGATTTTTCTGTTCGGTAGTTCGAGAGCACCACCTAGTCCATTGTTCACTCGTCGATGGACCAGTCATTTCATGAATATGAGCGTCAGCTGAATTCAAAGCAAATAGGATTCTGGTTATTATGTACCAAGAACTTGAGCTTTCCTGACTTTGAATTTTTTTTTCAACCATTCATCTCTATTCAAAACTAAGATTAACTTCGCAAAGGGCCTAATTGGTATTGTATGCAATGGAGAATATAGATTCAATATAATTATAAGGTCAATGGTATAATTATAGATGTGATCAATGGTTTTTCTTTTGACTATTGAGATAGACCATGTAATCACCACGAAAAGAAACCGTTTCAAGAAAGGCAACTCGGGAATGCTTGACTGGCGTTGACTGTTATCAATCTCAGTATTTCTGAATTGATGAACAAAACCCATAGTAAATGATTTAACAATTTATTCTAACACTTTCAAAGTTCATCCTCGAACTGTCGGAATAAAGCGATATATCATCGACTGTGTATTTTGCTCATTACGTAAATCGTGAATGCTTACTCTCTTGTAGTTTGAGTAGTAACGATTTCTCCATGAATCGTATCGCGGCGTCCCAATGTTGTTTATCGTGTACAGATCTATCTTCGAGGGCGTTCAATTGAATTACACGCTTTATAAACACAGAAAATCGAAATTAAAATCAAACACCGAAAATACGAAAAAAGAGTTACGTCTGCTGTTGATCGACTTACCAGACTATCCTCGGCTTTATCATCCCATTTATGTCGACGGCTGCTTTCTTCACAAACCGCAGCTTTTAAATTGTCGTAAATACTATCGTGTCCTTTGCTTTTCTTGTGTTCTTCTAAAAACTTTTTGAATTCTTCTTGCAGAGCGTCCCAGCCAACCTGATCACATTATGATATCCAAACAGATTCATAAGATTATAATATCTGAAGATGCAGCAATCCAGGGACCGGATCCATAGTTGAGACTAATTAAATCCATAAGTGGTGTTAAATCTTAAGACTGGTCTTGGGTTGTTAGATTGTCTATTGAACTAAGTTGGTCTTAGACTGGTCTTAAGTCTAAGCGATGACTATGGAACCGGCCCCTAGGTTTTAGACAATGAAAGTTAGGGGTTATTACTGCTTGTAAGAAATTCTGTTCATTTTTTTCAAAGGAAATTTCGAACCATTTACCTCAACGCATTTCATAGGTAGCTGTTTATCTGCCCAATGTTTTAATTTGATATCTACTGAGGTGTTGAAAGTTCTACAACAAAACGAATAAACAAGAAGTAATTAATTCAAAATGAAATATGAACTACAATAAATAGAGAAAGAATCGACAAGCAATTTTTACCCTGAGTTGTCCGTCTGTGCTGCTGGAAGATAGATATTTTCAAATACATGCAGGGAAACTTTTTCCCAAAGTTTTTTAGTGAAAACTTCTTCCCTGAAAAATTTGGAAAAAACTTTTATTCTTTCAAAGATTGTATCTCTTTCCGAAGCCGGTATATACATTTGAAAGGCTTCAAAGACTTACCAGTGTTGCGAAGTGACTTGACTTAAATTGATGACTTCGTCTAAGATTTCTCCTCGTGCCTTCTCAAACAACTCCTCCTAGAATTTCAGTCAGAAACGAACTGAGAAATGAATTCATGAGTGGCGCTAAAAATATAACTATCGTGGATATGTATGGTTTTAAAGGCTTACTCTGTCTAATTCTCTTTGACGAGGAAATGTATTTTTCCATTCGGTTTCTAAGTTGAATCGGGTAGCTGTCAACAAAGAAAAAAAACTCAAAATACTTCGCGACTCATGCTGCCAGGCATTCTCTGTGAAATACTTAAAAGGCTGCACCACCTCAAAATAAACAACAGGGAGTTGCTGATTGTTTACCTTTAAATGCATCAGTCTGTTGTTCAACTGAAGCTCGTACCATTTTCCAAAACCGGTCCGACACTGCGAAGCTTAGATTCTGGGTCGTCATTTGAGTAGGTTTTAAAACACCATCCCTGAATAGAACAGGATCATCAAACATTGCTTACTACGATAATCTTTCGTATTTATGGCACAGATTTCTAAGAGGCTAATTTGATGAAGAAAAAAAAATTAGCCCGCTTACTTGAACAATTTCGAATTTCTGAAAAAGTTCTCTTCGTAGTTTTTGATGTCCTGAATACTGTCGCCAGTATTACCTGAAATGACGGCAGATTTAATATGAAAACGTCGCGCAATTTCACTCTTAAATTGTAAAGCTGTTAGCTCTATCGCACTAACCTCGTCCAGTGACGACTGCAAAATATCCGAGAGCCTTCATCGGGAACAACTTCCCTTCTAAAATTTTCTTGATCTAAATATCCAAAATCGTAAGACATTAAAAAATAGGAATTCAGAAAACTTCTTATTCGATAAATCTTCGAGAATAGCTAATTTTTGAGGGTAACTGACCCGATCCGGATTGACCAGTTGACTTTCTGCTAAATCAACTTTAGTAAGTACGAATATTGTGCGTTTTCCCGATGGATCGACCGTGCTAACGAGATCGGTAACGTTACTCCGCTCGGCATCCAACGAACCGTCTGTCAATCGAAGTAAAAGTTCAAGAATCAAATTTCAAATGGTTTTCGATTTCTGAATCGTGTGCGTTCAACTATCAAACATATATCAGGCCATCCCTAATTAATCGTCTGTTCGTCAACTTATTAGAACACTGTCAGTTTCCTGGATTACTCAAACTAGGCGATGATACTCGACTATAAACATACGTAGAGCATACATCAGCGGGGGTCATTCGGTCAGCCGTTTTTTGTCAAAAATAAAATGAATCCCAGAAAAAAAATTTTTCACTCGGCACCTTTGAAGTCGGGTCGGTCGGATTACGGCAAACAGACCACTATTTATGGGATGGCCTCAGTCTATTCTATCTTACCTTGAATACAGAGTATAATCGCATTCGGATTTTGCATATTGCGTTGGCAGATTTTCACGATTTCGTCTCTGGTGTTCGAAGCCATCTCGTTTGTAACAGTCTGAAAGCGAAACACGTACGCTAACTCTATCAGTATCAGAAGCAATTTTATAGACTGGTGGAGTATAGTGAACTACCTACACTGATAACACCGGGCAAATCTACTAAAACCATTCTCTGTAAACCAGGACCTTTCACTGTCATCGAAATAGTCTGAAAGTACCAGAAATATGAATAATGATTTGCAGTTGAATAAGAGAAGTAACAGATCAAAGAGTAGACGTGTTTACCTCGGCACTGACTGTTTGACCGTCCTGAACGCTGGTCTTCATTCGAATTTCAACTTCCCTTCGCAAAGCATCTAACTGGAATCAGGAGAAATAACTTTAAATCAATCATTCCATACCAGAAACTCATCTTTTCACGTCTTTTTATCCAAAAGAATCTTTCATTGTTTTTAAGCACAATTTCTATTTGTATACTGATCTTCACCCAGTTCCACAGTTGTGAGTTAGAGTTAACTCTGAGTTAAAACCAATTCATTTTCAATGTTTTAACCCAGGGTCAAATCGTAACTCAGAACCGTGGAACTGGACCCTTGTGAACAATTTCATTCAAAACTTACATCGGATTCTTTCGATAAATCGAATTCCCTATTACTGTCTTTAAACGAAGCTATATGATACGGTCCTTCGCTGAGCGTAACTTTCACCGGAGATCGCGTCATCATTTCGCCAGACCCTCTACAATTATATCGCGTACAACAATTCGTTATAATTGAATAAATCAGATCAAGAATGTTCACCGATCATCTCGCATACCTTGGAAATATTCGAGCCTGAACTAACATCTCTAAAACGCTTGTTTTACCAGAACTCTGATCACCGACTACGACTACCTTTTCAGGATAAATAGAAAGGTTATGATTACGTTGTCTGATACCGATTTTGATGAAGCAGAAGACGCCATGTACTTACTCTGGGAAGATGATCTTGCGTATTGTAACTAGAATCATAATCGGCTAATTCATCTAGCACCTCTGAATACATGTCAATACATGATTTCTGAAAATAAATTCATTTTTAAAGCTTACAGCTTAATTCAACGGTAGAAGATTTTGTCACAGGCCTATTCAACTTTTTCTTATAAGCACTTCTAACAATTTCTAACATTTGAATTTAATTTCCATTACGGTAAGTTGTGTACACAAATATTCAATAAAACTCACATTCGCCACAATATGACATTACAGCGAATTTGGATCTTACAACAGATATGTTCACCCCTGGATGCACTGCAGATTCTAACTTAGTTAGAAGCGTCAGCTCTTACGTAAGAACTCTATAAGATGATTTCTATAAATCATAGATAATCACACTAACCCGCACATTCAATACAGTCAAACTAGCTTGTCATATAAGTCAATACATCACTGAAGTCTTCTCAATTTTTGAGTTCTTTATTTCAATTCAATTTACTAAGTGTAAGTCATCGTATGGCTCATTCGTCAACATAATGATCATCACAACGTAAGTATTTTTCATCACAGTATTTAATTAAAATGGTTCAAACCTTCATCTGACGTTTTCGGCCGTTCTTTTGTTTTTTCAGTATCAATTCTTTGCGAAGTTCTTTGTTTTCTTTTTCGACGCGTTCGATCTCTTTCTGATACTGCACCTGAACTTTAATCATCTCCTGTTGAATCTGTTCCAGTCGCTCTTTATCAGAGGGCTACAAATTCGTAAAGAAATGGGCGCATGAAGAGGAAACTATTGGCACGACGAGAGATTTCAATTCGGAGAAGTCACTTAATTTCCTTTTACATGTTTGATGTGCGCTTACCACTTTAATATTTTCATCGGTACTTGATTTACTGAAACTTCCGAACGAAAATAGATTTTTTTTCAAGTTTTGACTAGCATCGGTTTTAGAAGTGGCTTCTGAAATCAGACAATACCGGGCATTTACGATACCGATATAAACAATATCTCTCATAATACAATGCTTCGTTCGCACATATATGTATATATATTTATCTAAAACGTTTACGCAAATCTACCTTGAGAATTGTGAAATTTATTTAATTCTTTGTTCAACTCATCATCATCAATACCAATCATCCCTGAAATGATAAATAAATGCAGCGCACTTTAGTGGGTGAAATATTGATTGCAGCGCATTAATTCTGGAATCACAGTTCGCAGAATCTAATGTCTATTTCAACATGACTTGAAAGCATATCAGGTGGCCTAGCTCGGTCAGTTTTGATGGTACATACCTGATATGAGTCTTACATACTAGGACCAGATTAGACTGGCAGTTGAACTATAACATCGTTTTTGATCCATTTTAAACTGTATTGAAGGATATTAATCATTCTTCACTGTATTGAAGGATTTGCAACCCTTTAATACAATAAAGAATGGATTAAAATCAATGTTTTAGGTCAACTGCCAGTCATTTCTGGTCCCAATAAGACTTTTATCAGGTATCGTACTACCAAAACTGACCAAAACTGACCGAGCTAGGCCACCTGATGTGCTCTCAAGTCAAGTTGAAATAGACATTAGTCATCACGCCTACACATAAATATACAGTATTTGTACTATAGTAGAACTATTAAAGAAATGTGTCTATCAACAGCGGACAAAAACTAGTTAGAATTAGTTATAATGACAAACAAAACGAATTTCTATTAAAAACACACGTAAATCATTAATTATATTCATCTTAAACTAAACAAACATTACTAAACTATCAATTCGTGGACTCAATTGCAATTAAAATGGTATGATATAGGAACCGCTAATGAATAAATACGGTACTGGGCGCAGTGCAGATTTATACATGTATAGTATACTGGTTGGTGTTTTGTTTGAATGAATCTAAATAGTGTTAGTTATCGATGATTGACAAAATGATTTGAGATGAAAAATTTGAGAAAAAAATAATCTCGATGAAGAATTTGAAATATACCAAAATCTATGGCTTCACTTTCAAACGTGTCATCTGAAAATTACCATTTATTATAAGCATTTAGAAAATGAATATATTTAAAAGGTTTTCGAAAAAAGATATATTTGTTTTCAAACTGAGAAAACAGAAAGAATCCGTTTTAAGCTCAACTCGAAGAAGTCGGGTTTTCGTGTCCGAAGTGGTTTTAGAAACAGTGATAAACTACAAACCTGCACTTGTTAAGCCTAGACTTGTAAACTGTGGAAAACCTGGCAAAACAGAGTCGTAAAAGCAAAATAAAGCAGCGATTAGTTCCAAAATCATACCATCTCATTACAATCATCTTCGATACAATGAACACGTCACGCAGTATAGAGAAATGAAATGAAGATAAGGACAGTTCGACAAATACGATTCTGTCCTTCAGGGCTCATATCAGCTTCAAATGTTATATAAAGTGGCGATTGCTTAAATGTTTCAAGCTCTATCTGTCGGAAAACTGGACCCAGTAGATATGTTCGATCCAATATTCATTAAGAAACTGATTCGCCATATGGTTTAGAAATCAAGATAACGCAATCAAAACAGAAACAAATTTGATAATACACGTCGCCAACCCATGCATGCAAATTTCAAAAAGGATAAGATATTCCTATTGTGACGATTGAAACTCAGTTTGTACCAAATATAATTCTGAATACAATACGCATCAGAGAAAATAATCGAAAAAAATAAATGACGTGAAAAGACAACAAAGATTGTGTTTTACCTTCAGAAAAGAACGAAGAAACATCGTTCGTATCCGATGACTTCTTGTTCAACCAATCTCGAAAAGGCTGGAAATCCGGAATTTCCGGCGCTGACCGTTTCAACCAACCCTGGAAATATAAACACGGTTTTAATGAGCTGTCTTTATGGCCAGCACCACCAGTACTAGTGAGGATTCTGTCAGGTTTCCTTGTGGTTACCGTACTCGGTTATCCAGGCAGCGATTTCAACAGTTTTAAAATTGAATCAACTTTCCCAGTTGGTAAATCGATGACTGGTAAACCGATGTTAATCTCACTATTTCAGACTTAATGAGCAAAACCCGCAGTTGACGACTTAACAATTTATTCCGACAGTTTCAAAGTTTTGAGTAAACTTCATCATCAGAGAAACAAAAATTACATAATCAATATATTAAATCAATTTCCATTAAAATCTATACCATACGCTGAGTGAGAAGCTATCGTGAATTCATCCATCATTAGATGACTTGTTTGATAATACTTGCATTCAATTTGAAGCCTGAACATCCAGGGGCCGGTTGCATAGTCATGGCTTAGACTTAAGACCAGTCTAAGACCAACTTAGTTCTATAGCCCATCTAACAACTGGAGACCAGTCTTAAGATTTAAGACCACTTTTGGACTGTGCAACTGGCCCCAGGTCAAATTTCATTGAAAATGACCTCATTTTCACTACCGAATAACCTAGTGTATTGTTGCGCCACCTGGTGAGGAGTACCGATACCTCATTCTCAAGCAAGCACACGTATGAATATATCGTGAGACAACGTACCTTCTCCGGCAGCGAGAACCGAGCGCTGAATCTTCTCATCGATTTACTCCAGTTTTCTTTATCCGGTATATAATCCTTCATCCACTCGATGTCCGGCACTTTATCCTTCCATCGTTCGTATGTCTACAAAAATAATAACGGAAATTATCTAATTAAAGCGCTTTCATCGCCGATGCTACCCCACCCTAAAATGCGACCAGGACAAGATTGATGAACTCAGGAATTTTCACAGCTTTGCTTAGCTATTTTCATTTTCTCACAACAAAATACTAGGGGACAGTAGACTGGTATTATCTTTAACCGCGGGTGCTAACTCAATTGAAATTGAATTGAGTAAGCCTATACCAGACTTAAACCAACCACAGGGTATTTCAGAATTTTTTACACACATTTTCCAGATTTTTCCATATCGAGGTAGGCTACAATAACATAACAGTTAGGCCTACTGAACATAATCTTGATGAAAGGAAATAAAGAACTTAAACATAGCTTGTGCAAAAATTCAAGCTTTACAGTCGTCTCGATGAGAATGGGTTCCCAAAAAGAAGTGGACCAAAACATTTTGGATTACAGGTTTTCGTGATTTTTGACATCAAGAGTGACATCAAGTCAACACGTTAAAAGGGTGGTAACCAAAAACCAACCACGAAACCCAAACAAAGACATTTATTTCTGTTCATGCTTACCCTGTTCAGAGCTACTCCACCACCGATAGCAGACGATATCAGCAGATATCTTAATTTCGTGAAGCGACCGAGAGTTTTTAATATTGTTGAACTAATTTGTCTATGTTGATGTCCTATAGATTGCGCTGTATTGTACCGGATGGTCAAAATTCGACAGTTTCGATGAAAACTGGAATACTGTCGAGAGTTAGCGGATAATAATGAATAGGGATTGGTCGTTTTAATGATCCTCATGTCTACACCGCAGTGGGTTAATTCTCTAACTTCAGTTTTCACGATTCTTGCAGTTATTTTACGCGTAACGCATCGTTGGCAGTAGTTGCTGTAAAGATTTATAATACAAATATAAGTGAAAAAGTATGAATTTACCAGAATTGTTTCTTTACTAGGCCTAATTGATTTTCAAGACTTTAGTAAGCCCAGTGTGATAGACGCCTACACTTTGGAGCACACACCAAAGAGAGTTGGTTAAGAAAGCTGATTGCTTAAACTGATGAAGAGATTCCAGGATGGCTTTACTACAAATGCAATGCAATCAATGGACGAGGCCGAACGAAGGACGAAAAAGTTGTGTAAATTTGCTGTTCTCTCACCCGAATCTTCCAGTTAAAATCAAGCTCACAGACATTATCAGATTATCTGTGTGTGCAGTTTATTAACATTCTATTTAAACATGACTTGAAAATTAGACTTCGCCAAATTTACGAAGCATATTCTGACATTTGTCGGCATTTAATGTGAGGAAATCAACTTTTCTGGAGTGCAGTGTTTCCGGGTTCGATGGGGTCAGTCACCAACATAGGGACGGCTCCGAGATATCGGGATTTGAAGTTTAGGATTAAGAGTTGATGAATTCAGGATTCGATCCCGATCAACTATTGAATTGTAGCGCGACTGTTGATTGGCCGATTCGACGGTGACGTCATTAGCTTCGAATTTTGAGATGGTGATGAAACTGACTGATATGATTTGAATTTGATGGTGGCCTTCTACTGAAATATACTTCTTCATTTACTAATCGATGCTGTAGATAGAACTTTTCACCAATCTCATAGATTAGATAGGACCAGGTTACTCAGTAACCTGTCTGTGGTTTTAGTTTCACGATCGGATATTTTCACAAATACCTCGGCTCAAAAGCCCATCCGTAAGGCTATCATCACCTGATCCAACGACGGAAAAATAATCTAAAACTAAAAGCCTAAAACTGTTCAAACTCTCGGAATTGACTGATCAAGTAACAAATGATTATGAACTTAATAAAGCGCAGAACAGCTTGACCTAAATAAAAACTGCATACTGCATACGTCCTTGTCTTGATTATTCCAGACTAGACAGAGATAGGCTCATTTATTTATTTAGTAATTATACATAATTATGATAATTACAGGCTGTTGTTGTATAATGTGGTAATCTCTGACATGGAAGATAATTCATCGTCAAACAGTAGTGCTGTAGTACATATAGAACTAGAGGAACAATTTACCGATTCACCTCGTAGAAGACGCCGTAGATCGTGGTTCGACAACGCCGCTGTCCCACTGACGAAAATCACAAAAATTCTCCAAACGGCCCCGATCGACGAAATGGAGCATGGCGGCGGCGGATCGGGCGACGAAGACGTCGAGATTCTGATGCTGACGCATTTTTCGAAAACGCCTCGATTGAGTTTCGGCACCGTGCGAGTCGGAGCGACGAAATCGTGTCGAATCGTCATTCGTAATCCGCACGATTACGACCAGGACGTCGTCGTCGAGAAATTCCCGTTCAAGAAGAATTTCGCAATCGATTGTTGCGAAGAGTTCACGGTCGCCGCCGGCGACGATACGACGGTCAGAATCACGTGGCAGCCGAAACAGGAAGGGAACTGTCGCGAGATGGTTCAGTTTATGATCAGTGACGTTTATCGGTTGACGGCCATACTGTTCGGCGCCGCGGAAGAACCGCCGAAAAAGAAAAAGGTTCGTCTATTCCCCGTACGTTAAATGAAAACTTTAAATAAAAAAAACCAAGTTCCAGCCTTCAGGGTTCGTAGTTTGACAAAGTCTGAAAGTGCTTGATTTTGGAAAGATCTAGGATAGGTCCTGATTAGTGCAATACCTTACAGGTAAAAAGTGTTTAACTTAGCTTTAAGACTCCATGTCATCACAGGAAATTTTATGGCGGTCTGTCGTACCTTTCTAGTTAGTTATAACTTTGTTTAAATTTTAAGTAGTTGTTTCTTTCAAAATAAATTTTAGACTTGATCGCCAATGCATTTTCTTATTTCATGACTTAATTATTGATTTAGAAAAATGCCGGGAACTTGTCTATGGATTCAGGAATAAAAATGCTGACTTTTGCCTCAGTTCGAGTGCTACAAACCCTGGGCCCGATTTCATAGTCGAGACTTAAGTCCAAAAGTGATCTTTAATCTTAAGACTGGTCTTAAGTTGTTATATGGGCTATACAACCTAGATAGTCTAAGACTGGTCTTAAATATAAGCTATGACTATGGAACCGGCCCATGGTCTTAAGTTTCCGGCCAATTCTTAGACTTAAGTATTTATTGATAGTGGAACTGAGCGTAACGATTGCCAAATCAACTGTGGCAAGCAAGGAATAATGCTGGATTTCTCTGATTAAATTAGAACCCTTTTATCCTCATTGCGTAAAAATGATTCTCATATGCCACTCATTTAAATTAAGTTTTTTTAATTGATTTTTTATTTGCAGAGGAAACAATGGGGACCAAAAACCGGTGCTAAGAAACCACTAGCGGTTGTTCGACCGACCAACACGCCTCAGAAAATTCAACCGCAAGATGTGAAACCGCCAGCCGAAAATAAATCAGTTGTCTCCTTGGCTGTGAAGAAAATTCCGCTCCAACCAAGCAATAATTTAGATGTGCTTTCAGTTACTGGTGCCGTTAACTGTGCGACTCCAACGATTGGTGAAACCGTAAAGAAAGAAACAGAAATCTCGAATAAAAGTCTCACGCCAGTGACAGCCATCCTTCCGGAGACCGTCTCAACTCCGTCTTCGATGAGAAGATCACGCACGTATACTAAAATTCATAATAATACCAGTCCTTGTAAATTCAGTCGAACAATTTCTCCGGCCGATCGGAGTAGTAAAAGTCCGATCGGAAAAATAACGCCCGAATATCGCGAAACGATAAGTTATAGGCCTAGTGCTAATCAATTAAAAACCGATTCTGCTTCTGATAAGGTTCATGCGCGTAGTCCGGTAAGGTTAGGCCCGTCACCTGTACCGGAAGAGTCGTCTATATTGGATGATTCTATGCATTCGTTTTGTAGTCGAAATACCAGTTCGGGTTCTAAACAAACCGTAATTAGTCCGAATTCGTTTTTAAGAGACCTCGAAGATTCCAAAGCCGCCATTTCGACGGTCGGCAATGATGGCAAAGTTTGTCGTACTCCCGATAATCGGAAAGCGGACGGCAAAGAAAACCAGCGCGTCGATTCCGGTACGATTACGAAAAAGCCGAAACTTTCATCGGCGCAAAAAAATGCAGCTGCCTCGTCTCAACGCGCGAAGACCTCGGAAAAGTCTGATCGGAGCGTGAAATCGGCGACCGTTTCAAAAAATTCGAACTTCCGATCCTCTCCGAGCAAACACCATTTGTCGAGAAATTCTCCGATTTGTAATCCGACCACCGAGACGTCGACCGGAGGATTGTCTCCGGCGAAGATCATCAATAAGTTCCTCAGTCCGTCGAAGCTCGTCAATGAGAGTTTAGAATTGCCGGCGACGCCCGAAAATATGATCCGTCGATTGACCGTCGTCAAGTCTAAACCGACCGTTCTGAAAGTAGATTCGCATTGTCGGAAATTGTTCAACCGTAATAGAAATAATAACGGCGTGAATCCACCGGAATCTGATCCGATTCCTCGGATCGTAGTCACGTCGGCGAAAGAGGAATCTGAAGAAGAATCTGCCGAGGAATCGATATTGGCTCATCAACTCGATCAAACGCAAGACGATCAAAATAGTTCGGTGTTTCATACCGGTTTCTTCAAGCATTGTAATAGCGAATTAGTCGACGATGAAATAACAGACCTGACAGATCGATCGGGGAGTGCTCCGACGGATCGTATTTCAGGGAATGCTCTGATCACGAAAACCGCCGACGAAAATAGTAAAAAGCCTCCGTTGAGTCGATCTCGAGAGATCGGTCGCTCGATCGCGATGAGAAGTAAACATCCGTCGGCGCCGGAGAGGAAAACGCGATCGTGTTCGCTGACCGGCTCCGGTGGTGACACGAACGCTTTACATTCGAAAGCGGCGATAAAGCGGGGTCGATCGGCTTCAGGGGTCGGTGGCAAGAAACCGAGAACCGAGTCGTCGTCGTCTGAGTGCGCCGGTAAAGAAGCGAACGACGGGAAACGTTTGACTCGTACTGAAAAACTACGTATCGCGGGTACGTTTGAAAAAATCAATCTTTTCGTTAGTTTGATTTATATTTCGCTAATCAATTAAAACTATTGAATTATTTCATACTTTTCTCAGCTGCGCAGAAGAAGAGTGGTAACGACAAACCGACTGCGGCGGCAGCGTCAGCGGCTAAAACAACGACGGCTCCTCCCGTAAAACCGACGCTGAATACGAAACTGAGAACGAATTCGGTAAAAGGTGTCGCGCAAGCTCGATTAGTTCTGAATCGAAGATCGACGATGACAGGTAAATAATAATAACAACTCTTATTCAGGTATTTACTCGGCGGCCACTTACCTGGAAATCAGGGAAATGTCAGCGATTTTTGTTTGTTTGTTTTCGAAGTCAGGGAGTTGAGATTGTTAAATCGCACATAAAATTGAACAGTTCCCATCCTATGCTTTACGTTTTTGACTGTGTTAATTGATTGGGCTCTTAGTTGATCAAGTCAGGGGAAAGTCATGTTAGGGATTGGCCCGCGGGGAAAGCAAGTGGCCACCCTGATCGGTATGCATTGCGTAATCCTTCTAATAATGCGTTGTATATTACCGGTACATTTTCAGCTCTGCCCAAACATCCGTTGCCGTTTGCCGCTAAAAACATGTACTACGACGAACGTTGGATGGAGAAGCAGGAAAGAGGCTTCGTCTGCTGGATGAACTTCCTGTTAACGCCGCCGGAAGATAACGGTAAACAGAAACAGAAAGGTAATAAGAAATTTTACAAAATGCGAAAGAGAAAAATAATTCAATCATTAAGTCAGCTCTAACGAACGTTTGTGGAAAACATGGTATTGATTGTAAAGCTTTTTATATCGATTTGCTTTAATGAGCAAAACCTGTTGATGATTTAATATTTTATGCCAACAGTTTCGAAGTTTTTACCAAAGCCTAAACTTCATCAGAAACCAAAAAAACATATTCATGTATTATCATTTTATCAATCATATTATTTCGTTTCTCTGATGATAAAGTTAATTGAAAAATTTGAAACTGTCATAATAATGAAATAGGCCTACCGTAATTCTAAAAAATATCGACGTTTTAACCTTATTACCGGTATGTTATTTTCTTTTCTCGGATGACAAACTTTAGTCAAAAGAATGAATTATTACTGTAAAAACCCACAGTTAATGTAATTGACATCAACTGTGGGTTTTTGCTTGTTAACTCTACCAGCCATTGACTCTCGAGATGTTGGGTTTATTTCAGTGGACGCTGGAGCAATATCGATGGATTCCTCGACGCGAGTCGCGGATAAGATCGCACCGACGCGCGAGACGCTGTCGTTTCGCGCGTACGCCGCGCGACGTCGTTTGGATAAGCTACGGCGTCAGTGTTGCTGGTTGTTCCAGTCGTCGCCGATCGTTCGTATCATACAGAAACTGGAGTCGGAGATCGAATGCGGACATTTGAATATTCGTAAAGATCGGAAATTACACGCTGATGTCGGTAGGTTTGAGTTAATTATCGATAATAATTGATAATGGCAATTCATTCAGCCTAGAATATGCTCACTGGCTTTACGTAGAACATAGAGACAGTGAAAACTAAAACGAGTTAAAAGCTTTGATGAACAAATCGGTTTTGAGCTTCTATTTAAAAACATCGTTTGAAGGAATAGATTTAATCGGACTAGGTAAAGTATTCCTGAGTGCTGGGGCAGAGTACGCGAAGGCTCTATGACCGACTGAGACTAGATTAACGCGGGGAATGACTATCAACAATCCTCCACAAATTAGAATTCCGCACCCAGTTGTACGGTTCAATTACAAGGGCTCAGTTGCTCAAAAGTTGGTTAAAGTTAACCGGCGGATAAATAACAGCTGTAGTAACAATAAACTTTTAATTGTCACTATGCAAAATATCTGCTGGTTTACTCTAACTTTTAAGCAACTGGCCCCAGCCAGGTAGCTAACTAGTAAAATTGACTGTGGAACTGGGTCTGCTAGTATGAGTGGGTTGAACTTAGGGCTCTTGGCAGGTTAGTTTATTTTGCAGATGTCCGGTTTTTGCGGATTTGTGAATTTTCATATTATTTTGT
Organism: Tubulanus polymorphus; assembly: GCF_964204645.1. Taxonomy (NCBI): domain Eukaryota; kingdom Metazoa; phylum Nemertea; class Palaeonemertea; order Tubulaniformes; family Tubulanidae; genus Tubulanus; species Tubulanus polymorphus. The sequence continues at coordinate 15,957,192 of NC_134031.1, read as the reverse complement.
AGGCATTAAACAGAAAATTCTAGATCTGATTCTATCGTACAATCCACTGTGGCTACGTATCGGAATGGAGGTCAGTAATATAGAAACCATGACATCCGTTATTTCTACTGTATATCCTGTATGAATTTATTGTTTTACCGATATTTGCAGACGATTTATGGTGAACTGCTGCTTCTGTCATCGTCCAGTGACGTGGTCGGTTTATCGCGGTACATTCTGACGCGATTGCTCAGTAATCCGGATATAGCTCAGGAATACGCGCACCCAACAGTTCCGCACTTATTCAAACCAGGTACGTACCTGCAAAACTAAAATAGAATATCTACCCCGAGTGGGATGAAATGTTCATTAACGATCTATTTATTGATTTAAGGTTATGATGATGCGTTGGCAAAATTCACGCTTAAGAAGTACCTGATGTTGGTTTTGTTTTTGGATAAGGCAAAGTCGGCGCGGCTGATCACGCATGATCCTTGCCTTTTCTGTAAAGATTCACCGATCAAGGTAAGCCGGGTTCTTACAGATCAGGGAATTCCGGATATATTTTTCCCTGCTGTGGGAAAATCTGGGAATTTATAATTTTTGGTATCTTGTCGTTCTTGCTGGTGACGAGTGGTACAAGGTACCTCTTGTAAAGATCTGAAGATATCTTATGATAATTATGATAGCAGGGAATTTCAGAGTAAATGAGCAGAATCAACAGTTGAGTTTCAAAGTTTTTTACCTAAATAGAGAAACTCTCAGAATAACTGTTATATCATCAACTGTGGGTTTGCTCATTACATTTAGTTTCTTTTAACAAGAAATATATATATATTCTATGAATGCTCGTTTACAGAGTAGCAGAGATTTACTGATTCAGTTCGCGCGCGATTATTTGAGCGGCGAAGGCGACATTACGAAACATCTCGGTTACCTAGGTTACGCAGTTGATCACGTGCAGACGGCGCTGGATGAATATGATTACGGCTCGACGAATTTGGCCGTTGATCTTCGCGATGGACTTCGCTTGACGTAAGTAACAAGTCTTTACTTTCTGAAGTAAATGAGAATTAGTTTTTTCTAGATTTTGATAATACTTAAAATTTTCAATTTCTGGCGAATGGCATGAAAAATATCAGAAATATTTGAAATTTTTCCATGGCTCTTACGGATCAGGGAATTCTGACTTTTCTTGAAAATCAGTGAAAAGTCAGAGAATCTGAATTTTTGGTGTCTTGTTGCTTTTAATGATGATGAGTGGCACAAGGAACCTCTTAATAAAAAACATCTCCCACAAGCTGAGGATATCATATAATAATTCAACCAGGGAAATGTATCAGAGAATTTTGGATTCCCTGTGATTTGCAAGAACACTGTGCTTCTAGTAGCGTACTGAATTTCTCTGTAGGCGTATAACTGAACTGTTAACGCAAGACTGGTCGCTTTCCGTCGGTCTGCGAGTTCCTGCAATCAGTCGACTTCAAAAAGTACACAACGTAGAAGTCGCTCTGAAGAAGCTCGTGTCGATCGGATTGGACGTCGAATGCGTGCAAGGAGGCAAAATAACTCCGAAAGATATCGTCGATGGACAGCGACAGAAAACACTCGCTTTGATGTGGAAACTGATCTTCAATTACCAGGTACATTATTTATAGACCAGGGGCTGCAGTTGCTCAAAGGTTGGTTAGAGTTAACATAGTGGCTAGTTGACATAGTGACAATTAAAACTTCATTATTACTATATGGTATTTATCCACCGGTTATCTAAAACCAACTTTTGAGCAACTGACCCCAGTTTTGGAATTTCATATACCGGTAAATTTGTGTCTTCGTTCATGTATTTCTATATAATTTTACGTCTATTTTACTGTGACATTTAAAGGTCAATGTTTTGGTCGACGAGGAGCAGCTGAAAGACGAAATCCATTTCCTCAAGCAGAACTTGAACCTGCAACGAGAGCTGGAAGCTTTCAATAACGATGAAGATACGGCTTTAGGTAGGCCTAGAACTAATTCTTTATTGATCAAAGTAATTGCCATAATTTAGAATATACTCTTTGGCTTACAAATTAAGAAGTGAAGTGATAGGTGTAGAAATTTTAAAAATCATGAATACAATAGATCAGGAATAAAGAATCTGAGAATAGTAAAATTATGTCTTCACTTAAGATTTAAAAGTAACTAAGAATGGACTAAAATGTCAATGGTAAGGTTACTTATTCCAAAGATAGTAAAAGACTCAAAGCGGACAAAATTATCTTGGAACAATTTGAATCGTATATCCAGCTCGATGGTTAGTTGTATGTATCATCTACTTCAGGTCTTCCGCGAAGTCGACAGTCGTGTAATGCCGATGATCTCTACTTCAAATCACCGTGTTTAAGTTTGCTGTTGAAATGGTGCCAGGTGGTCTGTTCTTACTACGCAATGAAGGTATAATAATAAATTATTGGTATCTTATGAAACCTCATCCAAAAATCATCGGCGATATTCTGTGAAGCGATTAATGAGTTGTCAGTCTATTCAGATTTACTCAAATTGAGGAGTGCTGTATTTATCATAGGTGGAAAATTTCACCGTCTCATTTTCCGATGGTCGAGCTTTGTGTTGTATCATCCATCACTATCACCCCGGGTTACTGCCGCTCACCGATATCAAAATGGAAACGACTCAGACGTTATCGGGAGATAAACACGACGACAGCGACGCCAGTGGCGATGATGACCACGGTAGTTCCTGGCTCTCCTACAGTCCCGGTAGATATTTTATTTCCGAACTCTCGAAGTCTCGTACAGTGATTTTTAGGTCCGTATTTGAAGTAAAGTTTCATACACGAAATTGTCTTTCAGCGACCGGCCGACCAAAAATCTACCACGAACTGTTGGCGAATGAAAAGATAAATTTCAAACTCGTCCATGAAAAGGTCTGAAATTATGAATTTTGTCCTCTAAAAATTATCATTGCCCAGAATTTTACTGGGTTCGTAAAGAAAATGCTTTTAAAGGTGCTTGAAACAGCTTTAATTTGAGCAAAATGCCTGAGACTCGTTAAAAACTCCTTCAATTTTGAGAAATAGACTACACCTAAATTGGTATAGTTGGTACCAGGGTATTTTTTACCCAATTAGGCGGTTACCGAGTAGTGTAAAGAATTAAACACCAAATTAATGGTTTTCCGAGATAGACATTACCGATTAAGGAGTCTATAGTAGAACGATAACCACACTCAAACGTGGTCAACGGATGATTAGATAAAAACCCACTATCTACAGATTAAAAGGATTTAAAAACAAGAATTTATTCATTCAATCTAAAATATATAGAAGACACGACGTTTCGATCTCACCCTAGAGATCATGTGACCTGACACCTGATGATGATCTCCAGGGTGAGATTGAAACTGTCGTGTCTTCTATATATTTTAGATTGAATAAATAAATTCTTGTTTTTAAATTCTTTTAATCTGTAGATAGTGGGTTTTTATCTTATTAGAGTCTATAGTACATAGAGGGACATAGAAGTGATGCAAGCACTTCCTCACCAACTGGGAAAAACATGAGTCGAGTCTACAGTGATCTCATAGCTTTCGTTAGTTCTAATCTTTCAGATTTCTCAGTGATTTGATGAATATTTCAGGTTTCTGAACTCGGCGGTATACCGTTAATGGTTAAATCGATCGACATGTCGAACACAATTCCCGACGAGAAAGTCGTCATCACGTACGTGTCGTTTCTGTGCGCGCGACTGATGGATATTCGCTCGGAGTGTCGAGCGGCTCGCGTCATACAGGCCGCGTGGAGAAAATACCGATTGACGAAACTCGTAGCTCATAAAAATGTAAGCGTACCAAAATATGAGTTTATCTATACACACAGGCTTTATTTACAGCGCTTTTAACAAACTACTGGGTAGGGTATAATATTAGTCATCTATATAGCCCAGGTATCCTAAATGGAGTCTAGTACAATTGCACTTTAAAATTGGTATTACTCCCAGCCTGTATTCATGTATCAGTCATCTCTCCTTTGGGAAAAGTAACATCCGAGCAACTGCTAGGTGCTCAGGAGCCGTGAATCAGGCCAGGTTACTATTCACTCCTGGGTGTAGAGTGACAATGAGGATAAGTGTCTTGCCCGCGGATACTACGGCAATGTAAGGGATTTCGAACCCACGACCTGGCTTCCCGCAGTCGAACGCTCTAACCACTCGTCCACACCGCTCGCTCTAAGCTAGATTTTTATGCCATATTTAGATATTCGTAGAACAATATTCGAAGCCAGGTCAGCATATTGTTAGCAAAGCGTCTTCCCTCTAGACCATCGAGGATCGTTGAATCCCTCCGAATTTTAACTACATAATGCACTCAACCTTACCCTATCCCTTGACCTTTATTCAGAACTAGCGCAGTTGTTTTTGTCTTGTTGCACCTGTTATTTGTGTTTTCTATTATTTTCAAGGTTAAACTAACCGCTGTTCGAGTCATTCAGAAACACGTCCGTCTGTTTCTGACCAGACGTAAACGATTGATCAAAGAGAAGAAAACCAGAGCTGTGGTCATTTTACAGGTAAAGGATTATTGATTATTGAAAATGTTTTTAAAAATCAGAATTTACCGTGAAGAGCGAATATCCCGAAGTTGTTCATGTTAACCTCTTCGCTACCATAGGTAATGTAACGCCCCCCACCAGAGCATTTTCCCATATTCATATTTATTTTCGATTCAGTTCAGTATTTGAGGCACTGATTCGCCATATATGAGTCAATAGTGTAACTAAATTGAAGCAGACGATTATTTAGTACATCTATACACAAGCGGCGCAGTGACTCACCACACCAGCAATTGAAGTAAATGAATATATTTGCGACGTAAATATACGTCGCGCATGGTGAGAGAAGGTCGTTATTTGCGACGTAAATATACGTCACGCATGGTAGCGAAGAGGTTAAATGAACTGTTCATGCTCATTAGAAAATTAGATTTATTTTGTGATCGCTTGGATTGACAGTTACCTGAACTCTACGATTCACATCGAAAATCTAAGTCTTAGTTATCAATTTATTGATATTTTTCCTTCAGGCGTACGTTCGTAGGTTCCTCTCGCAGAGACGCGTCGCCAGAGAACACCGCGCCGCTACGATCATTCAATCGGCGTTCAGAACGTATCGATGTCGATCTCGATACGTCGGAATCCTACGAGCAGTTCGAACGATTCAACGCAAATTCCGCGCTACAAAACTGATGTTAAACGCGCGATCGGAATTCGTAGGGAAGAGAACCGTGGCAGTCGTCATTCAGAGGAATATCAGGCGTTACTTGCTTGCGAAACGGAATCATCGCGAATCGGAAGCTGCATTGACGATTCAATCCGCGTGGAGAATGTGCGTCTGTCGTCGTCGATATCAACGACTGAAATCGTCCGCTCGATTTGTGCAGACGTTTTATCGCGGTCGATTAGCGACGTTACGCGATCGTTACTCGTATTTACAGCGACGCGGCGCCGCCGTCTACATCCAGAGGGCGTTCCGGTCGTATCTCGGTTACAAGAATCGAATTCGTATCCGGGCGGCTGTCGCGATTCAGTCGTGGTGGAGGGGTGAACTAGTGCGTCTTGAAGTCGCGAGGATGACGGTCGCCACCGGTATTATCCGAGAGCGTTATCGCGGCCATGTGCTGACGAAACTTTGTCGTATGAGATTCCTGCAGCTACGTATTGCGAGTACGGTGATTCAGACGGCGTATCGCACGAGTCGCCAGCGCCGAGAATACCAGCGCCTACGAGCATCGGTAATACGCATCCAAGCGTCGTGGCGCGGTTACCGAGAACGCGAGCGCTATCGACGAGTGACGCGAGCTTGTCGTCTGATTCAGAGTCGTTTCCGCGTGTATCGAACGATGTCTCGACAGCGCGACGAATTCAGACGCGTCAGATCGGCTGCGGTAGTGGTTCAGAAGAATCTACGCGCGATGCTGTATCGTCGGCGTTATTCGCGCATGGTTAGAGCGGCCGTCGCGATTCAGACAAGTTTCCGCGCATACGTTCATCGCCGGAGATTCTTGTCATTGCGATGCGCGGCATCGATCGCGCAGAGCGTCTATCGGCGCGGTCGACTCGCAAAGCGCACGCGAGAAGAATTCGCGAGAATGAAATCGGCGGCCGTTTCCATACAGAGCTACGTTCGAATGGTCAACGATAGAAGGCGGTTCGTAACGACGAAGCGAGCGGTCCTGACCGTCGAAACGGCGTATATAGCGTACCGTCTTAGAATACAGAGATCCGAAGCTGCTTCGACGATTCAGAAGTTTTACAGAAGTTACAAGCTAGGAAGCGCCGTCAGGGAGATGTACTTGCGGCGTAAGGAATCGGCGTGTATAATTCAGCAGGTGTTCCGTTCGTTCTTACGGAAGAAACAAGAACGACGCGAACGCGCTGCTACGACGATTCAGTCTTATTTCCGAATGACTCGTTGCAGACTGCGATTCCTCGAACAGAAACGTGCGGCTGTCGTTCTACAGTCGTTTTATAGAACGTACGCCCGGCGAAACGAATACCGGCGGCTTCTACGAGCTACGCGGATTATTCAGAGTCGGTATCGCCATTTCAAACTGGCGCAGTCGACCAGACGTGAGTTCGTACGAGTCAAATCAGCGGCGGTCGTCGTGCAGACGTTAGTCAGGATGAGACTAGCACAACGTCAGTTCGCATTGTGGAGACAATCGGCCGTTTTAATCCAGCGTTCATTCCGCGCTTACAAGCTACGTAAACAATTCATTGCGATGAAACGGGCAGCACTGGTTATCGAACGCGCTTACTCGAATTATCGCGCCCGGAAAGATGCGAGACATGCGTTTGCGAGGAGGAGAGACGCGGTCGTTCGTATCCAAGCGATCGTCCGCGGTCGCGCGACGCGTCAGCGATACGCCAAGCTGAAAAACGCAGTCATCCGTGCGCAGGCGATCTGGCGAGGGCGAAAAGTTCGGTGCGAATTGCTACGATTGACGATGGCGGTTATTACGATTCAGAGATCGTATCGTCGGATGATCAGGCGTAGATTAGACGAGGCCGATCGGCGGCGTCAGGACGGCGCGGCTGTTATCATCCAGTCGGCATGGCGTCGATATTCGCAGCGCCGGAATTACGAACAGAAGAAATTGAACGCAATCGCGATTCAGTCCGCTTGGCGGATGTTTTCAGCGCGTCGGGAATTCGCACGACGGAAATGGGCGGCGATTACGATTCAGAAAACGTATCGAGGGTATTCCAGACGCGTCGAGTTTCTCGTCCGTAAGGGGGCGTGCATCGCGATACAGGCGGTCGTACGCGGGTGGCTCGCGCGTTTGAGATACCGCCGGCAGCAATTGGCCGCCATGTGCGTCCAATCGTGCGTTCGCGCTTTCTTACTGAGGCGTCGGTTCGTCCGTCAGAAACAAGCCGCAATCACGATTCAACGCTTTTATCGAGCTACGAAGGCAGCTCGGTCGATCCGCGCTGATTATCTTAAACGGCGTGATTCCATCGTTTGTATTCAAGCGTTTTATCGCATGTTCGCCGCGCGTGAATGTTATTTACGATTGCGTCGCGCGGCGATCGTAATTCAGAGTAGTCGGCGTCAGATTTGCTGCGCGCGTCGATTCGAGCGAATTCGCCGGGCCGCGGTCACGATTCAGAAATTCTACCGGAGATATCGCGTAGCTCGCGGCGAACGCGAAGAGTTGGCACGTGTGATCCGATCGTGTATCGCGATTCAATCGGCGTTCAGGCGTTGGTCGTGTCGCCGTAGATTTCTCGAGCGGCGTTCGGCGACCGTTACAATACAAGCGTGCGTTCGCGGTCGGTTCATTCGCTGTCGATTCCTGCGTTTGAAAAATGCTGCGATCGTCATTCAACGGCGATTCCGCGCTCGACGAGAAGTTCGTTGTCAGAGAGGTCAGTTCGAGGCATTACGCGCGGTGGTTTTGATTATTCAGAGACGTTACCGGTCGCGAGTTGAGACGAGGAACGCGGTGGTTAGGCTTACGGCGATGACGCACGCTGCTGTGCGCATTCAGTCGGCGTATAGAGGATACCTCGTCCGTCGAGTTCAAGCGCGGAGAATATCGGCCGCCTTGACGATCCAATCTTATTGGCGTATGCGCGTCATTAAGCTGCGGTTTACCCGGACACGACGCGCCGTTATTGAGATACAGCGACGTTGGCGCGCGTGCGTGTTGGCACGGCGCGTACGATACGAATATCTAGTTATGTTAGGAGCGTTGATCACCGTGCAGTCCCACGTGCGAGGTACACTCGCGAGAAAACGCTACGACCTGAAGAAGATGCGCGTGGCGGCGATCGCGATTCAGAAACGTTGGCGCAGCCATCGCGAAACGCGTATGATACGCGCGGCTGTTCGTATACAGTCGTGGTTCCGTATGCGCCGAGCGAGATCGGCGTACGCGTCAACGATTCGCGCGATTACGCGGATTCAAGCGATCGTCAGAGGTGCGATAGCGCGAGAACGCTTCGCGAACATTCGACAGGAAAGAATCCTCGAAGTAAGTCTTACTCAAACTTAATCATTTCTTAGCTGGGTTTTGATTGAACATGTTCCCGTTTAGGAATTATATCAATTCCGGATAACAAACTGTACCAGCCGCTTCTATCAGGTTTACAGATTAATATGCTTTTCCTGAATATCTTGAGCCAATTCTGGTTGAAAACCAACACACATGCTCCAATCTTTGGCCTCAAAATTGAAACGCTTTCTCAATTGTATTCTACGTGTAGATTCAAAGAAGAAATGAGAAAAGGAAAGTGGCAGCTGTGATAATACAGAGATTCGTAAGAGAATGGATTAAAAAACGTGAAGCCATTAAAATACAAGACGATGCAGCTCGAATTATACAGGTATTGAAATCAATTTAGGCTAGTTACAGTGTATGAAGTTTATATGAACGGGCAAAAATATGAAGATTTAACTACGACAATCTATCACACTGATATTTCAGTTCACCACTATATATATGTATTACTAACTCTTCAATTAATTAGATAAACTTCTGTTAGTTGAAAGTAACCACAAATAACCCTAGTTAAACGTTTTGTATTTTATAGAGATGGACACGCGCTAAGCTAACGCAAAAACGATACCGGACAAAGAGATCGGCGGCTGTGATAATACAGAGACATGTAAGAGAATGGATTCAGAGACATCAGGCCGTTAAAATACGAGATAAAGCATCAAGGATCATACAGGTATTGTTAAGGATCCAGTTCCACAGTCACGAGTTAGAGTTAAAATTAGTTTATTTTCAAATCTTAACTCACAACTGTTAAAATGGGTCAGGATATTTCATCGAATTCGGGATTCGTTTTCCGTTTTTAAAGCATCGTTGAATTTTGACACCAAATTTCTTTCAATATTACAGGCTTTTTGGCGCGGTCACTCGATACGTCGTAACGTCAAAAACAAGAAGATCATCAACGCGCGTAAACGAATATCGGACGCGAATCGCAACGTCACCGATTCGAAACGTCTTTGCAACCGTACGACATACGGTCTGGATTGTTTGTTGAAATGTCGACAGCTTTCGTTGATTCTCGAAGCTGTAATGAATCTCGGTTAGTTGTTGACGCTACTCTCTCTCTCTCTCATTACAATTATTAGATTGGAATCATTACAAATATTAGATTCAGGGCTTTCAACCAATAATTAGTGTTTCCTCTGCCTTTCAATTAGTGTTTCAATCTCTAATTAGTGTTTCTGCTTCTAATCAATGCTTCTAGTTCTAATCTGTTTCTGCTGCCTCTAATCAGTGTTTCTTCTATCTCTTATTAATTAGTTTCTTCTACCTATTATTAATCATTGTTTCTTCTACCTCTAATTAATCAGTGTTTCTGCTACCTCTAATTAATCAGTGTTTCTTCTACCTCTTATTAATTAGTGTTTCTTCTATCTCTTATTAATTAGTTTCTTCTACCTATTATTAATCAGTGTTTCTTCTATCTCTTATAATTTAGTGTTTCTTCTATCTCTTATTAATTAGTTTCTTCTACCTATTATTAATCAGTGTTTCTTCTATCTCTTATTAATTAGTGTTTCTTCTATCTCTTATTAATCAGTGTTTCTTCTACCTCTTATTAATCAGTGTTTCTGCTCCCTCTAATTAATCTGTGTTTCTGCTACCTCTAATTAATCAGTGTTTCTTCTACTTCTAATTAATCAGTGTTTCTTCTACCTCTAATTAATCAGTGTTTCTTCTACTTCTAATTAATCAGTGTTTCTGCTACCTCTAATTAATCAGTGTTTCTTCTACTTCTAATTAATCAGTGTTTCTTCTACCTCTAATTAATCAGTGTTTCTGCTCCCTCTAATTAATCAGTGTTTCTTCTACCTCTAATTAATCAGTGTTTCTGCTCCCTCTAATTAATCAGTGTTTCTTCTACCTCTTATTAATCAGTGTTTCTTCTACTTCTAATTAATCAGTGTTTCTTCTACCTCTAATTAATCAGTGTTTCTGCTCCCTCTAATTAATCAGTGTTTCTTCTACCTCTAATTAATCAGTGTTTCTTCTACTTCTAATTAATCAGTGTTTCTTCTACCTCTAATTAATCAGTGTTTCTGCTCCCTCTAATTAATCAGTGTTTCTTCTACCTCTAATTAATCAGTGTTTCTGCTCCCTCTAATTAATCAGTGTTTCTTCTACCTCTTATTAATTAGTGTTTCTTCTATCTCTTATTAATTAGTTTCTTCTACCTATTATTAATCAGTGTTTCTTCTATCTCTTATTAATTAGTGTTTCTTCTATCTCTTATTAATTAGTTTCTTCTACCTATTATTAATCAGTGTTTCTTCTATCTCTTATTAATTTGTGTTTCTTCTATCTCTTATTAATTAGTTTCTTCTACCTATTATTAATCAGTGTTTCTTCTATCTCTTATTAATCATTGTTTCTTCTACCTCTAATTAATCATTGTTTCTTCTATCTCTAATTAATCAGTGTTTCTTCTACCTCTAATTAATCAGTGTTTCTTCTACCTCTTATTAATCAGTGTTTCTTCTACTTCTAATTAATCAGTGTTTCTTCTACCTCTAATTAATCAGTGTTTCTGCTCCCTCTAATTAATCAGTGTTTCTTCTACCTCTAATTAATCAGTGTTTCTGCTCCCTCTAATTAATCAGTGTTTCTTCTACCTCTAATTAATCAGTGTTTCTGCTCCCTCTAATTAATCAGTGTTTCTTCTACCTCTAATTAATCAGTGTTTCTCCTACCTCTAATTAATCAGTGTTTCTCCTACCTCTAATTAATCAGTGTTTCTGCTGCCTCTAATCAGTGTTTCTCTATTATTCACAGAAATAGCTAGTCGTTATTCGTGGACGTGTTGTGAACGAATGGTCGGTGGAAACGCTGTACACGTGTTATTCACGCTCATACACAACTGCAATCGTAGCGTACCACACATGGAAATCATCAAATATATCATCAGCATTCTTATTAATCTAGCCAAGGTATGTACGCGTGAAAAATGATGTTCACAGCAAAATTAGCAGGATCTTAAAACTCTTAAAAGAGTCAAACTTAACTGATAATTTTGGACGTTTGTTCAGGGCTGTAATCATTTACAGGGTGCCTACGACTCTGATTCCTTTTAAAAACTCCTGAAATGCTTTTAAAGGTGCTTGAAATTCCTTTAATTTGAGCCAAACGCTCTTACAAAACTCGTTTAAAGCTTGCTTCAATCTTGAGAAGTGGGCTATAAGAAATGTTTTTATTTTAAATACTATCAGAAACCAGGAATTGTGTTTACCCAATTAGGCAGTTACCGAATTAAAAGCCAAGTTTATTAGTGTCAAGGATAATGATTGCTTAGAAAACCACTGTGTCAACGGTTTACGAAGATGAACTACCAATTTAGGAGGAGTCTACTGTAATTGGCCTGGGATATGAAAGTGATGCGGACACTTCCTAGAAATTTGCTCCTTCAAAGCTCCTTATATCGAGGAATGTAAATCTTGATTAATCTGTTGTTGATATATTTTCAGTGTAAACGGACTCAGCGTTACGTCTACGAATCGAGCAATTCGTTGAGCATTCTCGTCGAGTTACTGCAGCATTATCTCGGTAAAGGTATCGTGTTCACGAAGACGTGTACGCTGATAGCGATTCTGGCGCAAGATGAAGATCGTGCAAAGGTATGTTCTCTTCGTTATATAGAAGCACTTTAAACCGTGTCAACTGTAGATAGATAAGAACAAAAAACAGGGTGGCCGCTTACCTGGAAATCAGGGAAAGTTAGAATTTTGTCAAAAAGCTAAAGAATCTGGGAAATAAGATAAAAACCCACTATGTACAAATTAAAAGAATTTAAAAACAAGAAATGTATTAATTCGAACAATCTAAAATGTATAAGATATGGGAAAAGTCAGGGAAATTATTTCAGATTGCGAATCGCGTGTAAAGTTAAACATTTTCCGTCTAAGTCTCGTGTCTGATTGGATTCTTAGCAGATCAATTCTGGGAAAACAACGTTCATGTCAGTGAAGGGATTAGTCAGGGCAAAAGCAAGTCAGATAAAGCATCTGCCGCTCAGGCCGCCTTGAAAAAAGTTCAATATTAGAATTTTATGCGATTAAATCTCCTTTTTGATATTTTCGTGTGTATTTTTATTCTAGCATATGGCCGCGGATAAAGCGAACATGGACAAAATCGTCAGCATTCAAAACATCACCGAACGCAAGAATCAACTGCGCGAGAAATACCAGAAACAGAAGAATTCGAACGTCGACTTATTGGCGACGAAACTGCACAAGAAGCCGGTGTTTCATCCGGAATGGGTGATCAAACGAAACAGTATCAAAGAGATGGAAGATCCGGTGATGGCGATACAAGTCGTCGCTGCTGCTTTGCATTTAAAACCGAAATCGAAAAAATAGATACTTCGATATCGTTTCTATATTCAATTTGATAAAGTGATTATTAGTGATATGTGGGACCATCCGTTTAGTACGCACGCACGATAGGGAGTCTGATAAAATTTATGCAAGCATACAAATGCGTACATGGGAGGGAGTAAGTGCGTACAGGGGAGGGAGTAAGTGGCTCCGCGTACGGTACACACCTAATAATCAATTTTGCACTCTATTGACCGTTCATTCTGCATTCGAGTTCAAAATGAAGTGAGATTTAAGGATTTTAAGTTCTCTATCGCGTTCTTTATAATTTTGTATGACTGCGACATCGACTATTTCAGAATTAATTTAATACGCGGTACCATCGTCGCCACCTATCCGCTGAAAACAGAACTAAAACGTGTTATTCTCAATGATAAAAACGTCAAATTTTATACGAACTTATCATTCTTGCGTACGTACTGGGGTTAAAGTGAAAAGTATAGCCGCGTACAAGTGGGGTAAAAAATTGGCGGATTTTTGCGTACGCACTAAATGGATGGTCCCTATTGAGCTTTTGACGCATCGAGAAATGAACCATGATGTAAGACTTGTTATCGTGTCAAGGGCTCTTTACTGAGAGTGTAGAGAGCGCGTTCGAATACAACGATCGTATATTTATTACGGTAGATTATTACGTAATGATTACATATTCGTTTGGTTATTAGAATACGTGTTACTCGCTTTTTGTAACTTATGTTTTTAATGCGTGAAAAAGGCGTTGAGTTTTTGAATGATGGATTGAATGTTGCCATTTGTGAAAGAAGAACTTGGTATTTTGCTTGAAGCTGAATGAAAGTGTATAGAATGGTACTCGATGCACTGGAGCCGGTTGCTCAAAAGTTGATTAAAGATAACCAGCGGATGAATACCATAGTAACAATGAACTTTTAATTTTCACTATGTCAACTATCCACTGGTTAACTCTAACCAACTTTTTAGCAACTGTCCCCTGGTAGTTTAGATTGGGCTTTGTACTGCACAGTTTGGAAGTTCTTTTTGCATTTATTCTAGAATACTGTTCACAGCGGTATATGATTGTGATACATTCTCTATGACTATTACATTATTGAATATTCATATATACGATATTCACTTATACGAATCATTCGGGACCAATTTATTTTTGTTTATGAGAAATATGTATTTAGAATCGCATTTAAACACCTAGAGCTAAACAAATCAAAATCCGCGTTAAGGGGGGAGATTAGACCGTAGACATTTTATACACTGCGTTTAAACGTTTTTAATCGAATTGCCGAACAACTTTTAAAAGGACAGCTTTAGGCTAAAAAAAAACTGATACTTCGTTTCTCGGCAGCGGCCGGGTCATTTTGTAAAATATGATACAATTTGTTATCAGTTCCTTTCTATGGCTGCCACGTCTGTTATGGTAAAATTGATCACGATTTTGAAAAAAATATATAGGGTAGATAGGCCGCCGGCCGGGTTGAGTTTTAAGCTCAGCAGAGCGGAGAAACGAGGTATGAATTTGTTTTAGCCTAATGATTGTATATGTATAATAACACTTGTATTTTATCGAGAGCATTTAACCGAACTGAAAAATTCTTCTCGTATCATTTATAAGACCTTTTTGTATTTTTATGATAATAAATGCTCGGTGAAAAATAGATATCGCGTTTAGAGTTTTGGTTGTCTGGTTGTTAGAATATTCCATTAAAAAAGCAACGTCGCTTTCTACCAAGTCAAATGAAAAATCCAATCAATATCCCATGCTGAAAATTGTTTGATAACAGCGGGTATATATGTATTCCCAATGCAAGAAGAGGGGTATCTTTTGTTCTGATTTTTAAACTAATCCGAAAAAAACCAGTTTCTGTTTGGGTGTGCTAGAAATGTATACAGTGGAGGAAATATCGCGATCGCACTAGCTTTTCGTTTCCTTTGTCATTTTGCGCGCTATTTGGAAAGTGCCTGGTATAGATTGCTCGGTTAGTCGCATGGAAGTCTTTGTGCCTAATTTTGTAATCATAAAATCCTGGTCCCCGGAAATGTCTTTGTTGTTCTTTATTTCATGTCTCTCGACGATTGCCAAATTTATCTATAAATAATGCAATACTTCGAAGTACTGTAGATTTTCACATCGGAATTAAGTGTTCGTTTGGATAACGGGAAAAATTATGGATATAACGAAATCGCTTGGCTGTCTGTCATAAGTAATAACTTCGTTTAAAGTTTGGATCGTCAAGTCCTTTTAAGTCGAAAATAACTATATGAAAACGAATATAACCACCTAGGTAAGCGAATATCATCAAAGTAGTCTATTAAATGAATACGATCGTTACTAGAATGAATATCAATTTAACTCCAGTTCGTTGACGGTTTTTTTTCTGGTTTTTTTTCTGCTCGCAGTGGTTTGGGAAATTTTGAACATAGATGTTTTCCTCATTTATAACTTTTAGCTATGTCTGAATACGCAAATCGAAATTCGAAGGGAACGTCGAAATTTCTATCGCACGTAAGTATCCTATCCTATAAACTCAATGTATTTTGATAAGACACGTGCATTTCGACATGGGAATTTTTTTTGACACTTCACATGCGCCTGTGACATGTATTTGTTTGTCAATAAGCGTGCGAAGCCGCTCGGCCAATCAACGCCGCCTATTGCAGCGTCACGTGACTCGGTTCACAGCTGATAAAACGAAAACATCATGGCGAGCAATTGAAGCTGGCGGTTGAATTATCGATACTCGTCGTATTGACACGATTTACGGCCTCATTACGGCTCAAATCTAATTGAAATCGCGATATACGAATAGAAAAGACCGTACAGTTTCACAAAACGGAAAGTATTGGCGATTAGTTATCCGTTGAAACTAGTAAATGCCTGTGTGATTATTACCGTTCGTATACTACGCAGTGTATGTGAAGTGCATGCGTGGTATATAGATTAGCTACGTGCCCGTCGTGTATAGTTAGATCTAAACAAAGGAATTTTCTCTCGCTGCCCGTATCGAACTGTAAATATGGGTTTCTTTCTACAGCTGAGGATTTTACTATGGAAGAATTTCACGTTGAAAAAGAGAAGCCCCGTAAGTATACTAGCTGTCTACTGATTATAGATAGATTCGCTTTTTAATTTAATTGCGAAATTAGGGAAATTTTTTATGAAATTAAATGAAATAATTAAGGAATATGAATTTGAATTACCTTGATTCATGATATTAAATCTTTCATTTTCTTCATAAATTTTCTCGTGAGTTTTAGAAGGTTATAGGCTAAAAGTGATTGTGAAATATGGCTTTATGTTGTTTCAGTTCAATGACATCAAATCAGGGCAAAGAATTGTTTACATTTATTATTTTCACAGGTCTATATTAACATATCTTTATGAAGCGCATTATTTTCTATATCTCTAAATATCCATGAAAAACTAATTTAGCCAGAAATGTTTTTTTTTTCTTTGGAAATTCTTCAACAAAAAAAGCTTGCCATCATTACTGAACAAAATGACCACGCAGGTTTTCTTATGCACGGATGATTGAAAAGGCCCTTTGGTAGCCCTCGAATTGATTTTTTTAAGATAAAATCTGGCTACGTATTTATAATATTCTAAAAGTATGTCAATGATATAGCAATGGGGACGTAGTCAACAATTCCGCATTTAAATGATTTTATAATTTCATGGTTCATATAATTTCAGGGCACCATCCAGAGTACTAAACGGTATTATTTCCGATTCAGAACAATGAATTTAATTGTATATTTTCCCCGACATTTCGATCTGTGAATTAATTATGGAAATATCGCGTGCAGGATACAAAGTTCAGTCTTTAACATTGCATTTTAATATACTACCATTGTTTTCGCGTATTCTGAGACGCTAGTGTTTAATACTGCTGCGATAATCCTATATGCCACAATTTCGAAAGCGAATTGTTTGCTTGTTATGTTTTGAATCAACCATTTTTTTTCTAATTGCGCATGATACGTAGGAATATCAGTTCATCAATATTTGATTATACCAGTGGGAACAATCGCCGTTAAAAAAAATAGATGGAAAATTCAACATGTTGTTAATGTTCTATTTGAATTTCCACAAAATTGATAGCCGGTTTTTTCGCCTTTACGCTTGCTTTAGTCTGAATACTCGTTTTTATGGGTTCCCTGACAACTGGAGGACAACAGCCAGGTACTAGACTGCACTTGGGTAATAAGATAAAAACCCACTATGTACAAATTAAAAGAAATTTAAAATCGAGGATTTATTTATTCAAAAAATAAGACACAACATTTCGATCTCACCCTAGAGATCATTGTCAGGTTTGTAGATAGTGGAATGGTTCCCACAGAACAGGGAAATTGGGAAAAACTTGGGAATTTTGAAATGATAATTCCCAGTTTGGAAATGGTTGGGATTTTGAAAAATTTTCCTCAAATCAGGGAAATATTGGGGAAATTCATTTATTGCCAAGGGCAACTTTCTTGAGCGATTTCCCTTGAAAATCACCATTACCAACCAGTCACCGCTAAAATGTTGACTTCAGCATGATGGTATCTGTTAGTTTTTATGATGGCCTGATTTTCCATTTGAGTGTGGTTATTGTACTACACTTGGGTATGTGCGTATCTTGTGACAGAACTCCTATTGAATCACCTAATAAAACACCGGTTACCTGGAGAGTTTGATACCATTACCAAATGATCACACAGTATGAATTGTAATTATATTTGAAAATTGATATATGTTCCATGAAGAGAAAGCCACGCCTCAAATGTTTCGTCATGTAATGCAGTGGTGACAGCAATGGTTGCTATCTCGTACGTTATTTAGCAAATATTTTGGTCGCATTGCTAATACCGGCAAAATATTTATCAATGTACTTAGGGCCAGTTCCATAGTCACGGCTAAGACTATGTTTGTTCTATAGCCAATCTAACAACTTACCACCAGTCTTTTATCTCAGACCTTTTTTGGGCTTAAGTCTCCGAGGCCTGTTTCATAGTCATGGCCTAGGCTTAAGACCAGTCTATAACCATGTCTAGCCAATCTAATAACTTATGATCAGTCCTAGAATATTAGACCACTTTTAAACTTAAATTTGAAATATGGAACCGCCCCCCTGGTTCGAGGTTAGCGAAGGAGCTCCCTAAAATTTTGAGTGCTCTTCAGTGTAAAAAGATTTGGGTCAAGTTTTTTTCGAAAATTTGGATGAAGTAATCCATTCACAAATGATTTATCCAGGTACGCGGGCACTTGTTTAAGATAGCTGCCCTTTTTCAAGAAGAAAGTGCCACCTTTTACGGTGAAAAAGTGCCCTTTTGCTTGAAATAGAACTTCCCCTCAAAAAAGCTCGGCACGGGCCTGTAAATTGAGGTTGAATAGAGTTTGTGATGGACACATTATCCATCCTGTGTTACCTGTAACGTTGTGCTGAATTTCTGAAAATCTTTACCGCATTGCATGAATGACTCAACAGATTTTTCGTAGAAAAAGTGATATGTAGAAAATGTCGTGCCGTGCATTATATCTGTGAGGTTTGGAGAATCTGATCCGTTTTTGACGTCAGAATGTGGAAATAATTGACTGCTATCATTTTTATCACACACGTGCGTCCATGGTTTAGTAGGTAGACACTGCGGTGCTACAGTACCTGGCTATAGATTTATTGGCACGGTTGCTATATTACAAGGACTAGATCACTGTTTCCCCAATCAGTTGGTATACGATGAATTAGGCGTAGGAATCAAATGAAATTCAGTCCTGGAGTTGATCAATATTCCAGTAAGCAATTGAATAAGTCCAGATAATTTAAGCCCTGTTTTTATTCGACTTAGGTCTTGACTCAATCTATCATATAGGCTAATATTAGGGAATCTCAGATTCTAAAAATTAATAAGCTAAAATAGCTAATAGGTCGTTAGAGCCTATAATGAGGTCATTAATGAAACCAGGTTAAAGCCGGTTTCGCTCTGGGCCCAGTTTCACAAAAAGGTTTAAGGCTTCAATCGATTTAAGATAAACTGAATCAACGAAGGAATTAAATCGATTTAAGAGTTAAACTTTTTTGTGAAACTGGGCCCTGTTCTTTCTTGGCTATTATTTATCTATCACTCATATTTTTGTTGACCTTCTGATTAATCTCGTTCCATGGAATCTTGTTCACGAAATTCCGTGAAATTTCATGGGGGGGGGGGAATTCTATAAGAATTTTGCACCTTGTATTATGAACTGTGTACAAGTGATCAGATTGTTCTAACAGCTGATTTAATGACATATTTGACATGTTGACGCATACAATCCGATCGCGGCAAAGAGTCTAGATATTTGTCCCATAAATTGACTTTTCCGTGGGGAAATTTTTGTTGTTTTTGTGCTGATTATTTGAAGTAGTTCGTCTGATTTATAGACAAACTTGGATCTTTGAACCTATCGAAACGCGTGACGCCTACATCAGGTTTAAATGAGTTCGCATGAAACGAAAGGTTTGGCAAATTCGAAGATAGACTCAAATTGTATATTTGAAGACACCGTCTTACGGAAATGAAACAACCCTTATTGACATTCAAACAGGGCTGGTTCTAGCTTAGGATTATGAGTATTGCTCAGTTCTGTGGAAGGGCACCTATGTCATAGGAAATTTTGAATTTTTAGGGCTCTGAGATGAATCTGAGTCAAGGGGCAGCGTGTCCTTCTCTGCATTCATAAAATATGACATTTTGAGATGTCAAGAAAAATTGTTCATAAAAATAAGAAGTTCACCCATTTTCGATTATTCAAATTGGCCATTTTAAATTACTTCTACCAGAACTTGAAAAATAGAAGGGCACTTCTACATTTGTGAGTACGGCTCAAGCGGTAGGCTAGATCCGCCCCTGTCAAACCATGGTGTTGCCACCAGTATATGGACATATTCTACCTAACAGATGATTGTAGTATCATTTATCGTCGGTCTTTTCTATTATTTGGATTATTAATTATTTCGCAATGCTGCTACGTATTGTTCATGTAAATGCGTCTCCTAGCCTGAGTTGAACATATGGAACCTATTCATTGTATCAGATATTAATACCATTTTAATCTAGACAATTCCCAGTTTCCGATGATGCAACGCAGATGGGAAATGTTCCTTCCCGTCCAGACCAACCACAAACATATTTGTTCCTTTTTAGTAGTCTAAGTCATATCATATATCATATCATAAGTCGTCGATGTGGTTGAGCTTACACCTTACTAAGTGAATAGTAATTGTTTAAAAGTTGTAGTCCCTGCCCTGGAATATCAATAGAAACGTGCAAATGTAGGTAACACAATAAAATGAAATGTGAATGTTAATAATTGAAGAGCGAGAGGGAGTATTTTTATTTTGGAATTTCTCAATTGTTTATTCGCCTATATGCCAAATAGAGCTCCGACCATCAGCGAGTTAAAAATCTCACTCAATTAGCGCCATTGAAAATCGATCGATTTCAGCTCTAGTTGTCATTCCCCTTTTTACAAATTATCTGATGCCGTATTTATAAAATTGTGTAGAATTTATTGCGCAAAAAAGGAGATAGGTTAAGAAATATCATCATAGTTAAATCTAACTCGGGATTCTGTCTAACTGTATCAATAGATGTACTAATATATTTTCATTGTTCTCTTTCAGTTTGTGTTGATGTTCGAGGTTTTTATACCTTTGGTTTTGTTCTTTATTCTCGTTGCTATTCGCGCGAAACAACCGTCTTCGCCGCGCAAAGCGGGTAAGCTTTTGAATCAAATTTCAAATTTGAAAATTAATCTTTTTCAAATTTCAAGATTCGAAAAACTTCATTCCTAAATCGAATGCGTTTACATCGTTTAAACCCTTTCAGTGCATATACACTGCAGTGCGGTGTATAAATCGGTGATGAATTTTGCTAGTACACCACACTGTGGTGTATTGATATCATTAGTAATTAGTAATTATCTCTCTTGAAAAATGGCAGAACCTGACAAACATAGTGAAATATTAGTAACTAATGATACACCGCACCGGGGTGTAGACTCACTATAGTGGTATTCCCGTTATTCAACACACTAGGGTGGAATTGTTCAAAATTTTCAAATCCTCTCCAGCACTATAGGGTATTGATTAGTCAGCACTGAAAGGGTTGATATGAAATTCTAACAAAATAGAGCCATATATTTTTTGTTTGTTTCCTATTCTTATAACAGTGGAGTTCCATACTTTGCCTCTACCCTCGTCTGGAGTACTGTCTGTGATGCAAGCATTTTGTGACAATGGCGAAATTAATAAAGATGGATTCGTCAACTTTCCCCAGTCGTCGTATGTATTCTTCCTATAACGAGCTCCCTGTCCATGACGTTTCTAGATTTCTCGGCATTTCTAAGCGCTGGGGGAACTGCGCGGTTGAATCTTGCTAACTAGACTGCATTCTTGTTATGCACGTAAAGATAGCCGTGGGATAGCTTCAAAATTGAATATACTATTGACGGTTCAGAATTTCTTATATCCTACTGGATCCTAGCTTCCGGTATTTGAGGGTTAAAAGGTTTTATGTATTCGATATCAATTCATTTATCATTATCTTCGTCCGGAGGCGGTTTTCACTTCCGAGTAGCTCTCTCGTTGCTGTTGACAACCTTCTCGTTATAATTATCAATCCGAAATAGAACCCGTGAAAGGTCAAATGAACACGAGAAAATGATCCGCTTTTTTTTTTCTTCAGAATGTCGAGTTTTTTGACGCATTTCAAAAACATCGCGAAAGACCACAACTTCTTCGACCCGGGTTTCGAACCCGATGAAATGGATAAAATTCCGAAAATGTACAAGCAAATCTTCGACGAGCCAGTTGAAATACAAGATCTGTTTAAACAAGCTAATAGTAAGTGATTTAGTTCCTATTATCGAGTGAATCAGTTTAAAATCTATGTTACCGTGGAAAACTCAGTTTCTTTAACAAAAATCTGGCCATTCTTTCTAAGTATGGATTTGATAAATCAATTTTGGATTTGTTGCTTAAATGACAATAAATGTCGGGAAGTAAATGCTCTTTCGATTTTCAGACTTTACTTTGGATATGTTATTCGAAGACAAACAGCAAGTGATGGACTTCCTGGTGAATAATTTGTCGCTGCCTATCCAGGATGCTAAAGTGCTAATGAATGTCACTATCAATATGAATGAGGTAATAAGAGTACAGATATATCGAACACGTAATGTATTTAATACGATTGTATTGATTATCGACGTGCAATAGCTCGAAATACTGGGCCCGGTTCCGCAGTTGTGAGTTGAGAGTTAACTTAACTTTGAGTTAATGTTAGTTCATTTTCAATGTTTTAATTTTCATTAATTTTCAATCCTGCCCGTAATACCCGTGAGATATAAAGATGATGTATATCGATTAGAAATAAAACTAATCTGTATTCTAATAATGAAAAAAAAAGGTTAAAACTCTAGAGTCAAATTTAACTCAGAACTGTGAAACTGGGTCAATATTCCTGAAATATCGCGAAGTCCCGGCACAATAAACAAAATATCCACATGGGCCACTGAAGTCCCGGTGCGATAAACAAAATATCTACCTGAGGGCTATAGAAGTCCCGGTGCGATAAACAAATTATATATACCTGAGCTTAACTACCGGTTGGTATATGAATGCCCAAAAGTGTAGACTTGAATCAGAACATCCCAACTTAATTGTCTGTATGCGGAAGGTGGAATTATTTTTGCTAAATTTTAGGGCAAAAAAACTTTCCTGGAAAAATAGGGTACACATCGAGGCCATTTTCACATGGTCTACACTTGAGGACAAACATAGGTAGAGCATACATCGGCAGTTGGTCGCATACATCGGCAGTTGGGATGGCCTCAAGTCAGATATTTTTGGACCGTGAAAATTTGCCGGATATGAGAGCCGTTCAGACAAATATTCCTGTTGATCAGACTTGAGTGTACTACTACTGTGACTATTCAAATCGTGGATAAACAGCAATGTTTTTGTTTCACAGATTTCATCTCTTCCACTATTTACGACTTTAAAAAAATATTTTCGCAAAGTTAATCGAGAAAAAAATTGTGATATAAGCCGAGATGAAAAGCGAAGATACGTTCTGTCGCGCGTGGTGATAATATTGCGGGGAAGGATTCACTTTACTCTTCGCCATAAAAGATGATTACTGTTCCGTTTGGCTGATTAAATGAGCGAAAATGTCATTAATGATATCCTCGCTTCCTTAATAACAGACTGCGTATATCAGCAAGAAGCTTTCTATTACATCCTGTCTATTCATTATTTTTTTCACTATACTGATCATGTTCAGTACACTTGTTCAGGAGAGATACTCTATGGGGGGAGGGGGGTTGCTGAAAAGTTGGTTTGAGTTAACCAGTGGATAGGACCTATGTGACGTAGTGACAATTGAAAATTCATTGTTACTATGCACTCGGTTCCACAGTTGTGAATTAAACTTAACTCAAAGTTGAAAATCAGTTCATTTTCAACCCAGTGTCAAATGATCACTCACGACTATGGAACTTGTTCCTAAGGTGTTTATCCACTCGTTATTTTCAAACAACTATTGAGCAACTGGCCCCTGGTTTTTATAGCTCTCCTACTTTATCGATAGGCCTACCTTGTTTCAAATTTTTGTGTCATTAGGAAACAATATCGTTGTCCAAATATCACCTTGCTAAATGAGTCAAAGCCATCAGCTCATGGTAAAATAGCCACAATCAAACAATATAATAAAAACCCACTATTCACAGATTAAAAGTATCAAAAACCGATTATTTATTGAATCAGAAAATATATTAAAAGACACAATACTTCGAGCTCTCCCTAGAGGTCATCGTCAGGTGTTGATGGTAAGCGCCGGCTTATTATTTTCAAACCATAAAAGCAAGTCTCGATTCCTGTGAGGAAAGGTCGCTCCTCTAGTTGTACTTACTTCCTTACTTTCTTAATTCTCTTCATCCTTTCTCGGACATAAGGCCGTGAAGAACTTCATCCGCTTGGACTGGCCCATAGCTGTGTGTTGAGCCTGGTCCCAGATAAGACCAGCTGAAGACTTCAGTGGTGATGGTGCGTCTCCATGTGGTTTTGGGGTGGCAACGCCTACGTCTACCAGGAGGGGTCCATCTCAGTGAAATTCCTCTAGTTGTACTACCGGTATATTAGTTTTGGACAAGAATTTCTTTTTCTATTTTTCAGTTAAATCGATTGTTGTTTCAAAGAAATACGCAACAAGACACGCGGCGAACGAATCTACACAAACTTCTGCGAACGGTGCTCGATCTCGTTCGCAATCCGAAACGCTCGCGTTCGAAACGCGACGCGCGACGATCGGATGCGTTACGTTTCTCCCGCGTGAAAGATCTTCTATCGGAGACCGGTAAAATGGCCGACGTCCTGAATCGATTGCCGAAAGGTTCGATTTTATCGACGGGAGCGGATAGAATGCGCGCGATCATGGAAAAGCTATCGGCGTCAAGAGACGAGGAGCGGAGAGACGAACGCGAGCTGTTCAGCGATATGCTCGGATTCAGCGACGATTCTAATATGAATAAGATCGTCGATCTTATCAAGGTATCCCTCGAATTCACCAAATTACTTTCCATTTCGAAGATCAAATTTTCATCCAGCTGAAAATGATAATAATAATAATAATGATTATTATTATTATTATTATTATCTATTTTCTTATAAAGCGCTTAACTAAAACCATAATCTAAGCGCTTAACATTATAAAAATATATGCAGTGTACTTAAAAGATTTTACAATTATAAGTTATTCATTTCGCGTGTTTAGAATATTCTGTTGTCACCCGATATGATACATGAAGTGAGCTGTGATAAAGACGAGTTAAACAGACTACTGATTCCTCCAGACGACGAGGATAGCGTCGTTAAACTGGTAAGTCAGGAGGTTTTTACGATGAAAATAGGATGTAAATCACCATACGTGAGACATTTATTTACACCTCTGACTGCTGTTGGGTTTTTAACGAAATAAATGTGCATGAACATATAGATGTTGACGGAAAGGGCTCTTGATATATTGTATAACGCGTAGGAATAACTAAATTCATTCAGAAGGCTACAGTATAATGTTGCATTCATTACATATACCGGTATAAATCTATTTATAGAATAAGACTGAAGACTTCATTTGTCATTTGAATAGCACGCAGTTGACTGCCTTGTCAAATGAATTAAAAACCGCAATTAAAACGACGCATGTAGTTAAATTGGTAAGTATCAACGAGCTCGGATCTGCTAGTCATTTTGGACGGCGAATAATTTCATTTTGGCGTCGTTTTCAGTTTCACCTCGATACGTTAGACTTCTCGAAAAGGCAAAAGCGTGTGAAAGAATTCATTGAAAATGTAAGTATTTCAGGGGCCAGTTGCTCAAAAGTTGGTTAGAGTTAACCAGTGGATAGTTGACATAGTGATAATTGAAATTGCACTGTTACTATGGTATTTATCCGCTGGTTTTCTTAAACCAACTTTTGAGCAACCGGCCCCAGGATGTCATGTCAGATCTTAGTATCGGTATGTAAGCTGATGTGTAGGTTATATTCTATTGTAATTGAATTACAGGTGCATTTATTCATGTTGTTTGAGAAACAGCTGTTTGAGTTGAGTACATTGGCAGCGATTCTACCTCTCGACTCGTGTCCACATCCCGATAGTCTTACGCCAATTACAGATGCTCCGCCTCCTTCTAGCAATAGCAGTGATTCAAACACCAACGACATCAAGAATGAAACATCTTCATCAAAGGTACCTGTTTGATATTTGACGTTTGTTATCTTGTCTCAGAAATCTGGATTCGAGATGAACGTGAAAGTATTCACTAATGCGTGACGATTCAAAGTGTTTCTTATTTTCTATACAATTGCTACAGAGGTAGATTTAGGGTGGTCTCACGGGTCTGGACCCCTGCCTTCCCATAGAGTGGGCCCTTTCGTCGAGACAGTAAAATCTGTAAATTTGACACTCATCCTATCGGAAAATGAAACCTTTCGGATGTATTTCTGTTGAAAACTGAGATGGAAACAACTCGGAGGCCTTTGATTTCGCTGCTTTTTCCGAGAAGCCTTCTCTATTCTTCCGGACCCAGCCCTTCCAAATTTCCCAAATCCGCCCCTGTTGCTATGTTTAGCAGTTGTACTGCTACCGAGTGTGTGATGTCTGCGTGTGTACTAAATGAACGTAATTTCAGCCCGAACATCGTGAGAAGAAGAAGGACAGTATGAGTCAGTACGCGACATTGATGAAAATCTGGACGACTATGCAGAGAACCGTCTGCGGTAAAGATACGAACATCACGCTCGAGACTGAGAAATTCAGTACGTAGAAATACGAAATGTTGAATTTTATGGAAACTAAAATCAAATATTAATTCGATATTTTAGACATTTTGACTTATTTTATCATTTAGAGAGAAATCCGAATTCTCGTCAACAGCGAGATCTACGTTATTTACTCTATGCATTGAACAGTAATCTGAAAGTGTTGTACGCTCCGAATAATTCTAAAGCAGTTGATTCCGTCATCAAGCAGGTACTAACACGTATGAATATGATGAAATTGTATTTATTCATATAAGGGTTTAGAAAAATTAGAATTAACACGTATGAATATGATAATATATTATTTATTCATATAAGGGTTTAGAAAAAGCTGAATTTATATTTGCAACTAAACTAACATCTGGTGCACATGGAAAAAATGTTCCAAGTCAAATTTGACTGAATTGCGTATCATGTAAGATAAAAAAACCTACTATTAAAACGATTTTAAGATCGAGAATTTATTTATTCAAAATCTAAAAGACACAACATTTCGATCTCACCCTTGAGATCATCGTCAAGTGTGACACCTGACGATGATTTTGAAATTATTTTGATTTGTACATGGTGGGTTTTTATCTTATTATCCATTCACCACCTTTGAGTGTGGCTATTGTAGCAAATGGATTATACATTAATGACTTTTTTCAGGCCAATCAATCATTTGCTTTGATAAATGAAGTTACTCAGTACGCCGATAAGTGGTTGAATATTTCCAACGATTTGCGACAATATTTCCTCGAGAATTCCACGAAATACAACTTGGAACAACTGCGATTGGTTCAGTTGAGTCTTCGTGAAAACGTTGTCGCGTACACCGACAATCCGGATCTCGTGAAATTCGCCAACTTCTCGATTCCGTCGGCGGATGACTTCCTGCGGCAGCTCGAACGGGTCGACAACGCCAGCTGTAGCTGGAAAGCCCTGATGAAGAACGTGCACCTGAACATGTGGCTCGGATTTGAAACCGAGGATGACGTGATCGATTACGCTTTAAAACGCGCGTATAACGACCATGTTACGGTTCTTGCCGGTAAATTCAACAAGTTCATTACTATTTTGATAATTTTCATTTACATAGCGCAGGTATCCAAACTAGAGTCTGTTCAAATGCGCTCCAAACTTACCCCCAGCCTATAACTCTATTCATGTATCTGTCATCTCTCCTTGGGGAGAAGTAACACCAGAGCAGCTGCTAGGCGCTCAGGAGTCATCTATCAGGCCAGGGACCCATTTACTCCTGGGTGGAGAGAGGCTATGAGGAAAAGTGTCTTACCCGAGGACACTACTGTAATGTACCGGGTTCGAAACCAACGACAGTCGAATGCTCTAACCAGTCGCCCACTTCGCTCACTCAACAACAAGCGCCATTTTCAATTTTCAACAAATTACTTACACATTTCATACATAAATGTAATTCTAACAGGACTCGTGTTTGAGGTGAACAAAGACGGCTCATTGCCTAATCACGTTACGTATAAGATACGACAAAATGCCAGTTTGACGGCGAGTACAAAACTTATCCGACCTCAGAACTGGAATCCCGGGCCGCGAGGTGCTGGACAGGATTTCGGTTATTACAAATACGGATTCCTCTGGTTGCAGGTAAGAATAATAAGATTGAATTATGCATCTTCGAAATATTTCGTGAATTTTTGAAATATGTGTATTGTGTCATCTCTTGTAGGATGCGATAGAGCGTGCTATTATAGATGTGTTAGCTGGTAGAGATGTCGTTGAACCGGGCACCTATCTGCATCAGTTCCCATACCCTTGCTTCTTCAAAGACCAGTAAGTTGCGTCACAAATACCCTTGTAGAAATAACGTTAATTTGTTAAAATGGGTGTCACTGAATAAATTGTTTTGTAGGTTTTTGGTGATGATAGAACACGTGATGCCGCTGTGCTTAACGATATCATGGGTTTATTCCGTAGCTATGCTTGTTCAGAGTATTGTATATGAAAAAGAACAAAGACTTAAAGAAGTATGTATAGATAGAATTATAATACAGTAAGCCTTGCCTAACCTTAAACAGCATCCCTATACGACTCTGTGATTCCTTCAAAACTCCTTCCAAATGGAAAATGATTTCAAAGGTGCTTGAAACTCCTTTAATTTGAACAAAATACCTAAAACTCCTTCAATTTTGAGAAATTTTGGTCTAGTTGTACAGTAGACTACCCCTAAATCGATAAATTGGGACCAGGATTTTTTTAAACCCAATTAGGTGGTTTTTGAATAGTTTAGGTGAAGGATACGAATTTGCTTACTGATTTAGGAGGAGTCTACAGTAATTGGGATATGAAAGTGATGCAGACACTTGTGAAATATGAGATTTCCTCCTTAAAAACTCCTTATATTCAGGAATGACTGATATGTAGGGACCCTCCTGTTAAATACACGTTCAACCTTATTTTTCCTTTTCTGAAAATGATGAAATACCTGTTGTCTTTTAAGGTGATGAAAATGATGGGATTGAGTAATGCTGTTCATTGGATTGCGTGGTTTATTACAAGTTTCGGACAGATGACACTAACGATGGGAATGTTGACGATTATGTTGAAATACGGCCATGTCTTAGAATACAGCAATCCGTTCATTATATTCATCGTTTTAGAGGTCTTCGCGTTGGCCACTATTATGTTTTGGTAAGTGTGAAACTAGAACTTAACATAGTTTGAAATCGTCTACCGCAATTCTTGGTTTTGATACGTTTCCATTTCCGAATATTCGCAGCTTTTTCGTCAGCGTGTTGTACTCGAAAGCTAAGCTAGCTGCTGCATGCGCTGGTATCATGTATTTTTTGAGTTACGTGCCTTACATGTACGTCGCTATCAGAGAAGAGGCAGCGCGCGATCACATATCAGCCTGGGCTAAATCGATAGCAGTAAGTTTCTGTAATATATCATTCATGTTATACCATAAGTAATTAAATCTAAATAGATCACATAGTTTACCCCATCCTCAAATCTTCCATCATATGATAGTCTTTACTATTTACTACAAAATAACACCAACTTGTAATACATGAAAACAAAAATACATCCTCTTTATGTATTTTTGATGAAAATAAACAGCAAATGAGCTATTCAGTATCATGATAAACTTGGATTTTCCCTTGAATTTTCCAAGGAGTAATTGACACTACATAGTGAAATTCCTGAGTGCTAATGTGTTAAAAGCATTGGAAGTAATTGACTGAGAAAAAAGGGTGGTTTGACACTTGTTTAATGTGTAAGTATATAAACAGTGTTATATTTCTCTACTTCAGTCGCTTTTCTCAACGACCGCTTTCGGAATTGGAGCTAAGTATTTCGCTTACTACGAAGAACAAGGAATCGGAGTACAGTGGGATAATCTAGCTGTGTCACCAGTCGAAGATGATAAGTTTAACTTGTTCAGTGTGACACTAATGATGATTATAGACGCCACTGTTTACGGATTGCTGGTTTGGTATATCGAGGCCGTCCATCCTGGTACGTACGTGAGGTATAAGCCTATTTTTACGCGCAAAAATTTCAGGTATGGTAAAACAAAGTATACTTTTAAGGTTCTTTCGGTCTGCCGAAACCTTGGTATTTCCCGTTCACGAAGTCGTACTGGTGCGGACATCCGATCAAAACCGAACCGGAACAACAATGCAGCGTTACAAACTGTTTCCGACGGAGACGAGGATATATGTCCGTCGTAGAGGAGGATCAAGCGTGCGCCATGGATCAGAGAACTCAAGGTTAGTAAAAGAGAATATTTCATCGCTGATGAATCTTGTCAGTTAATCGATGATTTTTATATCTATTCATTCTTATTTGTAGCTTATAATCAGAATTTCGAAGCTGAGCCAACTCACATACCTCTCGGTGTTTCCATCGATGACCTAACGAAAATATACAAAACCGGAAAATTAGCCGTCAACAAATTGAGTTTGAACCTCTACGAAGGACAAATTACATCGTTTCTCGGACACAATGGAGCTGGAAAAACTACCACCATGTGAGTTGAAAACTGGCTGACATAATTTTTTGGAAATAGGACCCAAATGACTCTAGATTATCTTGATTTTTTCGTACAGGTCTATATTGACTGGATTTTTCCCACCGACCTCAGGATCGGCGACAATTTACGGTTTGAACATCAGAACTGAAATGGAAGAAATACGGAAGAGTTTGGGAATGTGTCCACAACATAATGTCTTGTTTGACAAGTAAGAAAAATAGATCAGTAGTTGAAATCAACTGCTCAAAAAAGTTCAAAAACTCAGTTTGTTAAATGCCTTACTTCTTGTTGACATATTACAGGTTGACTGTTGAAGAACATCTTTGGTTTTATGCTCGGTTGAAAGGAATGCAATCTAAAGATATCGACAAAGAAATGGAATCGTAAGTATGAAATGATTACCATGATTACCATAGGTTGACCTACTAGAAATATAAGGAAACATGAAAATGATTTCTTTAAATTGTAGAATGATTAAAGATGTCGGCTTGCCGAAAAAACGTAAGAACACAGTAGATTGTTTATCCGGAGGAATGCAAAGAAAGCTGTCTGTAGCGATAGCGTTCGTAGCAGGATCGCGTACAGTGATTCTCGATGAACCGACAGCCGGAGTTGATCCTTACGCCCGCAGAGCTATCTGGGATTTACTGATCAAATACAAGAAAGGTACGAATTCCTGACAAAAACAGTGGATCTTAATCCTAAATCTTAAGATTGTTTTTGGGTAAAATGCTTATATGGAAATTGTAGGTCGTACTATATTGTTGTCAACTCATCACATGGATGAAGCCGATATACTCGGAGATAGAATCGCGATTATCTCTAACGGTCAACTGAAATGTTGCGGTTCGTCTCTGTTCCTGAAGAGCACGTTCGGAGAAGGTTACCACCTGAAACTCGTTAAGAAACCAGTCGAAGAAGACTTGCGCAGTACCGGTAAGTTAGACCGAAATAATGAACGGTACGCGTTTATCCCTGGGGTTCATTTTCACAAAACCAAATTATGATCAGTTGCTAATCGCTGCGAGGTGGGAGAGAATAATGTAGCTATCGCCTCCTTATGATTTATCCTGACAGATAACTTGAATACGGATAACCCAGTTAAAAGTTCAGGGGCGGATCCAACCTCAGTTTTTGAATACTGCTCAGTCCAGTATCTCGGCACCACTGAGGAAGGTTTTAGGGTTTGGAGTTTCGCCCCAAAGCACTGACTGCATCCAGATGCAATCTGAGCATTTGTGGGGACGTCAGATTTAATTTTTCACACACCTAAATTAATGGGATCCAGTTATTGTTTTGTTGTTGGCTGTCTCTCCTGGGATCTTACATGATCTTCTGAGCTTCGAAGTGATTTAACGACTTACTCCGATTGATGTTACGATAGAGATTTTATTTCACGATCCATCCGAACGACTATGGCGTCGTTCTTGTTAATCCCAAAATTACGTTACTGATATATTTATCGATTTATAAATAACATTATACTTGAGCTTTGAGAACCGTGATCACAAGCAGTAATTACCCTGCAGTTGAGACTTGATGCTGATAATATTTTGATATTCAGTTTCAGACACTTTATCTCAGGATTCGGCAACGCTACTGAATTTACATCGTAAAATGTCGTTCGTGTCGTTGTGCACCGAAGATAAAGCAACGGATTTCATCACTAAATACGTATCTACTGCGTATCTGCACAGCGAAACATCACGTGAACTCCATTATATACTGCCATTTGAAGAGGCCAAGAAAGGAAATTTTGAAAAGTTGTTCGAGGCGTTGGATTCGTCAAAGGCAGCCGAAGCTCATATCAGCAGTTACGGCGTCATCGATACTAATCTGGAGGAGGTCTTTCTTCATGTAACGGAAAAAGCAAAAAATGATGAGGGTAACTTGATATTTTATTAGAAACAATCGAAATTGTGTTTTTCTTGATGTTCCTTCTTTAGGAATACTTAAGTAACAGCAAAAATATACATAGTATAGTATCTAGTAGTTTATTTGTCACCATCAATATGTACAAAATGAATAATAACAAAATAGGTTACAGACATTGAGGTGACAGGAGACTGAGTAGAGGCATTAAGGCTGTATATCCAGAAGGATGTTCAGACACCTTGACATAAAAATGAACAAATTAAAGAAATATGTGATACAATTGTCACAAACTAAACAAATTCAAAGTAGAGCAACTTTATGTTATATCATCGTTACAGCATAGACAGATTGTTTTATCGAGATTTTCACCTTTTAAATTCAATTCTCCAGATGATGCTGAAAATGAAGACGTCGACCCCGGTTCGCTAAAGTCCCAGGATTCAACGAGCGTCGATAACTCAAATCCGATGACGGACATGGCCGGTGATGATGATGTTCCGCTTCTGACTAGTGAACAGACTGGAGATGTCGCTATGGAACATATGGCTCGAGCTGGTAGTGAAGAATCGTTGTATCAGTTGCCTAGAAACAATGAGTCGAGGACAAACGGAGACTATTCATTACTGGTTAATGAAGAACATGAAGGTAATGAATCCAAACCTAGCACAAAACAGTATAAGGCTAAAGAAAAATGGTACCTAGTTTCTCCTAATCAGCTGGATGATTTTATGAAATACAACGAAATTTGTAATCAGTTCATTTCTCAATCTTTTTTAGCCTTAAATGGATTAAAAATCTATATTTTAGTTTAACTACCCATCTAGTCATTTTAAGACCTATATCAACACAAGTTCGACTAAAACTGACTGATTACCCTGACAGCACCGGCATCCGTTAAAACAAGTTGAAATAGACATTAGAATGTTTTCCCTCAAATGTGATGTAATTCAGCACTGCTCTATTATTCTTTTGCTTTCTTTATTTAAGCTGGTGCCGGATTATTTGAAGCTGGTTCTGTGTCGCATACTTTGTCCGGGTCGGCGCTTCGTTTACGTCAGTTTTACGGCGTGCTCATCAAGCGTATGTACTACGTCAGTCGTAACTGGAAAGGATTGTTCTCACAGATAATCCTGCCGGCGATGTTCGTATGCATCGCGATGACGGTAGCGTTGACGGCGCCGCTCGCTCAGGACCTGCCTCCACTGGTGATGAGTCCGGCTCAGTACTACAACTACACGCAACGCGACAGCAACATCATCCCGTACGCGACCGATCAACGACAACAACGAAAAATCAAAACCGAAGACGCGCAGCCCGGAGCGGTTATCGATTCGCTTCTGAACTACGGAATCAGCGCCACTTGTATTTTGAAGACGCCGTTTCAAAATCCGTTCGATTCGCTACCGCAGGTTATGAACCAGTTGGAACGTTTGGACAACCAGCAGAAGTGGGACTTTTTGTCGGCGTATTTCAATCCGGGTTGCAGAGACGTTTTCGTGCAAGGATTTCACTTATCGAGTTACATGCCTCCGTCCTATATAATACCGGCTGCGACCGAGAAGAAAAATGCATCGCAAGAAGCTCATATGAAAACGAGTAAGTTCATTCTGAGGGATAAACGGCAACAAATTTACATGCATCTGACACAAAAAATTTATGCGTTAAGACAAATAGTCATGGCTCCCAGGGTACAGGGAACTTGGGAATTTTTAAACAATAATTCCCAGTTTGGAAATATGTAGGAATTTGAAAATTTTCCTTGAATCAGGGACATATTTGGGAAATTCATTTATATTTCACGTATTGCATTTGCCAAGGGCAACTTTCTTCAGCGATTTCCCTCGGGAATCACCCTTATCAACCAGCCATCACTAAAATGTTGACCGTAACATGACGATACCTGTTCATTTCCATTTGGGAAAATTGAAAAATCACCCATAAAGAAACCTGGGAATTTCTAATCCATGTAAATGTGGGAACCATGAAGAATAGTACTTTGAAGGATAACTTGAATTATTTGTAGCACAAGATTTTGCAGCTAGTATATAGCAGCTTCATCAGAAACTCTTTAAGCTGATGAAGCTACAATACAGTAGTAGCAAAAGCTTGTACTTCAAATAAATAAAGTTTACCTTCAAAGTACTATTTGTCTTGTTTGCTGATTTGACACCAGGTTATAAAACGGCTCCTTCGCAATGCCTCCTGCTGCACCTGCTGAAAATTATTTGAGCAATAATGTTTGTATTTTCAGTTCAGGAAGCCATGGCTCGGTTTTATCCAGAGTGTCGCTGTGCTAAAGATGGACGGGGATTCTTGTGTCCTTCCTATTATAAGCGTCCGCCCGCTTATAAAGCGTTGACTAATGAAAAGTTGTTGGACATCACTGGACAAAATGAACCGGAATATTTCCTGAATACTCATGATGAATATCGCCTGAACAGGTATCAAAAACTACTGATACATTCTTATCCATCTAGTTCACATTACAACATCCACTTCTGGAATCATGGTGGATCCAGGATTTTCAAAGGGGAGTCCTCTAGCTGGTCGTCCCCAAGAAATTTTTGAAAATTAGTCTCACTTTCTTGCGTTCTGAGCATTTTAAGTTTGATCATTCATATATTCGAAATGTACCTTGTACTTTGAGAAGTAACATTGAAAAACTAAAAATGAAAAAGGGACATTTTTGAAAGCGGTGGCTGTGTTCTAGCACCCAAAGCACCCTCTGGATCCACACCTGGATTGTGAAATCCTCATAAAAATTTCTGTTTTATAGATATGGAGCGATAACGTCGGGATATGCAAGGAAATTCGTACCGGAGGATTTCGCGGAGAATGCGCCTGGATTGTTCCGTCGTTTGGCCGTACGCGATGTCAGTAAAGTTTGGTACAACGACAAAGGCTACCATTCGATGCCGGCGTATTTGAATACGATAAACAACGCCATTTTACGCGCCAACTTACCAGTGGAAAAGGGAAATCCAGCCGCCTACGGTAAAATTGAACGATTCGTTGCAATATTTTGTAAATTTCCGAAATTTTTGTAATTTTCCAAAATTGTTCATAATGATAATTTTTTTTTTCCAGGTATAACTCTGATTAACCATCCGATAAATAATACCAATAACCAGCTGAGTATGGATTACATGTAAGCAAAGCAAACACTTCTATTACTTGTTCCCTTCTCTTCCGCATTCTATCTCAATAATCGGGAACCTCATTCGTCGTTTTGAGAATATTTTCGTTTCGATTATTTTCAGATTGCAAGGTTCCGACGTGCTCATATCGATATTCATTATCGTCGCGATGTCGTTTGTTCCGGCCAGTTTCGTTCTGTTTCTCGTCTACGAACGTCATATCAAAGCTAAACACTTACAATTCGTATCCGGCGTCAATCCGATTATTTACTGGTCGGCTAACTACTTCTGGGATATGGTACGTATAATTAGAAATCTGATTGATCCTTAAAGTATCTTAGTATGAACTGGTTTTGCTTGATTTTCGGTTGATATTTTTCTAGTGTAATTACGTGATTCCTGCTGGCTGCTGTATCATCATTCTGAAAATATTCGATATTCCCGCGTACGTGTCGGGTACAAATTTCCCGGCCACGGTTTCGTTGTTCCTGCTCTATGGGTTAGTAAACCTCCGGTTATTGATAGAGAATCCAAAAATGATAAAGAAAGAACGATATTTAGTCCAAAAATGTTTCCTTGAGCTATTCGACGTTTCGACTATATTCTGATAGTTATCTTCAGGGAACTAGTAACTTATGCGACATTTCGACTATATTCTAATAGGAATACTAATGATTAGTAGCCTTCCCTGAAGATGACTGTTAGAACATCATAGTCGAAACTTCGAATTAACTACGAGCTCATGGAAACATTTTCAGACTTCATATTATTTTTCGTTAACATTGTGGGATTCTCTGTAGGTTATCATCGTAATGCGGATATAGCGTTTTATCAATGGTTAAACCTCACATATTCAGTAACTTAAAGATATTTCTTCATCTTAAAGGAATTAAGAGAAATATGTTATATGTTTTACAGATGGTCTATCACACCTATGATGTATCCAGCATCGTTCAAATTCAAGGAGCCAAGTACAGCCTATATCTGTCTTATTGTTATCAATCTTTTCGTTGGAATTACTTGCATCGTCACCAGCTTCTTGTTGGAGATGTTCAGCTACGATTCGGTAAGTTTTCGAAAAATGGATTTCAAATTCTTCCAAAGTTTCAAAATCATCAACTTCTCATCAAATCATCTCTCCACATTTTCGGTACCGGGGTAACTAATTTTAGGATTTGCGTAAGATTCACAAATGGTTGAAGATGATATTCCTGATGTTCCCGAACTATTGTCTCGGTCGTGGTCTGATGGACATTGCTTTCAACGAGTATCACAACGAATACTACTTCAAAACTGGTCAGTACCAGTTTGAATGTAATTTTGATGATATTCATCGGTGATTAATATTCTGTACTGTATGAATCTCCTCTTACAGGGCAGTTTGATAGAATCAAGTCGCCGTTTGGATGGGAGTTGATGTCCAGAAATCTCGTGGCTATGGCAGTGATGGGAATGATTTTCTTCATAATCACTTTACTTTGTGAATATAAATTCTTCCTGAAGCCAAGGTAAATCATTTTCGCAACAAACTTTCTATACAAATTCGAATTGTTTTCTCAGTTGTTCGTTTGATCATCAACTTTCCTTTATTTCAATTTTAGAAAATGTAAAGTGCCAGAGACGCCAACCGCGGCGGATGAAGATGCCGATGTTTCGATGGAAAGGAAACGTGTTCTACGAGGCAGTGG
This sequence comes from Tubulanus polymorphus, assembly GCF_964204645.1. NCBI lineage: Eukaryota > Metazoa > Nemertea > Palaeonemertea > Tubulaniformes > Tubulanidae > Tubulanus > Tubulanus polymorphus. Next base: position 15,920,276 of record NC_134031.1, on the reverse strand, counting down.
ACGCAGGGATATGTTACGCATTGAGAATCTGACCAAAGTTTACAATACAAAGAAACTCGGAAATCATCTCGCAGTGGATAAAATATGTCTCGGCGTCAGTGCTGGAGAGGTGAGATACTAATTCGATAGATATTTACTCAATCATTCGAAGAATATCGCTCCATTATGACTAATGAATATCTGTTGTTTTCATACAGTGTTTCGGTCTTTTGGGTGTGAACGGAGCTGGAAAGACGACAACGTTTAAAATGTTAACCGGTGACATTCTTCCCTCCAGCGGCAATGCGCATCTCAGTTCGTACAGGTATCGTAAAAAAACTCGTATCAGTCCTTCTTTCAGATATTCATTTGCTAAATTATCCACCTATTATTGTAGCATATTGGCGGACATGTTGAAAGTACAGCAGCACATCGGATATTGTCCTCAGTTCGATGCATTGTATGATGAACTAACAGCTCGTGAACACTTACAACTGTACGCGCGATTGCGAGGGATACCACCTTCTGATGAAAAACGTGTATGTACTCTTGAAAAAATAGAAATATATTTTTTGTTAGTAAAACTATGCATCTTTTGGAGTAAATCTTAAAAATTGTATTAGGTATAACTGATATTTTGATGATTTGCAGGTCGTAAACTGGGCGTTGAACAAGTTGACATTGACCCCGTATGCGGATAAACAGTCAAAAACCTACAGCGGAGGTAACAAAAGAAAACTATCAACTGCTATCGCCTTGATCGGTCATCCACCTGCAATATTTCTGGATGAACCTACAACTGGTATGGATCCTCATTCGAGGCGATTTCTGTGGGATCTAATCCTGGATCTCATTCGCAATGGACGATGCATTATACTTACATCTCACAGGTAATATATTTGCTATTCAAAGAATTGTGCAATCATGAATGACGAATATGTTCAATGTCTGCATATCGTTTACCGGTAATTAGAGCGAGCGGCGTGTGGGCAAGTGGTTAGAGCGTTTGAATCTTGGAAGCCAGGTTGTAGGTTCAAACCTCTTATAGTGTCCTTGGGCAAGACACTAGTATCCTCATTGCCTCTCTCCACCCAGGAGTAAATTTGTACCTGGCCTAATAGATGATTCCTAAGCGCCTTGTAGTTGCTTGGATGTTACTTCTCCACAGGCAGAGATGACTGATACATGGAATAGAGTTATGAGGTTGGGGGTAATGATAACCAATTTGGAACGCATTTGAACTAGACTCCGTTAATGATCCCTGCGCTATATACCGGTAAATGACATTATTATTAATTGTCTTACAGTATGGAGGAATGCGAGGCTTTATGTACGAGATTAGCAATAATGGTAAATGGACAGTTTAAATGTCTTGGAAGTGTCCAACATCTGAAGAGTAGATTTGGTGATGGATACTCAGTAACAGTGCGAGTGAAAGGTCCGAACTACGACAGAGAGGTCGAAGCGATCAAGCGCTTTATTGAAAGAAAATTCTCCACTGCTGTTCTGAAGGTTTGTATTTCATATTGTGTTTGTGACAGAGGCCGAGCTGGGGCGAATCCAGCTTCAGTTCCAGCTCGGTCCGGTATCACAGCACCGCAGAGGTCCTTACCCAGATAATTATTAATTAGTGAAAGTTAGTAAGCTTTGTCTAATTTATTAGAAGTTAAAATCTGTTATTTAAAAGATTATAAAGGATTTAATTAAGTTGGCAAATTGTCCTGATAGGCTGCTTAAGCAGAAATGGTGGTAGGCTGGATCCGTCTTGCTGAATATTCAGATTTTCATCATTTATATCAATAATCATAATATCATCTTATAGGAACAACATCATAATATGGTGCAATATGAGCTGTCTACAAGCGGTCTGTCTCTGGCTCAGCTCTTCTCTAAGATGGAAGAGGCTTCACGCGATCTACAAGTCGAAGATTATTCTGTATGTCAGAATACTCTAGACAATGTAAGTAATCGGATCTCTGCTGCATGAGTGGTTTGGTTTGTGCATTTCCAAAATGCTACTTTTTGGAGCATTAGAACTATTTAGGAATGATTTCTATTCTAGGTCTTTATAAACTTCGTGAAACAGCAAGCGGAAATAGCTAATGAAATAGATCACGGCGATGTAACGCCGAGTGGATCTCAAACATTCCAGAATCGTAGATCTGAACAGTTAGAAGATAGCGACGATGAGCTGCTCGGATTTGAATCTGGGGTAAGATATCTTTGACCCTACGGAGGCTATAGTCTGTTCCGTGACTTCTACTTCTTTTGGATTCGATTATTTCTCTTGCCTTTCAGACGCGTCTAGCATTTTTATCGCCCGAACCACAAGAAATGGATATTTAATAACGTAGATAAGCCTACGGCCTTGTATAATAGTGCTGGTAGAGATACACATGGTGCATTATATCGATTATACCCGCCTACACCTACTCGAGGCGTCTTCCCCTGTTAGTTTATGATAAGGTGCTATCTTGGTGACGCTCATCATCACAATTCTCGAAAAACGTAATTTGTTAACAGAGATTTTAAGATATTAAGTCTGATGCATCCATGACTCGTGTTAACGAAGCAAAATGTGATAGAGCAAGGGATGAACCACCAAGATATTGTGTTCATTAAGTAGGATAATTGGTTTTACATCTGAGTTGACTTCACACTGTGCTGGTTACGGTGTATAAATCTACTATTTATCACATACGGCTGTAAATGCATTTTCTGTTTTCTTATTTATCTCAAAGATTTGAATAGGATTTCGAACTGAGTGGACATTAGGGGGAAAATGTACGCGCATCGTCTCTTGGTTTCAGCATCATATCATTAGTGACGAGACTTACTCGCTCAATTCCACCTCTGTTCGTCTTATGTAATGATCAGATATTTGATCGATTAAAATTATGAAATGGTTTTCTCCGGAAATCCCGCTTTTGATTCATAAGATACGTACTGTCGTATATATACATATTATCTATGTAGGAAATATTAAATTATTGAAGTTGATAATTTAGGAAATATTGCTCAATGTTCAGATCGGCTTAGGTGCAGAAATTTTAGCATTTGATTATTCAATTTCAACATGAGAAAGAACATTAAATCTATTGAAAAATGATACATGTAATATTAGAAAGATGTAGATTTATTCTGAAAACTTGTTATAAACACGATATTTATTGTTTTGTTTGTACTGGATATTATCATAATGGTATTTATTAGTTGTGTTTTATGGTTTTGTTACAGTGAGCTTAAGTATGATTTTATTTGGTAGTGCGTTCGTTGTGTTATTGGGTGAACTGTGTGGCTGTTTTATGAGAATGTTCTATTTGACTTGAATTTGATGCATTTTCGTTTAAAATTTTTGCGGCTTTCCGGTATCAAGCAATGCGTGGAAAATCTCAAAATCGGTTTGAGTCTGCATCAGTGTAGGGAGGTTTATTAAGTGTATTAAGGTAATGGGTATGAGTAGATTTTGTTTTTTGGTAATGTATAAATGAGTTTAGAAGTTTTTGCTTTTCAAGACAATGAAAATTTGTAGAATTATGTTTTAACTACTGTACATCCATCATATAGGTACGTTAGTGCTTCTGTACAGCATCTATAAACTATTGCTCATCTCTAATCGACTAGTGCTGCTATATATATATATATATATATATATATATATATATATATATATATATATATATATATATATACAGGACTTTTCATCCTGCTTTAACCATTTTATACTAATGAATATCAATGTTACTGTTGTGGATCGTACAATGGAATCTTACCCTGAAAAAAAAAATCTAACTGGGATTTAATCTCGTTATATTCGATACTAAAAGTTTTGTCTGGGGTTCCGACGAAATGAGGTTCTACTGTTTTTTGAACGGTTAACAAATGAAGTTAATGAATGCAAGTTCTGACGACGATTTAGAATCAATTTCTGTGTTGTTGATGTTTACATTCATATGTATCTGATATATAAATGTATCGAATGAAATAAACGTTCTGTTTATTTATTGTATATAATACGATTGGAGTTGTTCTCTTTTTCTATTTTACTATCTTTTGCGACCGAACAATAGCAAACAGTCAATCATATCCAAAACTAGGGGTCCAGGGACACCACGCCCACTTGGTAAGGGGTTTGAAAATTTCAATATTCAACACCCCTCACCCTTTTCTGTCTACATATAAGTAATGATTACACAAAGATGGCTGCTGATAGCGTGATCAAACAATATGTCAGGTATGTTTAAGATCTCTTCCCAAAATATACACATCACAGAAATGAGATGCAAGATTTTTTTTTCACAGAAATTTACTTTTTAGAAATTTTCACATTTTTAAAAATCTTTCACGGCATCTGATCCCTGCCATCCGGAATTTCAATGAAACATGGCAAACCATTAGGAAGCTACAGGTCTCGGAATTCAGGACAAAAATTACCTTCTTGGGCGTATAAAAAGGTCACAGGACCATCTGGGCCAGTTTTTGGGCTGAAGATGTGTCTAGAATAAATACATGTAAAACCCAAATATCAAGACAATCCATTGTAGAAGCATCTTCAAAACAGAACTGGATTCCATCTACGGATGAAAGGTGAAAGCAATAATCTCAAATGGGCTATGAACATTGAAAAACAAAAATATATTCATACATTACAGAACAATGATATCGTGATTAATAAAACCAAAAAATATCGACAAATCTATATTTGCTGCTCTATGGAAGTATCTAAATTAATAGAATCCTCGGCGGGTATAACGAATTCCTCCAGTTCTTCCTCGACCTCGCACGGGGTATCGCCCTCCGGTTGCTGTTCGAGCTCGCGAATCATCAGTTTCTGTTTCTCCAAAACCTTATCGACCTCAACGACTTTGTGAACTCTATTCAAATGACGTTTCAACGAATCGGTACTCGCAAATGACGACTGACACATCGGGCACAATTCGCGCTGCGTTTGGTGAACGGTCTTGACATGACGCACGAATCCGGCGCGATGCTTGAACGTTTTCGGACAATTTTTACACTTGTACGAGCGTTCGTTCGAATGCGAGAGCATGTGCCGATTCAAACGGCTTTGATTCAGGCACTGAACGTCGCACACCGTACACGGCAGTAACTGTCCCAAGTGTCGTTTCATATGCACGGTTAAATCCCTCTTCAACATGAACGCCTGGCCGCAGTATTCGCAGATGATCGACTCGCTGATCGGATTGTTCTCGGCATCGACGCGGTGCACGCGTTTTTTATGCCGCTGCAATTCGTTCTTCGTGCAAATCGACTTGCCGCAGATGTCACACAGGTGTGATTCTTTCGAATGCGTGCGAAAGTGTATCTTCAGGTGCGAATACAAGACAAACGTTTTGTTGCAGACCTCGCACTGGAAGAAAGGACCGGTGTGATCTTTCTCGTGTTTCTGATACATCGAGTGGTGAGTGAATTGTTTATCGCAATATCGACATTTATATTTTTCGCCCGTGTGGATACGCGTGTGAGCTTTCAGGTGCCACTTTCTGGAGAAAGTCTTCTCGCAGTAACTGCATTGGAACGGCTTTTCACCTAAAATAAACATCCGCTAAGTTATTTGTCTTTTATTTGAAAACCTATGGGTATTTGTCCGGTACATCTTGCAACTATGATGAAAGATTGAACCTTTCTTGAAGCGAAAAAAACAACAACATAGACAAGTGACTGTCTAGGATTCAATACCAGAAAAAACCCAAAATCTAAGAAAATTGCTCATAGAACTGAGTCAAAACGTCCCTTCTCTCTGAGATTTTCTTCATAATCGCGGGTGTGTTCTTCTATGGATATAGTATTTTCTGTAATATGATAATTACCCGAATGAATCAATTTGTGTCGAGCTAGGAAATGTTTATTGCTGAAAGCGAAGTCGCATTGGTGGCATTTGTACGGTCTGGCATAGGTGTGAACGTGGCTGTGGATTTCTAACAGTTCGGCTGTTTTGTATTGTCGATGACAAATCGTGCAGATAAACACGCCTTGATTAACTATTTCGACGCTCAAGGCAGAATCTGAAAATGAACGTGAGTTGTACCGTGTCTTAGCTAGACTGGTTAAAATTTAACTCCAGAGGTGGAAAGAACTGATCAGTGCATCTACACTGCAGTGCGGTGTATAAATCAGTGGATGACGTTGCTAGTACACCGCATCATGGCGTATCGATGTTATTAGTAATTAGTTTTCTTTTTCGAAAGATGGCAGCACCTGTCAAACATATCAAAGTATAAAGGGGTTCGTTCTTTACAACGCCAGGTCAAGGAAAAATAGTTATAAAACTGTTATTATTATTATCAAACATAGCCAAATCCCTCTGTATACCTCTCCTTGAGATGGTGAGTGTAAATAAATTTCATTTCATTTCAAAAAAAAAGAAAAGTACATTGGAACCTCTCGTTATGACGAACTAGGATAAAACAATTCATCGGATATAACAAATATAGAATTTCGTTGCAAGTAATGCAATTTAATTAATTTCATACTGGATATAACAAACTATTGGGTATAAAGAAGATATTCTCTGGTACCATGAAGTTCGCTGGAAGGAGGTAGCACTGTATTAGTAACTAGCCGCAGTTTAGATGCACTTTGGTGGTATGCCAATTATTCAACACACTGGGGTGAAATTTTTCAAATTTTGAAATTAACTCCAGCACGTTCGGGTATTAGCCCTTTCAGTGCTGACAAATCAATACCCTATAGTGCTGGAGATAATTTGAAAATTTTGAAAAATTCCACCCTAGTGTGTTGAATAACGGGAATACCACTATAGTGCGTCTACACCGCAGCGCAGTGTATCATTAGTAACTAGTGTTTCACTATGTTTGACAGGTGCTGCCATTTTTCAAGAGAGATAATTACTAATTACTAATTGAATCAATAGACCGCAGTGCGGTGTACTCGCAAAATCCATCACCGATTCATACAACGCACTGCGCTGTAGATGCACTGAAAGGATTAATTAGTCAGCAATGAAGGGTTAAAATGAATGAGCGAATAACGTATAGGCCTACAGTGGAACCTCGTTACAGAGAACTTAACGCAACCAGAAAATATGTTCGTTATAGCCGATAGTTCGTTATATCCAGTATGAAATTAACCAAATAGTTTTACTTGGGACGAAATTCTTTATTTGTTATATCGGATGTATCGTCGTATCCGAGCTCTTCATAAAGAGGTTCAATTGTAGTATCTGGAAGGTCACGATTGATAGAACACTATATCCGTGTTGACGCGATGTAGAGAGAATCCCACAATGATAAGAATAAGTCCGAAAATGTAACTTCGAAATTGTAGTTTATTCAACGTTTCGACTATATCCTAATGGTCATCTTCAGGAAAGTCATCATTCCTGAAGATGACTATTAGGATATAGTCGAAACGTGGAATAAACTACTATCTTGAAGTTATATTTTCTATCTTTTTCTTATCATTGTGGGATTCTCTCTACATCTGGAAGGTATCCGATACGAACCTTCAACTCCTTCTTCGTGTAAAACTTCAACGAATTCCCGTTTAATAGTTTGTATCCCGATCGCGTGCGGTTCCGTTTCCAGTTTTATCGCGTCGCAATTTTCGTCGATCTTGTCCGCGTCGTTTCGCTCTATTTCATCACTTCCCGGCACGTCGCCCTCGACCGCTGCGATTATTATCTCGTTGATCACCGAGGATTCTTCCAGCGACTCGTTCATATTGTGTTTACCGGTGATTTTCACGCCAGGCGGTCGAGGCGCGTCTTTACCCGAAGACGGTGCATCAACTACTGGAACTGCTAATTTTTGTGCAATATTATTTTTATTGGTCTGCGTCATTTTCTTTCTTTCCGGAGAAGGCGCTTTACCTTGAAGAGCAAATATAAATGCATTAAGCATACTTTCAGTGTAGCCCTAAACCATTCTGAGTGTAGATGCACTGAATATGCCCAGTATGCCTGTTATGCAAACACAACGGGTGGAAATTTTCAAAATTTTTAAATTGTCACCAGCACTTTCGAGAATTAATTAGGCCCTAGGCCATGTAAATTAAATAACTTGATTCTCATATTATGGTTTCAGTCAGTATGGAAAATGGTTAAGACAGCCATATAATTGAATTTTTCTCGGACTTCTAGATGAAATCAAAGGTTTACGAATGAACGATATTGTCAAAAAAGGGCAAGGGGGTGAACCCATATATTTTTGGCTTACATCGTTTTCTCTCCTTGCACCATCGACTCCAAATCTGTTCATCAGCATTTATCACCAGTTCATCTAATAACGTCATCTGCTGGTCAGATAAAGCCGATATCAGCTGTTCATGGGGTATATCTGTGAATGAAAATTTGAAAAGGAACTTGAATCTTACGCAGTGGCTTGTCAGCCGTCGTCAGTCAGTCCTGTCATGACGACGTCATTTTTTCCACCCGGATTCAAATCTGATGAGAAATCAAATCGAGTAATGATCTAGGATCTGGACCTACTTACCTAAAGACAGCAAAACCATATTTGTAAATTATCCTTTATGCATGAAATAAAAGAAACAGGGGCTGAAGAATTATTGAAAAAAAATTTTGTTTATTGATGCAAGCGGGACGTTCCATAACCGGGGACGGCTCGTCGTAAAATAGGAGTTTACGATACGCAATGTGTGGTATACCGTGAAATATGTTGGCGGTATCGAGGAATCACCGCAGCACAATTGTGAATTTTATAAGGATTGGGATTTTCTTGTAAGAATATATTCCGAACATATTCCTAAGCTTTAAAGAAATCTTTTTCTTCCGTCCATTGGCTTAGTTTTGATGTAGGAAATGATAGAACCAAGCCCAGTTTTCCAGACCAAACTTTAGGTTTGTCGGCGCTCAGTAATAGTTCGTCACTGCAGTGTTGTGACAGTTTTTACAGTATTGAGTTAACTTTGACTCCGGCGTCAATTATTTCATCTCCAATGACTTAACTCGAGAATTCGAAGCCTCAAAATTAACGACGAGTTAACGCATAATTGGAAATGAATTGAATATGAGTCAAATTTAACTCGTGCTGAACTTATCTGCGGCCGAACTTTTGGTCTTTTGGTGACAGTGATTGACCTCACCCAGCAATGCCGTTGCTCAAGCACTACTGATAGGCTCAGATCACTTATGATATTCTGGGAATTTTTTTCAGTTCATACAGTAGTAGAAGTTGGCAGTGCCAAGGATAACTGAGACATTTAGCTGTTGACCGTCGGATGCACCTAGCTAAACCAAGTGTTACTTACGGAAGGTTATTTACGATACATTCATTGACCGATTTAAATTGCTTCGAAATTGGCATCAGGAATTAATTACTAACAAATTACTTAACAAGATGGCATTATTAATAAGATCGTTGTGTAGATCTATGAAGCAACCGCATAAGCAGGGATTATCAGTATTTCGAGGTGTTGTTGAAGGGAGAAGATTTGCCGGCCTAACATCTACAAGCGACGATGGATACAATTTCGAGACATTAGCCATTTCGAAACCACGCGAATTTGTAATTCAAGTCGATATAAACCGACCGGAGAAAAGGAACGCGATGAATTTGAAATTCTGGAGCGAAATGGTCGAATGTTTCGACAAACTGGCCGTCGATGAAGATTGTCGCACGGTCGTGCTCAGCGGAAACGGGGCTATGTTCACGGCCGGCATGGATCTTCAAGACTTCGCCCAGTTATTGATGAAGCGTCGCGAAGAGACTAGCGACCCGGGGCGACAAGCTTTCGCGCTGAATCGTTTGATACCGAAGTTACAAGATTCATTCACGGCTATTGAACGATGCCCGAAGCCTGTGATCGCGGCCGTTCACAGCGCCTGTATCGGAGGCGGGGTCGATATGGTATCGGCTTGCGACATACGTATCTGCACAACAGACGCCTGGTTCCAAATTAAAGAAGTCGACCTGGGCATAGCCGCTGATGTGGGCACGCTGCAACGATTCCCGAAAGTGATCGGCAACGATAGTTTAGTTCGCGAGCTCGTGTACACGGCTCGGAAGTTTTTGTCCGACGAAGCGAAGGAATGCGGCTTCGTGAGTCGCGTGTTTAAAAACAAGGAAACCATGGTCGAAAACGCGATAGAATTAGCGGCTACGATCGCCGAGAAAAGTCCGATGGCCGTGCAAGGCTCGAAGAAGTGTTTAGTTTATTCCAGAGATCATTCCGTCGGAGAAGGACTTGAGTACATGAATTTGTGGAATCAGTCAATGCTTCAGAGCGAGGATATGTTGACCGCCGTGCAGTCGATGATGGAGAAAAAGAAACCAGTTTTTAAAAAACTGTAAAATGAGATTTTTCGATATTTAAAAAAAATCCATGTGTATTATATATGACGAAAAAAACTAATTTGCGCATATTTTGTACTAAGAAAACCCGCAGAGAAACAAATTATATATACATGTTTGCATTATTTGATGCGCTATGAATCTAATGATTATATACAATGTAGAATAAAATTCGTAATAAAATCAGTTCATGTTTTTCTTCGATATTAGAAAATTGAGAAAACGAAGGTAAATGTATCATCAACGGACAAATCGATCGAACGTGATCTGACTGCACAATCAGGAATTCTGATAGACATTACTCGCTTATAGGACAGATAATCGATGAATGGTGATGCCGTCTAAGGAATTATAGCGAATCTGATCTATCTCTACCTACAATGTACAATTATTTCACGCATCATCCATGTGCGCACCGCATTCAAACAAAAAGAAAACGAACAAAAAATGTACTTCGGTATTAAGAAACAATAAAAGATTTTATTATCTGCAAAAATTGCAACATTTTAACACATCTACAACAGTTACGACTGGTACCAGTGGTTCGAGTCCAGTGTTTGCATTTATTGAACCTCATTTACAACTGAAATCTTTGACGCTAGATTTGACTTGAGAACGTCATACTGGCTGACAACGCCAGGGGTATTCTAGATGATATGCGCCGCGCAGTTCAGTCAACTCCAGGTTATCCGTTCTCCATTCATCCGTCACTCCCGGCTACTGTCAAGTAACAGCTTAGGCCCAAATTGCTTTCAGCATTTTCTGAACAAATGGTCTAATGCTCTTAACTCATCCCTTATGCGAACATTTAGGACTACCCGTGACTACGAGTATTCTCAGATAAATATTTTAGATAAGAGAACAAGCTTCTCACTATTTTTTGAAATAGGAAAACTTCAATAAAACAGTTCATGCGTTTATACACAGAAAACAGGAGCTTCTTGATAATAAGATATATAAACACGTTTTCAGTTAATTTCGGGTGTCTTGAAGAAGATGAAAATGTGTTAAATTCACTTTTATCCACCAACCTCGATTATCCGCCAAAATCACGGAGGTCCAATAAACGGGTTGAGAATCGTCATTTGCACAGCTTTAACAAAAAATAAGCGGCTGGTGTCTTAACGAAGGGGCAAAAAAGCATGACTTATTGCATATGACAATCGATTTTTTTTCACTGGCAATATATCAATGTGTTTGTATAGGAATGTACAGGAAATTCATTGGCGGTGACGGTGTTTGCGGATGGCGGTATCGGGACTTTTGATGCAGGCGTTCCGTATTTTCGGTAATTGTTGGCGATAAACGAGACTGGCGGTATCGGACTCAGGACGGTGTAACGAGATATGACTGTGCATGTATCCGTTACGACCGTAAAGTGCTGTCTCTATATACATCCTTAGCGGTGGAATTGTGAACTAACTAGATTTACAAAATATTCCTCTGTGGCATGCAAGTAATATGTTAGTTCCCACATTCACCGTCAACGATATGTATAGGGACAGCACTTGACGGTTATAGCCTAACTTTAATTTACATATTTCAAAACCTTGTGTGTGTGGGACCCTGAATAAAAACAGTTACCATACGTCAACGATATCAATGCTATGAGATCAGTGATAGAAAAATCAAAAAGATGGTGAAATATTGGATGCTAGTGTTGGTTGAACCATTGCACAGATCGGACGAGCAGCAGGTAGTGACGGTTTCCGACATGCCGTCGATAGCGATTCGTCGAATCACTCGACCGTTACAAGCGCCATTTAAGGCACCGCTCGAATACGATTCGTTGGCTCCTCCGCACTGCCTGGACACCTGTAAATCCATCCCGAAACGCGTGACGAACTTCTTTACGATTTTCTACAAACAAACAAACGAACGAAAGAAAGAAAACAACGTTTTATTCAGAATCAACAACAACGTCCGTTATAATGCATCTTTTTTAATGCCACTGCACTGCTCACTGATATAAACGCCAACATTTTTTTTTCAGAAAAAAAATATTCCCGAGCTAACTCAAATTCAATGAAAATACTATTCTTTATACCGCCAAATTCGTTATAATGCCATGTTTTTACAGTGGGTCCAAAACGTTTTTTTATTGTATTTTTCGATGTTTAGGTTAGGAAGCTTCGGTTCTGGGAATACCAGGGACCGGTTCTATAGACTGGTATTAACTTTAATCTGGGGGCAAACACAATTCATTTTCAATAGTTAACCCCGGGGTTGAAGCTAATACCAGTCTTTAAAACAGGCCCCGAGGGGGATAAGCCATTCTTCGAACCTGGGGCTGCTTAACGATGATTGGCCGACTTGTCACTACCGCGTAATCTACAAATAGCTTGATACCCTTCAATAGCTACCATCATAAAACAAAGATGTTGTTCTAAGCTATAAAAAGCGAAAAAGATTTCCAAGATTAATTGGGATGCATCACCGTTCACACTTACAATGCATCCTTGACTATCGTCTGGACATTCGATCGAATCGGATTCGTTAAGACTTCGGGAATTGTAGCAATCCACTTGTTTATGTAAATCTCCGTACAGTTCGTCTGCGTGACCAGTTTTATACAAGGATGACACGTTTAACATGCGCTGACATTCGAAACATCGCAAACTTACGCAATCTGAACATAAAAGACGTGGACATAAACTCATATCTTGTTTTTTTTAAAAATATTTTTACATTCTTAATCTCAGGAATTTCCTAATATTCCTTGATCGGTTATTTGTTTGTCATATCTAAATATTGATTATATAGATAACGCATGCAATTTATAGTGTTTTATTTATTAATGATATCCAAACAATGATAACGTTTGGCAAATATTCCGCAATATTCAGCAAACGATGAACTGAATATCAAAAAGTGGTTAAGAGCAAATACACTTGGCGCCTACTATACTCTCTTCAAACAAAACATGACACATTTAACTCTCATCGCAGTCCTAAAGGTATCATTAAATGACAAAGTCCAAATAGTGGGTACAATTTTTTAGGGGAGGGGTAACATCGTGTAGGGGAGAGGATCTCGTAGCCCACTTAGTGGACAAGAGATTTCCAAAATTACGACAAACACTGTCTGATACAAAAATTAATTGTACGGTATCTTGATATCATCCCACTCACTCCTACTACTTCTAAGATTTACATGATTTTGACACATCGTCGCTATCAAATTCTGGCGACTGTCTCTGCGTTTTTCAATTAAAAGTAGTTCAACAATTTAAGCATTATATTATCGTCAATTCGATGGTTGAGGGGGGTCTTTCAAAATGTACGTGGGGGGGGGGGTGCGTTGGGTCGTCTATAAAATAAGTACAGGGGGGATGTCTACAACGGCAAAATTGGCCGTATTTGAACGCTCCCAAAGCAATCGACCATATTCAGCATTTTGAAATTTCGCAGTCGTATGGAACAGCGGAAAAGGTCACTAAGAACGATGCAATTACTCGGCACACGAAATTGAGTGAAGAAAACTAATAAGACGTATATACATGTATATATGAGAGAGAGAATGGTTTCCAGTCAATTATCCATCGGCTGCCGTATATACGTGTACAATATCCTTATTATCTGATCAGTCAATTGACCGAACACGGCGCACTCATGATCAATATGGCCCCGATTCGACCTGCTGAGTAAATTCCGAGACTAGCTCCGAGAAATTCAATTCTGCAATATCCGCCTCGTAGGAGATGGATTTCCTACATTCCAATTCCATTTCCCGAACTAAAAAGGGCCAAGCGAAAGCGAGTATACATTGTATTGAGCAGGTTTCGTATATTCAACAACTAACCCGATCATGCTTTTCTTCCGTTCAACAGGAATCTAGAATCTATTTCTATTGGATTTACACATTTGCATTAATAACCTTCCAAAGATTCGTATTAGATACATAAACCTTAATATAACGGTGGAAATATGATGGTTCAAACGAGTTCGAGGCTATCGTGTGTAAAGCAAATAAATCGAGAATGATAGCTTTCGGCAACATTTTGTCGTTAAATGTCGTTGATTTCGTATCGATCTTTCTATAGCTCATATATATCGATGATTAACTCCAGTCATTCAGTATGACGAGACATATAATCTAAAATAATTTACAAAGCAGTCGCATGCAATTGACCGCTTTTCTCAATTTTCTACCAGGAAGTGGTTGTTCATGTGCAATAATCCATATACTGACCTACCTCCGAATAAAAGTAACAGAACAAAAACGATAAAGGTGTCGCCTAAACGCATCGTAACCAACGGTAGTACTAATCGTAGATCATCCACAAATCGTCGTCGTTACCATCGCTTTTGCGCTGCTTTTCGACATCGTTTTCACAGGTTAGATGCCACGTTGTGTACTACAGAAAATACTCCGCGAAATCGTGATTCTTTGAATACGTAAAAGACTCTTATACCGCTAGTTCGATGTAGATACAGTGTATAACGGCTTCCGAGAGGGTGTAATTGCCGTCGTCGCTGTATAAGAGGTGGGCGTCGACCGCACCGACAATCGTCTGTGAAGAAGCTGAATGCTTCAGTTCGATAAGTACTGTCACTAATATCTTGATCAGATACACGTAGAAATTGATTTTGATAATTAGTTTATGACGTATGAGCATTAGATAGACACGAGATTGTAATGTTCTACACCGCTGATACAACCGAACCCTATGTTCCCCTCTGGAAAACGGTTTGGCTTAGAACCCTCGAAATACATCGCATATATGAAATCTTCAAGATGAAGATAAGACTGTTTCCCCTGTGAAGTAATAATATTTGGGCATATCACGTAGTAATGATCGCATAAACAAATTAATTTTTTTTAAATATTTCGAAGTCACGGGATTCTTGTGGATCTCGTTTCCTGATTTCAGAATCATTACATCTTATACTTAGTTGAAGTTAAAGTAAAATGAAATTTCGCGGACATCTTGCCCCGTATAGATATGGTGATCCACTATAACTATAAACTATGCATATCAGGGATGGTAGCAATTAATTCATCCGCGATTGATAATTACATATACATATATATATGTTATAGAAAAATTATATATATACATGGTCATTTGGATTAATTGGGTCGAAATTAATGAAAATTGTCGATCCAACCGTTGTTTATCCTGATGATTTATTACTTGCGAGATTTTTAAATACAAATTCCTGATTTCCGGAGGGTGATCAAGTCAAACGTTCATGGCGTCTGATTGCAGAAACATGGAGCGATTACGTGTATGTGTTTTACTGCTATGTGTTGTCGGCTGCAGTTTTTCCCAGGTAGGCGAATTACTAATTAAGAGAAAAGGTGCGTTTTCTAATCTGATTAATTAGGGAATCGATTCTTTCTTTGAAGGAATTGTGTTCGGACGTTTTGGGGAAACTGACGCAAGTCACCACTGTTAAAGACAGACCATCACTAGAATTGATAGTAGAGACTGGTCTTGATGTGGAAATCATTTGGCTTAAAGATGAAGTTCCAATAATCAGTACGTATCAAACTTGTTTGTGTTAAAGTAAATAAAATCAAATGCCACCTGTTTATGATACAACTTGCTTCAGAAAACCGCCTGATCGCTTAATTCACGTCCGAATTATGGAACCTCATCTTCTTGTAGCTTTCTAGAACTTTGTATGTTTAATCCTATAAAGCTGATGACATATTCACGATTGCGGCAAATCGGACTGGTATAACTACCCGGTCAAAGCTGTCGGTAGCTATATCACATTTAGAAGTTTTGAAAAAGCCAAGAACAACATTCGAAGCAAAGGTTGCGCTTAAAGGCTGTCAGACCTATACATTTGTGGCCCCGTTTTGGCCGATTGAAGATTCGAAATTTGAAATACTGATGGGCACTATAGAATCTACTCCATCAGTTTTGTATCTCGAGGACAATTCCAGAAAGCTAGAACTGAAGGTAAATATGACGGTTCCTGCCGATAAACCTAAAGCCGGAACCCGCTCTCGCAAACCAGTGTCCGCGAATAGATGGCGTTATGTGTCTACAACGAATGGTACAGTGGCGTTCAAAACATTGGGCAGTTATGAAGAAGGGGCCAACTACTCATGGCTGTCGAATAAGTTATTTTCATACGGAAGACTCAACGTTATAGAAACGCCCGACAACCGAGTTACGGGTCTGTACTGCGCCACGGTGTATTTTTACGGCTTGATTTTTCGGGAATTGACGCCGCATTTACGAACATGCGTCGCCGTTCAATCCAGGGCAGACAAGGGCGTCATAAAACGGCTGACTGTGCGAATGATCGATTTACCGGACGCGTCAACCAATCCTACTTATGAAGATACGATCGATATCTACGAAACGATACCTCTGATAGAGGGCAAAGGTATGAGCGTATGTTATGTGAGACATTTTTTCGGAACCTGAACTGTAAGAGGAAAATCCACGGAAAGCTCTCTTGTAATTCAAAATGCTTTTCTGTGTTTCGGTTTCAATTTAGATACACCGTTAACCGGGTGTTGAATAAATACGCTACGAGACGAGTAGTACTTAAAACTATTTCATTTGACGCAAGAACTTTCGCTATACTGGTGGATAGTGCAATTTAGGTAATGTTGAAACCATCCACAAAACGGAAGTGATATTGGAAAGATACAAAATGGCGGCTTTTTGAATCGCAGAAGGGATAGGGTTTAGGGTCCAGGGTTTAGGGTCTAGAGGGCCCAGAGAATTAGGGTTAGGGTGAGGGTTAGGGTTAGGGGAAGGGTTAGGATTAGAGTTAAGGGTTATGTTCCGTTACATATCATAATAGGGTAGGGTTAGGATAAGGCTATAAGTAGTTAGAAAGTTACAATTCCTGGCAGCTTCGGCTTCATCGGGTGAATGAAGCCCGATGAAGCTACTATACACTAGTAACGAAAGCTCGTGCGTCAAATAAAATTGTTCTTCTTATAGTAAAAATAAATTTTATTAAACAAAGTCAATAGCATAGACAAAATAAATACATGCTAAGGTCAAAAGGACTTAAAAAATTATAAAAAAATAGTATAAAGATATGATGAAAAATATATAAATGCGAATGAACTGATAATTATAATAATAGTAATAATAACAATCAATGATAACGTAAATTGATAATAATAATAATGATGATAATCATAATAATACTAATAATAAACTAGTACTACTCTCGTTTCGTTGTATCCATTCTACATCCTCTACGAATCTTAATTACTGTTGAATATTTATCAAAATGCCGACCAATTTTCTTAAAATTCTAGCAAATGGCATTAAAGTGGCTGTGTATGGCTACCCAGCGCCGCCTATAACCGTTTACAAGGTTCACAACCACGAAGTTGTCAAACCAGTAGCGGTTGAGAATAATGGTGTATACACGATGAACTGGTATTATTTACCGCCTAATAAAGATCCCAAAGAGACCTGGACCATGGAGGCCGGCAACCAAGGCAGACTAATACCGTTTACTAAAATAAAACCTATCACGATCCTTGGACCTCGCGGCAAAGCAAGACACATTAAGGGCGATAAAACCGTAAGATACTAAATTTAATCTTTGAGATAAATCTTTCTGCACTGACAGTGTACCGTCGAAAAATGGGCTCAACGTTGGTTACCTTCCGTTTCAGATCGACTGGATGTGTGCGGCAACTGGCAACCCTCGGCCGGAAATAACATTTTACAAGAAGAAAGGGTTTTACACGGCATTTGCTCTCTATAACGATAACACGGCCGAACGAATAACGAGCGTGGAAACGTTGACCTCTGGTGAAATGGTCGCCAGTTTGGCTGATTTACCCATCACCTACACAAGACGCAATTCATTCACTTACATCTGTAAGATATCTACTTTATACGAAAGTAGAGGCAGATATCTGTACGTTGGGGTGACAGAATAAGGTTTCCGGATTACTGATTTTTACGCGACCTACGGCTGAAAAAGTGATACCTAGTTTCTCCTAATCGGCCGGGTAATTTTTGTTATATGTAATCAGTTAATTCATATAGCTGCCGTGTATGGTAAAATTGATCACGACAAAAAAAGTAATGTACGGGGTAAATTACAATTTCTAAGCTCAGCAGAAACAAGGTATCAATTTTTTTTAGCCTAATCTCGATTATAACATTTCATTTATTGTATCGACCAACCTGCTCGATGTATCCATTGCCTACAAGAAACGGCAAAGACGAAAAATATACGATGAAATCAAATACATGTATATTTTACAGATATATTTTATATATATACATTAGAAAAATACTTATGACGAAAGCTTTCGGGTATCAGATGAGTACATTTTGATATACATTATGAAATAATTCGGTCATAAAAAGTAGCCTAACAATAATAGAAATATTGAAATTAAAGCAATATTGAGACTTGACATGAATATAGAGACAAAAGTTGCACATGATAGTTTTCAGTAAATAGGTATTTCTTGAAACAATGGTTGTAAATTTTACATATAAAAGATATATGATATGATATGAGAAAAAATATATGATACAAGACTGATACGGAGATACAAAAGTTATGTTCTTTTAAAGTCATCTCAAATTATCATCTGAGATTTTAAGAATTTTGCACATAAGGTGAGAACTCTTAAAGATGAATACGTAATATGCTGGTTTGATTTGCTGAGGTATCGCAATGAAGAGTTCAGTGCTGCACGATGAAACGCTTTGGAAGAGAAACCTACGGGGAATTGACATAATGTTGTTTTAAGAAACTTGAAACAATGTAAAAAGAGTGATTAGTTGAGATTACTATGAAAAAGGCGATAAAAGGGATTAGAAAAAAATTACGAATTACTATTGTAATTCCAAAAATAATGAATTAAGAGAACTGAGAAATTGTCTCCCAGAAGTAATGAAGAGGGGATTTTTTCAAATGATTAACATTGGTTTAGAAATCGGGGTCTAGAAAAGAGGAGTTAGAAAATGATGGCAAGTAAGAAAAAGGATGAAAGCGTGAAGGGTTGGGATTTTAGGGTCAATGGGTTACGATAGCCAATGTAAGAAATATATAAGTTGATCACAAGAAAGATACAATAACCACAGCTGATCTGAGTAACCTAGTTCAACAAACTCCACGGCGCTTCCTGAACTACCAGCTATAGTTCAGATATACACCTCTCATATTCAACCGTCCCACGGTTAAGACAAACTAAGCTACCTCACACAACAACCAGATACGTTCTACTACCCTACTCTACCAATCCATGTACTCCCTGAACAACCGACCAGTTCAGATATGCGTCTTTCTTTTCACGCTGTTGCCAGTTTTGTCACAACAGCGTGGAAACACACGTCTGGTTGTTGAAACAGTGAGGTAGCTTTACATGACACTTTACTAATTACTCAGATCAGACTATGATCACTGAACCTCCTTGTGATATCCTACTTCAGTATTTGGACATCTTGTCGTGTTCACAGATACCAAAGGGTTCAAAGGGGACATCGGAAACGAAATTGTAACGTGAAATCGAATGGGAAATCTGCTACTGGAGAACGTCGGGGCGGGGGCTCCCATTAAGCTCCATGCGATGACATGAGCCCCCAGTAACCGTACACACCAAATGTCACTAGGATGGGAAGGATTTAGGGAGAGGGGCGAGTTATGGAATACATTGGGGAATCAGAGGTTATCAATTGGAAACGATAGAAGGGGAAACTTGAAAAGTTGAAGCGGTAGGGGATGAAGAACCAGACGATGGATAAAACGCGTCCCAAGATCAATAAGGACGTTTTCAAGATTTGGAGACTGTTGAGATGGGAATTGGTACAAAAAGATTCACGATTAACGGGTCATCCATTGTAGAAAATTCAAAAGTTGATCACAAGCAGACACCGTAACCACAGCTGATCTGAGTAACCTAGGTCAACAAACTCCACGGCGCTCCCTGAACTACCAGCTAGTTCAGATATACACCTCTCTTATTCAACCGTCCCACGGTTAAGACAAACTGAGCTACCTCACACAACAACCAGATACGTTCGACTACCCTACTCTACCAATCCATGTACTCCCCGAACAACCGACAAGTTCAGATATGCGTCTTTCTTTTCACGCTGTTGCCAGTTTTGTCGCAACAGCGTAGAACCACACGTCTGGTTGTTGAAACAGTGAGGTAGCTTTACTTGACACTTTACTAATTACTCAGATCAGACTATGATCACTGAATCTCCTTGTGACCGTTGACTTTCAGTAATGGAACATTTCACCGTGTTCACATATACCAAGGGGGGGGAATTGGAATGGAGGGGGAAAACAGAAACCAAATATAAGTAAATTGAAAAGAAAATCCACCCGTGGAGGTTGGGTCGTGGAGTTCCCATTAGGCTCCAATGATCTGAGCCCCCAGTAAACATACCAATCCAGTATTGGAAGGTTCCAATACTGATAACACAATCTCGATCACTTTTTTGGACTATTATGGAAATAGCTGTGCATGCGACATAGAATTAATCTTGAACTGAGATCGGGAGGTGTTTACAGCAGAAGAGTTAAACATCGGTTTCATTTTCGGGCCTAAAAATGAAACCGAGTTTAACTATCTGTTAAACATGTAAAAGACATTGGACTCAAGCCAAATTTAGAAAGGAAGTTGAAAAATTGGAAGAATTGGATGAGGATGCCACTACTGAAGGTTGGGGCGTGGACTTCCCATTAGGCTCGACTGATTTGAGCCCCAGTAACCATAAATCCCAGTCCAGTATTGAAGGGCTCCAATACTGATCACTACACACCTAAAATGGCCACCTCTCTCGTCCTGATTAATTGAAGAAGTCCCACAATTAGAATTTTATATGAAATAATTTATTAGACCGAAATCACAACGTTTTGGCTATTGACTAACAGCAATCATCAGATGGAATGACCAGAACAGAAGTAACGTAGCATATAAACTTACAGGGCATAAACAAAAGCGATGTGTTAGAATAAATGTAAACAGAACAAGTGACAAATGAAAACAACCGAGGGGTACCGTAGAAACCACAAAATTCTATGAACAGTCAGGATGAATACAAATATGTAACTAATAAAGTGGAGTAGAAGTGGATGGGGATAGCAGTGTGACACATAGAGACATAAACCAAAATCGAGTAGAGAGTTGATTTGTCTAGATAATAATTGTTTATGTGGAGAAAAATCAGTATTTAGATTGGTAGATAAGTTGGATTTCGAAAGTTTACAAATAAGGGCTGATTCCACTATGTGACTCTTATGGATGTCTTTACAAGGATAAATGAGTTTAGAATTTGGAAAGTCACATTTGTGGTTGGTTGTAAAAACATGATTTGCTATCCCACTCTCAGGCTTTTGATTACGGATGTCTACCCTATGTTCCTTAAAACAATTATTATCTAGACATATCAACTCTCTACTAGATTTTGGTTAATGTCACTATGTGTCACACTGCTATCCCCATCCGCTTCTACTCAACTTTAGTTACATAATTTGTATTCATCCTAACTGTTCATAGAATTTTGGTGGTTTCTACGGTACCCCTTGGTTGTTTTCATTTGTCACTTGTTCTGTTTACATTTATTCTGACGCATCGCTTTTATTTATGTCCTGTACGTTTATATGCTACGTTACTTCTGTTTTCTGGTCATTTCCACCTGATGATGGCCGTTAGTCAACAGCCGAAACGTCGTGGTTTCGTTCTAATACATTATTTCATATAAAATTCGAATTGTGGAACTTCTTCAATTAATCTGCAGTAAACACGGATTAGAGTGTTTCATTCGATTACTCTCTCGTTCTGTTATGTTATTCAAGATAATTGTGCATTAAAAATTGATAGAATTGGGTGCGGAATCCACTACCGGAGGTTGGGTCGTGGAGTTCCCATTAGGCTCCAATGATCTGAGCCCCCAGTAACCATACCAATCCAGTATTGAAAGGCTCCAATACTGATAACACAATCTCAATCGCTTTTCTGGACTATTGTGGAAATAGCTGTGCATACGATATGTAATTAATCATTTACTGGGTTCAGATGTTTAGAACAGAAGAGTTAAATGTCAGTTGCATTTTCGGGCCTAAAAATGACACCGAGTTTAACTCTCTGTTAAACATGTACAATATATTGAACTCAAGCCAAATTTAAAAAGGAAGTTAAAAAATTGGAAGAATTGGATGAGGACGCCACTACTGGAGGTTGGGGCGTGGACTTCCCATTAGGCTCGACTGATTTGAGCCCCCAGTAACCATAAATCCCAGTCCAGCATTGAAGGGTTCCAATACTGATCACTACACACCTAATTGGCCATCTCTCTCGTTCTGTTTAACTATTCAAGATAACTGTGCATACATTAATAATTTATAGAATTGGGCGCGGAATCCACTACCGGAGGTTGGGTCGTGGAGTTCCCATTAGGCTTCAATGATCTGAGCCCCCAGTAACCATACCAATCCAGTATTAGAAGGCTCCAATACTGATAACACAATCTCAATCACTTTTTTGGACTATTATGGAAATAGCTGTGCATGCGACATAGAATTAATCTTGAACTGAGATCGGGAGGTGTTTACAGCAGAAGAGATGAAGATCGGTTCCATTTTCGGGCCAAAAAATGAAACCGAGTTTAACTCTCTGTTAAACATGTAAAAGACATTGAACTCAAGCCAAATTTAAAAAGGAAGTTGAAAAATCGGAAGAATTGGATGAGGACGCCACTACTGGAGGTTGGGGCATGGATTTCCCATTAGGCTCGACTGATTTGAGCCCCCAGTAACCATAAATCCCAATCCAGTATTGAAGGGTTCCAATACTGATCACTACACACATAAAATGGCCATCTCTCTCGTTCCGATTAATTGAAGAAGTCCCACAATTCGAATTCTATATGAAATAATTTATTAGACCGAAATCACAACGTTTCGGCTGTTGACTAACAGCCATCATCAGATGGAATGACCAGAACAGAAGTAACGTAGCATATAAACTTACAGGACATAAACAAAAGCGATGTGTTGGAATAAATGTAAACAGAACAAGTGACAAATGAAAACAACCAAGGGGTACCGTAGAAACCACAAAATTCTATGAACAGTCAGGATGAATACAAATATGTAACTAATAAAGTGGAGTAGAAGTGGATGGGGATAGCAGTGTGACACATAGAGACATTAACCAAAATCGAGTAGAGAGTTGATATATCTAGATAATAATTGATTATGTTGAGAAAAACCAGTATTTAGATTGGTAGATAAATTGGATTTCGAAAGTTTACAAATAAGGGCTGATTCCACTATGTGTCTCTTATGGATGTCTTAGCAAGGATAAATGAGTTTAGAATTTGGTAAGTCAAATTTGTGGTTGGTTGTAAAAACATGATTTGCTATCCCAGTCTCAGGCTTTTGATTACGGATGTCTACCCTATGTTCCTTAATGCCTTGACTAAGATTGCGACCCTAGTCAACGTATTAAGGAACATAGGGTAGACACCCCTAATCAAAAGCCCGAGAGTGGGATAGCAAATCATGTTTTTACAACCAACCACAAATTTGACTTTCACAATTCTAAACTCATTTATCCTTGTAAAGACATCCATAAGAGTCACATAGTGGAATCAGCCCTTATTTGTAAACTTTCGAAATCCAACTTATCTACCAATCTAAATACTGATTTTTCTCCACATAAACAATTATCATCTAGACATATCAACTCTCTACTAGATTTTGGTTAATGTCACTACGTGTCACACTGCTATCCCCATCCGCTTCTACTCCACTTTAGTTACATAATTTGTATTCATCCTAACTGTTCATAGAATTTTGTGGTTTCTACGGTACTCCTGGTTGTTTTCATTTGTCACTTGTTCTGTTTACATTTATTCTGACACATCGCTTTTGTTTATGTCCTGTAAGTTTATATGCTACGTTACTTCTGTTTTCTGGTCATTTCCACCTGATGATGGCCGTTAGTCAACAGCCGAAACGTTGTGGTTTCGTTCTAATACATTATTTCATATAAAATTCGAATTGTGGAACTTCTTCAATTAATCTGCAGTAAACACGGATTAGGGTGTTTCATTCGATTACTCTCTCTTTCTGTTATGTTATTCAAGATAATTGTGCATTAAAAATTGATAGAATTGGGTGCGGAATCCACTACCGGAGGTTGGGTCGTGGAGTTCCCATTAGGCTCCAATGATCTGAGCCCCCAGTAACCATACCAATCCAGTATTGAAAGGCTCCAATACTGATAACACAATCTCAATCGCTTTTCTGGACTATTGTGGAAATAGCTGTGCATACGATATGTAATTAATGATTTACTTGTTTCAGATGTTTAGAACAGAAGAGTTAAATGTCAGTTGCATTTTCGGGCCTAAAAATGACACCGAGTTTAACTCTCTGTTAAACATGTACAATATATTGAACTCAAGCCAAATTTAAAAAGGAAGTTAAAAAATTGGAAGAATTGGATGAGGACGCCACTACTGGAGGTTGGGGCGTGGACTTCCCATTAGGCTCGATTAATTTGAGCCCCCAGTAACCATAAATCCCAGTCCAGCATTGAAGGGTTCCAATACTGATCACTACACACCTAAAATGGCCATCTCTCTCGTTCTGTTTAACTATTCAAGATAACTGTGCATACATTAATAATTTATAGAATTGGGCGCGGAATCCACTACCGGAGGTTGGGTCGTGGAGTTCCCATTAGGCTCCAATGATCTGAGCCCCCAGTAACCATACCAATCCAGTATAAGAAGGCTCCAATACTGATAACACAATCTCAATCACTATTTTGGACTATTATGGAAATAGCTGTGCATGCGACATAGAATTAATCTTGAACTGAGATCGGGAGGTGTTTACAGCAGAAGAGTTGAACATCGGTTCCATTTTCGGGCCTAAAAATGAAACCGAGTTTAACTCTCTGTTAAAACATGTAAAAAACATTGAACTCAAGCCAAATTTAAAAAGGAAGTTGAAAAATCGGAAGAATTGGATGAGGACGCCACTACTGGAGGTTGGGGCATGGATTTCCCATTAGGCTCGACTGATTTGAGCCCCCAGTAACCATAAATCCCAGTCCAGTATTGAAGGGTTCCAATACTGATCACTACACACCTAAAATGGCCATCTCCCTTGTTCTGATTAATTGAAGAAGTCCCACAATTCGAATTCTATATGAAATAATTTATTAGACCGAAATCACAACGTTTCGGCTGTTGACTAACGGCCATCATCAGATGGAATGACCAGAACAGAAGTAACATAGCATATAAACTTACAGGACATAAACAAAAGCGATGTATTAGAATAAATGTAAACAGAACAAGTGACAAATGAAAACAACCAAGGGGTACCGTAGAAACCACAAAATTCTATGAACAGTCAGGATGAATACAAATATGTAACTAATAAAGTGGAGTAGAAGTGGATGGGGATAGCAGTGTGACACATAGAGACATTAACCAAAATCGAGTAGAGAGTTGATATGTCTAGATAATAATTGATTATGTTGAGAAAAACCAGTATTTAGATTGGTAGATAAATTGGATTTCGAAAGTTTACAAATAAGGGCTGATTCCACTATGTGTCTCTTATGGATGTCTTTACAAGGATAAATGAGTTTAGAATTTGGAAAGTCAAATTTGTGGTTGGTTGTTAAAACATGATTTGCTATCCCACTCTCAGGCTTTTGATTACGGATGTCTACCCTATGTTCCTTAATGCCTTGACTAAGATTGCGACCCTAGTCAACGTATTAAGGAACATAGGGTAGACACTCCTAATCAAAAGCCCGAGAGTGGGATAGCAAATCATGTTTTTACAACCAACCACAAATTTGACTTTCACAATTCTAAACTCATTTATCCTTGTAAAGACATCCATAAGAGTCACATAGTGGAATCAGCCCTTATTTGTAAACTTTCGAAATCCAACTTATCTACCAATCTAAATAATGGTTTTTCTCCACATAAACAATTATTATCTAGACATATCAACTCTCTACTAGATTTTGGTTAATGTCACTACGTGTCACACTGCTATCCCCATCCGCTTCTACTCCACTTTAGTTACATAATTTGTATTCATCCTAACTGTTCATAGAATTTTGTGGTTTCTACGGTACCCCTCGGTTGTTTTCATTTGTCACTTGTTCTGTTTACATTTATTCTGACACATCGCTTTTGTTTATGTCCTGTAAGTTTATATGCTACGTTACTTCTGTTTTCTGGTCATTTCCACCTGATGATGGCCATTAGTCAACAGCCGAAATGTTGTGGTTTCGTTCTAATACATTATTTCATATAAAATTCGAATTGTGGAACTTCTTCAATTAATCTGCAGTAAACACGGATTAGAGTGTTTCATTCGATTACTCTCTCGTTCTGTTATGTTATTCAAGATAATTGTGCATTAAAATTGATAGAATTGGGTGCGGAATCCACTACCGGAGGTTGGGTCGTGGAGTTCCCATTAGGCTCCAATGATCTGAGCCCCCAGTAACCATACCAATCCAGTATTGAAAGGCTCCAATACTGATAACACAATCTCAATCGCTTTTCTGGACTATTGTGGAAATAGCTGTGCATTCGATATGTAATTAATCATTGACTGGGTTCAGATGTTTAGAACAGAAGAGTTAAATGTCAGTTGCATTTCGGGCCTAAAAATGAAACCGAGTTTAACTCTCTGTTAAACATGTACAAGGCATTGAACTCAAACCAAATTTAGAAAGGTAGTTGAAAAATTGGAAGAATTGGATGAGGACGCCACTACTGGAGGTTGGGGCGTGGACTTCCCATTAGGCTCGACTGATTTGAGCCCCCAGTAACCATAAATCCCAGTCCAGCATTGAAGGGTTCCAATACTGATCACTACACACCTAAAATGGCCATCTCTCTCGTTCTGTTTCACTATTCAAGATAACTGTGCATACATTAATAATTGATAGAATTGGGCGCGGAATCCACTACCGGAGGTTGGGTCGTGGAGTTCCCATTAGGCTCCAATGATCTGAGCCCCCAGTAACCATACCAATCCCGTATTAGAAGGCTCCAATACTGATAACACAATCTCAATCACTTTTTTGGACTATTATGGAAATAGCTGTGCATACGACATAGAATGAATCTTGAACTGAGATCGGGAGGTGTTTACAGCAGAAGAGTTGAACATCGGTTCCATTTTCGGGCCTAAAAATGAAACCGAGTTTAACTCTCTGTTAAACATGTAAAAGACATTGAACTCAAGCCAAATTTAAAAAGGAAGTTGAAAAATCGGAAGAATTGGATGGGTACACCACTACTGGAGGTTGGGGCATGGACTTCCCATTAGGCTCCAATGATCTGAGCCCCCAGCAACCATACACATCCAGTATAAGAAGGCTCCAATACTGATAACACAATCTCAATCGCTTTTCTGGGCTATTATGGAAATAGCTGTGCATACGATATGGAATTAATCATTTACTGGGTTCAGTTGTTTAGAACAGAAGAGTTAAATGTCAGTTGCATTTTCGGGCCTAAAAATAACACCGAGTTTAACTCTCTGTTAAACATGTACAATATATTGAACTCAAGCCAAATTTTAAAAGGAAGTTGAAAAATTGGAAGAATTTGATAAGGACACCACTACTGGAGGTTGGGGCGTGGATTTCCCAATAGGCTCGACTGATTTGGGCCCCCAGTAACCATAAATCCCAACTGATCACTACACACCTAGAATGGCAATCTCGCTCGTTCTGTTTAGTTATTCAAAAAATAAATCTGGTTTTTTTCAAAAGCTAAAGGATGAAAATCGAATGGTAATGGGTAATATGCTACTGGAGAACGTCGGGGCGGGGGCTCCCGTTAGGCTTAATGCGATGACATGAGCCCCCAGTAACCGTACACACCAAATGTCATGAGGATGGGAAGGATTTAGGGAGAGGCTCGAGTTATAGAATACACGAGGGAACAGAGGTTTTGAATCGGAAACGATAGAAGGGGAAACTTGAAAGGTAACGAAGAACCAGACGATGGATTAAACGCAAGATCATTAAGGAAATTTTGAAGATTTGGAGACTGTTGAGATGCGTAAAACTGGCACAAAAAGATTCACGATCAAGGGGTCCAATGTAGAAAATTCATAAGTTGCTCACAAGAAAGACACAGCAACCACAGCTGATCTGAGTAACCTAGTTCACCAAACTCCACGGCGCTCCCTAAACTACCAGCTATAGTTCAGATATACACCTCTCTTATTCAACCGTCCCACGGTTAAGAAAAAACTGAGCTACCCCACACAACAACCAGATACGTTCGACTACCCTATACTCTACCAATCCATGTACTCCCTGAACAACCGACCAGTTCAGATATGCGTCTTTCTTTTCACGCTGTTGCCAGTTTTGTCACAACAGCGTAGAACCACACGTCTGGTTGTTGAAAGAGTGGGGTAGCTTTACATGACACTTTACTAATTACTCAGATCAGACTATGATCACTGAATCTCCTTGTGACCATTGACTTATGCATTTTCAGTAATGGGACATCTCACCATGTTCGTAGATACCAGGCGGCGGGAAGAGGATTGAAGGGGGGAAACGGAAACCAAATATAAGTAAATTGAAAAGGAAATCCACTCCTGGAGGTTGGGTCGTGGAGTTCCCATTAGGCTCCAATGATCTGAGCCCCCAGTAACCATACCAATTCAGTATTAGAAGGTTCCAATACTGATAACACAATCTCAATTGCTTTTCTGGACTATTATGAAAATTGTTGTGCATACGACATAGAATAAATCATTTACTGAGTTCAGGAAATTTCTTCAGCAGAAAAGTTTAATGTAGATGCTTTGGAGGTTTAAGCGTGGCTTTGTGCTACAATGATTTGAACCTCTGCGACTAAAATGAATTTAATATTGATTGGAAAAAAATTGTAAATGTATCGTAGATGTCTCCCCATAGCGTTCCATGTGCAGCACCTATATACTGATATTTTGGCCATCGTCAGCAAACCAATTACAACATCTTACTATAAATTGTTAGATGTTGTGGTAAAAAAACGACTCAACAAGAAAATAATTTTTGTACCTGATGTTACAAAAAGATTCCGCTCCTAGAGGTTGGGTCGTGGAGTTCCCATTAGGCTCCAATGATCTGAGCCCCCAGTAACCATACCAATCCAGTATTGGAAGGGTCCAATACTGAAAACACAATCTCAATCGCTTTTCTGTACTATTATGAAATTAGCTGTGCATACGATATACGAATCATGAACTGAGATCGGGAAATGTTTACAGCAGAAGAGTTAAACATCGGTTCCATTTTCGGGCCTGAAAATGACACCAAGTTTAACTCTCTGCTAAACATGTACAATATATTGAACTCAAGCCAAATTTAAAAAGGAAGTTGAAAAATTGGAAGAATTGGATGAGGAAGCCACTACTGGAGGTTGAGGCGTGGATTTCCCATTAGGCTCGACTGATTTGAGCCCCCAGTAACCATAAATCCCAGTCCAGTATTGAAAGGTTCCAATACTGATCACTACACACCTAAAATGACCATCTCTATCGTTCTGTTTCGCTATTTAAGATAGCAGCGCATACGTTAAGAGCCTATATGACTTCTGTTATGGTAGACAGGAAGAGCAGCAACGGACAGGAATTGAAGAAGGAAATCGTAAAGGAGATCGTAAAGATATAAATGTCTAAAAGGAATTTTGAGCTGATGGGTCATGATTAGATATTCAAATTACATGCTGCTCTTCCAACTGAAAAGGTTATGTTGAGTTTACAAAATTTTTCTTTAGTTACGGGTTGGTCGAAGTCGGTCGTCATGAGCTGCGGTGATGGTTTGTTTCACTTTTTTCATTGCTCCGCCTTCTCGTCGTTGTCGTCGTCGTTCTTGCTGTTGAGGTAAATTTCTTCTCTTTCTGACATTCGTTCGTGGCGCTTGTTCTCCGACAATTTCTGGAAGCTGGACTTTTACATCTTTTTTCTCGATTTCGGCCGTATCGTCTGTCTCGATTTTGGGCAGTAACTTCTGCGAGTAGAGTTTTGCGAGGCTGGTTGTCTTTCTGTTACTCTTCATTAGACCGGTACCGGTGATTTCGGGAAATACGCTCTCTTTCGGCGGCACCCGGAGCGAAGCCATCGACTGTAAATTGCCTCTGAGTTTGTTGACGGTGTGGTTCTGCTTGATAATCGGTTCTTCGAGCAGTAATTGTCGACGATGGTTCTCGTACGTTTCCGGCGAAGTTGGTGGCGGCAACGGAAGATATCTTTTAATGTTGATCAATACATTAAACGGCACATCGTCGAAGCGAATTCCCGAATCCTTTCCTTTACTCTTCAGCGAATCGCCGTATTCAGCGATATAAGTATCTGAAGGAGGGCTTTTTACCGGAGTGTACCGATCTTCGCCTTCTACTTTGCGCAGGATATTCGGCGGACGTCGATATCTGTCAATAGCTTGCGGAATGTAAACGTGTCGAAAGTTTGGTTCGATGTTCACCGATTTTGCGGTAATTTCCGGCAAGTCGAAGTGTCGTTCGGCTGAAGGGAAAAAATCCTTACACGATTATAAAAACGTTATAACTAAGAACTCGTCGCTGTTTTGGTGTTACGAAGTTAGAATCTATATTTACCCTGACGACGTCCCTTCGCTTTGTAATATTCAGATAATTCAGTCATCGAAAGTTGTTCTTTCTTTTTTCCCATTGGCTGAAATAGATATTGTCGCATTTATAATAATATATCTATACTACTAATGAATCAGTTGTCGATCACAATATCCGTGATAAAACGGTGAGTGAAATCCCACAATAATTGAATTAATCTAAAACGTTTTTTTTTTAAATATGAGAATTATTTCGGGTGGTTGCTGCCACCCTTCTAAGTCTAAAGCAACCAAGCGAAATAATTCTAATATTCAAAACTTTTTAGATTCATTCATTCTTTTTGTCGGATTTTACTCATCTATTACTACTACTTACAAATCTGAGAAGAAAAATATTCAGAGATATGAAGATTTTTTACTTATTTCATAATCAGTTTTGGGTTCTTGATACTTACTTTAATACTGCGTGGTGGTTCAGGGGAAAGGTGTGGCATCTTTGGTACATCGTATTCGTTGAAGCTATAACCCTTTGGTTGTACGCTATCGAATTTCGTCGCTAAATATCTCTTGATGGATTCATCAGAATATCTGTCGATACACCGTGGTATACCAAGTCGATCCATCGTACCTAAATACCTGTAATCAAATCGGGAAAATACCAATTTTGCATCTACAAAAATCTACGAATTCATCTATTTTACAAACCGCCTAAGTTCGTAGTAAATGATTATCTATTTAGAAATAATCTCCTACGAAAAATTTTTCTGGTCACTTCAGTGATGTATCTAAACTTGAAATCGGGGCCTTAGAGGGTGCTTTCTATGAGACCATTTGTCGTATGTCCACAAAGAATTAGACAAGAAAAGCCCGATCTGACAAACAGCGGCCATTCTCTTGAATTATCGGACATTATCTGTCAAGAATACCGTGGCTAATAATATGATAATAATAATAATAATAATATCGATAACTATTTACAGTCCATTACATCAAATATCTCAACAGACTATACAAATTCACAAAAACATACGACAATTGACAGATATACAAAATATTACTCAGTAGAATAAAATTCAATTTCAACAGTTGCTTTAGATAAAATCATTTGTCATAGATCATAGTGGGGATCGTACAAACGGAGAACATTTTAGAGAAAACTGTGCTGAATCGACCCTTAATCAATCGGATTCGAACCCTAAACGAATGGGATTTCAGCCGTTTGCACGTATGCGCTTTGTTATCCAAGGTGAATGAGGATTTTTGTAAACTGGAGTTTTTAATATTGAATTTTATCTTTACGTGATTGTAATCATTCGTAAAAATTTTCTAAACGATTTTTAAATAATAATTTCTAATTTTCTGAATTTCAAATAATAATTTTCTAACCTTTCTGTACAACACGGCTCCCACAGAACGGGGTAATTAGTGGAAAAGTTGGGAATTATGAAATAATAATTCCCAGTTTGGAAATATTGGGGAATTAGAAAAATTTTTCAAAATCAGGGAAATATTTGGGAAATTTATTTACATTTCACCTATTGCTTTTGCCAAGGGCAACTTTCTTCGGCGATTTCCCTGGAAAATCACCTTTATCAACATGTCACCACTAAAATGTTGACTGTATCATGATTGTATCTATTCATTTCCATTCGGAGATATTGAAAAATCACTCTTGAAATACTTTGGAAAAACTTGGGAATTTTTATTTCATGTACCTGTGAGAACCATGGCACGAAGATAAATGAATGATAATGGAAACTGGACCTAGCTATCAGGATAATTGAATATTTGATAAGAACTCCCGAGGTTCATTTCACTAACTAACCAAATTCTGAATTTCTGAGTTATGAATCGTGTCTATTTGTAAGATGAGAATAATTCTGGAGAGATTATAATGTGAAATCGAATGCGAAGGGATAACGGGAAGGTTGTGACATATTTACTGAATCGTTACCAGTAGTAAACGAGGTCGGTAAAACAGCCTTCAATTAACCGCATATTCATTTATCAATTACTCTTTATCACGCATTCACGCCTCTAATTTCAAGGAGTCTGACTTGAAATCATTTGACCAGATGAACGCGTGCTACATTCCAAAACGATTTCGAAACATATTCGCTATAAAAAGTAAACTGCAGTTGGAAAGTTTTGAAGATCTAAAGCGGTTAATTGAAGACTGTTCACTCGACAAATTATTCAACAAAATCATCAACTCTAAAACTCAAGTCCATGTTACAGATCTTATCTCACCTTTATATATCAATTTGATAAGTTTCAGATGTAATTGGACCCTTCTTTTGTTCACTTTTAAAGAGTTTTCGAGCGCATCGGTTTTTCCACTTGGTGAAGCGGGATTCGTGTCTGTAACAACCAGCAACAGCACTTAGCAACCCAACCTTCTTAGCAACCCCTGGGCCCACTGCAGGATGTGACGTCAAATCGGAAAAGCCCATGGGATACCGCGGGATACCATTCTCAAACCAATGATCATGACGTCATCGTGGAAACACCCTCCTCCTGACTTGGTAAAGTATCTTATCTACCCGTGACTATCTCTCCCCCAATAAATTGATCCAAGGAAATAAATCCCTCGGTATATTAAGCTGTGATAAATGAATTCTACTCTTGATAAAGTTTGATACAATAAGTGATTCTTTCCATTTAGCAAATTCAACTCAGAAATTATGAACACTTAGGGAAGCGTTTTGTTGAATAGGGGATGACGTGGATGGGGTCAAATGTAATAAATAAACTATAGTTCATGTGGGGTCGGTAAAAATTTGTTGATACTCCTTGGAAACATTTACAGATCTCACTCTCACTTTATAAATGAAGGGCATACTTTGAAGTATATGTAGATAGGGGCAGATCCAGGAATTTCGAAAGGGATAGGAGGGGGGTGGAGATAGAATGTTCAAAACCTAATTTGGTACATCATGACCGCGAGCTTAGGTGCAAAGCGTCCTACGAGAGGTCTGGGGGCCCAACCTCAAGAAAATTTTGAGAAACGGAATATTTTCTGAAGGCTAGAGTGATTCTAAAACAAAATGACCGGCAATAAATTATCACTGTATCTGTAACTTTCTAACCTGGTTGAGAAGATTTGATTTTTCAAAAAATTAGGAAGGCCTGGGCCGTTTTGGCTTAGCTCCTGATAGAGCGCTTACCTTGTAACCGTTTATTTCATTACATCCACGTTAAGCATTACACAGGAATAGCTTGACGCGGTCATTCTTAAACTATAGACATAAGACGCTGTCGACGATTTTGTGGCCAAATCATAGCGGCGATCATGCCATCAGACAGCATTGGAAATAAAACTTAATTGATTCTATCGGTAATTTATGATTAAAAACATCAACGGATGGAAAAAGAGCTATTCAAAATTCAAAATGTTTGATAGATGCACGTGACGCATTTTGTCGGTTAAAATAAAACGAGATACTTTTATATAAACTAACGTTTTGAGTAAATATGATCGCAATCGTTTAGAAAAATAATAATGCATTTACTTTTCTAAACTCTCTGAAGAAAAAAAAAGAAGAATGAATTAGACCCGAAGACTAAACCTAGTTATCAAAACAATCAATTTCAAATAGTTGATAAGAATTTATGAAATTCATTCCACGTTCAAACTAACCAAATTCTGAATTCTTCTCAAATGGGAAACTAAATGAATTTCATCCTGAGTTATGAATGATGTCTGAATAATTCTGGAGATATTGTAATGTGAAATAGAATGCGAAGGGATAACGGGAAGGTTGTGACGTATTTACTGAATCGATACCAGTAGTAAACGAGGTCGGTAAAACAGCCTTCAATTAACCGCATATTCATTTATCAATTACTCTTTATCACGCATTCACGCCTCTAATTTCAAGGAGTCTGACTTGAAATCATTTGACCAGATGAATGCGTGCTACATTTCAAAACGATTTCGAAACATATTCACTATAAAAAGTAAACTTCATTTGGAAAGTTTTGAAGATCTAAAGCGGTTAATTGAAGACTGTTCACTCGACAAATTATTCAACAAAATCATCAACTCTAAAACTCAAGTCCATGTTACAGATCTTATCTCACCTTGAGATATCGATTTGATAAGTTTCAGATGTAATTTGACCCTTGTTTTGTTCACTTTTTAACAGATTTTCGAGCGCATCCGTTTTTTCACTTGGTGAAGCGGGATTCGTGTCTGTAACAACCAGCAACAGCACTTAGCAACCCAACCTTCTTAGCAACCCCTGGGCCCATTGCAGGATGTGACGTCAAATCGGAAAAGCCCATGGGATACCGCGGGATACCATTCTCAAACCAATGATCATGACGTCATCGTGGTAACACCCTCCTCCTGAGTTGGTAAAGTATCTTATCTACCCGTGACTATCTCTCCCCTAATAAATCGATCCAAGGAAATAAATCCCTCGGTATATTAAGCTGTGATAAATGAATTCTACTCTTGATAAAGTTTGATACAAGTGATTCTTTCCATTTAGCAAATTCAACTCAGAAATTATGAACACTTAGGGAAGCGTTTTGTTGAATAGGGGATGACGTGGATGGGGTCAAATGTAATAAATAAACTATAGTTCATGTGGGGTCGGTAAAAATTTGTTGATACTCCTTGGAAACATTTACAGATCTCACTCTCACTTTATAAATGAAGGGCATACTTTGAAGTATATGTAGATAGGGGCAGATCCAGGAATTTCGAAAGGGATAGGAGGGGGGTGGAGATAGAATGTTCAAAACCTAATTTGGTACATCATGACCGCGAGCTTAGGTGCAAAGCGTCCTACGAGGGGTCTGGGGGCCCAACCTCAAGAAATCTTTGAAAAACGGAATATTTTCTGAAGGCTAGAGTGATTCTAAAACAAAATGACCGGCAATAAATTATCACTGTATCTGTAACTTTCTTAAACCTGGTTGAGAAGATTTGATTTTTCAAAAAATTAGGAAGGCCTGGGCCGTTTTGGCTTAGCTCCTGATAGAGCGCTTACCTTGTAACCGTTTATTTCATTACACCCACGTTAAGTATTACACAGGAATAGCTTGACGCGGTCATTCTTAAACTGTAGACATAAGATGCTGTCGACGATTTTGTGGCCAAATCATAGCGGCGATCATGCCATCAGACAGCATTGGTAATAAAACTTAATTTATTCTATCGGTAATTTATGTTTAAAACCATCAACGGATGGAAAAAGAGCTATTCAAAATTCAAAATGTTTGATAGATGCACGTGACGCATTTTGTCGTTTACAATTAATAGAGATACTTTTATATAAACTAACGTTTTGAGTAAATATGATCGTAATCATTTAGAAAAATAATAATGCATTTATTTTTTTAAACTTTCTGAAGAAAAAAAAAGAAGAATGAATTAGACCCGAAGACTAAACCTAGTTATCAAAACAATCAATTTCAAATAGTTGATAAGCATTTATGAAATTCATTCCACTTTCAAAGTAACCTAATTCTGAATTTCCTTTCGAATGGGAAACTAAATGAATTTCATCCTAAGTTATGAATGATGTCTGAATAATTCTGGAGAGATTGTAATGTGAAATAGAATGCGAAGGGATAACGGGAAGGTTGTGACGTATTTACTGAATCGTTACCAGTAGTAAACGAGGTCGGTAAAACAATCTTCAATTAACCGCATATTCATTTATCAATTACTCTTTATCACGCATTCACGCCTCTAATTTCAAGGAGTCTGACTTGAAATCATTTGACCAGATGAATGCGTGCGACATTTCAAAACGATTTCGAAACATATTCGCTATAAAAAGTAAACTTAATTTGGAAAGTTTTGAAGATCTAAAGCGGTTAGATGAAGACTGTTCACTCGACAAATTATTCAACAAAATCATCAACTCTAAAACTCAAGTCCATGTTACAGATCTTATCTCACCTTTAGATATCAATTTGATAAGTTTCAGAAGTAATTGGACTCTTGTTTTGTTCACTTTTAAAGAGTTTTCGAGCGCATCTTTTTTTTTTACTTGATGAAGCGGGATTCGTGTCTGTAACAACCAGCAACAGCACTTAGCAACCCAACCTTCTTAGCAACCCCTGGGCCCACTGCAGGATGTGACGTCAAATCGGAAAAGCCCATGGGATACCGCGGGATACCAATCTCAACCCAATGATCATGACGTCATCGTGGAAACACCCTCCTCCTGAGTTGGTAAAGTATCTTATCTACCCGTGACTATCTCTCCCCTAATAAATTGATCCAAGGAAATAAATCCCTCGGTATATTAAGCTGTGATAAATGAATTCTACTCTTGATAAAGTTTGATACGAGAAGCAATTCTTTCCATTTATTAAATAAACTCGGAAATAGTAAATGCTTAGGGAAGCGTTTTGTTGAATCTAGGGGATAACGTGGGTGGGTCGAATGTAATAAACTATAGTTCATGTGTGGTCGGTAAAATATACGTTGATATTCATAGGAAACACTTAAAGATCTCACTCTCACTTTATAAATGAAGGGCATGAAGTATATGTAGACAGGGGTGGACCCAGGAATTGAGAATAAGGGGAGGGTTCCCGAGGCCTGGTTGTATACACGAATTTGGTACATCATGACCGCGCGAGCTTAGGAGCGAAGCGTCCTACGAGGGGTTTGGGGGCCCAACCTCAAGAAATTTTTGAATATTTTTTGAAGGCTAGAGTGATTCTAGAACAAAATGACCGGCAATAAATTGTCACTGTATTTGTAACTTTCTTAAGCCTGTTTGAGAAGATATGATTTTTCAGAAAAAAAATTAGGAAGGCCTGGGCCGTTTTGGCTTCACTCCTGATAGAGCGCTTCCCTTTTTGCCGTTTATTTCATTACATCCACGTTAAGTATTATACATGAATAGCTTGATGCGGTCATTCTTAAACTATAGACATATGCTGTCGACGATTTTGTGGCCAAATCATAGCGGCGATCATGCCATCAGACAGCATTGGTAATAAAAATTAATTGATTCTATTGGTAATTTATGATTAAAAACATCAACGGATGGAAAAAGAGCTATTTAAAATTCAAAATGTTTGATAGATGCACGTGACGCATTTTGTCGTTTAAAATAAATAGAGATACTTTTATATAAACTAACGTTTTGAGTAAATATGATCGTAATAGTTTAGAAAAATAATAATGCATTTATTTTTCTAAACTCTCTGAAGAATAAAAAAGAATGAATTAGACCCAAAGACTAAACCTAGTTATGAAAATAATCAATTTCAAATAGTTGATAAGAATTTATGAAATTGAATCCACTTTCGACGTATTTACTGAATCGTTACCAGTAGTAAACGAGGTCGGTAAAACAGTCTTCAATTAACCGCATATTCATTTATCAATTACTCTTTATCACGCATTCACGCCTCTAATTTCAAGGAGTCTGACTTGAAATCATTTGACCAGATGAATGCGTGCTACATTCCAAAAAGATTTCGAAACATATTCGCTATAAAAAGTAAACTGCAGTTGTAAAGTTTTGAAGATCTAAAGCGGTTAGTTGAAGACTGTTCACTCGACAAATTATTCAACAAAATCATCAACTCTAAAACTCAAGTCCAAGTTACAGATCTTATCTCACCTTTAGATTTCAATTTGATGAAATTTAGACACAATTCTCTTATTTTGGGCTCTTATTTCAAAGTTTTCTTCGTTGTTGAGCAGTTTTTTTCGGCGTATCGGTTTTTTCGCTTGCTGAAGCGGAATTCGAGTCTGTAGCAACCAGCAACAGCACTTAGCAACCGCTGAACTATTAACTGGAAGTGACGTCAAATAGGAAACCCCCGTCGGGATGCCTTCTTCAACCAGCAACGGTGCTTAGTAACCCTGACCCAATAACAGGATGTGACGTAAACTAGGGAACCCCCACGAGATGAGATACCTTCTTCGATAAGCCAATAACTTATAGTACCGTAGTTGAACAAACGAAAAAAATGTATGTCTTATATATTTATGAATAGGATTTATTGAACTTCACAAAGGACAAAGTATAGACTACATGTAACGTAATGAATCGCTCTTTTCTAAAATACACCTATCGATCGACTGACCGCCCAGTCTCACCATACGATCAGTCACTTGACAAAGTACGAACTTCCAACAAATTGCCTCTATTTTCGTACAAATTAGAAATTCTACAGGCGAAATTAGTTATCGTATTATTGAAGACGTGCATCTGAACCATGGTGGCGATCATGTCGGTAGAAGTCAACGTTTTACGGCTTAGTATTACTCGCCTAGCGTCTTCGTGCACGCTGGCAAATGATCTGAAAGGCCAATTCAGCTCGTAAAATGTGATTTTCGGGCGAGGGTAACCAGTCGCTGCACAAATCCATTCGATCTGAAACGAAAATCAGCAAACATTTAAAACAAAAACTTTTCAAAAGTATTTTCGAAACATAATTAGCTAATTCAACAGCGTTATTTAAGATTGTTAGACAGGTCTGAATGTAATAAATTCGTTATCGAAATGAACTTAGCCCGGTTTATCGGTGGACCCAGCAACGTGACTAAAGATATGTTATCATCTAAACCGAATCGAATAAAGTCACTTACGGTGTGAATGCCCGGTTTAAGGTATCTTTTTTGGCGGCGGCTTCCAAGGGTCTGGATGGGTTTTATTCTAGTAAACGGTATTAGTCTGCCTTGGTTGCCGGCCTCCATGGTCCAGGTCTCTTTGGCATCTTTATTTGGCGGTAGATGATACCAGTTCGTCTCGCAGACGCCGTTATTCTCAACCGTTACTGGTTTGATAACTTCGCGGTTGTGAACCTTGTAAACTGTTATAGGTGGCGCCGGGTATCCGCATACAGACACTCCTATACCATTTGCTGCCAAAAATATTGAATAGTTAACAAATAAAAACCCACAGTAGATATATAGAAAAATTTATTACTTGGCAGTTTCGGGGTTACTACTAAACGCCATCATCAGAGAAACTAAAATCTGGGTTTGTATTTGTTTACTCCACACTGAGATTTAATCAGTTCGAATAGTTATTGTTACAATTCAAAAGTCTGTTCACTTTGGTCCCAAAGTTACACTCGAAATCAGTGTAAAACGAAGATTATATTATTTATAGCGGCGATGATATATTACGTACCCATGCCTTCTGCCAATGGTACAGATCCGTAAGCGTCAATCGTATCGCCGAAATTAGGATTTGTACTCCTGTCCAGTACTTCCATCAATTGCACCTTTGTCCCTTTAATGACGCCCATATCGGCTCTCGACTGAACGGCGACGCACGTTCGTAACCGCCACTTCTCCAACCGAAAATATCCAAAGTAAACTACGGCAACACAATACAGACCCGTATGACGTTGTTTATTTGGTGTTTCAATGACGTTGAATCTTTCGTAGGAAAATAGATTTCGTGAAAGCCACGAGAATTTGGCGGAGCTGTCATGTCCAGGACGCTCCAAGTAGTTGAACTTTAGTGTGCCATTCGTTGTGGCGCGATAACGCCATCTATGAATTTTTATTGGATGACTTAAACCACCAAATTCGGGTCTGTATGGGGAAC
This sequence comes from Tubulanus polymorphus, assembly GCF_964204645.1. Lineage (NCBI taxonomy): Eukaryota > Metazoa > Nemertea > Palaeonemertea > Tubulaniformes > Tubulanidae > Tubulanus > Tubulanus polymorphus. The sequence goes on along the minus strand of NC_134031.1, from coordinate 15,879,907 downwards.
CGTCATTTTTACGTTCAGTTCTATTCGTCTTGGTTCGTCTTCGAGGAATAGAATTGCCGGGGTTGATTCTATAGTACCCAATACTATTTCAAATATTCCGTCTTCGAAAACGTTCGCCTCAAATGTATGGGTCTGACAACCTTTAAATACAACCCTTGCCAGGAACGAGTTTCGTCGATTTTTTACTATCGTCGTCTGTGAAACATCTATCAATATCTTTGATCGGGTTGTGGTTCCCGTCCGATTCGTCACAATTGTGTAGTTTTCATCAGCTATTGGATTAAACATGAATCAGTGTTTGTTTCTTGAAAAATTAATTCTAGAGGTCTAGTATAGTGAGCAGAGAGGAGCGAAATGTAAATCGAAATAGCTTTCGTATCGTATCGAAAGCTTTGGAAAGTTCAATAAAATAATACGATTTGTGTTGGTAATTGGTAACAAAATCGATATGTAGGTTGGATAATTTTTATTTCGAACGACTAAAAAGTCCGTCAGATGTATAGATACGTACAAATCATGGGAACACCATTCAAAATCCAAACAATCTCCACTTCAAGACCAGTCTTAATCGTTATTTCTAACGATAGGTTGTCTTTGCGGTTGGTGATTTGTGTCACTTTCCCCAAAACGTCTGAACACAGATCCTTGCAAAGTAGAATCAGATTATCAAATATAGATAATGAAAATAGCGTTTTTATATCATTTCAAGCTGGTGTCGGTCTCGAAGGTAAAACGACTGATTAATTGAACACGACGGGATTCCGAGAATTCTCCTACCTGGGCCAAACTGAAGCCGGCTATACATGATATCAATACGCATATACGTGATCGGTCCATGTTTCTACAGATAATCAACAACGTAATATCCCCAAGTCATCATATCAAACAACTTCAACAATTACTCGCTTCGTTTTAACCCAAATAGTGATGATTTGTTCACGATAATAAGCAATGTTTGGTATAAGCTCTGATATCCGCATATTTGTAATATTGTCTGGGTCATTTTTTTTAAAATAGTAATAGAATAATTATATTGTTACGTACAAATTCACAGTCGTTACATGTATTTCTTATTACTGGCCATAATTAACGATTATTAGTGTCGCAACGAGTAAAGAAAACATAAATAGTAACTCTTGAACTAGACACATCCGAAACATTATACATCGGAAGCTTGAAAACATAAAATGTATATAACGGCTCTTCTGTATTGCGTGTATATCCGATCAATGATGGAATTCTTAATGAATGGTCGATTTACTCGAGGTTTTTCACTTCAGTCTTTCAGACAATCTCCGCCACGAGACGGCGGTGATATTCGTGGCAGTTAAACCCGATAGATTAAGAATGACCGCTCATCAGGCTCCTCCTCGCTTGCCAAGGGCCCAGTATCCCGAACTCGCCGTCACCAACAGGAACGGCATTAGTGAACCCGAAACTGGTGAAGATGCATCAACATATTCTTTTGAAGTGCGGGCAACGGGACAAACGGTCTCGCTCCGGAAACTCAATTTCAACCCATCAGCTCTAGTAAGAATTTCTTATCTTCCGGAAATTTTATTTTTTCAAGGAGATTGAATGCACATTGCGAGATTGAATACACAATACATTATAATTCGCGTTATATAGACATACATTATAGAGCGACATTGAATATCAGCCAAGCTACATATTTATTAAGAGTATTGTTCTTTTCTAAGACGCAACTTTATACGTTCTCAACTGACCGTTCAGCAAGTCTCTGGTCAACGATGATCAACTGTTACTATTTCAAAGTACGAACGTGCAAAATCTTGCTTCTATTTTCGTACAAGTTAGAAATTTTACATTCGAAATTAGTTATCGTATTATTGTCGACGTGCATCTGGACCATGCTGGCGATCATGTCGGTAGAAGTCAACGTTTTATGGCTAGGTATTACTCGCTTGACGCGTTTTCCCATGTTGGGAAATGTAGCGAAAGGCCAATTTACCTCGTAAAACGTGATTTCAGGCCGAGGGAAACCGGTTGCTGCGCAAATCCATTCGATCTGAAAAACAAAAATCAAGCAACAGTAAACCGAAGTTTCCAAAAGGATACTTCCTACATAAATCGCTTATTCAACATGGGGCATACGGTCGTTATAGACTGGTCTGAATTTCTTAAATTTGTTATCGAAATTAACTAAGTCTTAGTTAGAATATGTCAACATTATAATCAAATCGAATGAAAGTCTCTTACGAAGTGAATGCCCGGTTTAAGGTATCTTGGTTGGCTGTGGCGTCCAAGGATCTTGATAGGTTTTATTTTAGTAAACGGTATTAGTCTGCCTTGGTTGCCGGCCTCCATGGTCCAGGTCTCTTTGGGATCTTTATTCGGCGGTAAATAATACCAGTTCATCGTGTATACACCATTATTCTCAACCGTTACTGGTTTGACAACTTCGCGGTTGTGAACCTTGTAAACGGTTATAGGCGGTGCCGGGTAGCCATACACAGCCACCTTTAAACCGTTTGCTACGAAAAGAAAAGCCATTCGAATTTATAGAAACAAGAATTCGAAAGTTTGATCATTTGATCCGATTCGAAAAAAGAAGATACATTACATTACAAAACTAACCATGCTCTTTTTAAAGTAATTCTTCGGTCGATTTTACTTTGAAAGAGTTTTAAACATTACGTACCCATGCCTTTTACCACAGGTACAGATCCGTAAGCGTCAATCGTATCGCCGAAATTAGGATTTGTACTCCTGTCCAGTACTTCCATCAATCGTACCTTCATCCCTTTAATGACGTCCATATCTGCTCTCGACTGAACGGCGACGCACGTTCGTACACGCGGCCTATCCAACCCGTAGTCCCCGTAGTATATCACGTCAACGCAGTACAGACCGGCATCCCGTTGTTTATTTGGCGTTTTTATGACGAATGATCTCTCGTAGGAAAATGATTTATCCGAGGGCCACGAAGATTTCACGTGATCTTCCTTTCCAGAGCTGTACAATTGTCTGAACTGTTCTGTACCATTCGTCGTGGATCGATAACGCCATCTATAGATATTGAGTGGACCACGTATTATACCGAAGTCGGCTTTATGCGCGGGAACCGTCGTTTTTACCTCCAGTTCTATTCGATTTGGGTCGTCTTCGAGAAACAAAACTGCCGGGGTCGATTCCAAAGTTCCCAACACCATTTCAAATCTCGCGTCTTCGTTCGTCAAAAAACGAGCATCAAATGTATGGGTTTGGCAACCTTTAAGGGCAACCCACACCCGGAACGAGTTTGTTTGATTTATTAGTAGCATCGATTGTGACGTGTCTATCGACATCTTCGATCGGGTTGTGGTTCCCGTTTGATTCGTCACAATCATGTAGTTTTCATCAGCTATAGAATTAGAAATGGATCAGGTGTTAATTGCTTGAAAAAATGAATTCTTTGGATCGAATGTCAAAATATAGTAACCGAAATTGGATCCACTTAGGTGATTGGGTGGTTATCGATTGCGACAAGTAGCTTAGAAATCATTGGTTCGACCTCAACGTTTCAAGAACTCAAAGTATCAAATATAGCTAAGATAATTTTGTTTTGAACGACTAGATCTGTGACATGTATTATGTACATACAAATTATCGGAACACGATTCAAAAGCCAAACAATCTCCACTTCAAGACCAGTCTCAATTATTATTTCTAACGATGGTTTGTCTTTGCGGTTGGTGATTTGTGTCGCTTTCCCCAAAACATCCGAACACAGGTCCTTGCAAAAAGAAAACCAACTTATCATCACGGTCCCATAGAAATAAAATCACTGATTAACTAAACAGGAAAGTCAAGATTCTCAGAATTCTCCTACCTGGGCAAAACTGCGGCCGATTAAACATAATATTATTACGCACATGCGTGATCGGTCCATGTTTCTCTGATGTTCTTACGGTTATGTAACGATGATACGAAACATCATCACATAACAAACAACAATTTCAACAATTGTTATAACCCAGATAAGTTAAACGTGGACCCTCCGTAAATTATCTGGTAATGTGTATTTATGCGGAGAAAAAGTTCTTATTGATAAGTTGTTTCGTGAATAAGCCTTTTTACAGTTTCCAGGCACCATTTTTTTGGGTACCCGCCGGGTCCGCATTGTTGAATTTTTTGTCCCTATTTTATTCCGGTTTAATTTTTTTTATTTCGTTCATATCTCTGGATTGGATTAAGATAGAAACAAAGTAAAATATCAATGAATTCAGCTGACAATTAGATTTTTTTATGATATCACTCATTTATAAAGTTAATGCAACAATGCGCGCTGGTGAAGTTATAAACATTGATATCGTCTTCCCGATAATTCAACTTGAATTATAGCTCATCCCATTCAAAAGTTCGTAATTCTTGCAAATTTTAATCTACATTTTTGGAGTTTTCAGGATCAATAGACATCTATATGTGGTCTTATATACTTTTTACCGTTTTCAATTATCTTTATTAGTTTTTAAGTAACTGCGAGTCAAACTTCATTGCGTTAACTTTATGATTGAGTAATATCATTAAAAAGTTAATTATTAGCTGAATTCATCGTTATTTTCACTTTGTTTCTATCTTAATCCAATCCAGAGATATGAATGAAATAAAAAAAAATAAACGGTAAAAAATAGGGACGAAAAATTCAACAATGCGGACTCGGTGGGTGCCCAAAAAATGGCGCCTGCTGGAAACTGTAAAAAGGCTCATTGTCTCGACCATATTCTAGACACCATTCATATACTATGACTTCTGGAGGATTCAAATGGTTTTCTCTATAATTCACGTCGGTTGCGATGACACTAGTTTGTATAAAGAACGATTTTCCCGATGTATTCTGCATTACTTACTTGATAGCTATACTTGACATTCTACTAGATCGACTGTGTGTATCTATTGTCATTAGCAAATACGGAAAAATACAAATTATATGTATTATTCATGTTTGCTAATGACAGTGATCTCGATATCACATCAGAGATTAAAAAGTGTAAAGATATAAAACCAATGACGACTCAAAATTGACATCGTATTTCAGGTTCGAGCGTCAACATATTTCTTGTTCGTGAAAAGGTTCTTCATATACTGTGTAACGTCACGAATTATTTTGAAGGTGTATCGAAATGTCGAATTCGTGCATTAAAATGTGTGCATTGCTGAAGAGTGTTTTGTTCAGCTTCATTTTTATTACGCACGGGTTTTGAACCCATGGGGCCCATTCATATAATATTAGTGCTTCGCATTTACTCTTTTCTGCCGTTTTATATCCATCCTAATTCATACTGTTGTGTTATAGCTTGGATGTGTTGGATACGTCAGCAAAACATGCAATCTAGTGGTAATTTCATTACTTCTACAGCCGAGAGTCACTAAACGTTTTATCAGTCCGACATTTAGATTGGCACCAGTATGTTGCGGGTATTTTTCGTATTCCTCGGATCTGCGTTAACAGTTTTCTGCAAAGGTAATTTTTCCATTTCTTCTAAAGTGTGTATGTATCATGATTACGTCCCGATGGAAATGAGTCAAGCTTTTTCTATCAGATGCAGAGAGCGCGGCTGTTTTGACCGATGCGGAACGTTGTGTCGCTGACTTGATGGCAAAACCGAGGAGCGCGCTGGTCAGACCAGTTGTCAATCATACAGATGTGTTCGAAATAGGCATGAAACTTGGAATTGTGCAGTTGATCGAAGTCGTGAGTTGATGATTTCCCAGTTAATTCTATCGGTGTCGAATTGGGTCAGTTGGCTTCAAATATATCTAAATTGACTCTTCCAGAACGAACGAGAACAAACTGTTACAATAGGCGCCTACCTGGGAATGGTGAGATAGCCGAAGTTTCTAAACTTCCATTTTCTAAATCTTGATATATTTTTTTTCTTCCATTCGTTTCTAATTCCAGCACTGGATTGATAGAACCCTGGCGTGGAATACGTCACAATACGGCGGCGTCGATTACGTACATGTCTTCTTGAGGGACATTTGGGATCCTAACATGGTCGTACGACGCAGGTCGGACTGAGACTGACTTCTCATTGACAAATTTGAATACAACTGACAACACTGAACTGTATATTTTAATGTCGATTTCTACTTTATACAGCATGTATTTTTCAGCATTCCAATGACGACCCGATTGGAGGATAGTGACAATACCCGGGTACTGGTACGCTCGAACGGCAAAGTCGAATGGTATCCGCCTCTAAAACTGACGATGAGCACCGAGTTGGACATGACATATTTCCCGTTCGATTCCCACAACGTGACGATAGACTTCGACAGCTGGCTGTACGACGAGTATAAATTGAAACTGACGGCGCTGATGACACGTTTGGAGAAATCGGTTTTCGTGCCCAGTGAGGTTTGGAATTTGGAGGATACCTACGCGTATACGTCCACGCTAAACATTCCCGGTTATAATCAATGGAGCAGTTTCAAAGCGACGATCCTCATTTCGAGACGACCGAAATACTTCGTCGTGAATATCGTCGTGCCCCTCATCGCTTTATCGTTTCTGACGCACATGGTTTTCCTGCTTCCGACAGAATCGGGAGAAAAGATCTCGTTGAGTATCACGGTGCTAGTGACGTGTTCTGTGTTTCAACTGTTGCTAGCCGATAACATCCCCAAAACCTCGAAAACACCGATCATAGGTAATCATCGATAGTGAAAACTAATCATCGGAAACATTTTAAGAATTGAACACTTAATTCACACGATATTGTGCATGTATGCACGCACCATCGTTTTGAAATGTGCACTGGGGCCTGACACAATAAGTTTTTGACCCCACTATATCCTAGGTACTATATATAAAAAGTTAAAAAGATATAAAGATATACAAGTTTTTTATATATAATACCTAGGATATTGGGGTCAAAAACCTTTTGTGTCAGGCTTCTGTGGAAATGAGTAAAGTTTTTTCAATCTTTCACTAATTCGTCTATTTCCAGTGGTTTACCTCAGCTGCATGGTGATGATGTTGATTTTCTCGGTTGCTGTTTCTGTCTGCGTCATTCGTATCTTCTACAAAAACGACTACGCCGTTCCCGATTGGCTGCGAAAGTTTTCCGGCGTCATCGGTCCCATCGTCTGCGGCACCGGTTACAGAAAATCGTGTGAAGTGGTCGAAAAACCGGAGCAAGAGGAGATGATGCCCGAAAATCACGATTGGATCCGTGTCGCTAGGGTATTGGATCGATTTGCACTAATAATTTATTTTACCGTGTCTGTTTTACTGACTATAGGCTGTTTTTCTGCGATAGTGATACAATAAACAGCTTTAGTGACGTCACAGCGCGTAATTTTGGCTGTAAAGCGCAAGCGGCTGAGTCGGCTGACGGCCAGTATGCATGTGAACGATGTATGTGACGTCAGTCTAAAAATGTTACATTCTCAATTTTTCGAAGCTCTTCAAAAATACACAATTTCACTCTTATGTATCGACTTCTCTGGTGACTACTTAATTATTGTTTCTCAAAATATATTTGATTTCGATACCACTTTGTCTTGTTGTCGTTTCCGTAACTTTTGCGAACGTTCTTCACAGTAACCATGAGGCCCGGTTGCACAGTCGTCACTTCAGTCGTCGAGTGTATTGGTCTCAAATTGTAAGATTGGTTGTAGACCCAAGATGGTCTTAAAACATAACTGCGCAACTGGCCACTGGGTTCGGATGTCCAGAAGTCGATAGATTATTCCGTCAGTTCATAACAACTTTCCTGTAACAAGATAGCGAGGGTTGGGCGACGCTGCGCCTAAAAATCCACTGAAACAGTTCAAATCGCTAGAGAAATATCGAAGACAACACATTCATTGAATCACGTAGATTATGATATTCATTCTACATCTTAAATTATATTCAAATATATTCAAATTACAAAGACTTGTATAATGTTTAAATTATATAAATTACATATTTCAATATAATGTTTGTATATAAACTCTATAAATAAATAGACATATAACTTTTTTTGTGCAGTGGCAATAATTTCAAAAGATCGGACACTGGACTCGGTTAAGCAGGTTGCGACTAAGATTTGATTAAGCCGATTCAAATAACTAACAACTAAGGAGCATCGCTTCAAATCTAGCCTTTGCAGCACATAATTACAATAAACCTCAGCTTATTCGGACATGGTCGGACTTTTGACAAACTCGGACAAAAATGAAATCATTTTTCTGACATCCTAATGTATTTTCCTATCTTTACTCGAACCGATTTTGCCAATCCCAGTTTGTCCGAGATATGGCGCGATTTACCGTACTTCCAAAAAGAAAAATAAGAGTCCAATATGACCTGCGGTAACCTTAGAGATCAGCCATAGCAACTAAGTTTTGGCATCGAATAAAATTTCAATTTGTAATATATTCTAAATTAAAATTTTCAAACTTTGTCAATAATCAATAACACAGTACCACCAGTATCGGAATGGAGTGAATGAATTATCACATAAAATATTTGCAGATATTATGCATCGGAAAGCGAGGATCATACAGCGTTTAGCTGAATACAAGCAGTAGCCGGATCACAATATCACTTACGTTTAAACTATTCAATCGCATGAAATGAAAATCTTCTTTTTTAATCGGAAAGAAGCAGTTAATTTCTTCAAATCGAGCACCATTTACTGATGAATGGACAGAATTTCGATCATAGTCCAGCAATCACATTAATACATGAAACACCTATGTGTAATATATAGTAGCACCTATTCTACCGTGCAAAAACTAGTACTTACATAAAATACACATTGTCAATTTTCGATAATCGTTGTGGGGCCTAAAACGGGCTGCAGAATTCCGAAAATAAATGCATAAGTTAATCAATTAGAATTACGATCAAATTTGAAAAAAATCTTATTTAAAAAATTTGCCGATTCATCACTGCTGCCACTGCTTTTAGGGCCTTTGGAGACTTTTAGAGACCGGATCCGTTTTACGCGTGCATCGAACACTGCCACAGTAATATAAGAGGATCATCTTGTTTATACGATGAATTTGATTTGTCATGCTGTTTTTGTTGTTCGTCGACGTAACCTAAACCGCCGCTGATAACGATGAACGATTTCAAAACTGGCGATTTTTTACTACTGTTCGGGGCTTTGAATTTCTCTTGCTGCGGAGTTGTCGGTTTTTTCTTATCGCGTACATCTTCTTCAGCGGCGGCAACTACGTCTGAGCTACTAGGCATCGCCGGAAACGAAAACGGCCGTTCTAACGTCATCTGCCGTGGTTCACTCGGTTCGGCAGACGCATCGATCAAATTCGCCGGCGCGCTCATTCGTTTGTTCGGTTTATTAATCTCGAAATCGTCGTAAATCGGTTCCTCATCATCCTTCTCGTCGCCTTCGTCGCTGCTAGTCGTGATGTCGAAATCGGACAATCGTCCGCCCCTCGCGTCGTCGAAATTATAATCACCGTACACTCCCGCACAGAGATCGACTTCGTCTGTCGTTTCGGAGTCGTTACGTTGTTTCGTCAATGTCAACTTCTTATGTTTTTGTAATCGATCTTTACCGTATTCGATCATGTCCGACGAATCGGCGACTAATGAAACGTAGGTATTTTCTTCCTTATCGTGACTGTCCGATTTCGTAATAAACTCTCGTTTTCCCGCCGCTGCTCCAGCGATCGGAGTCCGTTTCAAAACGTCCTCGAATTCCTTAACGCATTTTTCCGACATGAGGTTCGCGTAGAGTTTCTGAATGTCTTCTTCGCTGTATTCGTTTTCGTGTTTATCTAAATCCAACAGATTTCCCATCGACTTCGATTTCTGGCTGTACTTCAGAAGCGAAGTCGGCGGCGACGCATCCGCGACGCAAGAGTTAACGCGACTCAGGTTATTCGTCGTCGTCGTCGTCGTCGGGCCTTCGGATGCGCGGCGCATCGTTTTCGATCGGTTTTTCCACGCGGCCGACAATCGAAATTTACCCTTGAACGACGCTTGGAAAATACCGCGTTTCAAAGTGGGAGCGTCGACTTCATCGACCGACGTTGATTTCTCGTCGGACGAGGGAGACTTGTCGACTTTCTCGAGAAGTTCTTTCACCATCAGCGGTTTCATCGTCGTTTGCTGTTTAAGCGTCGGTATTATGAACGTAACCGGTCCGTCGTGTTTGTGTCGAGACAGTTTCGGACGTCCGTTAACGAGCGGCACCCCTTCCAGACGCGGCAACGGTAGCGTAAGAATGTGTCCGGAATTCGTTCCGATCCACAACCAACCCCGACTCGCCACGAGAGCCGTTATCATCACATCGCTGACCGACGATTCTAAAATGATGAAATAAACAAATATTGAGACATATTTTCCTGACTCGCCTCTTCCTAAAATACGGTTCACACAGCTACATGAATTCATTAAGTTTTTCCAAAGTAATTCCTAGGAGCTTTCGATTGGGCCTTTGTAAAAATGAACAGATCCCATCCCCGATCCTATTACATGGATTTCAACATTTTAATCGTGACTGGTTGATAAAGGTGATTATCAAGAAAAGTTACTGAAGAAAGTTACCCTTGGTTAATTTTAGGTGAAGTGTGTAAAATTAATTGCCCAAATATTTCCTGGATCAGAAGAAAATGTAAAAATTTCCCAAATATTTCTAAAATGGAAAGTATCATTTCTTAGGTTTTTCCTGATTTCCCCATACTGCGGGAACCATGCTATTAGGGAACATTTTCATCCATTACAATCAAATCTGAATACAACTTACTGAGTTGATTCTGTGGAACTGCTGAAGCGATGTTGATGTCTTTCAGTAGTCTGAACGTTTCTATGTGATACAAATGAAGGACTGCTTTATTTTTGAAAGCGACCCACAATCCAACACCGGCGCGTACGGTGTGCGTAATCACCGGTTTCCGCCCTTCCAACGGCGCTATTTCATAAATCAACTGAAAAATGAGAGTAGAAAACGTTTCTTCACTATATTTACCTTTAAGAGTGTTAATATACTGAGAAAATTTTCCAGAGTTGTTAAGTTAAGAGCATCAGTACAGAACTTCACATAGAAGCCAATGAATTTGCAGAAGCACTTTTTCCAAATACAAATTTCATACATCTTTATACAACTATTCATTACATTGTCTTTAACATAGCCCGAGTTATAACTGAAGCAGATAACCATTGGTGAAAAACTCTTCCGCGTTGTAACAATATATAGAGAATCCAACACCAATAAAACCAGAAAAATGAAGTTTGAAAAGTTTCCTTCCAGCTAAAAATTCATTGGTTCAACATTTTGACTATAACCTAATAGTCATCTTCTGCAAGGTATCATCTTCATTCCTGAAGATGACTATCAGGTTCCAGTCGAAACAATAAATTGAATCAATAAATTACTAACTTGAAGAAAACTTTTAGGACTTCATCACTATCGTTTTTTTAGTGAGGGATTCTCTATATACCGAAGCAGACTCAAGTAGTTAGCTCAAATAATGAAGAAAACTAAGCAAGCAAGTTAGCAAATATGTCAGGAGCTATCTAAGATGGTTATTCATGAATGACATGAACGTGTTTTCCACGTTTAAACAAACCCAAAATTGTTTATCAACTAGATATAATTGAACGCGTTAAATATGCAATAGACCAGAAAGTTAAGGAACTGCTAAGACGCATGAATCTATATCATTGAAAATGAAACCATGAATTTGTCTGTTATATTTATCTCCATATCTACCTTTTTAATTCATCACTATATTTACCTTTAAACGAACTAATTTTTTCTGAAAGCCCCAAATTATTCAATCACATTACAGAACATGAGAACGTATTACGGAACGTTGCATTTTTGGCGGTCAAGAAAATGAATTTTCTAATTTCGATTCTCGTTTAAGAAAGTTTTACCTCTTCTTCGAGGGTGTCTGTATCATATACGAATATCTTGTTCCTACACGCGCACCAAATCGTCCAATCAATCGGCAGCAGACTGCTCACCGGAGCGGAACTCAGGTGGAAAGAGACAATTTCGGTTCCACTCCATCCGCCGTCTGAAAATAAACAAACCTCACACATTATTCGTACTTCACGACTCGACTACGACCAAAAAAATGTTGGAATTTATATAAATTTTTCATGACAAACCTTCGTTTCTGCCGATTACCGAGACGTCGCCGCAGTCTAGACCGGCGAATACAGAATCGTTGAGATAACGTAAACTGACGACTCCACTTTTTAGAGACAGGGATAGTAATACTTCGCCGCGTGTAAATCCGTGTAAATCGTGCACTTGGATTCTAAAAAAAGAAACATCAGAAGAAAAGAATTTAGACGCGGAGAATTATAGGTAATTAAGTAAGATTTTAATCCACTACCGGCAAATGGAGAAGATTGAAAACTTTAATAAACTGACACCACGTTTTTGACTCTCTGGAGACCGTCACCAGGTGGAGAGTCCGAAATGTTAGGTCTTTTTAATTCTTGATAAATAGATTTCGTTTCTTGTTTGTATACAGCAGGTTTCGATCTTATTGAGAAACAACAAGATATCACAGTCACTCAGCCCGTTGAACGCTCACCTTCCCGAACTCGTACCCATCCAGATAGTTTCACGTCGGAATTTCAGCGTATCGAACTCGTCACCGCAGCCGGGAACGAGTTCCACGCACGAGACGGCCGCTTTGCAGACGTTGAACGATTCGGTCACGTGGAACCGTTCCTGATCTAGCATGACAATACTGACCGAGCTACGATTACGTTCACCACCGCACAGCCAGATGTGCTGCAGCGGGTGACCGTTCGGGTGGTAACTAGGCAGCGTAAACGGTATTCCACAAACAACCTGATAAAATATAGAAGACAGGTGACGAAAGAAGTTCATTAAACAATTCACAGGACATAGAATATAAAATCCCACAATAAGAAACAAAAGATAGAGTCTGAAAAAGTTTGCATGAGCTATACTTTATTGATCATTTCAGTAATACTGAAGATGAATTGCCAAAGATGATTCTTAGGATATATTGGAAATGTTCAACAAACTACTAGCTCAAGGAAACTTTTTCAGGCTCTATTTCTTCATTCTCATTGTGAGATTTCATACCATTGTCACAAGACAAACTGAGTGTTTCATCAATGGTTGATTTACAGGACCACATGAAACTTGAATTAATTCGCTCACCCTGTCCATTTGTTGAGTAATGTCTATACCCATAGGTTTTATGAATAAAGGTAGCTGACCCCAATGTTCGTGTTCGTTAGCTTCGATCGCTTCCAACCAGCCGGGACAATTTCTCTCATCTGCAGGTAATAAAATGACAGCTATCATAAGCACTGGCTTCCTTTATTGCAAAGGGAATCAGGAATAATATATTTCGTACCTGCGATTAGTTTGGCAGTTTTCAGATCCGATAACCAGCTTTGTTTCACTTCTGCGTTGTCCATATTCATGAGGAATTTAGCATTTTTACCATTTTTCCTGAACATAATCATGAAATTATTATATGACATTTAAACAAATTGGACTTTCAACACAGCTAATATTGCTACTCACTTCCGAATGATAAGCTGTAATGCAGAACTGTCATAAGTGCGCAAGTGTTCATCCAACTTTTGTATTTCCATCTGAATTTGTTTCGACATTTCTTCGAGAATGACGTCGTTTAGTTTCTATACAATGAACACGAATTAGTTGAGCGAATCATTTTCGAGTAAAAAATGATCACAGAAACGTTGTGTCGTTTAGAACTTACTTCATACTGACATTTGAGCGACGTCGCCATCGAGCTGATCTGACCGATGACCGTAAAATCATGTAACAGATTGTCTAATTGCTGATAGAGTTCGCTTTCATCTTTTTTCCCTAATAAATAGATTTTCGCATAAAATTTCAATGAACTTATAACATCGAATTTCGAATCTCCGTTTGGAGATTTGAGTGCAACGAGTGTAAGTCCGGAGTGGTAAGCAATTGAGAGAATCTGGAATCCCGTGGCTGGTTCACACTAAGTGATCATAGACTGGACCTTAGTCTAAGCCATGACTAGAACTAACGCCTGAAATTACTTTCCTTTATATCTCAATATTCTGATAGTCACTACTTAGGTGACAGATGTCACCATTTCAACAAAATGGACCTCTTGTACGTACTTGGTCTAGCAGATGAGATCGTGATACGACCAGGCTGACCGCTCAGAGAGACCTTCGTGTCGGGAGTGATGACCGTGTCCCGCACTTCGACCAAACGCAACGGAATCATACGTTTCATGTGAAACTTCTCAACGGTGCCGTAATCTGCCTCCCTGCAAATCAATAATCGCCATCAAATACAGTAAGCCAAGTAGCTAGGCGAGGGTTACCAGGGAAGCCACTTCAATTTGACTTCTATTTCCCTGACTTTTCTGTGACTATATACCCTGACATGCACGTTGTTTCCCCTGACTTGATCTGCTATAAGAATCCATTCAATAAACACAGTCAAATACGTAAGACATAGACGAAAACTGTTTGACTTTACGCGCGATCTAGCAATCTCAACAATTTTCCACGACTTTTTCCTGATTTTTAGCTTTTTACATTTTACTTTTTGACTATTCCCTGACTTTTCCCTGATTTCCTGGTACACAAGTGGTCACCCTGTTTACTATTGTGAAACAATGTTTCTTCTTCAACGGTGAAATCGATACTTACTTGTTGTGAACGCAAACGACGACCAGAGAATTGTTCAACGTAAACAGCCGTCTGCCTTTCGTCTGAACTAAACTGTTGCGATCGTTGTAAATCTGACGAGAAATGAAACGAAACTGATATGAGTTAAACACATCGAGGAATGGTCTACAAGAAATTCGGACCGATGAATGCGTCTTGAAATAGGCACAGAGGATATAGTGATAAATACGGAGTGAAAATTAAATATTTTATAAGAATGATAGTTGTGTTAGCTTCTCATTGGATTTTGTAGTAATTGCATTTATGTTAGTTTTACAAAATTTTTGCTCTACTTCAATTATGAATAAACCAAGACCAGGCATTGTTTACGAACTATAGTTTTAGACAAAAGGCAGCGATGATGAGCGGGGTTAGTTTAGAGTGAGCAATGACTGGCTTCACAAAGATACCTTGATCATCAATAAGCACACAAAATTATACAATGTTTGAAGGTTAGGCTGTTTGTGTGAAAGCAGTCCCTGTGTAAGTTGTATATCTAAAATATTAGGGATTATTAAGCTAAAAATATGAAGTGCACTACTTGGAGAAAATGGAACATTTTCAAAAAAGCACAAATACGGAACAACACCCGAAATCTAAAAAAATATGAACCTTGTTAGAATGAATATTCTGAAAAATCTGAGTCAACATTGACCGATATCGAAATAAAGAAAAAATTAAAAACGAAATTCTACCAGAAAAAGCTATCCATGAAATTGTTGAACACGAAAATAAGAAAATATGTCATATCACTACAAGAAATATACCACCAATGACAGCCATACACCATGCAGATAGGGTGCACAAATATAGATCGGGTTTTGATTATTCTACACAGAATGTACCTACCATCCGCGATATAAGAAGTGCTGCATTGAAAATAATTCCATATCATTAGAAACGTTATGCTTTTTATTAAAACGAGGATGCTGAAAGTTAAAACGATTATAAAGTGTATCGATTTTCCACCACCGAAACAGGCTAGGGTATTATGATACATCGTCTGCCTAGGAATAATCAAGTGAAGGCTTCATTTTCCAGAATTTAAAATTTGTCAAGCGCGTTTTTTCTGAAATGGTCATATATGTACTCACTACGATTAGTATTTCAAGTATACTTGAGATATAGATTTCCTAGAATATATCATCGTCAATTGATTACTCAAAAATAACTTTTAACCGAGTCTGGATTGTCCACGGCTGGTATCAGGCCGAATCAGGATGCATTTGAAGAAATACTTTAGCAGAAAATGAAGGGCTGACCAATGTCGATAGAAGGCAAAGAGGGGAGAGAGAGCATGCGTATCGCCATGCCACTTCGAAGTCAATTCATCAGCTCATTTTGTAGTAAAGGTTTCTACTAAAAGTTAATGTTTTTTTTTTTAGAATATACTAGTGTTATAAGTATAATTTTGAGCCCAGTTAGAAGATATTTGAGAAAGTGCCAGTAACGATGGTGTACCCACTTTTTTCATGACTTGAGGTAAACTTGACCGCCTTTTCTTTGGATATTCTTGAGCAGGTAATGCCTGTAATATTGAATGTCTAGTAGTGTTTGTGTGGGAATGAATTGTTTTGGACCCGTGAACAATAACTGAACGAAATAATCTGACACTAAAGCTCGTTTTTATCCAATAGCATGAAATTGAATCTGTACCTTCAGAAAGCACAAATTCTAGCGTTCTGAACTGCTGTTGTTAAAATTCTACATGGTGGCCACTTTCCATCAAATAACAAATACCCTGAGTCTTCCATGTGATTTGATTGAATTTCTTGGTAAGAAGTGTTAATTCTATCATTTTTCATGAATTGTGTATTGATAAAGAAATGCGTGGTCAATAACTAATCTAAATTCCCCAAGTTTTCCAGGTTTTTTTGCGAAATTTGTCAAATTCCCTAATTTTTCTAAATTTTTCTGATTCCCCAAGGTTTTCCAGGTCAGTAGCCACCCTGTTCTAAGCTAGTCTACAGCCTGTTTATTTCGGCAATTTGAGAGACTAGTTCTTTTCACAATTCCAGGTGATCATTTGCTAGAGGAATCACCTATAATCATTTCAAGCCGAGAAGCAGTTCTTTTTCAAACGCGCTTCCACTTACAGTTTCTACGACGTCGTCTTGCCGAATGACGTGTAAATTCGGGCTGTTCAGTTTCTGCACGAACTTCACGTTGAGTTGTTTGAGTAATTTATTCGCCGCGTGGCGTTGCTCGCTTTCTCGTTTACGATCGTTTAGTTTATGGGCCAGATTCTCCAGTACGGTCAACGCCAGTTGTAACGGCAGTCGATCGGCGTGTTCTTTGTCGGTATTTTTAAGCAAATCCTACGAAAAGAATACAGGAAAAGTAGCCGCAAACCCGCAAAATCTGGGTTCTTATAAATTAGGGTATCCAAAATTCTCTGAAATTTCCCTGACCCTCGACCAAAAATTCCCAGATTAGATTACAAGGCAAGACTGTTTCTTCTAAATAGGTTCCTCTTGTATCACTCATCACTAACACGAACAAGATACGGCACAAAAAATTAATTTCTTAAGCTTCAAATCCTGAATTTTCCTTGATTTTCAAGAAAAGGACGAGAATTATCTGATTTCCCTGAACTGTAAGAACGCTCGACCCGACCCCCCTCCCTGATGGATGCGTCCATTAGCCTATTGAAATTGCTTACCTGCAATATCAGGATAAATTGCGGAAATCTTTGCACTGGTTTCACCATCAGACCAAATAGCGATAACTTGTCCGGACTTTTGGCTTGACATTGCTGAAAAGATACAGAAGAACCCCAATAATTAATAATCCTTGAAAAGTGAAACATTAACATAACTTTGACTATTCATTTCTCGTGAAACAAACTTGCAAATAGCTTTCAACCCGTGTAAGTCTGGGCTACTGTAACTTCACCCTAACAATGCATATTAGCATAGTTCTTATTTAGATCGAGTCACTTACATTCATAAATTCGGCGAACCTGGTTCCTTGTTTGCTGCAGCACGACTTCGCCGTTTCCATCGCTTGCGAAAAATTATTCACGAAATCGCTGTAAATGTCGAAAACCATCGACTTCGAAAACTGAAAATTTGTTGAAAATTTCATAACGAACTGGATTTCACAGTAAATAACAGTTTATGATGATAACTGACATCTATATAGAATCCTATTCAATACAGTTCAAATGGACTCATTCTTTGTTTTTTCTTAATGGTATCATTCGTTTCATAGCCCATCTATTTCATAGACCGAATCAGTCATCTGTCCCTGCCTGGGGAGATGTAACACCAGGACCCAGTTCCACAGTTGTGAGTTTAAGTTGACTCTGTAAGTTGAAATCAGTTCATTTTCAATAAGTTAACTCTTGAGTTGAATCTTAACTCAGAACTGTGGAACTGGGTCCAGAGCTGTTACTAAGCACTCAGGAGTTATCTATAAGTCTACGTAGGTATCTATTTGCTCCTCAGTAGGCAATGTGAATAGGCGTCTTGCCCGAGTGTAATAGAGTTTGAACCCACAACCCGGCTAACCCTAAACCAGAGTTGAAAGCTCTAACCACTCACCCACACTGCTCCTATAAAACTTACCGACGCCGTGAAACAATCGCCGATCTTCTGCTCGGTGTCCCAGTGAGCGACGACCTCGGATAAAGCGATTTGAAACATCGAGTGACAATGCAAGATATCTCTGAGTTTATGAAATATCACTTTAACCTTCGATCTACGCAGAATCGGCGGGTTACTCTCCAATAGAGGGCGCTCATAGTCCTGATGATGATAAAAGATGAGAACGTTCGTTAAAATTAATCAGTGAACGAAATTGATTTCCAAAAAATCAAGTAAGACGACGAGACCTGCACGAGTCTGTGTAAAGTTTCCATATATGAATTTTCGCTTTCAACGATTGAATTCACGATGTATCGTCGCTTCATCTGAAGATAACAAATATTAGATACTGTATATACAGTTCAGCACGTTCACTCAATTAACACTGAATTCAGTTAAAACTCTTTCAGTGCCGACTAATTAATACTTGAAAATGCTGGAGATTGTTTGAAAATTTCTAAAGATTCCACCCCAGTGAAATAACAGGCATAACAATTCAGTGTGTCTACACCGGGGTGCGGTGTATCATTAGTTACTAATATTTCACTATGTTTGACGGATGCTGCCATCTTTTAGTGGAGATAAAAACTACTAACAATGTCAATACACCGCAATGCGGTGTACTAGCAAAGTCCAACACCAATTTATACACAGCCCTGAGATGTAGACATACTGAAAGGGTTAATTCCCAGAGGCAGGTTTTATAGACTGGTATTACCTTTAACCCGGGAGGTTAACTCAATTCATTTTCAATTGAGTCAACCCCTGGGTTAAAGTTCATACCAGTCTCTAAAACCGGGCCCTGGTTAACATAAATAAACCATCATCACGCCAAGAAAATTTCACCCGGCCGAGGCAGGAATGAAATCTGTGATTAATTAGAGAGCATAGAAGTTAACCGAATCAAATATGTGGCCATAAAGATTGAAAAATATGGAGAGAATTGTCATACCTGATCAGCAGTAAGACCATCAGGCATCGGAGGTAGAGCTGGCGGTGGATGTTTATCGTTATTAACAAACACTGGCATATAAAGTTGATCCTTATTATCGTCGTCACTCGTTTCCTCATCGCTAGAACTGTGTTTGCTCAAACTCAAATGATGTTTGATTTTGGTCAACACGTTCGAGGTGGACGTAGGAGTCTGTAAATTAGAAACGAATCTCGATATACATGTCGCAATAGTTCATCCTTAATTCAAATAAAGCTTAAATTGTTTTTCTTTAAATTCACTTCTTTAAGATCTGATCTTACACCAACTTAAGTTATTAGTAGGTTAACCCTCTTTCACCCAGTAATTCTTGCTTTTTCGAATTCGACAGAGAATTCTTGGTCCGGTTGCATCACAGTTGTTAACCATTCAAATTCCATTACGACAATATCCGTTATTTATACGGTCAAATAACAGGATACATGTAGTGTTTACAAACAGTTTCAGCTGACTCAGAAACACATTCCCCAAATCCGGGTTCTTCATACCCCAGCTACACTGAAGCACTTAAACCATCAGGGAATCCCTTGACTTTCTCTTGGCCAACAATTCCCAGATTAAATTATAAGATATCCTCAGTGCCCCCCCCCCCCCATTTCATCTCAAGAGGCTTCTTGTGCAACTACTGATCACCAGCAAGGTGATGAGGCAATGAAATTAGAAATAACATGATTTTCAGGAAGAAAATCAGAATTGCCTGATTTTCTCTTCATGGAAAAATAAATCCCCTGGGGCCAGTTGCATAGTCATGGCTTAAGTTCAAAAGTAGTCTTAAATAAGACTGGTCTTCCGAGGTTGTTAGATTAGCTATAGAACTACGTTGGTCTTAGAGTGGTCTTAAGTCTAAGCCATGACTATGCAGCCGGCCACTGGGCCCTGTTCTACAGTCGAGACTTAAGTCCAAAAGTGGTGTTAAATCTTAAGACTGGTCTTAAGTTGTTAAATTATCTGTAGAACTTTGATGATTTTAGACTGTTCTTAGTTCCATGTTCCCGGTGCCGGTTCCATAGTCAGGGAGGTTTAGACTCAAGACAGACCTAAGACCAACTTAGCTCTATAGCCAATCGAAACTAAAGACCAGTCTTAACATTTAAAACTTCTTTTAGTCTTTAGTCTCGACTACGCAACCGGCCCCTGATCTGTAAGAATCCTCCCGTGTAAAACTCACCTGTCCCAGCGTACTGCTCGCTATCGACGATTCTAACTGATTCACCGATTCTCTCGACGCCGCCGCCTTCATTTTCATTGTATCTTTCCGACGTAGATTCTGCTCGTATTCTAACGTCGTCTCGAACTCGTGCGAACCCCAGCTTCCGCCGGAGTCCGAATATTCGTTTTTGTCGGGCGGCAGAAACGGCTCGTAGTATTCATCGTCTGCAACGAAAAATTCGAAGAATAATTACCTCCGAATCTCGATTCAAATAATTGACGAAGCCCCCAAAATCAAAACGTGATATATCCAGATTGTAGATTTTAGGGTCGCCAGTAAGAAGGCCTACTACAGTTGACTCCGCCTTGCTCTTTACCGATAGATTTTGAATGCTCTAAAAGTTATTTGGAAAAAACCTTCTATTTCCCTGATTCTCAATTCGGTGAAAAAGTCCCAACGCTACTGTATAGCAAGTCGACTGTAGTACATACGTGAAAAATACAAGAAATAATCCTGAACATTTTTTGGAAATAAATTCACACTTCATTTCCACTAGATCGATCAGCAGAGAAGCAGAGTTTACTGCGCAAAAAGCAAAAATCAAAGTTATCCACATTAGACGTACACCACACAGTTGGCTTCATCAGTGAGTAGAACATCTCGCGGCATAAAATTCACAGCACAAAATCAGCCGTCCGACCTACTGCTGTACGGGTTTGCCGATAACAGGAAACCCCACTTAAAATAATATATGAACAAACACGGGTGTAATTAATCTTCATTATTTGTTAATATAATAATAATAATAATAATAATAATAATAATAATAATAATAATAAAAATAATAACAATAATAATAATATTGTTGGTTTACGTTAGAACACGAATCTAGCCATTGAAGACTCCCGGCCCAAGCTGCCCAGTCATGATTCATAAGGTCCGATTATGGAGTCTAAAACTAAATTAGGCCCTCTTATTACCGGTATCTACAAATACTATATTATATCACTAAGCGCATAGATACAACAAAGGATTTCATAGAATTTTCATAACTTCTGCTGAGACCGGACACACAATGACCTTGCTAATTATTTTCCAATCTATAGAGCTCTAAAAGCGTTATTCGGTCAAAATAATGCGAAGAAATTATCGTCGCAGACATGGTCAAGATTTCTCGAAAAACTGCGCGATTTATCAAAATCTATCAAATAAGGATTCTTCGCCTATGTTTTGAGAAAAAACTTACCACCGAATACAAATATTTCACAAGATGTCCGTTCAGACACAGTGTTTCTAATGAACTAATACGGTGTTAGTATTTATTAGGCCTAAGATTTGCTAGCGTAAAGAGCGCGGACTATAGTCCATGGTAAGAGTATATGCGCGAATAATTACTGCATCTCATATCAAATAACCACAGAAAGTATATAGAAAGTATGTACAGAGACAGAATGGAATAATCAGGGTATTATAACATACTGATACACATTAGCAACGCAATCAAAATGTTATAACAGAAATACAATCCGTATACAATACGCCGCAGTGTAGAAGTGTTTTATGAACTGACGAGCGACAAAAAGCGACAAAATGTCTTCATCATATCGTATATTCTGCTGTATTAGTATAGTTAACTGTAGCAGAAATGACGAAGCCTAAAAAGAAAGCAAAATAACCATCAATCGAAAATTGATTGTATCTAAATGAAACTTATACAAGGTTTCCAGTTGGTAAGGCCAGGGTTAAAAGAAGTACTAAAGAGGACGACTTTTTTGGCATTAGACCCGAAAGGAAGGACTTCTCGACTGAGAAAGAAGTACCACTTATCAGGAAACATTTTCGCAATTTTCTTGTCTCCATCAATCTTACTGACAATTGAATTAACAGGCCTAAATGATAAAATAATACAACGGTTGAATTCGCGACAAAATTACACGCGAAATATACGTAAGAATTTTACGTGAGAGTATATGCGCGAATAATTACTGCATCTCATATCAAATAACCACAGAAAGTATATAGAAAGTATGTACAGAGACAGAATGGAATAATCAGGGCCTAAATGATAAACAGGCCTAAATGATAAAATAATACAACGGTTGAATTCGCGACAAAATTACACGCGAAATATACGTAAGAATTTTACTGTCAAACAGAAGGACACAAAGATGATGTTTGTCCAAGCTTTTTTCAAAAGAAGGACTGCTGGAAACCCTGTAATAAGAGCATCAAATGCAATATTTTTTATGGTTAAATCATGGTTAGCTATAATAAAGTAATGTATAAATGAATTAACGGAACAAGTTCATACGCGTGTGTCGAAAAAGTTACATGCTTTGCGTCAAAAAGGTTTCCTCTGAAATGGCCAATTGTCTAAATTGAGCTTAACCACTCTTAATAGATGGTAAGTGTTGTTTTTTTTTTGATAAACAGGTCAGGGAGTTCAGCACCAACTGGACCATATTTAGTCTAGACGAAATCAGCAAAAATTGTTGAAAGAGCTGATAAGCAGTAATTTCTATGAATATTTGTTAGGCAGGCCTGAATAAATTCAGGATATAGATAATCTTGGTAATGTAGATTGTTGATTGTAGCTTGTAGATTGAACTTACTGTTAAACTCAGCGAAAAGAATATCAGACTGAAATTTATCTAAAAGTTTATCAAAATTGGGACGAACTGTTATTGTCTGTAAGTGCTTTCAATCTAAACACGCAATCGCAGAAAATGACGTCCTATTCGAAATCATACTTAAACTAAGTCTGTCATTCTTAGAACCTTTACAGAAAAATGGTTAGAATGGCGTTAGTCGATACGAAAAAAGAATTAACCGGAAACTCATTACCAGGATGTTGCATGTTTCGCGCGTTCCAGCATCGAAGACGCTTACCGTAAATCATGTAATCATCAGCCTGATCCGACAAGTCTCCTATCATTCAAAAACACATAACAATTTTACAGTCACATTGACGACGATGACGTTGCCAGATTATTCGACAAGCTCCTAAGTTTTGCGGAGACCGCCCAACAAAAAAGAAGAAAAATTGCTCTCAACGTTTTAGGTTGAATACTTGTTTTGATTGTGGGTTTTTGCTTACTTCCTCTATACCGGTTTCGATACTGCTATAAGTCTAAAGCTAATCTCTAATATTCTCTATTTTCGATGAAACAAATTCAATTCGATGAAGCCTAATTACCGGGTTTATTCGATAGCCGGAATTAGCATCCTTCATTTCAATGTTCTATGAAGGAACTAGGAAGTTTACGGGATGATCATTTGACTAATTCAAGTGGGATCTTTTTGGACTGTAGAGTATTAAAACTATAAGAGTAACAGAAGATGCTATAATATAGGCCTACTTCATATTGGCCTACCAGGGACTACAGAGCGAACAATCGGAACCGGACAATAAATGATACACGACTGAATGAAAGTTTTCTTCAGCCAACAATATTCATTCTCGACATTCTGATTAGCCTGTATCCTAAAAGTCATCTTCACGAATTCGAAATTCCTGAAGACGACTTGTCGTACATAAGCCAGAGTTGAAATTTCGAAAAAAAAATATAAGCTCAACGATACATTTCGGACTCTTTCTTATAATTGGATTTTAGATCTGCATCGTCCCAAAATGGAATGAGTGCAGTATTCTCCACAACAGGTTTTAGAGGCACGGCCACCACTTTCATTTTTACATACAACCCTCCCAACCCTCTGAAAACCAGCCACCACTTAAAAAATATCTGCTGCCCCTACATGAAGATTACACGAAAAATCTAGCTGTAGCTTCTGTATTTTCTTTGAGGGATCGAAAGCTTTGCAATCGTACGCTTAACAATGAATGCAGCCCCTTAAGATTCCAGCATATGGAGAACACTGAGGGTGTACTGTGCGATAGAAGTTTAACGAACTTACCCAACAATTCTTGCGGTCCGTCAACGACTTCGTGATACTTCCCCGACTCGGTCATATACGTGCCCGGCTCGAGACCGGTGCTATAAATCTGATGAGCTAATTCCTCTCGAGCGACACCGGTCAGAGACAGTCGAGCGTACTCCGAATTCGCGTCGATCTCTTCGTAAATCCCCGACGCGCCGTCCAAACTCCCGGACGCGGCGTTCTTTAAATCCTCTTCTTTCGATTTAATAACGCCTTCTAATTCGTAAATCAACTCCGCCGATTCCTCGGACGCCGGATGCTTCATCTTGTTATCGGTAACACCACCGCGCCGCACGTCCACGCCCTCCGCTTGGAACGAAACCTTCCCGAAAACCGATGACGTTTGCCCTCCCCCGATCAACTGTTTCCCCAATTTCTCATTATGCTTCTCGATGAATTTATAATCCGCTTTGTTGCCGTTGAGTTTCCCCGGCGACCGCCGCCCGCTACCGATGGATCCTGTATCGCTCGGTAACGTCTCAGCGCTGCCGCCGAGAGCATCGCTGATCAAACCGTCGCTGTATAATTCACCTACGCTTCCGCTTGAACTTTCCTGACTGAGTTTTTGGCTCCGATCCGAAAGATTTCCTCCGCCTCCTCCGCTCTTCTGGCTACCGCGACTGCTCGGTCGCGGATCTTGTTGAGAATTTCTCGGGCTTTTTCCCGCGCTGGAGATGCAATCAACATAGTCATCATCGGAGTCGGAGTGCGAATTCGACACTTCAAGAATAGGTCCGAGAGGTGCAGCCATACAGACAGATATTTGACTTGTAAATCCTTCTTCGGCTTCCGTTTAGAAGGTAGAGTCCCAAATCTAAAAGTCGAGATGAGATGCAAAAAGTAAAACCATCGTAAATAAGACAAAACCAAAAGCATTCAAAAAAGTTTTAAAAATTATCAGAATGTCAGATTCAGCCACAGGGGCTCGTATCAGAGTTGCAGATTAAAGTAAAAACGATAATCTCTTAATCCAATGTCTATAGTAAGCCTATAATAACTATACTAGACATTGGATTAACAGATTATCGTTTTTACATTTATCTACAACTCTGATACGAGCCCCTGTGGATACAGTCCTCCAACAGATTTTGACTGCACCCTGTACCTGTACCAGTTACCACCACAACCAAAACGGCAAAAGGACAGTCTGGCAGCTAAAACCTTTTCCAGTTTTAATGAATTAATGGATCTTAAAAATTAACTGTCATTGCGATTAAATCAAGATAATTCCATGATGTTTTAATTTAATTTGCGCGTCTCCCACTAAAACCCGGAAGTGAAGTAGCTGAAACCGGAAGTAAAAAACCTAAAACGTTAATTTTCACCTGAACCGAAGTAGACAAATCTAATAATAACAAAAAACAGTTCGAAAATGTAACTGAAGCTAGGTTCATGTTTCGACTATATGTATCATACATGTAGTCGAAACGTTGAATCTAGCTTATCTTCAGAAGTTATAAAATTATTTTGTTTTTGAATTTGGTTTTTGTTTTTGGTGTTGAATACGTTGACGAAAGTGTGCGGCGCCAGGTCTGCTGCGTCGTTAGAAGTAATTCAGGGCTCCACACTCTGTGACACCGTTGAATGAATGATATTTGCTGTTTCATCGTTAGTTTCAGCGCTGTCGGAGGTCTGATCTGTGATGATGTCTATGCTCTGAATATAACGTAGTAGAAACGCAAGTGCTACAACAGTTCCATTGGATTGTGCTACAACAGCGCGTTTTAAATCTATTCGAATATTCTTCTGCGTGAAGAAAGTGGACTGGCTAGTTACTTTTAGACTAATAGTGCTACGTCAAACGGGTTAACCACGTTTCTGCAGCGCAGTCGTGTGTAAAACACTAAACGGCGGAGGTAGGCCTGTGGATCTTAATAGATAGCTTCTGATTTTTATGTCAAGAATAATTAGTGTCTATTTCAACCTGTCTTGAGAGCATACCAGGTGGCCTAGCTCAGCCAGTTCTCGTGGTACATGATCATGCCTGATAAGTCAAGTTGAAATAGACATAAGCACTTTTTTTAATATTCGTATTGATGTATATTTTATTTAGTTTGACTATGCAGTCAGCGGGACACAGCAACTGTCCGCATGTTGTGACATGTGGAAACTTCACTTTGAAAGATGTGCGCAATAAAAGAGAGGTAGGTTCATCACAGGCGGCGGAGAGGCTGCTGATTCATCACTGCAGCTGAATAAATGCAGATGTTAGATCGATATGAGCTTTTTTATGGGAAGGAAATCAATATTTTGCCACAATATAGCGTAATTCTTGTGAACACGATATTGCCAATCCAATCGGAATGAGCAATAGGCAATATAAATGTATAGCGTTCAAACAAAAAGAATGCCGTATTGGCACAATATCCTCTTCCCCAAAAATTTATTGAAATTTTGTTAATCGAGATATCGTGTTAACCTGCAGTATTTTAGACTTGTAAAACGTTAATATTGTACATGCATTATGATTACAGAGTGCTCAGTGTGAGGCGTGTCAAGCCGATGGACCCAATCTGTGGCTCTGTTTATACAATAAATGTCTCTACATCGGCTGCGGGGAATCAGCAGAGGACCACAGTTCATCGCACGCCGAGGTAAAGTAGAAAATTTGAAAATCAGGTGCCAGCTCAAAAAGTTAGTTAACCAGTGGTTGATGGTGATCCGATGATGATGACGGTGACGATTGAAATCGTTTGTCAACCCGTAGTGTTTACTGTAACCAACTTTTCCACAACTGGCCATTGAAATGGATAGATAGAGTAAAGTTCGACATGGAAGCGCCGAAACACTTCCAGCAGATATTTAGTGAAAGTGGTTTTCTTATGTAGATATCAAAGCATTGTGTGACATTGAATTTGACGACTATGAGAGTTTGGTGCTACACGTGTGAAATAGAAGTTTTCCCCGGTAGAAATTTGCCCGTATTCAAGTGAGTAACTATAGACCAGTAAATAAATGTCAGTCTCCCAAACCTGGCCCTTGTTGTTCCTCTGTGACCGGTTGCATAGTCATGGCTTAGAATTAAGATGAGTCTAAGATCAACTTTGTTCTATGGCTAATCTAACAACTTAAGATCAGTCTTAAGATTTAAGACCACTTTTGGACTTAAGTCACGACTGTGCAACTGGCCCCTGTAGTAAACTGTACTTTGGAGTGGCCGCCGACCAGGATGACTCGGGGAATCTGTAAAAAAGTTTCGGAGAAATTTTGCCCAAAACTTGAAAAACTAGAATTTTGAAATGGCATCAAGCATGGTTTCTTCTTTATCGATATGTGATCCATGAAAAATCAATTCATAGTAACAAATTTTAAGCAGAGAAATTTCCCCATTCACCTGCGGCAGATTCACGCGTGGAATTTTGTGTTATAAAATGGAAGACCTGATGGCCAAGTGTGGCCATGTAGGCTAATGGAAGCATATCTTTAACGCTTTAAAAAGCAGCCTGGCTGCATTTTATAGCGCTGTATAAGCCTCATCACTAATGACTCTTATTCTCGTAATTTTTGCAGTATTCCGGAAGATGAAAGCGGCGTCGGATTTTCCGAAGGTTCGCCGATTAAAAGCCGTCGTACGTTGAGTTTGTCGGATTCGAACTCGGTGTGTGATTCTGAAACGGATGACGACGATGAGAACAAACGACCACGCGGTCTGACCGGCCTTCAGAACCTCGGCAATACGTGTTATATGAACGCCGCTTTACAGGCTCTGTCAAACTGGTAAGACTCTGGTCCTGAAATGTGAAAAATCTGGGGAAAAAACAATGAATAGAAAATGTGTTTTTTTTTTTTTTTTTAAAAAGATCAAGAAAAAGGCAATTACCTTCATTCGTAGGTATTTCAAGATGCCGAAAAGAAATTAAGTTTTCAATGATACATGGCTTAAATTTTCACCATTAGTTAGATTAGTTGCTGAGAAAAACCCCGGTGATAAACACTAGTTGCTAAATGTTCAATTTGTGGGACCTAATTTTCCATGCTAGTCAAGGAGGATCTATGATTGTTTTCATGACATTGTTCTATTAATTGCGTATGTAGGGAGTGCCGTGGATAAAAATCATGGACCCCTCAAATTCTGAGTTTAATCTGTAAGAACCCTGTGTAAAACAATGTTTAGATTTCAGAGTTCATTTATCTCCTCTGTGGAATTAGAGTGCTCGATGAAACAGTGGATTTTCGTTATTTTTCAGCCCGCCGCTGACGCGATACTTCCTCGACTGCGCCGGATTCGTGCGAACCGATAAGAAACCGATGTTGTGTCGAAGTTATCTGAAGTTGGTTTCGGAAATGTGGCATCGCAGACGCCCGAGTTACATGGTTCCGTCGTCGGTTCTGAACGCGATCAAACTCGTTCATCCGATGTTTAAAGGATACAGTCAACAAGTGTGTACTATTTTCTTCGTTCATCAAGGGTCTTTACTAATCAGGAAGTGGGAGAATTTTGTGATTATTTTGTCCTATGGTATCATCATTTATTACTTACGCATAAAATTTGACTTTTTCAACCCCCCTCTCCTCCTGTACGCAAAATCGGCCATCTTTTCATGTGAATTAAGCATTACAGTACGCAATTGCACTTACCCCTCCCCTAATGTGTATGTAATAAATGAATGATCTTGAAAATCGGCGGGAAAGTAAATTTTTGGCATCATGCTGACAGATTAGCACAAGGAACCTCTTGATAAGAAACAGCCCCCACTTAGGATATCTCATAGTTTAATCAGGGAATTTTTGGTCAAGGGGGATCAGGGAGTTAGGAGGGAATTTTAGATTCTTGATCTGGTAGGAATTCTATTCATGTCAAATTGCGTCTGTATATTTTCAGGATACGCAGGAGTTTTTACGGTGTTTTATGGATCAAATTCACGAAGAGCTGAAACAAGTTGAACCCGACTGGTTCGTTGAAGAACCGCCCGAAATCGTCGAAGAGACGGTAATCGAGCCGATGACAGGCATCACGGCGCATCAGCAGCATCAAATACCGACGGAATCGCAAGGCGCGCAGTCCGACGTCGAGGAGTACGAGACGTGCGACTCGGGATTGAGCAGCGAACGAGGCTCGATCGAGCGAACCGGCGATTCAAGCGACGAAGGCGTTGTCGATGCCGCCGGGGTCGACTCGCACGCCGGCATCGGTCGATGGAGCACGCGCAAAGCGGCAAAAGACAAACGCGCGATGAAGGGCGGGCGGAAAAACGATGACAGAAACGTCGCCGAGCCGACCGAGAAAGAGCGACTGGTGAATCCGTCTGCTCGCGACGACGCCATCGAAGAGAAACAAGAAACGGAAAACGTCAAAGAAGAAACCGACGATCGAACAGACGCGGAAATGCAGAGAAAAACGGAATCCGTGACGCAAATTGAAGACAGTCCAGATTCGGACCTCACCGTGCATAGTACGTCGTACAGGCAGACGATGGCGACAGCGACGTCCGACAGCGGTATCAGTATGCAGGGTCAGGACGACGCACACACCCCAACGTCGGAAACCGGGGGCGAGTACACCGACGCGTTGTGCGAATTGGAACAACAATCGTCGTCGTCGCTGCAACAACGTCAATCGCAGAAACTGACAGAACGAGCGCGTCGACTATCGGAGAATAGAAACTCAACGGCAGCTAAAAATACCTCTAGTCAAGGTAACATTTCAATGAATAATAATTCAATTATTGATTTACCAAAAAGTCTTTATGAATTTTTGATATAAACTGAAGTAATTACTGGCTACAAATTGAAAATTGGACCCGTTTATTAGCACTCAGGACCCAGTTCAACAGTTGTGAGTCGGAGTTAACTCTGAGTTAAAGTTAGTTCATTTTCGATGATTTGTTCATACCCCAAATACTCAGAATCTCAAATTCTAAAATTTCAAATAGGAAGATGTTGATTTCTGTACGGAATTTTGATGGGTGTCTAGTTTATCCTAAGCTAATGGGTTTGAATCCTACCGTAACTGTTTTTGCGTAGCAGACAGAGTAGATTCGTACGGATTGAGGAGTAATGGGCAGGGCGGATGCGGGCGGCTTGAGGGTTAATAGGTATATTTTTTAGGCCCTGTGATAATGTATGAACCTAAAGAAATTCAAAGCAAAGTAGATTGAAAATGAAGTATCACTTGTTCCCAGATTATATCATACTCAGAAGTAGAGAGTTTCATGTTTGTTTTTCATTGATTTTCAGCAGCAAAAAAGAAGAAAACTGTGCAATACCGTAGCGTTATATCTGATATATTTGATGGGAAGATCTTAAGTTCGGTGCAATGTTTGACCTGTGAAAGGGTAAGCTGTTTGTTTCAGGGGCAGATCAAGATTCAAGATTCAACTTATATTTTCTTCAATGTCCTTCCAGTCCCCCGTTTTAGCTTGATGCCCGCTCTGCATGGAAACTTACCATTTTCATTTCTTTATACTGCTGTTAAAATCTGCCTCTGGATCGACCCCTGTGTTTATCCATTAGAATGTTTCAGCTGTTGATTTTCGTGTTTTTATGATTGTGTAGATCTCGTCAACGAAGGAAACATTCCAAGACTTGTCTCTACCGCTGCCGAGCAAAGATCATATACATCTTTTACATGCGACGCAGACGTCTGGAAAGGGTTCGTGCGGAGAGGTGAACCTACGACAGGGATGGGTTACTTGGATGTGGAGCTGGATGAAAAGGTAGTAACATAGTGGACAGTTTTGGTGAAAGCCATGATTAAACAAGAAAATTAACTTCGAAGTTTATTGACGATTTGAAAAATTTACTTATCTATTGCTTGATATTGTCAACTGGCAACCAGTCTAGCCGCGATATAGGTAATGATGACGTAGGGCATATCCTTTCAAAAATGAGTATTAAGATTCAAAATAGAATAAGAGTTATGAGATATGTTTGATTAAGAAATAGACGCCAGAATTCACAATTGTAGTTGTTATTTTGAAACGCCAACATTGATGATGTAGTGCACATCGACTCACACAGAACCCTTTAAATAACGCATACTAGAGGTATCAATTTATATAAACATTATTGTAACAGTTTTTACGATGTCTAAAGATCCCTTTTGTTGATAGTGGAAAATAAAAATAAATCATTTTTATTGTATTCAGCTGGTTTTGGGGACCGACGATTACGCTTCAAGACTGTTTGGCGGCATTTTTCTCGGCGGATGAACTCAAAGGTGATAACATGTACAGCTGCGAGAGATGTAAAAAGTAAGCGTTTAAAAAAAGAAGCGCCATGAATTTAGCTTAAACTGGAAATGTAAATTAAATTGCTCTAATGGAACAAATCAACTGCTCATTTTTAGGCTGCGAAATGGTGTTAAATTTTCCAAAGTTACCGAACTACCAGAAATATTATGCATTCACTTGAAGCGATTACGACATGAATTCATGTTCTCGAGTAAAATCAGTAGCTACGTCTCGTTTCCTATGGAAGGTCTCGATATGGGGCCGTATCTACATAAAGGTGAGCTATTGAACTTATTCCGACACGAAACTTTACTTACTAACACTAACATCTGGAAACACTTGGGGAAAATTGGGAAAAAATTTAAATTATATTTTCCAGTGCAGAAATATGTTCATATCTTCCTCTAATCAAGGAAATATTTGGAAAATGGTTTTTACACGTCGCGTGGCATGGGGCCATACAACTTTCTTCAGCAATTTTTCTTGAAAATTACCTTTATCAACCAGTCACTACCAAAATGTCGAAAAACCCGTATTATGATGGTATCTGTTCATTTTTATGAAGGCTCAACTAAGGAGAATGGAAAAATCACCCAGGAAATCTTGCACTTGATACTCTTCATCCCTTCTGGGACATAAAGCCGTGACAAACTTCTTCTTTATCTTAAGTTCATCGAAGTTTCCTTAACAATTATGTTTTTACAAGATAGGGTTGTCGGCCCTATGCTAAACCCCCAACCTGGGGGACCAGTGGACTGACATTTGTCTATTACCTCTTGACCTCTCTGGCCTGGTTAGACATGCCGGGAGTAAGTTTCTACCAGAATATCCTTTAGGATTCTCGACAAGCACGAGCTACTTCACCACATCAAGGTTCCAGTCCAAGTAGAAATACTTGGGGAAAATTTGAGAATTCATGAAATTGTTGGAATATTGTTGTAATTATAACGTAAACATTTCTATTATATGAATAGATTGCGTATCCGATGTGACTGTTTACGATCTGATAGCGGTGATCTGTCATCACGGTACGGCCGGCGGAGGTCACTACACGTCGTACAGTTTGAACATGATATCCGATCAGTGGTACGAGTTCGACGACCAGTACGTCACGCAGGTCGACGAACCGACCGTCGATAGCTGCGAGGCGTATGTTCTGTTCTACCGTAAACGAAACGACGCGATGATTCCGTTACGTCAGAAAGCGTCGGAACTGATGGAAATGAGAGAGGTACTGACAGCGAGCTTCGGGAAAAACTGATTCCTGCAATTATTTCATGAATTAATGACAAGAATTACAATTTATTAACCATTGATAAAACACTTTATCAAAAATACATCCTCTTTGTGTATTTTTTACTATATCCATGTTGCGACCATTGATAAAACTATATCCATGTTATGACAATAATATGTAGAGCATCCCACGAAGAATAAGTTATTATATAAAGTCTGAAAATGCGCTAGTTGATTCAATGTTTCGACTATATTCTAATAGTCACCTTGAATTATTTATATTATAAATAATAATTTATTACTTAAAAGCACTTTACATTGTCAAAATCTCAAAGCTGTTAAGAATTACTCATCAATCAATTGAAAGCTTCTCAGAATATAAGTCTTTTAACCGCCAACTTTAAAAAATGATTCAATTTTTCGGGTTTCATTTCATTTAAACGTCTGCTGCGTTTTCAGGAGAGCCTCATGCAGTTTTACGTTTCCAAACAATGGATAAATAAGTTCAACACGTTCGCCGAGCCTGGACCGATCAGCAACCACGATTTCCTATGCAGACACGGCGGAGTGCCACCTTCTAAAGTTCAATACGTTGACGAATTGGTGACGCCGCTGACCCAGAACGTCTGGGAATTCCTACACGAAAGGTATTTTAGATTTTCGTTTATTCGAAACATTCGCCGACTATTCGAGTACGCAAAATTTGAATATGTATGTTTTCGGTGTAGATTTGGAGGCGGGCCACCCGTCAATCATCTGTATCCTTGTAAGACGTGCGAGGAGGAAAGCGAAAAATTGCTAAAGCGACAAAAATTCGAAATGGAAACATTCATTAAAGTAAGTGTAACATTGACGCGGAGAATGAGCGAATTAGATTCAACCCTGAGGTGCATTGTATTAATGAATTGTTTCGATAATTTTTCAGTTGAACGACGAATTTCGTAATGAAGCCGACCCTGAAGTGATCTATACTATTAGTATGTCATGGTTTAAGGACTGGGAAAACTTCGTCCGAGGCAAAGATGATGGTGAGTACGATATTTCCGGGGCAGACTCCGCTCAAGTCGGATCCGATGACCTTGAATAACCGTTTAACATATATCATGTTATTTGCAGTCTAATGCGCTTTATTTGGATTGGCTTAATCCGGATTTGGTCTATACGCACGAAATTTGCAGTCCATCTTTTCATTAACGTACAAGAAAATGAATTCTGTTGGTCCCAAATGATCCGAATTCTATTGTACCATCAAAAGATAGCCATATGCCTTTATACAGACAGCCTCTTAGTTTAGATATTTAGTTTTGTGATGTATGTACGGTACTTAAAGTACCGGTACCTCTCTTATATTGTTCTTTGTGAGGGTCCTGGTATGTCCTACTTGAACTCGGATGTTGAAATATTTCTATGACACTTAATAAAGATGATGACTCGGAGATCACTCTTAGGTCTGAAAAATCTTCGCAGTTACAAAAGCTCTGACTTAAGAAGAAAAGGGACAATATTATGGAGTAGAGTCAACCCCTTATATACCGCCCACATCGGTGCAGAAGGATTTTGGCAGTATAGAGAGTATATGGGGGTGTTTTACTATGTATTTGTACAGAGATGTACATTGAGAAAACCTGGCGGTAGGCGGGGTGGCAGCATATGGGAAGGCGGTATCGGGGGTTGACTGTTTATGTGTTGTTAATCTGACAACTAAAATCCAATCTATCTACGTCTGATATTTCAGATGCGCCGGGCCCGATTGATAATTCAAAGATCGCTATGACCAAGAACGGCGTACAGATGCTGAAGTCGACGTCGGATTACGGACAGCTGTCGGTGGAAATGTGGCAGTTCCTGTACGGCATTTACGGGGGCGGCCCCGAACTCGTGTTCAAGGACAACGGATCCGTATCGACGACGACGACGACGACAACAACATCGGCAGACGTTAAAGACGGAGCTGGAGACGCGGCACAGAGATCGGTCGAACCAGTTAAAACTTAAGAACAATCATCCCTTTACCTTTCATCTTCAGGGTTCTCACAGATCGGGGAAAACAACAGAATTTTGACTCTGCTTGAAAGTTGGGGGATTAGAATTTTTGGGTATCTTGTTGTTCTTGCTGATGATCGTAAAGAAACAACCTCCACTGAGGATGTCTTATGATTTAATCTTACAAGGAATTTTTGGTTCATGGGTCTGGGAAATATCAGGGACAGGGTTCTCTGATCTGTAAAACCCTGCATCTCTATTTCTGTTATTTGTGTGTGCGTGTGTTAACTATTGAAGACACAAAGAGTTTCTACATATTTCAAGTGTCAAGAAAATAGTCTATTGACTTGTTAATTTATATCACAAAAACAAAGGAAAGAACGATCAAATTATATCGGTAGATAGAGGTTTACACGATTGTTATTCTACACGCTGAATGGAAACTTAGTCGTTCAATTTTTTGTGTTTTCACAAATGAATATCCATCTAAATCTTGTGTCTGAAGTCAAGCTTCATCGGGTCGAATCGAACAGGGAAAATATCATATCGGTAATGAATGTTTCGTCTGAAAATTGCTGGATATTGGCACAGTTTTTCGTTAAAAAAGACGTGGCATTATATTCACGTATAGGTTAGTGTTGATATAGGCACTGACTGTGATATTATTATTATTATTTACTACAATCATTGATCTATTGTACATATATTCCGTGTTCTGCATTTTAAGTCGATTGGAAATTTCAAAAAGAAGTTCTCGATATACCGTGTAAATTATCACCGTGTTGTAAATGATGAATATATATATATATATATATATATATATGTATGTATGTATGTATGTATGTACGTACGTACGTACGTACGTACGTACATACATACATACATAGACATTTCCAACGTGTCTCTCCGCTGTATTCTTCGGGTATGTTTTGTAAGTTAATACAATGTTAAGTCGATATCTGTAAGTTATTAGATTATTTATGACAAACATGAGAAATAACAATATTTACAAGGCTCAAATTTCGCTGATTGGTTTTCACGAAATCCGTGAATGAATTTCATGAAAAGAAATCCACTTCGTTTATTACTATATTTTGTGTCAATTATATGTAAAATTTTAATCTTGAATCTAATATATATGACAAATATAACTTAGAGGCTTAGATTAGTGATATAGAAATGTGTTTAAAAACTGTTCCATCACGAAACACATCACAATTTCAATAATGTTCAGTAACCAGATATTTATTTTGCCTCATGGATTTACTGTGCTATTCCGAAGCAGTTACTGCATTAGAAGTTATTCCATTCTATTATTTCGAAAAAATGATGTACATGTACATGTATTTTTGAGTTTTTAATGAATTTCTCAGGCAACTGTCGAGTTCATATATCCCCCAGTCCTGTATCGTACCTCGTATTCGATATATTCTTGTAATTTCCCTCGAAGAAAAGCAGCTATTTCAACTATTGTTATACAGAAGAATAAAAACCATGGATCGCTTGTAGGCCTACATATATTATGAGATGATTTACTGGTATTCAATGTTCAAATTACTTGATGCAAGGTGTAACTTTTTGGTAATAGACTTTTTAAAAAGTGAGATAACAGGACAGCCAGATGCAAATTCAATTCACCAATAAACAACAGATTTAACTGAGCCATTATCGTATTTTATTCATTTTTTTGGAATTATACCAGGAAGTTTATATAGATTTGGCTAACGAATGATTTTTGCTACATTTCAACTATGGCTTCACCTGAATTGCAAGAGGCTTTTGACCGACAGGAACAAATCGCTGAAGGAAAACTAGATAAAAAGTTAACTGATTATGGTTGGGTACCTACTGAAGAGTATCGCCATTACACATTGAAGGACTTGAAGAGATTGAAAGATTCTTGCATTAAGTAAGTATACAGGATGTTTGGTTTAATTATATGTAGATGGTAGGTAAAAATTTATTTCAGTAACATAAAAGTAGATGGTAGCTTGTAACATGAAGTATAGTTAGTATCTGCAAAAAGATGTCGTTCCCACACCGGGAATCGAACCCGGGCCGCCTGGGTGAAAGCCAGGAATCCTAACCACTAGACCATATGGGAATGCTGAACGAGACGGTTTTAACAAACTATTTAAATCAATGTTATGTGAACATTTTAGTAAAATTTTATCAGAAACGTTACTATATCCCTTTTATGATGGAAATAATTCACCAATTATTTTTACCGATTATTGGAATCGGTAGTTTTGATGGTTGACGTGGATATCGTTTCGCGTTCTCTCAATAGAACCTCGCTTGCCAGAGTATGCAACCCGGAAGTAAATAAATTTAATTTGCGCGTATCGAAAACCAAACTTCTGCCTACACAGATGTGTAGAGGTAGGTGTACACACATGTAACAAGTTCCAGAGCAGTTTATTCTACCGACCACCGCGTTTGGGGTAACTACAGTTAGTTATTTAGCAATCAGTAACCCGATTCACACAACAATGTCTGAGTCGGCAGAATTAGCAGCGAAATTAGCGCATAGAAACGCTGTAAACGAAGGCGAAGCTGAACAGCGGGCTCCTCAAACTGTCGTCAACAATGTGTACATCGAGTTTAAAGAATTTACCAGGAAACAAATCAAAGATTTCGAAAAAATGTTTAAAAAGTAAGTACTGTTTCTGAAAATGTGATTGATGAAAGGCTGGGATAAAATGTTTTGATTTCTTCAGAGAGCTGATAGGATTGATTGGGCGTGATGACATTTGATTTGTGGACGGGAGTTTTAGGGCAGGGTGGGGTGAGATATGAAATAGAATTTACAATCGATATGCAAAAGAGCTATCGATGTTTTGAAGATACGATAAGCTGTTAAAAATTAATAGAAGGACAGTCCAGTTAGCTACAGGTCAGGAAACAACAGGCCTCTAATGTTAACAATAACGCTAACAATAAGTTTGAATAAATTGATTACACTGATGTCTTAAGTGTCCCTCTTTAATATGATGACTGTTTTTCATTACCATTTGACCTACAGTCTTGAGTAGTAAAAAGGTAATTCCCAGTCAGAGGTAATTCCCGACCTTCAGATGATCTCTGTATTACTTTCAAAGTGAGGAAAGTGCTGAACTACCCGTGGTATAACTTCCTTGTTGACTGGTGTTAGCTGAATGTTTTATACGTGCAAGCATACATTATGTACTGGGGTTGTACAAAACCGGTATAGACCTAATAGTTTTCACTCCAAAATTTTGCCTATTAGTTTGTCTATAAAATCAAACCATGACATATTATGCTAAGTTGTGCTGGTGAAAATACAATAGAATCCACTTAATTCGGATCATTTGGGGCCAATGAAATTAATCATGCTATGAGAAATCCAGGACCCAGTTCCACTTGGTGAGTTTGAGTAGAAGTAAGTTAATTTTATATGAGTTAATAAAAATTCAAATCTTAACTCGGAACTGTGGAACTGGACCCTGATTAGACATCATATTTTATGTTAATCCTTGTATAGTCTGAATACCAGACGTTGTTAGTCCCCTTGTTTGGGGAACAGCGGCGAAATACTAATATTAGACTAATCTTTGTATAGATGAACTGTTAATGATAGGCCTTGACCTATCTGAATAAGACTTGCATGAAAGAAAGATTAAAAGTTTTCTTTTGAAGATAATTTTATGAGTGATTTATCCTGACTGTGTTTTTTAAGCACAGTTCAAGGTTTAGGCATTATTGCTCATTTCCGCGCTTTTTATGGGGTCAAGTGTTGATATCATGATTTTTCTATTTTCATTATGTCGTGACTAATATATAGGCCAGGCTAATCTGATAGAGTTTTAATAGTCTATGTGCTGCTACCTTTTCGCAGCAAGCCCAGCTGCAGAAACAAATACGCGGTCGCTTTACTCTGGTTATTACCTGGTTAATAGGGTCCTGTTCAAACAATCCAATAAAAACACAAATATTATTTAAATATGATTTCGTGAATGATTCATGAATTGCCAGGCTCGATTTCTGATTCAGAGAACTCTAGTTACTGGTGCACACTCGTTGCAGATGTTGGTAAATTGTTATTAAGAAACAATCATTACATCTTGCGAATTTGCTATGATTCCTTGGCTTTGAAATGCTTGGAAAACAGCGTTTGGTTTAATTTTACCAGCAATCTCTAAGTCCTACAGAGTGAATTGAAGAAAAAACCCACAATTATGAAGAAAAACTAAATAACAGATCAGTGGTGTTTCAACTGAATTTTGCATACTGGTATTGGCAATTTTCAAAACTGGTTTTTGTGGTGGCCTATTCTTCATTTGAATTTGAAAGCCTGGGGTGGATTTAGCTTTTGGGAAAAGGGTAATGGAATTTTGGGTTACTACTTATTTGTAGCCTGTAATTGACGAATACGTCAAAAGTAGGGGCCAGAAAACTTTGAAAAATAAGGCGCATTCTGAGCACTTTCCTGGTTGAAATTAGGAATGAAATATGTTCACGATACCTGGCCATTTTCTTTTTTTTGGGGGGGGGAGTAGAAAATTCTTGGGTCAGTCGGCCAGAAAAAATTGGGCGCGCACCCCTTGATCCACCCCTCTGCAAGACACTCGTCTAGGGAAACCTCTTACAGAGCAGTTGATTGTTTTAAGTCGCCGGTCGACGCGGAACTGGTTTTATCGATCGTCTATTTTATAGGTTTCCGTCGAAGAAGGACTGTCCGCTCGGTGCCCAGCCTTCGCGTAGTCCCCGCGCCTCCCCACGGTCCCCGCTATCGCCGTGCGTCGAGGACACCGAATCAGAACTGTTCGAACAGTGGGTATTAGCTGTTACTATATATGGCGTACACCACACTATCAATGTTTTTTCATTTGAAGCGCAGAAATGCTACACATATCTCTCTCTCTCTAATGTCCAGCCCTTGATGTTTGTCCGAAGACCAAATGTTTGATTGTTAAGTCATACCGATATTCATGTATCATTTATATCTATAGTGTAACACCGTCATATATCATCAGAAACTGATTATCATGTATCTGTTCATGTGTTTTAATGTTTATCGTGTCATGCGGGGTGAATATTTCGCTGAAGTTTATGTCATACTTCGTGCCAGGAATTTAGCTCGAAAGATATGTGACATAATTATGCGAATCTTATTGCGTAACTGAATCTTTTATCTGCTCGTTATTGTCAACTGTCTGGGGAATAATTTCCCGTATATCTTCGTGATATAAAAATGATCTGTTTACGTTACTGGTGATAAATGTGAATTTCCGATAATTGTTTTTTATTTTTCAACAGCTGCATAGACAAATCTATTTCCAATAAAAACTTGTGATTAGTTAGTTTTAAGCAATAAGTAAAAGTGGGGATCTAATAATTCATCCCTAAACCTCAAACATAAATCTCTAGAAAAAATTAGAATAGAAAATCTTCGCCCCACCGGCAGCTAAGATTCTATAATCAGAAACTCTATTTTTAAACTCGTATTTGCAGGTATGATGCCGATAATAATAAATATCTGGATTTAATGGAAATGAAGGTATTGATGGAGAAACTGGGGGTACCGCAAACGCATATCGGATTGAAATCGATGATAGCTGAAGTTGATGAAGACAACGATGGCGTAATTAGCTTCCGTGAAGTGAGTATAAAGCCACATTCTAACAACGTTCTAATATGGCCTATATTCCGGAGACTGAGATAAATTTAAAACAGACCAAACCAGAGCTAAAGCTTTTGGGTCAGCTGTTATTCGTGGGTTGTTTGCAAAAGTGATCGACAGGCGATGAAAAACGAAGTTTCGATTCACACTCGTGAAATGGGTCCATTTTAGAATTTTGAACGTGCTTGGGTTGGTTGAAAATTAAATGGACCGATTTTGAACAGAATTTTCACTAGTGTGGACGCTTAGTCCGCTGTAAATTGTAATGCACCGAATTGAGAATATTCTAAATAGCGTAGCGTGAACACGAAGTTGGATTTGACACTGAAAGAGTAAGATTTTATTTTTATTTTTTCAAATGATATTCTTGCAGTTCTTGCTGATATTTCGTAAAGCGCAGCTCGGCGAGTTGGAAGAAGGTTCTGGTTTGTTAAGTTTAGTCAGACTGTCCGAGATTGACGTCGGGGAAGTCGGAGTGAAAGGTGCTAAGAGCTTCTTCGAGTGTAAAGTAAGTAATGAGAATTTTCTAAATACGTAACATGATTTTCATCTATTTGAATCATTGATTAAGTTCGTAAAGATACTTGTTTAGTTATGTTGAGATTGATTTTCAGGATGGAAGGAAATGAAAGATACATGTGTACTTTGGATGTACTCTAGCCCTTTCATAATGATATGATATGTCCTTGATGAGTAATATAATAACAACAACAAAATCAGCTCGAGAATCACAGATATCAGATATATTGTTGACCAATGAAATTACCTCATTTAAGCTATAGTACTCAGGGTCCGATCTAAGCACTTGTCCGAATGCCCGGGACAAGTATATTCTCATTATTGCAAGTAGGTTATCATAATCACTTGTCCACCGGGCTCGGGGAATTTTATGTCTTAAAACTTTTTTCCAACTCAATGCAAAGGGTGATAGCGCCACCAATACGGACTGCCTATGTAGGGCGAGTTGATTTTGTAGGGGGCAAGCGATATGCTTGTCCCGCAGACAAGTGGCTTTTATTCCTTAAGTCAAACCCTGAGTACTTGTGGAATATTGTAATGCAGATGTCAGAAAATGTGCCGAGTAAAAAGCTTATATGATTCTGCAAGGTTTGGTCATTTCCTATAACTCTATATGTTGCATTTTACAGATAAAAGATCAAACCGATTCGAATAAATTCGAAAATGAAATCAAACAGGAACAAGAGGAACGTCGGAGAGAAGAGGAAGAGGCGAAGGCTCGGAAAGAGGCGTTCAAACAAAAAGCGGCGAATTTCGATGGCTTATAAACCTGACTGACATAGCTCAATATTTCTAACAACGGACGTTTCTCTCTATATACTTGATTCAGTTTTAAACTGTCGTCTACGATAGATTCTAGTTCCAATTAATCGAAATACGGGTTATAGGCCTAACGTTCGTTACCGGAAGTGGGTAACCTTTTTCATGTCAACCAACTACATTTCAATGAAAATCTGTCGGTTCAATTTTCCAGTATGCATTTTCTCAAAAACTATACACGCACTCACCTTTTCCAAGATTTCCCAATTTTTTGAGAAAATGCTTACTGGAAACTTGAACCGACGGATTTTCATTGAAATGTAGTTGGCTGACGCGAAAACTGATACCTACTTCCGGTAACGAACGTTAGGCCTATAACCCGTATTAATCGACCCTTCTTGGAAGTTGGTGAAACTTGAATTCGCTGGCTCTGTCAAAATTTTCGTCGCTCGCGATACGCGGTATTTTTAAAACCTTTATTATTTTGACCTTTTCAGTGCTGACCAATCAATAATACTCTATAGTCTATATAATTTGAAAATTTTGAAAAATTACACCATAATGTGTTGGATAACGGGAATACCGTTATAGTGCGTCGGCGCGGTGTATCGTTAGTTACTAATATTTCACTATGTTTGGCAGGTGCTGCCATCTTTCAATAGAGATAAAAACTAATTTCTAATTACACACATACACCGCAGTGCGACGTACTAGCAAAACTCATCACCGATTCATACACCGCACTGCAGTGTAGATGCACTGAAAGGGTTAATTTGACCAAACTGCACCTAATTCTAGAATCCTAGCGAGTTTATTTGAGTTGCTGCAGCCAAACTATGAAAGAGACAGTGAAATCAGTGGGGTTACCTAATTATAACAGTATCAGGGTTTGTAGTGAGGCCGACATAGTGCTTACTATCTGAAAATATTTGAATATGCCTCGATTAGTACTTAGTTTTCAGGTAAAATTCTGAAAGTGCTGAAAAGTACTTTAAATCTTTAGGACTCAATGTCATCGCATGAAATTTCTACTGGAAAACTTTGTCGAAAATGCATTTTCTTATTTCATGGCTTAAGCATCATCGATTTTAGAAGAATGCCAGGAACTCTGTCTTTGGATACAGGAATAAGCGCTGGAAAGTGTGTTGGCTTATGCCATTGTCTGACTGCTACAAATCCTGAATATAATAAATCATTTTATGTAGTTTAGTTCTGAGTGTTTAGGCTCAACAAAAATGATACCTTGTTTCTCCGCAGTGGCCGTTTCATTTCCGTGAAATGCAATAAAATTTTTTATCAGTTCATTTCTATAGCCGCCGGGTCTGTTATGGTAAAATTGATCACGATTTAAAAAGAAGTAATGTACAGGGTAGATAGGCGGCCAGCCGGGTCACATTTTAAACAAAGCGGAGAGGAGAAACAGGGTATCAATTCTTTTAGCCTCAAGTAGAATAAGATAAAATGGGTGTAATGTGTATTTTATTCGACATCACTTATGTGCCAGGTGTAATGATGCACCACAGATGACTGCATGAATGAATGAATGAATGAATGACTGCTGATAAAAGTTGTTACGTTTGATGAATTTATATAATTGTGAATGTATTGTACGTACGATGTTGATGAAGTGGCTTTTAACATTAAAGAAAATAATAGAAGAAGAACTGCAAATGAAAATCCTTCGGTGCCAATGAACAGTATTGTTTTTTTTTCTCTATTATTTCAATAACTCACTTAAATCACGCGTCGTCGCAATTGTTTCGTCTTCGTCTCAGTTTCTTTGAACGAAATCGCAGCGCACCGTCAGTTAGAACAAATATTATTATCATCAGGGTCACTCGATAGTTATGCAATCATTATACTATGTACTTAATTGATTTATGATGTTGACAAAATTTAAAATACCTTACATTTTTCATTATCATTCGTTCAGCTTAATATGCTATGTGTACTTAAAGAATTGTTTTACTTGTTCGACTTTTAGTAAAAACTATCGACAAATCCTGTAGCAATAAACGGTTTTGATGGAAATTTCTAAATCGGTGATAGAATATATATCTTAAAAACCGAGAACAGGTTTTACATCTATTAAGTTTAGGAATTGTGTTTTAATCCGACGTCCAATAGTTAAGCCTTAAATGAGGCTAAATTCGTGTAAATGTTCGTAATTTGTTGCTGATTTATATATCTTGATTTTAGCTCGTTTTTGTTTTCAAAATGATATTTTATGTTTAGCGTGAAGTTTGTTTGTCCGGGTTTGAAATTTCCGCACATGTTCTCTCCTCCTATATGAACGCTTGTTTTTTTCTGTTGCAGAAAGCCATGAGAAAGTATTTGAGATACTTCTAGAAGTCATGACAGTTTGATTTTTCAGAAATTGTTAGAATAATGAGCTGAATCATTTCACGTATAATCTAGATTCCAAATATGATGATCCAGGGGCGGCTAACTTTTGGGAAAAAGGGTTGCGCACTTCTTACCTAGGTCACTACTTACATATGGGGTGGGCCGGGGTCTGGGTATGCTCCTTCAGAAAATTTAGAAA
The DNA here is from genome assembly GCF_964204645.1 of Tubulanus polymorphus. Lineage (NCBI taxonomy): Eukaryota > Metazoa > Nemertea > Palaeonemertea > Tubulaniformes > Tubulanidae > Tubulanus > Tubulanus polymorphus. The sequence goes on along the minus strand of NC_134031.1, from coordinate 15,835,738 downwards.
AATTACATGCATTCTGAGCACTTTCCTGGTTGAAATAAGTAACGAAATATGTTCACAATTTCACCATTTTCTAAACATAAAGTCTTGGGTAGAAAATTCCAAGGTCACTCTGCCGAAAAACGCGCAACCCCCTCCCCCTGGATCCGCCGCTGTAGTATCCATGACTTTTCTCTGCAAGCCTCTAAGCAGCCTTCAGTGAACAATGACACGGGATTTTGAATGAGTGCGTTTAGTTTCGATTTTATTGTATTAATGGCATATTTTATATATATTTATACATTATTGAATTGGTAGAATAAGGCTTGTGCTGTATCGAGTAAGAGAATAATGTACTAAAATAACTACGAAAAAACCGCTATATTTTAGTGACGCAATAGATAAAAATGCATTGTATTTATGTTTCCGAATGCACTTGAAAAGGCAGGGACAATTTTTGCTCAATTAGATTTGTAGAAGCGGTTGAATGATAAGACTGATATGTTGAGGATTTGTGTCCATTTTTCGTGTACTTAATCATGGAATATTCGTGTATACGTTCACGATTCACTTTAAGTCCTGTTTATTTTCTGAATTTCATAGTGAAATGTTTTTTTTTGTACTTGAACTTACTAAATATCGTTGCTATTAATCAAATAAAGTGATAATATCCAAGAATGAATTTGTCATTTCGAGTTGTTGATCTTATACGGATTCAGTGTAAGGACTACCTAGTCAGCTGTCTGTGGTTTAGTTTCACGACGGATATTTTCACAAACCACATAAGCCAACATCCGATTATAAAAAGCTTACAACCAACGATTAGGTAACAACTAACTATGGACTACAATGATACTGTAGTCTCAGGATACGGACTAGTTTAGCGAGGAACATTTTACATATTTGTATAGATGGCGCAATAGTTGTCAAGTTGACACGTAACTAAAGCTGTCCGGCTTTCGGTTGTTCAAGGTTGCAAGAAATATTCATAGATGGCGAAATGGGGTTTCTAGAAAGTACTGCCCTAGATTTCTTGATCGCTCCGGTGACCAAGTTTTTCCCATTCTTTGTCCTGCATTCCGATGATTTATTTGTCAACCACATTGATCGAAATATCCTGGATTGCATCCTGGTTGCGTCCTAGACACAATTTTTTTAAAGGTTTCCATAAAAAGATTAGATTATGAACACAAAGAGATAAAATCGGTAGTTAGCCCATAGAATCTAATGTATTTTTTCATTGTTTAGACAATTGATATATATCAGACGACGCAAAATGTAAACCCGCAGGGTCGACTAGGTTGCAATGAAATTTTCTCAATGAACTTGTTGTACATGTCTATTTTCGGCGCGCGATCACGATTACATTTTAGGATATTGAAACAGGTTATAATTGCAAAATGAATATACGTAATGTAGTACAATACTCGGTAACCAAACAGTTTGACTCACACTCGCCATCTGATCGATCTTATCCAGGCCCCAAAAAGCTGCACGTGATCTCGCGCACGTGACTTTTCAATTTATTGAACTCGATGTGAACCGTGAAAATGACCAGGAAACGTTCAAAACGTTGACAAATATTAATCTGAGTTATTTGTATTTGTTTATTTGGGTCATTGTAATAATATCAATGTTTACATCGGGCACATTTATCCGGATATCATTTTCTTGGGCACGGCCATGATTGGCTCCGGCGTATATTATAGTTTTATGATTTTCATAAATGACATAAAGATCAATTTTTGATACGAAGATTAATGATTGAAAGATTAGATTTTTTCTTGATCGAATAACGTGGCGATCGATTTAATGCGACGCCGTTATTATTTTTAGCATCAAGGAAAAATGTTCTACATATTTTATCTTCAGCTGCAGTCGCTGCACTGGAAATACCACCATCTATCAACTATTTTCAGCTTCGTTTTACTGGCACGATTCCCAGCTGCACGAACAGAGCATAACCCGTACACGTGATCACCATTACACTCCACTCCGCACTACCATCTGTCACGCTTTACTTCGAAGATTATATATGCATGTTTCTGTTGTCACAAACACGGTTTTTTCATATATACATATAGCATGCGTACACCTGAATTCTGAATAAATGAATCCGATATTTTCGATATTGCAATATGAACATTCGAATAAATTGTAAAATATAGGGGCCTTATCTGTCCAACTAGGTCAAAATTTAGTCCCTAAATCAGAGATCACAAAAAGTTTATTCAAAACGATTCTTTTTAAGCGTTTCTACGGTTAAATCAAAGTCCGTATTTGGTGATCGTTTAAAAAGTGAAGCCAATGGGAATTTCCAAAATCTAGCAGGAAAACATATCTGAAATATGCCATTTTTCGAATAGGTCATTCTAATTTTCGAATAAAGAACAAAATCGTAAATTTTTGTAATTGAAACGAAAAACAGAAACCACGCATGCAGTTTCACTAAAAGGTGAAGGTTGGTATATTTTTTGCCACCCAGACGCCTTAACCACTGCACTGATTTGATCTCATTGAAATAATACTCACTGAAATACAAATATATACATGTAAATGTCCAAACGACACCGTTTAGAATTGATAATCAGAGCTCATTATTGATCCGGTAAGATACACGTGAAATGGGGTTAAAGTGATCTCATTTCGTTTTTGTCGGGAATACGACACGCGTTATCCTTGAAAATAAGCGTTGCTTTACATGTCGAAGGATGCTTTACATCACGAAGGAGGAAACCATGCTGGAAAATCTGATCTATAACGCTCAGAAATAACTTTACATGGCTCGATAACTCCAAAATGCGCAGGTTTGGAACCGACCTAGGTGGTTGGGTTGGGAATGCACCATTTCAGGGGCGGATTTAGGGGGATGAAGACGAAGATTGTAAAACCCTGCAAATTCGAAACTCATCGTTTTGGATGGCATATTTTCGGATGTTTCCCTTGAAAACTATCGAACACCGAGGCGAGGTTGGGACTCTGCTCTTAACTGCTTTACCTGAAAATGCCTTCTCTCTTCTCCTGGACCCCAGCTTTACAAAATTCCTAGTATGATTTGCCCCTGCATTTCATCATTGTTAACTCCTCGGAAGATGTGACCCCAGCAACACGTAACTCAATGTATTGTCAGGTTTTGTTTTTAAAACTCAAACCAAAAAAGTACGAGAATGACCAAAGAACTTAAACAACTCTAACATAATTAATTTATATTTTTCATATTTTATTCGAATTCAGCGCGTCGAAATTATATCGAACTTTAACGTAGAAATTTATCATTAAATTATCTATACAAAACACTCGTACTAATGTAAAAAGCATTCTTTTCACGGAAAAAAATCATTCGATCAAATACACTTTTCACAACGGCAATTTCAATCATGGAAGTCACCGAAAAACCGGACACCCGGAAGCCAATCTTTCAACTATTTGGAAATTTCTTATCGAATTTCTTTTTGATGGCAGTTTATACTTAGTTTGACAAATGAGAGCTTGTTTCGATCGAAAATCCACCTTCAATCTACAAAACTGAGACTTTATACATGTTGCACATGTATAATAAGATCTCATCTGCTGCAAAAAGCATCTATTCGACATCGCTATACTAACGACATATTTTGGCAAACTTATCTACAAAAATCAAAATCTACACTATATATAAAAATATCTTTCGTTGCATTTACAAACATATATATATATATATATATATATACTAGATTCATTTCTGAAATCTATCATATCTACAACGCGTTTATTCTTGTCGCCGATAATATTCTAGAGCACCACAGAATAATCATATCACTACGTGGCACTAGCACAGTTGTAAATCTTTAGCACTGGTCCTATACTCGGTTACCGTTGATCGGCTATAGAAACGAATCGAACTTACAGGGCTTCCAGTGGTAAGTCCGGGACAATAATAAGTACTACGAGGGATTTTTCAGCAATTATAGACCCAAAAGAAGGACATTTAGACTGAGAAAGAAGTACTTTCCAGTAAAATGAGGACCATCCATCAGGAAGCATTTTCGCAAATTCCTTCACTAAGAAAACTTAATTAGCCAATGGATCCTTAGCCATGTAGACCAGTCATATCATATTCCCCAGGGTAAATCCATAACAATTTCATGTACATTCAATCTTACTGACAATTGAATTACCAGATATTATAAAGAGTCCTGAAGCGTCAAAAAGAAGGAGAAAGATGATGTTTGTCCAAACTTTTTCCAAAAGGATTTGGAAGGACTGCTGGAAACCTTGACTTAGTTCGGTCTAAAAATATCAACTGTGACTATTGCAAGGGGCCTTTCTTATTCATATTCCATGTGCCTAAAATAATTGCGGTCGTTGACAATGTTGCAATTCGACCGACTTTCTAATGACAAAACGGCACTCAGAATGTATGATATGTACAATAGAACGCTATATACATGATTGACACTATACTAAACCCGTTCGATTAAGCACAGCAGACAACTCTGCATTTCAGCAAAATGACCACATCTTGTAAATCCTATTATTTCACAAGACTTACTGCCCTCTATATCCACACATACAACACACATAATACACTTATAAACTTATCAGTCGAAACTTAAAAAATGCAAGATTGGCATAAATACCATTTTAATGATGTCATGTTGAATGTTGGTGATGAAAAGTGCTTCCTTCATAATAGTCTTGAAATGATCGTGAAAACCAAACTTAATTTGAGCGTAACTTTTAATTCATTCACTCATTCATTCATTGAATGACTTCGAATCAAAGTCGGGAATAAATTTAGAATCATTCAATATATCAAACGTGCTAGGTTAAACTATTTGAGGATTTCTTACAACGTCGTTCTCATTTTACGGAAACGGAAGGTCACGCGAAATTCGGCAAATAAACAGCGCAGTGGTCTTTGGTTTGAAAGTGTCACGGTAGCAGAGCGTGCACAGCTCTGGCCTACACTCGAACAACCACAGAGTCCACGCAGATAAACAAGTCGAACACTGGTGCAGTTAAAACTAGTTTTAAACGTCGATGATCGCGATAAAGCGCAATCATCGAGGTCGGTGAAAATGAGAACGTCGTCATTAGACAAGACTAATCATAATTTCTGCTTCATTGTCATAAAGCTATAAATTTTCCCCGGGGGGGGGGGGGGGGACCTTTCAATAAACATGTATGTACATCGTTATGGAGCCTAATTTGAGGCAAACGATAGAATAGATATTTTTCGTAAATATACAGCCGCAATTGTGGTTTCTTTCCAAAAATACTCGATCCTATAAAGACCGAATATATGAATTCGATGAAATACTCTCGAAATAACCGGGACCATTTGACAAAGCACATTACGGTTCTTAGAAGATTAGATACTTTCGAATAGCACAGCAGTCAGTGTTAGCACGATACTAGTATACATTATTACAACACAAATTACTCGAAAAAGCAATGTACGCCACGTTTTTCATTTTCACAATAACATTACAAAATACAGAAAAATAGCTGCCTACAATTATAATAGGGTTCTCTTGTTTTTCACACCATCATCACAATAATTCTATCACAGTTGGCCGGAACATTACTAGTAAGACTTAACGACATTTTTTACAAACGACTTTTGCATTGAATATCGTCGAATATTCGGGAAGATATCATCGTTTAAATGGCAAACATATGAATAATCGGGACATGAAGCAGCGCAGCTTTAACACCATTCATTCGTTCATTCATCAACTAAGGAAACTCATAAATACCGGTACACAGTTTCAAAAATAGATTCCGCGAAAAAAGTTTTCATTTTGTCGCAATATCCTGAGCGAACCTTTCGAAATCAAGGATTCAAAATAAGATTGATTGTTTTAGTCGTACTTCATCTTTAAGATCGTTTCGATAAATCGATCGATCGTCGTCTAATAGTCGTCGTCGTCGTCATCGTCGCCGCCGTGACCGTGAGACAATAAATACACGACCGCTTCGTAAGTCGACATCATTATAGCCGTGTTCGGAATCTGACGCACGAGCTGCGTGAATAATCCGCGATAGAGACCGCGGTAGCCCTCTTCGACGAAAACCGTTCGCAACGTTTGCAGAAATCCCTTGTATTTGTTGCCCTCCTCGCGTAGCCGAGTGCGCACCACTTCTGTAAAATACGAATTCGGAATAAACGGTGAGTCATACGCAGTAAACACAGTAGAGATAAAAGAGTTAATATAAACTAATTAGACATCACAATTTTCAATAATTAAGCCGCTTCTTATTTTCATCATTTCGAAGTTTAAGGAATCAGAAATACTATCGAGGGTCGTAGAAAGGACTTAGAACAGATTTCGTACCCTAGCGTATTTTTGAACATTATTTTCATATTCCATACAAATTCTGACGGTCATAACTGATAGTATTATTATGACAAAATTCAAGGTTCAATTTTCGGACTGATTGTATTTAACAATTGGTGACCCATCATTTACTGAGTTGAACTTTGCCTGGTTCTATATAGATACCAGTACGTCATAGAAAGGCCAATAGTAATTCCACAGGTTATCCATTTGTCTACTAACCATAACTACACATTCGATAATTATGAAATAAGTAACATAAGTGAAGTTTCGAATAGGTTAATGTTTAATGCTCAATGGGATGCCACATCAAATGTCTGGAAATAGTGGAGAATTTCAAAATAGCAATGTTGGATAATGGGATCTAAACTTTGTTTACTCAATGGCTGTAGTTAGTTCATAGCCCTCAAAACAATGATTTCGACACAAATGATTAATACGCATTTTATCGTCGTGCCTACCATTAAAGTTGCCCATTACAAAATACATCAATAAAATACATGTATCAGAAATTTCATGAAATTTCTGAGTAAAGTAGTGCACATGCATTACCACAATGCTAAATATTTTCCAAATATTACGAGTAACTTAGGCAAGAAAACTGCCACAGAGTGGTCATTTTAACTTAACTTGCTTTTCCCCTGACATGTGCGTCGTTTTCCCTAACTGTCATATGTAAGACATAGACATGAACTGTTTGATATTATTTATCTCAAATTCCCCTGACTTTTCGAGTCTTTTTTTTAAATACAAAATTCCCTGCCTTTTCGCTAAGAAAAGAAAATTCCCGACTTCTAGATAAGTGGCCACCCTATGTCAGTGGTAGCGAAACAACCCCAGTTTTATAAAATTCTGTGCTAACGTACCGTGAGGATATGCGAGCGACGACGCGCACGTTTTTGACACGGCTCCCGCCAACATGAACTGCGCGAAGTCGCCGACCGTTTTATCGTCGTCCGGATTCGTGCCGCGCAACGACATCAACTTCGCCTTCACCGCTTCGTAAAGTACTAAATGCACAACGGTCTCTGATATTCCGAAATACGACGCGCTGATGCCCTTGTAAAATCCGCGCACGCCCATCGTCTGATAAATGTCCTTCACGCACTGGAATGTCGTCAGCTTACCGTCGGCCCTGTAAGACGCAACATAAGACCGGTTCAGTCGTCTGAAAGCGATAATAGAAAAAAGATGGCGACACGTGAACGAAAAATAAACGAAACAAAATCTCAACAAACCGAAGGAACAAAGCGCAGGGCACAGAAACTTAAGGTCAAATCAAACTTTTGTTTTAATCATCTTTTCAACGAGGACAACAATTCAAACTTAGCCGTTTTGGGCCAAAAAAAAGAAATTTCATGAAGCAGCACGCAGAACAACATTCAAAATTAATCAATTAGCTTCTGCTCAGGCTTCATTGCCCAGGATCCAGCTCCACAGTTCTGAGTTAGAGTTAAAATTAGTTCACTTTCAATGAGTTAACTACAAACCCTCAAACTTTAACTAACAACTGGAACTGGATCCAGGGGTATCAAAAATTTAACGAAAACAACTTAAAACGTAAAATTTTTTTCTTGAAAAATGAAATTCAAACGGGGTTAAAATACTCACTTTTGATCGAGTTGTAACCTGGTTTTAACGAACCAGATCGGATTCGTGCAAGTACAGGCCGAAAAACCTGAAAACCAACGCAAAAAAAAGTCTCAACATTAGAATCAAACGAAATATTTGTCACAATTCAACCTCTGAATTAAATTGTGAATTATTTAAAATGTTCAAGGCAAGCGAGGAGGATGATTGAACTTACCAGCGAAAGAAGCAGCGAAGATATGAACAAGAGGCGTTTCAGGAGTCATCAGGTTACTGTTATTACACAATTTTTTTGCTTGCGCGTATGAATAGAAATAGATCGCCCTAAAAAAATACCAGGAAAATTTTTTTATCGGTATCAATAACTCATTTCGTAGAAATTCTGATTGACGGACGGCTTTAACGTGACATATGGTGCATCTACAGGAACTAATCAAAACGGTCTTAGCTCGCGCTGTTAAAGCCGCCGGTGTCTAATCGTAATTAATCAAATCGCGATAAAGTCTGCGTAGGAGGCAACCGATGATTTAACTAAGCTGCTTACCTGGATGGGGCGACCCCGATTAAATTAGGTCCGAGGCCTTTGAATAACGCTCGGGCACCTTCGACTTGTATGATATGTCTATAAAAAAAGAGAATTGTTCGTTGAGTTTTTATTTATTCAACTTTAGTCAAACGATCAATTTTGGATTTTATGAACCGAAAAATTTAGGACTCGACTAAATTTCGCAGCAGATCAGGGTCAAGCCTGCAAAAAATGGTCCTTGACACCCAAAGGGCAATAGCTCAATTGATTTCGAAGCGTTTTGAGAGTACTAGAGAACCTTGAGAGTAATGGACGAGTATTGGCATAAAATATCGCAAGAATCCCTAGGCCCTATATGAGATATAGTCCCTGGAAAACGAGGGTAGATAGTACCAAGCTACTCCCAGGCAACAGCTCAATTGATTTTCCCGAGATATTTCCGATAAATTTAAACGGGGACGAAATTTAACAGCCGACCTTACCGTAAACAGTGTATGAGGCCGACACTCTGTCTGACAGGATTAAGAGTAGCGTGTACGGCATGACTAGAACACGTGCTGAGGTTGACTACATTTCTCGGTACGTTAGCGACTGCAGGAACGTAGACGTTCGAATTGAAACTCGCCACCGACGACTGCAATCGCGTTTTCACAACTTCTAACGGACTGGTCATTATCGCCCCGACAGTGCCACCAACACTGAAACATAAGAAAACAAGGTTAAACTACGCAATGAATCGCGCGAGACAGTTAAAATAAAAATCCGACAATCACGAGCTCGAAACGAATTATCTAAACAATTTCGATTATTTTATTGAAAAATTTATTGAAAATCCCGAATTTTCTGATTACGCTAAAAACCATTATCAAGGAATGAGGAATTTTTTTTGAAACATAAGAAACATTGCATTTGATGGGTTTTCAAGATTCTGTTTAATGAGGGATATCATTTTGAGTTTGACTTTGTAGCGAGAATATCAGTCCCTAGATTTTTGCCACCGAAACCTGGAACTGTGAAGTGGCCCAGGGTAAATTTTTAGTCGTGTTACATAACTGGCTCATCTGTGGATTCTTCAGAAGTGACAGACACTCTATTATTGACGCCCAGCAATCTTGATTGTCACCTCATGAACTGACATATATTCTACGAATAATCTTTCACGAATTTCAAACTGACGACGGGGAAAAAACACAAGACACAGGGACGAGAGGAAGGGGGGCAACCTTACTTTATTCTGAATTGAATTGACTGACATAGCTTTTTAATCAAAAAAAAGAAGAGATATAATGAAATGCCACTGTCGGCACTGATCGATCCTTACCCGCCGGCGATAAGATGGACACACGTTCCGTCCAGAATCATCTTCACCGAAACAACCAGTACTTTTCATCGAAATAATCACAATAACAAACACACTGGGCGCACCATCGACTTGAGAGCCACGCAAGAGATATATGTTATGTATGGTGAATGTATTTTTGTATAGGTGAGCCACGGCTATCACGTGTAATCGTTTACAAACACGGCTCGTCGTGTCGACGTAACGCGGCCGCTGATTGGACAATTCTGGGGAAATGAGGCCATCGTCGTGTAATGAACTCGATGATTGGTTACCGGTGTCGAGGAAATCATGCCGTGTTCACGCGTACACGTGAAACCGGCATGGACGCCCATTGAACGCTGAATCGAGTCGTGATCGGCTGATTCGACCTTGACGCGCATTAAGAGTGCGAGGAAACTTTTCCGCGAAGGCTATGTTGACGATTTTATTCCAGCAAGTGCGGTAGTTCAAAAGTACGGATTAATCACCTTTTCGTTTTAACCCAAAACGTGATCAACACTAACTTTGAACTCGATAGCGGGAATCTTTTATTTCTACCAAGAAAATAATGAAGTCTTAGTTAACTTTGACTTATCCAATTTTAAGGGCATTGCATCGACTACGTTTATAATTTCTTTAATTTGTCAGTCTAAATAAATTAGCTCATACGATGACTTCAAGTCAAAATACCGATGTTTTAGTAATAGAGAAGGAACGTGTCACGTCATATTCGAAAATAAAGCATATTCCTGCTCGTGGTCGGTAGGTGATTGATCAAATTGATGGATCCTACCCAACTCCAGCGATATGTCGGAGGATCTATAACCCACCAGAGGCACGGTGTTAGGCTAACGCATAAAGCACTTTTCATCACTGGCTTTGCTCCATAAGGTGCACATTTTAGTGAAGTGTACCTATGATAGACCGCAATTTACTCCACTGCTCCATCTCACGAGTGTGAGGGACCCGCTGTGCACTGGATTAATTTGTCGACCAAAATAAAAACTATTTAAAACATTTGTTTTATAGAATTAACCAAATTGAGAATCATTTCTATCTAAAGAAAAGTACAGTTTAAAGTCTTATAAAATGAAGACAATAATTTCATTTGACGACCAGTAAATCGGCGATTTCGACCGTCTAGTGCTGCCCCTGCTTTAAACAATAGCGGGAGAAATGCGAACTATCACAATACTCGCTTACCAGAGTCTTTGAACGACTATAGAGGACACACTATTTACCGATTTGCGGGCCGGATTCCGAGATAATTGTCAAATAACACAGAAACTACTTCACTGGCAATATTTCGATAAAAGAACTAGTTTCGAAAGGGTTGTTTGTATCAGGGTATCTTGTCAATGTTTTTCGATGATGAATATTCGGTCCGAAAAAATCCGTATATCGCACGAAATTCAGACAACCCGGATAGCTGCTCTCTAGAATCTCCGCACCCCAAAATCGCTGAAATTCCCCTCTTTTTCTCGATGAAAACGCCGCAAGCCTCTTTGAAACGACCGATAGACATTAAACTATTGAGTCTGGGTTAATTGTTATTTACAAATATAACCAATATTTATTAGCACCGTTTCGACAAGAATATATCTTTATATAATATTCGTATATTAGGCAGAGAATGAATATATGGAAATTTACCAAGGCCTCCAAATATCTTGATTTAATACGTTAGCAATCGGCTGAGGTCTCGGTTTTACTGTTGATAATAGTCCGTAACCACCGGAATATGAATTAAATAGAGAAGTGTTACAGTTCGTGTCAACGAATATCGGCGCTGACAATCTGCGACCACTTTCGTTTGAAATGTTTGAATTATGTCCTGAGTTCTGATAAACATTTCGATTTATTTGCTGTACTTCGAGTTGAGACGACGCGCTGATATCATAATTCCGACTTTCACTGAAAGATGGCGCCCGCGTCGCCGATGTGGCATGGCTGGCGGAAGCGCACGTTATTTTGTTGGATAAATGTTCTACGACACGAGGTCTGAGTCCTTGGTCTATTCCTTCGACCGAAGCCATGTAACGACTGACTTCACTGACGCATTCGCTATATCCAACTTGATACTTGTCCATCACGGTAGCGTCACGAACTGCTGAGGCTGCCAATAGCTGGCGCTGTCGTTGCTTCAAGTGGACGACCGCCAATTCCAGGATATCGGCCTTCTCTAATTTACTGTCACGCGGGATCTACAAAAAAATTAACGTTTATTAGACACTGATTACCGAGAGATTATCTACTGTTTTAATTATGTGAATTTGTTTTGAGTCATGCAGCAGTCAAAATGGCTTTGATAATTACCTGTTGACCGAAAGTTACTTCCAATAATGTTTTCAGTTCGTTCAGACTGGAATTAATTCTGGCGCGGCGTTTTTTCTCTATTGCGACTTTCATCAACTAAAATAGTCGAAAAACGAAAAATTAATTATTAAACAACACATTTAACGCAAACATATTGAACAAGGAAAAATAAATTCAGAAGTATATATAAACCATTCATCATTAAAACGGTTAATAATTTGATCATTTACCTTTCGTTCGGTTGGTCTGCTACCGTGGTCGAATTCATGAGTTTTCGTCATTTTCAACTAATATTTCTGTTTTCTGAGGAGCGATGTGTCTTGTGCGAGATCTGAGATCAGACTGATGAACTCCATCGACCATCGGGGCGTTTTATACGCATTCCCGGCACCAGGCGAGCACGTGTGAAAACACCGCCCGTCGATAGGCGAACAATAGGTCAATTACCTGAACGCGTGTCCGCCTGATCGGTTGCTATCGGACGAGTCGGTTTCCGGGCGCATTCCGATAGTGAGTAGCAACACGTATCTGGGCATCGCCAGGTGTAATTACGTTATCGGGTGAAGTGTGCAAAGGCACGCGAGTGCTCGCGCGCGCTCGCGGTATCTGGGCGGAATATTCTATTCGAGGCTCTCACTCGACATATTGACCGACTTTCAATTTCTCTCCAGAAAATCTCGATGGTCCGTCTTTCATACGACAGATATGTACACGCTATTGGCACGTGTTAGAAAAACGATTTCTTAACATTTTACCGAATAGAAATTCCATTTCGCATCCGAAACACGAAACGTAATAGTGAATTAGAAAATCATTAAAAGTTTGGGAAAGTAATTCCATCGAGTATTTAGCTCCGATGCACGTATTTCACATGGTATATCAGAAATTAACCATGTATCGAATTATTATGCAGATATGTAGATCCTCGATTGAGCTCTGATCTCCAGTGGTGTCGCTTGGCAGGACTACCGGGTGTATACCTCCTCGGCCTATACGCCGAGAAGGAATTTTCTGGCGTCGGATTCGAAACAAATAACCCCCATGCTGAGAATGAAATGTCGTCGAAGGAAAAACGATCGTAGGGGCTACGCCGGCCACGGCGCGGATTTGATTAAAAATGGCAGAGCACCAGAGAGAGCGTATAGGCACGCGGATATTTGCATAAACTCCGGGTAGTTACGGGCGGAGTGTCGGAAGTTATCTCACAGCTTCACATACTTTTGATTTAGAACAACCACTGATATATAAACATCTTCCAGATGTGAGCCTTAGTAACCAGAACAACAGCCGTTTTAATACGGCTCCGAGATATTCCGACTTTTCTCATTAGTCCGAGCCTCGTATAGTTACTGAATCTCATTACCCAGTACCCCTTCTAGAAAGTTATTTCAAGCTCTCTCCCATCACTTCGACATTTGACTTCATTTGTTTCTCGCGATTGTTCTGCTCGTTCAGGAGTATAAAAATTATTTCCCATTTATCAGCCCCCTGACAGTCGCCTGGTGTTTTTACGAATACACGGGCGAAAACATGGTTTTCAATCGTCTGGTAAGTTAGTTTCAAATTTTGTTTGCGCTTTAAAAAATGTTGAAATGTAAATCGGTGGTAAGAAAATATTACGAAAACAATTCATTCAATTAATGGAGATATAATAAAATAATAAATTCGTGAATTCGTAGAAAATACTTTGAAACGTACTTGTGGATAATAAGAAACAATTTAGAATTCTAATAACAAACTTGTTTCGATAATGAAGGATAAAAGAAATGAGTAAATGGAAGAATTGTTGCAAATTATTTCAGAGAAAATAGAATTCGGCGATTGCGTTGAACGAAATTATTATCTACGCTTCGATCTGATTTTCGTGAGAAAGTAAAGATTGTTTTTTCTCCGATCACGCTCTCGCCGAAATGTCGTAATCTCGGGTTACGAAAATTAACCCACTGGAATTTATATATACTTCTATTGAATGAAATTCGATTTATTTTACGCAGTTTGTCGCGTATTTCTATAACGGCAATAAAGCGCTCATCGAAAGCGTCTTATCTTATCTGAATTATTACCTTTCCGATAAATCGCTAAACAATCGACGTTTTATTACCTCGCTGACATTTCGATGAGTTTTCGTAGCTTTCGATAATTCAAGGTCACGATTTTGCGCCGAATTTTTTCTATGTATATTCGCGGGAAAAATCGATCTTATTTTCGAATATAATTTGACCGTTGAATCGCGCGCGATTTTTGGCGCGTATTTTTCTAGTCAGCAAAATTAGCGCGTACGCAATTTCATCGATAAACCGCGAACTTCTAAAATGAAATTGTTGATATTCTACTTATCAATTTAGAAATATTGTAATTTCTAATTATCTTTATTAGAATTTGGAGGTCGGTTAGGTTGGTTTAGTTGGAAGTCGCTTTTTCATTGTGTTCCATTGCACTCTGAAAAACGAAGTCCCGGGCGTTTTATAGTTTATGGGGCCCGACGGTTGTGTAGTCGAGACTTAAAAGCTAAATTGGTCTTAAATCTTAAGATAACTGGTCTTAGATTGTGAGATTGGCAATGAATAGAACCAAAACGAGCTTCGGGTTGGTCTTAAATCTAAACCCTGACTACTGAACCGGCCTACACGGTTTCATCTCCACAAGATAACAGCCGAAACTTTGCAATTTTAATAACTTTTCAACTTTTGAATTTCTAGTCTTTCTTTTAGAATTCCTATCGATTGTTTTTATTTATATGTAATCCTTTTACGAGAGGCAAGCATCAGAATAATTTCGGTTAAACGAATTTATCCCCCTCTTTCTGTTTTTATCACGAAGCGGTAATTTTCTCTAATTTAGTGATTAACACAAATCGTTTCCCGGCGCAATTAATTCGCGCCCGATTTTTCCGCGTCCCTCTTATGACATAACCCTGGAAATACTGTGCGTATTTATCCGTGCGTTAAAGAATTAAATAATTGGCCGGCGGTATAATTACTGATAAATCGCTTATCACCAACGAACTTCGAATTCTCACTTATATCGTTCGCAAAATGAGTGTTTTGTTCGGAAAGCGCGATCAAGGCTTGCGACACTGCACGACCGAACGTGACACTTTAGTGACTAATACGTGTGGCTATTTTTATCTAAATTTGACATATGTGTATTTAAGATATTGCCATTACGCGAGCGGTCGATTGTGTGTATTTTCGGCGGTATCAATTTTTATATCTCGTTGAATACCTCGATAAATACTATAGAAAAGTTCGCTTTGACTCGGCTTAGTGAGAAACACCGACGTCTTGAATTCCCACGTAACTGTGTACATAGGCACTGACAAAAGTGTGCTCTATGCCTGGGCGCGTTCTGTAAGTCGAAAAAGGCGTGGCTTTCCCACTGAACGCGGCGCGTGTCGATGTTCTTGATTGACACGTCGCAGTACTATAGAACATGCGATAACTTGTGGAATGTCGGAGTCCGAAGTACGAAAGCACGTGCGCCTCGTAATTGGACGAACACGCCGATGACGTCACCGGGGAGACGTCGGCGATCGATTCTAATGGTCGATGTTCACTTTTGATAATGAAATTTGAAGCATCGCGTCAGAAAGCGAACTCGCCGACCGATAATTATCTGGCGTAATTTCGACGACATCTTCGATTTCGGATTGTAGAAATTCAAACCAACACTGAAAACATGGCCGAACAATTCATCGAAAAAGCGAAAGCCTCTTCCACAGAAGGACGCAGGGTGAGACATGAATTAGAGATTAACGTGAATAGATAAAATTTTGAAGTTTTGAAAATTTAGGATCTGGACATTTTAATGTGCGTTAAAGAATTACAAAGTTTTATATAATACAACTTATTTCTCACTTAAAGGTAACAATGAAATTAACAATATAAATGCCGAATTAACATCAATAGATAACGTTTGAAATAGTCTTTGAAAACGCAATCAATTTCGCAATTGCAACGACTGTGTTCGATAACGTTTTGAAGTGATTAAAGTATGAGATTAAGAACAATTCTACTCAAATGAATAAATCGAAACATTTTGCGATCTTAAATATTTTCGATGCGTTTTATGTAAGAACAATAGAACACTAATCTTCGAGGCGTTCTAATTATCGAAAAGGGTCACGAGAAAAAGAGCGCGCAAAATAATGTAGCACCGTTTGTTAAAAAAACTCGGCGCGGGAAAACACCAAAAACATCTTTTTATGTATCGAACAATCTGCGCGCGCGCGCGCGGCCGTGGGAATTATTGTCACAATCGAATATCCCCGAATTTACGTAAAAACTGAACAAAACGGTTTTCTGGAATGCTTTGAAATTTCAGAACGCGCGGAAAGCTATTCAAAGTTATTGAATGTCGACTCGAGTAGCGAAATTGCCCGCATTTTCGACTCGTCGTTGACTTTATTTGTCCCCCGTAGAATAATCATTTTTCATCTCTTGAAAGTTTTTAAGCGCGCCGATCTCGTTTTCGGCGTGTCTAAACGACGCTTGAAATGTGTTTGATTTGCGCAGGTGCGTGACGTACGGTGCTTCGTTTGAAGTTTTTCTCACAGGCATTCTTTTATTACGTTTTCAGAGTTCGAAGCCGATTATGGAAAAAAGACGACGGGCCAGGATCAATTCGAGTTTGGCCGAGCTGAAAGCGTTACTGATCGACGTTCTGAAAAGCGAGGTATGTGCGTTTTCAATATGGCCGCCATACGACTATAGCGGAGTCAATCACCAAGTGTGCGCGCGCATTCGGAATACCGCAGGTGGGGGGATCCTTTCGAGAATGTAAGGGACACGTATTTCGAATAAGATTGAGTGGCTTTTTCTGATACTCATGTTCGGCCCTCGGTAGATATTCAATATTGCCGCGGAGGTTTTTAAATGTCGTTTTTACGAGGACGCACGGCTAGACAGTACAACGGAAATCATTCTAGTAAACAGTTCCCACGATATTCACTGACTCATTGCAGTATGGTGGTTTAATTATATATGATTCATACGAAGTTTAGTAGTATCCGGAATAAAAAAAGAAGACAAAAACAAAACAAAAGATATTTCCGCATTTCGTTTATAAATAAAATGCGTTTTCTTATATATTCTCTTGCAAGTGATTTTATGAGCGTTTATAATTTTGTCATTTTCGACGGCTTTCTTACAGGGCACTCATCATTCTAAAATGGAAAAGGCTGATATTTTAGAAATGACGGTGAAGCATCTTCGACAAATACAACGACAACAATTTGCGGGTACGATTTATTGCGCTGAATCGTCTTTTTTTTCGTTGCAGCATATTTTTATTCTTAACGTAAAAATGATTTTGAAATTCAATATTTTTCATTGATATACAGTTGCCGCAACGGTGGATCCCACAGTAATCAACAAATATCAAGTTGGTTTCAACGAATGCGCAACAGAAGTGGCTCGATATCTCAGCAGTATCGAATGTCTGGACGTCGAACTCCGAGCGCGAGTCCTCGGGCATCTTGCGAATTGCCTACAGATGCAGAACATGCACCGGGCCGAAAACTGCAGCCCACCGCACGTTAAAAATGGCATGTTTGCGCGAGCCGGAATATGCGCCGAAAACGTGAAAACATCAGCGATGAATTGGAAACAGATAATCAATAATCAGAAAAATGTATTCAACAACAACGTTTCGGAAATACCGCCGCCGAAATCTACAAATACTACGAACATAGTTATTGGCGGCCCTAACCACAGCACTACGGTGGTGGCATCCTCGTCCGCCCAGGCAATCGGAGGTATTCAACTACTTCCAAGCCGTTTGCCAACCGGTGAAGTTGCATTTATTATTCCGAGTGGCATAATATCGTCAGCCTCGTCCGAGCAACAAGCAGCCGCGGTAGTGCCTAGTTACGTCATACCTGTTTACACGTCACAGCCCACAGCCGTGACGTCACCATCTGCCACGACCGCCGAACCGCTCGTAAAACTGCCGCATCCGGAAAACGATAAAGCTGATACCGTATTGGACAGTTCGGACGCGAAACCGCCGCTGGAAATAAAACCGGCGTCTGCGCCTCTTGGTGGCTGTGTGGCGCTCGATATGACTATGAAAAGGCCGAACGAATCGGTGAAATTAGAGCCAACAGAAGATGTCTGGCGACCTTGGTAGATGCATCGGACGTTTCTTCTGCAATAAACGATCTGTGATTAAACACTGAACAATTTGCCTTCTTCCGAGTGTGAAAGCGAAACGTTCAACTCATACGCTGTGTGCAATTTAATCGTAATATTTCGTCTGAAAATTATTGATGATACTAAAGTAGTGATATAGAGTTTTTAGCAAAGACATTAGAATCTGAGTATTCGAGTATAGCGTTCAATTTTTTGTACATAAAAGTCACCGAAAACCATGATAGATATTCTTAGATTATATAAATACATGTTAAAGTAATTATATCACAACTGGATTTCTTTTTATTCGTGTCGGGTATAATTTCCGACTTTTCTTAAAACACCTGTGATCTCGGTAAGATATACCCGAATGTAGTAGGGGGCTGTGAACGAGTTCCGTTTGTCGTTCTCATTCGTTTTTTTTTTGTTTTGTTTTTCGAGCCGGGGACTTGAGAAGGTAATAATTCTATTGTACACACACACACACACAACACACACCAGCGCGCGGCGGCTGTCGGATTTTTGGAGACAAGCCAGAACTGTAACGGCAGCGAGTCGTCTGTCGTGGGAATTATTTTACTACACGACGACGATAAGGACTAGGCCGAGATAAGAGTCGCCGTGTTTCCTCCCCGAGATTAGCCAATTATACGCGTACTCTATAGTATCTTATCGACAATGTCAATTCAGCCTAGATATTCTTGCTGAATGAAAAGGAAATAAACTTATTGTTAATACACGTATATATCTTCATATTTGATAATAAAGCACCCGGCAACCCCCATCTATGAACTATTTTCGTCCCAGATTCGATATGCGATTGAAATTTAGCTTTTTCTTCGTAGTGACTGATTCCATTTTATTGTGTATAGATCTGTTAAACAGGAACCGACGCACCAGTGCTGGAATGCGCGCGCGTGGTGGCGGTTTTGTTCGGCGGTGTGTATTGTTCGTATCTGGCACAAGTTCAGACCGCAACCGAGGCGCGCGCCCGGCTGTGCGCCGAGCGCGGTCGGGCAGTCACCGGGAACATAGCGTAACTATGTGCTTAGTGTTTGCGTCGAGTGACAACACTTTCCTCGCTTTAATCCTAAACGCTTAGATTTTAACACGGTCTGTAATTTACACACAACACACACACACACATACATACATATATATATATATATATATATATATATATATATATATATATATATATATATATATATATATATATATATATATATATATATATATATATATGTATATATATATATATATATATATATATATATATATATATATATATATATATATATATATATATATATATATATATATATATATATATATATATATATATATATATATATATATATATATACCGATTGCAGCACTTGTTGACGATGTGTGACCGACTTTGAGCTATGGGCCACCGCCTTAGCAAGTAAAACATTTTCAATCGACGTCGCTTTCAAGAATAGGAATATTTCTGTAATAAATTAAAAACCCTCTAGATCTAAGATTAGACTCGTATTTCATTTATCAAGACTCATCGAAACGTCGTGTATTTTGATTTTAATTCTTGATATACAAATATATTCGATTTTATCTTTTTAATTCTGTATATTATATGTAGTGGGTTTTAAACTTATTTTTTGTTCTCCACGAACGAGTGCGGCTATCCTACCAAAAGATTTATGCAATCTATAGATCCATTGTGTAATCATCACTTAATTACACGTTTGAAATCAATTCGGTGGATTCGACTGAATGGCGACAGTATAGCGCGCTCTCTTTCAGCGCGCTAATCTTGATTTCGGCACATCAAAATTCGCAACACGTGCCAGGAGGCTATCGGTGAAAACATTGTACCTGACAACCGCGAGAATTTTCAAATCGGGAGATTGCTTTCAGAAAATATGCACGTATTATGATTATTATATGTACGTCTACAAGGGTGGAATCATGTCATATCGAAGCTAGTCTCGATTTGGATGAGTCACTTAGGGCGTCAATAAAAATCATAACTATTCCCAGCCTATCGTCGAAAGATTTTCTGTATAGTTGCGGCATTTTGGTAGCAGGAAATAAATGCGCGCATGTGAGACACACGGTCAGAGCAGCCGAGATAGCAGCCGACATCTCGGCTGCAGTTTTCGTTAGCGGTGAATAGAGTTTTAAAAAGCGGTAACCGTCTAAATGTCACGCGAGAAGAACGTTTTAATCTCATGGAATCCGGAGACGCTAATACGTGATGACCTGCATGCACGGACGCATTGTAGGCCTGTACTAGTGTCACGTCGCTAACAAGCAATATTGCACTTGACAAAACCGCAGACTATACTTTGAATTCAAAACGTTTGTGAAATTCTTCGAAAGATCAGATTCCGGGCTAGTCACCGAGAAAAAGTGACTTTGATTCCTCAGACGTGTAGAATATAAATAAGCGAGGAAGCTAAAACTATCATAGAGCTTTTACTTAGATCATTCATTTACCGGAATTGATATCTATAATGCGTTAAACGGTACAAGTTTATTATGTTCAATTGTTCAATGATCGTGTATTTAGTAGTACTGTGAAATTCTCACGACCGAATCACTGACAGGGTCTATTGATCTATGATTGTTTCGATCACCTCGTTGACACGCGAGACGCCCCCACAGATCACAAACTGACGGATTTCGCAACATCAAGAAACCATAAAATTCTTATCGCGAATATTGTCTTTATGTCAAGACGCGCACGACGCATATCAGTCTTAATAGTTCGCGGTGCATTTCTGAAAAAAAAAACAATGAAGAAAGGGAAAGGTCCGATCAAATCGATGCAGCGCCGATATTGTCATTTCTGAAATCTCTCCGAAAAAAAAGTTGACCTCGTCTCTGAAGCCACGACTAAATAAGGATGAATATATGATAGAATAGTGACTACCGTGTATATACGTACTTATTTGTTGTATGGGCAAACATTAAAGCAGTTAAAAAGCGACATTGAAGTCTTGTTTTATGAGGAGAACTTTACGGCGGTTTTATCAGCGTTTCGTCGCTTTTCTCACGACGGCTCGTGTTTTGATGCGTTCGATCGCGGGTCGTGACCCGTTCGAAGATCGTGGGAATCCATAATCGATGAAAGGCGCAGGCGGTCTGTCATTCAGAACTTGTTCACGTCCGTTATAGACGAGATTGCTGACATATGATATATTTATGGCGCGAGAGGAATTTCCAGCCGAACGAAATTACTGGTTTTTTTATTTATGTGTTTCGTGCGGCGCGTGTGACAAACACACTTCCTCGCCTGCGAATGGTTATGAAAGCGCCATCTATATTACCCGACAGGACCCGGTTCCACAGCTCAATGGTCGATTGAGTTATTTTCCAATTCAAAATCGTAGTCAACTTTTGAACTTAAGAACTGTGGAACGGAATCCTGATTTGTAACAACTAACAACTACACTACACAAAAGCGCAATCCTTTTGATTTTCCCACCACATATCGATATTGCAACACTGATTGGTATTCAGCGAATACCGCCGTGGATTTTTTACGACGTTGAATGGAATCTTGTTGATGAAGCTAGTTAGTCGAATAAAGGTCATGGGAAGCGATCGCTTTCATGATTTACCAAACAAACACTCGTGGCTGACGGTTTCGTGGTCGCCGAGAAGTCTATTGTTTCTAACGACGCCATTACTGTCTCTGTACACCTGACGACCCAGGTTCGAGTCTGTTACCCCTTTTTGAATATTTGCTAGGGCTGTGAAAATACGATATCCAGTTTTTATTAATCCACAATAGCCTCACTCTACGAGTTACTTCATTTGTCTTAGCATTATCACGCACATTCGTTAGCAGGACAAATGTGAGAGAAAAAGCGCGGAATCTTTTAATCAAAAACAATACGATTAGTGAGAATTTTTATCTAATTTATGCATTTGAGTTTCAGTACCTGTGCGCCATCTAGCGGAATGCGCAGGACTATGCAACGTGAAGCGCAGTTTCACGTTCGCCGTATAACGGGAATCGGTCTCGTGATGATGCCGGTGATGTTCTCGTAGCGATGATGTAAGTGTTTTCACGTAGCGAACGTTCCACGTTATGAGTCGATGCGGTATAAAACAGATGTGCTCGCAACACAGGAAAACACAATTGGACACAACGTTTCCAGAAGCGAGTCGAAAGGCGCGAGAAAACCTATCAGATTTACGTGAGTGATTATACTGAAAAATATGGCATCAACGACTGAAAAAACAGGTAAAATTGTCATTTCACTTTTGTGTTTAGCTCATTTAACAGCCGTTCTCTCGGTCTTTTAGCATTAGATGCGATGGGGTCCTCACAAGCTTTACACTCTAATGAAATCTCATTGAAAATCGTAATTTTCACCATTGAATAGTCGACGCATGACTGTAAGATAGATAGTAACAGTCGATAATGAATAATAAGATAAAAGCCACACGATGATGGTCTCTACTGTCCGAATGGTTTTGAATTTAAATCGTGTTTGAATCTAGGCCTAGTGGCTTTATATACCTTTAACAAGGTCACCAATTTATAGCGGTTTTAATCTTGAATCAATGGGTGTTTTTTTTAATATTTGTAAATACAGCGGAACCTCGTAAGCGAACTTCACGGGACCAGAAAATCTGTTCGTTATAACCAAAATACATAAAAAAACATTCTCTTTATGTATTTTTGTTATAATCGATAGTTCGTTATATCCAGTATGAAGTTGATTAAATTTTCTAACTACTTGTAATGAAATTCTATATTTTTTTGTATCTGAGTTCGTATTAATTAACGAGGTTCGACTGTAGGCGGTTTTCTTTATTATTCTATTGAAAAATAAATTTTTTCATAACGGTTGAATTTTTTTGCCAGAATGCATGTGCGGTGACGGACAGTGCGTGTGCTGCAAAGGCGCCAAATGTAACGCGTGTTCATGCGGTGAAGGAGTCGATTGTTCGTGCGCCGCCGGTAAATGTAACTGCGGTGAAAAAGCAGCCGGCAGCACCGGCGGCCAACAGTGCAAATGCAACGAAGGAGCCAAATGTACGTGCATCGGTGACCAGTGCAAATGTGACGGCGACCCGAAAAAGTGCCGCGGAGTGAAATGCTCGTGCGGTCGTGATGCCGGTGATTGTAAATGCTGTAACGTGGCTAAATGCGGTACTAAGTGATTTCGCATCATTACCACCCCTAGCCCATATCCCGCACGTTCTTTCACAGATAAATGTAAATAGCTTATTCAAAAACGAGTGATTTTGTGTTCAGCCTTACAGAGTTTATCCAATGATTGTGATGACATTTTATTTACCGTAGAGAGCGTAGTGCAGAAGCCTTTATTCCGTAACTACTTATATTTTCCATTTTTTCATTGTACATGTAGTAATTAAAGGTTAATGGAAATGCGTAAGATATTTCTGTAGACTTTTATTTCCTGTAATTCGTGTGGTCAGCCCAGCAGCCAGGTAGAAGTCCATCTAGTCAGTGAACCTGTCCGTGGTTTAGTTTCGCGATCGGATATTTTCACAAACCACAAAGGCTTTTGTTCGTTGGTATAAGCCGATCCGATTACAAAAGCTTACCACCAACGATAAGCCAACGATCTAGAGTTCATCAGGATCCGAGGATCATTTCGCCCAGCATTTATTGAACAACTAACAATGAGGCAAACAATTTATATATACATGTACATACAATTCCTTACATTTATTTAAAATCATATTTCAGGAATAATCTATAATAGAAACACAATATCTCAGCAAATACTTCCATCACTGTAAAACGCATCTTCCCCCCGGCAGGGATTCGAACCTGGCATTAAGATTGCCCGGTTCGTGCCATGGCTGAGTGAAGCGATGCCATCAGGTTCGAATCCCTGCCGAGGGAAGATGCGTAAAATGATTCTTATTTATGCTCCTGACCGCTAGAGGAAACTGCGTCCTTATGATTTTGAGTTACCGGTCACAGTTATTACGTTTTGATTCAATCCATACATATCAAATGAGACCAAATACATATCGTAAATAAACCATTTTAACAACTGATTTAAATCATTTCATTTTTTAGCTCCATTTCAAAAGGTTCCAAACCTTGAGTTCGGCACTTCTAAAAGTCAATCGAATCACACTAAAATAATCGCGCTAAATGCAGTTAGGAAAAATAATTCTAACATGATCGAACATCATAACGTACAATGAAAAGTGAAATCAGGATTAGACAGGTACCAGAATCTATTATCTGGAACCTTCCCTCGGCAGACATTCAATACACTCATCAGGTCTATTCTTTGCATGTTTTAACATACATATAGCGTTCAGGACTTCACTTATGTTTTCTACAGTATAACTCGTTTAAATCGACATGCTTACAAAAATTGATCACTTAGACTTCACACTAGAACGGTAAATGTCCAGACTGCAAATTGTCTCTAGAACACACGTTCGAAATGTTGGTCGGCGTTATGCACCGGTTGTTTGGCTTGTTGTTGCTGATGAGAATGCGCCGGTCCGCGTCTCCTCGGCGGCGCCAGGTATTCGTACATCGACGACGTGTGCTGCGACATCATGCGCGCGAGATCCGCCGGCATCGGATCCATCCAGAAGAAATCGTGATTCAACGCCTCGTCGGTGTTCAAGCGTTTATTCGGATCGAGGCAGAGAAGTTTGTCGAGCAAGTCCAACGCGTATTGGTCGCGTATGTACGGTTTCAAACGCTCTTTCACTTTACGCTTGTGGCCTTTCGGCAGTTCGAGTTTACCGAAAAATTCCAACTTCTCCACGCCGGGCCAGACGTCCGTGCCGATCGACCCGCATAGTTGACTGACCAAATGGAGCTGGTGTTGCTCGGTGGTTCCTTGCATGATTGGACTGCGCGTCCACATTTCAGCCATGATGCACCCGGCGCCCCACATGTCAATCGACGGCCCGTAGTTGCGCTCACCGAGCAGTAACTCGGGCGGCCGATACCACAGCGTCACCACACGGTTTGTGTAACGATTTGGCTGGCCTTTGTTCGCGAGGCTGAACGCGCGCGCCAGCCCGAAGTCGGCCAGTTTCAAAACGCCGTTTTTTGTCATGAGAATGTTCGCTGCTTTCATGTCGCGATGTAAGATCTTGTTACTGTGTATGAAGTATAGTCCGTTCATTAATTGTTGGATGACTTTTTTTATTTCGCCGAGCGAGAATTTCACGTTGACGTTGCTGAGTAATCCGGCTAAATCGTGCTCGCAAAATTCGAACACCAAATGAAACGTCGATTTGTATCGATTGTACGGAGTGGCTGAAAAAGAAATCATCATCATCATCATCATTACGGTCATCAGATTTGGGTGAGGAGCCATTGTTGACTTAAAGGATGGGCTAGATGCAAAATTGTATAGTTACCTAGCTAATTAAAATTGTATGGTTACCTAGCTTATTACAATATTTGGTTTTTACTAAACTAACATTCAGATAAAGTCAATTATCTAAATGCAAGATTTTTTTCAGAGAAAGAAACTGAATCATCTAAATCTAAAAAAAAACAGAAATTTAGTTTTTAAAATTCGAAGTTTGTTTAAGCAAATCGTCCTTCATGTTTATCAAAGTAAAAGTAAATTGTAATGAATTTTCGGATGGAGGCACCTAAGACCTATTGGTGTCTGGCTCATTTAATGTTTGATAGTAGAAGCTTTTGAAGTAGATTTGATTACTGCCTATTCTAAAGGTTCTCACCTTTTGTGCGACATATTTCAATAAGTTTCACGACGTTCTCGTGGTTGAGCAGTTGAAGAATTTTTATCTCCCTCAAAGCCGTTATTGGGAACTGAAAGAAAACAGAAACAACACTCATTAGTCCTAAAAATACACAATTAAATCACTTTGTTTAAAGCGCGTTTGGATCAAACCTACCCCTTCTTTTTCATTTTCCATCAAAACTTTCTTGAGAGCCGTCAATCTTTTAGTAGTTTTACATCTAGCTTTCCACACTTCACTGTATAAGTCAGGAAGAAATTTCAATATGAAGTCAAGAATAATGTTTCATTTATTCTGTCCATTTTTTATCCGCGGAAAAGGGGACGACTGAATGACGACAAACTTGAAATGATAGATTAATGATTGCGATAGGCCTATTTCAAACTCGTCATTTAATGTTACATGTTCTAACTGATCTAAAGAACATTTAACGCCCATCTTTTTTTCAGATGGGCTAGCTAGGTGCAAATCAAACTATGGCTACATGAGAAACATTCTTAACAACCCTCGGTCGGTCACCTAACACCAAACGAGCCGGACACCAATTTTAGGCCTACACATGCCTCTATTCATCCGTGATATTGATTATGATGATGATGATGATGATGATGATGATGATGATGATGATGATGATGAATGATCTGGGGATGATATTGACCATTATTGAGTAATTGATGAAGACAAGAAACTAGAAAGAGAAGTAGGTAGTGACCTACCCAAACGTTCCTTGGCCGATTTTCGCGATTTTTTCATACACAGTCACATCTCTGCAATAAGGGAAATCACAATCCTCTAATTTACTAGCTATATTGCTACTCATGATTGACAAATTCACTGAAAAGTTCAAATTATTTCGTCATTTTAATTCATCACTACGTCCATAAATCGCTCGGTGCACCGCCTACCGGCGATCGATTTTAACAGATGGCTCTGAGATATTTTCGGAGCTACCCCTCTCAAGGTCGTAGACCAAAAGAGAAATTTAATGCGAAAAATTTGAGCGAAATGTTTTATTTGATAGGTTTAGGATTAGGAGATGTCGATGATATCACGGTGAAGGGTTTAAACGTAGTGAAGGGAGCCAGTAGAGTGTATTTAGAAGCGTATACGTCAATTCTTACCGTCGGAAAAGAAGCTTTGGTAAAAAATCTTTCATTGACTTTTCCCCATCGGCATCATATGCATCATTCGGTTTCGGCTTCAGTTGAGTATGTTCAGAGCCTGTCTTCCATAAATCTGTTCCGAAACTCCTTCTTCCTGAGAACAGTTGTTGACTGAACAACTGCAGCCAGGAGATGATCCATGGGATATGTTCTGCTGCATCAGTCCTTTATGCACCACCTATTTGCACCGCCCTGCAATGTTATACACGCAATCGCGGTCCAGATGCAGTAACAAATGTAGATGTCGATGCGTCGACATATGCTTGCTTTGAAATCTCAACTTCTCACCACTTAACAGATTCACTAAAGATAGGAATCAATATCGTTGTAGGAGGAATTTTACGGCAGAGAAGTGATTCTGGCGGACAGAGATATGGTTGAACAAGATTCGGGTATTTAAATAAAGGCAGAAATTTCTTAATGAGTTTTGCTAGATCCTTGTGAACTTATCTCTTAATTCTTCTTGCTTCTTTCTTTGAATATTTCAGACACCTTGCTAGATAATGCCGATAAAGAAGATGTAGCTTTCTTGGTAGTCGGAGATCCTTTAGGGTATGTCTGATAAGAAATTGAAATAAGAGATGGCTTAACTAGTTAACTGAGTATGAAGTTGTTTGCTCATTTTTGTAGGGCTACTACTCATTCAGATCTAATAATCAGAGCTACAGAGAAAAATATCAAATACAAAGTCATTCATAATGCGTCTATAATGAATGCAGTTGGATGTTGCGGTTTGCAGGTAGGCCACATCTCAAGGTAGACTAATTGTACATAGTTGACCAAATAATATGATTTCTATTCTTTTCATTCCGCATTCATATTTTCAAGTTATACAATTTCGGAGAAACAGTGTCGATCGTATTTTGGGAAGAGAATTGGAAGCCGGAAAGTTTTTACGATAAGATCATGAAAAACAAATCGTCAGGCATGCACACGCTATGTCTATTGGGTAGGTATGAAAATAGGTGAATCATTGCAAATTCAAAATGTGCAGTTGAAGTTCATTTAACAAATAATTCTTTAATTCAGACATCAAAGTGAAAGAACAGACTGTAGAAAATATGATGAGGTTTGTATGAATAATAACGGGTGTAGGGACCAGTTCCGTTCTATATTTCTATGATAGTTTTCATTTTTTTTCCTTTCAGGGGTCGGAAGATCTACGAACCGCCGCGATATTTGACAGTAAATCGAGCGTCCGAACAACTGCTAGAAATCATACGAAATAGAAAACAATCCGGTGATGAGAAAGGTAAGTATGAGACGCGAACATTTGTTCTCTACTCGACAACATTGAAAAGCATAAAACTAATAGAAGTAAAATGTTAAGTAAAACCTACCAACACAAACACCTATCAGCAAGGAACGCTTTCTCCATGGAATTTCTTAAAAAAAGGCTAAAAATCAGGGGGAAGTCAGGGAAATTTGTTAAGAACGCTAATTAGATCGCGCTTAAAATCAAACAGTTTCTTAGGTATGATTCTTAGCAGATCAGGTCAGGGAAAACAACGTGCATGTCGGGGAATAAATAGTCAGGGCAAAAGCAAGTCAAATAAAACCTGCTCTACTGTACGAATTGGGATTAAAAGATAATGATGATTTAGATGATGCCATGAATTATCCAATGGCGAGTTTAAGCAACTTTGACTGTTATATAAGGAAATTTTTTTTTTCAGTGCTCGATGAAAATACGGCATGTATCGGTTTAGCGAGAGTTGGAACCGACGCTCAAAAATTATGTGCCGGGACTTTAGAACAGATGCAACATGTAGATATCGGCGGACCATTACATTCACTAGTCATAGCTGGAGATTTACATCCATTAGAAACTGATATGATGAAATTATTCGCCGTAAATTCGGAATTTCTAAGTTTAATAAAAGATAAATGATAGATCAAAATGATGTTTATTGTTGGAGTAGTTTTCGAATGCGGATCAATTGAACCTGGCTTTCGTCAAGCATAATTTTGTGTTTCCATAGTGTACGTTAATGTTAATCAGTAAAACGGATTCGAACCGATGGCAAAATTGGAGCGCTCCTATAAAGGGAGCGCTCCAGTTATTTCGAACTCCGAGATTCATTCGGCTCCACAATTTTGACATTTCTATGTTTTTTACAACAAATCTCGGTTTAATTTCTCCTTATTTTGACTCAATTAGGTCATCGAAATGGATTTAAATTCTTACAGACCTACCAGGAATATCGACGGACTTCCCGAACAATTCGTCAAATCGTTGAGGATGTTATTCGACATTTTGGACGAGAAAAATACGGGATTCATTAAGCTGACCGATATCCAGCTGTACTGGCACGGGAATGAGGAAGGTCTACCGGAGGGCGTGCTCGATTCTCTCAGACAAATCACCCCTAGAAGCGGCAAGCTGAGCTTCGATCGTTTCGTCACCGGGTTAAAAATCGCCCTTCTGAAAACGAATTATATACGAAACGAAAAAAGCCCAGTGAAAAAATCTCGACCGAAGAGTTATAGTTCGGATTCGGAAGGCGCGCCAAATAACCCGAAGAAGGCGGCTGCGGAAAGCGGGGAACAGCGGCAGCCGAGTAGTAATCAGTTACGTAGTTCTCCGCGTAAAAACCCGACAGCGACAGCGACTGTGCATCCGCAGCAAGGGCAACCGGGTCCTACCGAGCCTCAGAGAGCAACGTCTACGAATAATCATCAACCGGTTTATAGATCAGAGAAGAAGTTCGTTTTACAGGGATTTCCGAGATCTGATCAGCAGCAGCACCAGCAGCAGCTACCTCAGAGAGAACCAACTATCATTAAACGCCAAAGGACGCAAAGCGACCCAACAATCCTTGATTCATCAGGTAGGGCCTACTAATAGTCTGAATAATAGTTGTTGTTACGGGTTCCCCTACAACGAACAACGGCTAGGTACTAGACTGGAGCCTACTCTATACGACCTGTAGTTAGTTGCCTAATCGTTGGTGGTAAGCTTTTACAAACCGATGGGCTTAAATATCCAGGGTCCAGTTCCAGAGTTCTGATTTGACTTTGACTCAAATTGAGTTAACTCATCGAAAATGAACTTACTTTTACTCAGAGTAACTCCAACTCACGACTGGAACTGGGTCCAGGTTACTGACAGCTTACTGACTAAATCCATACAATAGATTGAAACTTTGTGAAAGTAAGATCGTTAGAGTTTTTGGTCCTTGTTCGCAATGCTTTACCTACTGATTTAAAGACGATAGAAAATCTTAATTGTATTTTCAGTGCTCTCAAGACTTATCTTTTTAAGCATAGCCTTTATGGCTTATCAAGTTATATTCAAAATGTTACATGGGCCTACCTGTATTTTAATGGATAAAATTTACTTTTATCGCCTTAAGGATTGTAAATGTACTTTCTAAAGTACCTAAGTGCCTTAGAGTAATATCCAACACTGTGTAGGGCAGAAAAATAGCAATGATATCAATAATTTCAGTTTGTTTTGAACTTACTTTCAGAAATACGCAATGCATCCGGAAATTTCGACATCAATTTCCCACTGCCCGGAGATCGATATCTTCAAAATAAACTGCCGTCAAAGTTCTTCCCGACGCCGGCACCGTTACGAGCGAGCCAGGACGATAACGCGATCCGACGCGGCGGGGCACACCGTTCGCCGACGAAAATATCCGGATCGGGGCCGGCTGCGGCGGATTCGACGAAGTTTCAACGTAACAGCGTCAGCGATATTCCGTACGGTACCGGTTCGAGCCGGTTTCAACAACCAAATTACAGCAACACGGCTCCGGGCCAAACCTTCGAGAATGTTCACGGTCGGACTAACAGCGTTTTGTCGACCGGTAGCGCTAGGAATTTCACTCAAACGCAGCAGCAGCAGCAGCAACAGGATCGTTCTGTATTCAGGGATCGGAGCCAATCCGAATTAACGACAGCTCAGGATTATAAACGCAGCAGTTATCACGAAAATATATCGCCGCCTCCTTCGAAACCGGACGCGACTAACATCCGACAATCGCGAAGTGACTCGCAACTGCGAGGCAGCGGACGAACTACGACCGAAAACAAACCGAATTATCGGCAACACTCGGCAGGGAATATACGAGCGGCGAATACAAGTCCCGTCCGACCCGAGAATAGTCAGAGTACGAGTCCCGTTCATAAAGTCGCGTATAAGAAGATGAGAGAGCCACGGCGGCATACGTTACAAAATGGCGTCGACTTTAATTTCGTAAGTAGAGTGAACGGTGAAACTCACTTACCCAGTAATCGTCATCGGATTAGTCGAAGTTATCATTTTGATAATGCAGGCGTGGATCCAGTGGGGGGTTTGGGGGGTCCGAACCCCCCTTTTCTGATCAAGTGCGCCCTTTTGAAAATCACGTGTGAAAAGTTCCACCCGACACCGATCAGATGACAATAGTCCACATCACTTCTTAAAGCAGTAATATGCAGTATTTGCGGCCTTCCACGAGTAATGAAGTGGCTATAATAATAATGATATATGACATATTTTCTTATATGACGCGGATCTATAAGATAATTGCTGCGCTTCGCAATATAGGCCTATAACACAGTACAGAGAAATTGTTAAAATAACCGAGTATATGAGATGAACCCCCCGTCCAGCCTGGATCTGCCCCTGTAATGATCATTCCAACAAATACGAATTAAGTGAGTTTGACTGTAGTTTAGCGATCTTCGTATTCAATCGACTGTAAAAACCTCACCTTACTCAGTGTTTTCAATAAGAGCCAGGTCCCAGGTCCCAGAACCGTCTGTCGTTTGTAAAGGACCCGCCTGTTTTTTCAAACCAGCTTTCCGGGACTGTGACATATTATTCCTGTTTTTCAAAGGGACCTGGCTTGTTAATTTCTTATTGAAAACACTGTTACTGAGACAAACTAAGACTGGTGAAATTAGTCTAGGTTACGGTAAGAATAAGGTGACACCGTAAGAATCTTACTATGAGATCGATTTTTGCGCAATGATTCTAGGTCAAGAAGATGAAACAGTTGGAACAGGAACGCGATATTCTCATTCAGGGATTACAGGTCGTCGAAGAAGCTCGCGATTGGTACAAACATCAGATCACGAACGTGCAAGAACGACAGCAAACTCTATCTAAAAACCAACAACTCGTTAGTATCAACTGGAAATATGTTCTTAAAACAATTTTGGTGCTGACTAATTAATACGCTCAAGTGCGAGAGATAATTTGAAAATTTGAAAATAACTCCAGCCTAGTGCATCAAATAAGAGGCATCAGCTATAAATAATGCCTCTATCGTTAGTTACTTATATCTAACTGTGTTTGACAGGTGCTGCCATCTTTCATTAGAGATAAAAACTTCTACAAATTGCATCTGCAGTGCGGTGTACTAGCAAAGTCAATCACAGATTTATACACCGCACTGCGGTGTAGACGCACTGAAAGGGTTTTAAAACGATGTCTTTGGTTGAGCGTCGCGGGTTCATTGTATACCATATATTATGACAGGAGTTGCCGTTCTCGATAGAAGCTCAACAAGAACGAATGACATTTCAAACGGCGCAGATTGAAGAAGTCAACCAGAAACTGATATGTTTGATTCGAAGTTCTGAAAAGGTACGTGCATAATCAACCAACGTACTTACCTTCTTCTTACTTGCCAGTCACAAACAGTAAAAGTTGTCATAGCATGTTGATGACTTATTGAATTAATAATAATGATAATTGTCATTTATATAGCGCAGGTATCCAAACTAGAGTCTGTTCAAATGCGCTCCAAGCTTGGTGTTATTACCCCAGCCTTAAACTCTATTCATGCTTGGAGTAATCATTTGGATTACTCCAAGATTCATGTATCAGTCATCTCTCCCTGGGGAGAATTGACTGCTTATCTAGTAAAGTGAACTAGAATACACAAATAGGTAATCAAAATAGTGAAGACTTTTAAGTAATGATGATGACTTAACTGAGGTCGACTGTTAATATATGTTTACGATGTGACCACTAATTCCAGACTTGTTTGATTTTCCAGGGTTTTGGTTTTCACGTCGATATACCGTCTGCATCTCTGACTAACGCTGAACTTATCAAACAGTTCAACCAGGCGAGTTTCTTCAATAGACGCTCAATTTGCGAACGGACATTTTAAACGATGTTTCTAAATTACGGCTATCGTTTCATTTCAGGATCTCTCTGAACAAGCGAGTCGCATTTTAAAACTGGAACAAGAGAAATCGAGTTTAATCAAAGAGCTCTTCGAAGCGAAAGCTAAAATCACGCCACCATCCGAGGACAACACGTTCTACGATTAATTCTACGACTCGTGCATCATTTCCTTTCATATTTCTTTTATGTTCTCTACTTGATTATGTAAAATGATCTGTCTCGGCTGATAATGGTGAAAATTTCCGATGTGATCTGCATGAAGTAAGGATTGGTTTTGGTTTATATCGATCTTGTATTTTTGATTACGATAAATCCGAGCCTAGATGTTATACTGGGTCCAGTTCCACAGTTGTGAGTCAAGATTTGAGTCCTGGGTTAACTCATTGCAAATGAACTAACTCAAACTCACAACTGCGGGTCCAGGGGCTGCTTGCATAGTCATGGTTTAGACTTAAGACCAGCCTAAGACCAACTTAGTTCTATAACCAATCTAACAACTTAAGACAGTCCTAAGATTCAAGACCACTTTTGGACTTAAGCCACGACTGTGCAACTAGCCTCTGGAGTTGGTTCCACAGTTGCGAGTTTAAGTTAACTCAGGGTTAAGATTAGTTGATTTTCAATGTTTTAACTCGACAGTCAAATTTCACGCGGAACTTCGGAACTGGATCCTGATCATCTGTAAATGTTCTAATTATTCCCACTATTCTGTGATCGATCTAGGATTTTTACTTGGCACTTTTTGTTAAACCATTTTTTCTATACACGCACTGTAAACATTCCTCAAATCATGTAATCATTTTGTTATTATTTTTAATATACGTTGTTTCTACGGTCCGTCTTTCCATATTCCATCCAATAAAATTTATATATTCACACTTAATATATTCACAGTTCATAAGTGTTTGCATTGGATTAGCGCCTCAGTATCTCCAACATATATATTATATATATATATAATATATATATTATAACGAACATATTTTCTGGTCCCGTGAAGTTCGTTGTATGGAGGTTCCACTGTAGCTTTCTTACGACCTATAACAACTCGGCTCATGCACCGCTGAACATTGGACACGATGAAATAGGCGCTTTACAAATGTTACTGTTTATCGTTATGATCAATATTACGCTTAAATACATTCGTTTCTTAATTTTGATTTGTTGTCTCAAACAACAAGAGGAAATCAAAGAGCAACAGAAAAACAGAAAAAGTTTCTTAATCTTGATTTCCGATTGTTATTAAACAACAACAATGTATTACAGCATGCACAAACTTGACGACAATTTCATTGTTGATATTCTGACATTGACGATTTATTCTTACCATTTTACAAAAGCTACGAGAAGCGCTTTTAACTCAGAGTGGAAAATACACATGTACAAATACCACACGTTAACATAAACACTATACACTTATATCGCTGTACATAATATATATACATCTACTTTTAAGCATTGAATCTCTGTACATCATCTGCGCAATGTACGAATAGTCTTGCGGTCAATTTAGTTAAAAGGCAGTGGTATCGGTGATCACAAAAATCTAACCTCAAACATATAACGATTTGGCTGCAATTGATGTCATACAAGGCAAACTTGATTCTTTTAAAGATTTCGTCAAAACTGCGGAATGGAACACCACCTTGTAACGACAAACATGGCCCCAAAATTTTCACTTAGAATAAACACTCTACTCAATACTTATATCATATCATCTTCTATATTTTATATTGTATCTGAATAAATCAACACATAGGATTTGATCCTAAAGAACTACAAAAATTATCTCGGATTTGAATTCTAGTTACTGGTTAATCTTATTGTAAATTATCGATTTCAAATTACGATATACCGGTATACACAATACTCTAACTGAATAATTATTTTCTTCGCAACTATTCTTTCTACCAGTGCACAGAATTGAAATCCAAATCTATGCACTCAATATACTGGTTACTATATCAAACAAGTCATGAGGAGTCCTGGCACCAGTTCGACTTCAATTCAGTAATCGCATTTCAATTAAATTTATCTCTTGACTGAGTCATAGAATTCAGATGTTTAAATGCAATACTATGTTACGTCAACTGAGAGCTGCAAACTGATTGTTTCTCTGCATGACAAAAAATACGTTGGAACATGGTGGAAAAATACTGAAGTTATCGATAAACCATCAACTTCAGACGAAAATGAAAGATGTGCAAATACATTACAGAATATACGATACATACAGCTATGTACGATATGCACAAATGACTAGAGAAGTAATGAAATAATATTTACACGAAGATTTGTTGATGGTTCTTCCCGAAGATAAAACTGATGCTACTGAACTTAATGTCCGTGGCTTTAACCCTTTCAGTGCTGACTAATCAATACCCTATAGCGCTGGAGATGATTCAGAAATTTTGAAAAATTCCACCTTAGTATTTTGAATAACGGTAATACCACTGTAGTGCCTCAACACCGCCGTGCAGTGTATCTTTAGTTACTAATATTTCATTATGTTTGACAGGTGCTGCCATCTTTCAATAGAGATAATTACTAATTACTAATTAAATCAATACACCGCAGTGGGGTGTACTAGCAAAATTCATCACCGATTCACACACCGCACTGCGGTGTAGACGCACTGAAAGGGTTAACTCGGTCAGTTTAAACAGATAGCCAGAGATTAGAAATTAATATACAACCGAGATGAGTGGTTTAATCAACTTTCTGATTCTTACACCTATCGCTACGAGTAAGGGGAGGCTTTCCCTAAGCCTCCCTCGCTAACGCAGAATTACCAGCAATGTTCTAATCTTGAACGCGGAATTTATATCACAGAATTCTACAACTTCTAGAACTAAAAACATAAAATGCACCCGTGAAGGAAATAACATCGATTTCCTCGACAAAATTATCGAAAATGATTGGAACACAATGTGTCTCTCCAATCAAAAATACAAGTGTCTAACGTGGATAACTAAATGTAACACTACTCTGTGTAGCTACCCTGAAAACATTACATTATATTACAAAGTATTACAATATGTACATATTCTAATGAAAATTTCCACTTTTGATAATCGGCCTTTATCGGTACTGATGAGCTTAGCAAGCGTCAATCGATCTGTGCTCGAAAGTTTTTAATGATGCTCCTTAGGTATACGACATGTAAGACTGGCTTTGCCTGAAAAAAATAGCTAACAACCTCGGGTCAGTTGCTCAAAAGTTGGAGTTAACCGGTACAGGTAGATATGCCTTAAGTAACAGAAGTTTTAATTGTGACAGTCAACTTTCCACTGGTTAACTCTGACCACATTTTTGGAACAACCTACCGCTACTTAGTATTTCAGTAATTTTTCAATCTCGAAGAATAATTCACTGCATTTTACTTAATTACATACACAATAAAGGAACTACAGTTCAACATTAACTTAAGTGTAATTTAGGTGATTTCACGAACACATGCAGAATACTTAGTATTACTTATTCAATTACTTTTATCATCATCTCATGTATATACCTATTAGATATGGAATGTTTTACGGAAAATCTTTTATCATATTTTTCAAAGCAGCTACGCGAATAAAATATACACAGCATATATTGTACGATATATCAGCAATGCACAGTTCGACGTGAATACAGGGTACTTATTAGTATTATGTGTACCGCTAGTAGATAGCAGGAAATCCACCGAATCCATTCAATCCACTCAGATCCGACCAATTCAGATCATCATTTCAGATTAGATTGTCGCAGGCATCAATCAGCTGCCTGTACCTATCAACAGACATTCATTAGTTTTGTAAGTACGGGGATAGATAGTCAGTCCAGACCTGACTACCTGATACCTCTGATTTCAGTTTTTTTTTTTTGCGAGAGTAATTAGACATAGCAAATAGTATCTATCGAAAATGAGCTAGACATTATTGTGATTTTGAGAGTATTGGTATGGGAGTAGATGAGCTCTTAAAAAGAGTAGAAACTACTAGCAATAGTAGTCATGCTCAGGTCTGTTAGTTGACAGTCAGACAGGTAGATACAGACAGCATATAGCAGCTGCTGCATGAATTCAGGTCCTGCTAGAGCACAGACAAGCTAGATTTCACAATTTTCAGAATTCCCTTCACGTCCATTATTGAACATGTTTTTAGACAGAAATATAGCTGTTTCGTTTGCATTCCTCTTCCGAACGCACACCGAGTAAGCAAAATGTGTGAACACGAAATTTGAAACAAATTTTTACATCCAGCACACATTTTAAACTTCACACTCGCTCTGCAGTGTGGGCCGTGTATATTAACTATTTCAATATAATACAATGAATGTGAATTAGCATGAACAATGATGGTTATGTTTTATACCATATGAACATCTGTAGCCGGATAATGAGATCTTGTGAACGATCAAGCATCAATAACAGTACACGCACATGTGCATGTGAGATGCACATGCACATGTGAGCATTTACACAAATGAGTGCGTTCATGTATAACTTATTTATACCAGGTATATACAGTATAGCGATTGTACATGTATGCACATTAACTATGCAGATTGCCACTCCCTATTACTACAGAGGAGACTAGGACATTTTTGAAACCCTTCGTGTCCTATCGACCAGCAGACGCTAATTCAAATTTTGAATCTAATATCTAGCTATCAGAGACATCGTTATGTAGTATCGCTCCAGACAAGTTCCGATGATTTTCAACTGTCAATTTATTTCAAATATCTACCAATCAGATTACAGGATTTAGCGTATATAAAACACCCACTCTATTACGAAGATCCAACAATCGAAATCTGTTACGCAGACTTTTTGAATTAAATGCTCGCACCCGAGATGGGTGGAAACATTTTATCCTACCCTGGTTAACAGGTTAACAAATTTGTTTTGTTCAATGTTCACTTATTTCTGGTCTTTAAAATACACTTCATAGACAGTGTCTAGTCTAAATTGATTGTGACTGGATTTATAGCGTCTGCTGATCTTTAAGAGAACTTTTGCAGGTTTTTGTAAACGACACAATGAAAATCAGCGTTTTTTTTTCTATGACACAATGAACATCTACTAGGCCGCGGAGCCGTTATTCTTTTTTCTGTTGGGCCGCTTCGCGTAGCGACGACCACGTTTTCGAGAGCCACGTATTTTTCGAAGCCTGAAGCTCGTTCATCGCCGAGTTGAGTTGGTGCGTTAGATCTTGCGTTTTACACTCTGATTCAACGAGCGCTAGTTTCGTCTGAGCGAGTTCCAGTTCCAGTTCGCGTATTTGTCGTTCGGCCTCGACGACTTTCGGGTGAACCTCGGCCGGCGGAGGCGCCGCGATGTTTTTCACGTTGCCGTCCGGACTGAACAGCCCCGAACATTTATCACAACCTTTCACTAATGCCTGAAATACAAAACGAAGACATTAGATTTTCTAAATTCTCAACCAACTCAAATCAAGTTTAAATGTAGAGGTAAATTAATTCATTTGCAATGTTTAACACTTTCAGCACATTTACACTGCAGTGCGGTGTATAAATCACCGATGGACTTTGCTAGTACGCTGCATAGCGCTGTATTGGTGTAAATAGTAATTAGTCTTTATCTCTATTGAAAGATGGTAGCATCTGTCAAAGTGAAGTATTAGTAACTAATGATACACCGCGCTCCTGTATAGTAGACGCACTATAGCAGTATGCTAATTCTAATTTTAGTCTTGATGAATTTTTGTTGTTATTCAACTCACTGGGGTGGAATATCAAGAAATTTTCAAATTATATCCCGTACTTTCAGGTACTAATTTGTCAGCACTGACAGGGAATGAACATTGAATCAAATTTCTATCAGGAACCGCACCGCACGGGTAGTTTACGAAATCTTGATCATACAAAATGTATAAGCATATGAGCGACGCACGCACCTTGATTTTAGCAACTTCATCTTTTGCGGCGGCCTGTTGTTTTTCCAATCTTTTACTCAATTGTGAACAAATCTACAGTAAATCAAATCATAGCACATTGAAAAAGAACTTGTAGAAAGATATCACTGAATCCATCATTAGAAACATGTAGAATTCGAGGTTAGAACAGTTTTATATCATGTATAATGTCTTGATTGCGAAAAGCGCAGTGATTATCCTTACAGTTATGCTGTTAAAAAAATGAATCATTATCATCATTATTATCACTACATTTGTATTATCATAGTTTCCATTTCTGTAAAATCTGCCTTACGCTGGTAGAGTTGGGACTGAAATTACTACACAATGAGTCAAATAGTACGGGGAGGTGGAGCACGTGGAGTAAGCGGAGGTTTACTGTTTTTTTAGAATCTGATCTCTATCGTGATTCGCACCTGTTTATAATCGGCGATGATCGCCGAATTACGAGAATTATCCGTTTCCGACCGATCTAACTCACGGCGACACATCTCTTTCAACTGCTGTGCCTCGAGTTCCAGACGTTTCTTTTCCTCCTCGACATCGGTCAATAAACTGTTTACCGATAATAATTCTTTGTTTAACGTTTCAGCTCGGTCTTCAACCTGCAACAATTTTTCAGAGATGTATTAATCATCTCTCCCTGGGCTGATAAGTAACATCCTGAAAGTCTATTTATTTTTGTCTGGTATCAATTTTTGAGGATATTTCTCTTAATTTTTTTTAAACACGTACCTCAAATCGGTCTTAACACGACCAATGAAACTGTGCAGTCTGAATAAACCATCGTTTTTACACTAAATTGAAGGATTGCCAAAAAGTCTTCATTTTCTCATGTTGATCAGCCAGATTTGAAATTTTAACAATATGTTTCCTATGTTTCCATGCATCTATGAGTCATGATTTCGGATGATTTGAAATTAATTTTAAATGGTAGGTATGGGAAAGATTTGTTAAAACTGATATAGTTCATAAAACATCAAGAGAATGTAAAGTCTCTTTTCTTGGATTGAAACAAGTTAAAGAAGACTTTTTAGCAATCCTTCAATACATTGCAAAATGGATATAAAAAGGATGATTTAGGCAGATTGGACAGTTTCACTTGTCACATCAAGACCAAATTGAGGTATTTTTTCTAAAGATTAAATGAAATATCCCCTATCGATATCAGAAAAAATAGACTTTAGCAACTCTACTCAGCGCTCAGTAGTCATCCATCAGGCTAGGTACTCACTCCTGGGTGACAAGAGGCTGATTTCATGAAAAACATATCGTTAAGAAGTAATCTTTACCTCATCGAGATCATTACGTAGAGATATTTTACTAGTGACTAGTTCATGCGCCAAATCATCATTTTCTTGCTCTAACCTCATATTAGTTTCGGCTAATTTCTGATTCTCCCTCTGCAAATGATGAGAAATAATATCACAGAAAATCACAAAAGCAAAGAACTTCTTCGGTATCCCGGTTTTTAAAACAGCAATGCGTTAAATACCTCTAGCCGTTCTATAGGATCCTCAGCGTTCAATTCCTCCTCTTTCATGGCTATATATTCCTTTTCGTACTTTCTCAGTTTTTTCATCGTGATCTAAAGGGAATCAAAGTACGTACAATTATCTTACGATAAAACTTCACCACGGTAAGTGAGACAATAAGTAAGTTATTCTTAGTCACTAGTCAAATAAATGAAGTAGGTTAGCAAAGGTAGGTAATTTTTTTTCTGTAAATTCTTCATTCAACTGATATTCACTATTGTCACTAGCATATCTTGTATTTCCTTATAAGTTTAATGAAAAATAAACTATCAAACAAAGTCAAAATA
This sequence comes from Tubulanus polymorphus, assembly GCF_964204645.1. NCBI lineage: Eukaryota > Metazoa > Nemertea > Palaeonemertea > Tubulaniformes > Tubulanidae > Tubulanus > Tubulanus polymorphus. Next base: position 15,794,797 of record NC_134031.1, on the reverse strand, counting down.
TTCTCTCAGCTAATGTTTAAGGTAGTGGCTATTTTGCCAATATGGCATTATTCTTGTAAAAGCAATTTTGCCAATAACTCATTGTAATTGGTCACTGACGTTGTGCATACCCGTATGCACTGAGGCGCTAAACTTTGAAAATTCCAGAAATGTCAGAACTCATAAGTTTTTAAGCCCTCAACCTAATCCTAACCCTAAAATCTTACTCAAACCCTTATTCTAAACGAAGCTTATAAAATTCATTTTTTCTAATAATAGGCCTTTGTGTCAGTGTTTACTCAAATAATGCATATTGGCAAAAATATCGACTTCCAATGTTTAAAGCAGAAAGATTGATTTTGTAGCCCCAACACACAATAACCACTTCAATACTCGATAATTCAAATTTGACTGAAATTCGAGCTAAATTCATCCAAAAATTGTGGAACTGCATGAACTACGTACCTTAGTAGTGAGTGCTACACTGACGAGTTCTCTCGCGTTCTCTTCTGTACGGAAACGTTTCGGTAAGTGAACACGGAAATACTTTAAAGTCCCTTCGAAATCCAACGCGAGCAAATCTTTCCTCGATAACTGAATAAAATATAATCATAACTTGCTGAAGCTTCCAAAGGCAGGTGGTTCTTTTTAACGCATTCCCGTTTTAGAATAGCAATTCTGGGGCCAGTTGCTCGAAAGTTTGTCAAGATACAAGCGCATAAATACCATAGTCACAACAAAATTTCAATTGTCACTATGTCAATTATCCACGGGTTAACTTTAACCAACTTTTGAGCACCTGGCCACTGTATTACAAAATCTCTACCCCACCATTTCTGTCAGTTTACTGTTGAGTGTATTCTGGCCAAACGAATGTACCAGAAGAGAATTCTGGAATCGGTACCGATCTTATTCTTAACGTTGATCAAAATATTCTCAGAATAAACATTCTAAGAAAATTTCACTTACCTTGAGGAGGCCGATAGCGACGCGAAAAATTGTTTCAGTGCCCTGAAAATTGTAAAACATTTCATGAATTCTACTCTTGCACGGATCATTTTGATAAATTAGAGCGAGTGGTGTGGGTGAGTGGTTCAGAGCACTCGACTGGTAAGCCAGGTCGAGGGTTCGAATCCCGTACATTACTGTAGTGTCCTCGGGCAAGACACTTATCCTCATTGCCTCTCTCCACCCAGGAGTTAATGGGTACCTGGCCTGGTAGATGATTCCCGAGCTCCTAGTTATTGCTCAGATTAATTATTATTATTATTATCATAATTATTATTATCATAATTATAAATTATGCAACGGCCGCGATACGAACCTCTCCGAGATATATATCCAGAATATGGAAGACGAGAAACAACGGAAACTTCGCCGTGAACAGAGTCAGAAACCACTGAGACGCGAACATGTGCGCTTCTAAACCTAACTCCATAAAATGATGATAAACGGCCGGTATATAATCCTAAAATAACAACAATTTCGTAGTTGAACTCTTCGAACCTGGCAAAATTAATTAATTTCTATTTTGAGTTATTAGACGTTATGACAAGTAAGTAAGACAGGTAGTACTATCATATGCAGGCTGACTGATTTCATTAATTGCACTACAAGTGCATCAATCAACTGATTTCATGAGAAGATTATGAGCTTTCGCTACTAGTGCATAGTAGCCTCTCAGATAAATGAGAAGCTACTATGCACTAGTAGCGAAAGCTGATGGTCAGTTAACCTACACAATACCAACGGTCTTCATGTTGATTGCTTTAGCTAAGGTCAGGTCGACTTACAACCCGATCAAATTGCCGGATTCCGCGATGAACGACTTATTGTCGCAATGAGGACAACAATTTTAACTGTTTTTTGGCCTCCACTTTTTCGTGAATTTGCGCCCCTGGGGCCAGAATTGCATAGTCATGGCTTAGACTTAAGACCAGTCTAAGACCAACTTTGTTCTATAGCCAATCTAACAATTTAAGACCAGTTTTAAGATTTAAGACCACTTTTGGACTTAAGTCACAACTGTGCAACTGGCCCCAGAGCTTAGCTTTAGATATACGGTTAACTCGGATCCTCTACATAATCTATACATCATAAAACGATGTTTACCTGCATTGCACGTTCGAGCTGATAAAATCGTAAATGCAAAACTTCGAATCCGGGCTTGAACAATTCTCTTTGACCGTATTCGAACATGATTTTCACTAATACACAGAAAGCTTGTTCTTCGGGCATCTGTAAATTACAACGATGAGTTGTACGGGTATAAACATGTTCTTACGAGTTGAAGTTCGAGATATTCAAAATCTTACATGAAGTAGTAACGCAGCGGCGAGGAATGATAAACCCTGACAATATCCGATCTCTTCATCGTAAACAGAATAAGCCTGAAATAATAATAAGTCGATGAGAGTGGATTTTTTTCATGAGCAAAACTGACAGTTGATGATTAAACAATTTCTTCCAACAGTCGAATAAACTTCATCATCAGAGAAATGATAAAACTTTTTTCAGACTTTTTTTTCTATAATAATCGTCACAACACGGAATAGTGTTTCATCAACTGGTTATTCCTGATTCTCATTTCTCTGATGATGCAGTTTAGTCAGAACTGTGCGACTAAACTGTTCAAATAAATTGTAAAATCAGCAACTATTGTATTTCGTTCATTTACTCTGAATACAGGGGCTGCCAACCTTTGAAAAGTGCTATCAGTAAAAAAAATTTTTCAGCAACATTTCATTGAAATATGAAAGAAATCTTCAAACTAATCAGTAATCAATAATAAGACCCTCGGTAACAAACCTAGAAATTAGACAACGTAGAAATAGGCATAAAAATACCTCTCATTGGTAGTGAACGATAGGATAGCATGTCATGTTTCTGTATCCATCAAACAAACCAAATTAATATTTCTCATTATAAAATAGTAACAAGTACGGAAAATCAGGAACAGCTATGAATACTGAAATGAACTACTATCTACCAGTCAGAGTAGATTTTACCCTTTCGAGCGGAATATCAGCCCGCAATCATCTTGCTTCATTTCCTCAGTACCTTGCTGATCTTGTAAAGAGCATCTTGTCCACCGCCTCCTGTTTCACGGAAATAGTCATGTGCTGGAAATGTTCTATTGATATCACGTAATATAACTTGTTCGTTCGGCGATTCCTGAAAACAAATTCAGAACGATATTCGAATATCCGAATTCCTGTGTCGAGAATAACCCCCCTCCCACAAGATTACATCCTGTACAAACCTTCGATATGAGAATTCTGTAAGCTTCGTACATTTCTTTGTTATCTTGGCAACCAGCCAGCAGTTGCCAAACCTCGCCACGAAGAGCTTCGGGAATACCTTAAAAAGATGCCGAAAACTAAAATAGTAATGAGCAGTAAAGCATAGGTTGTCTATAGTTCTATGATATACATTTCAAGAATGTTTTATAGGAATTCCTATAATAGTTATTTCGATCGAAATATATTTCGGGAAAATTCCGGAAATTTCAAGGAAAAGCAGAAATATCGGATGTAAATGAAATGTCCCGCATAGCATAGGTTCAGTAAGACCTTTAAGTTCGTGCCTTACCTTTCCTGACTAACTGATGAACCGGTTTCGGTCGTTGAGACAGATTCTGGTGCCATTTCGTCAAACATTCGTGCCACGAATCGAGCAATTCTCCGTCCATGATGTCTTTACTGACCACGCCGGATCCACTCGGTAACGGTTCATCATAATCTTCAAATGAAAACAATTAATTTTTTTGAGAATTCCTCAATTAGCTAATTTTTGAATATGATAGGGGTCTGAATGGTGGCTTTTTTGCATTTTTTTCAAAACAAAATACCGTGATTTTTCACATTTTTTCATGTCAAGGTAAAGAAACAACATTAGCGGTTACTGATCACAATCGGACAGATCAAAAAGCAATTTCTTAATCCGGTGGGCTTTAACACAGCTTGACTTTAACACATTTCTTAATTGCTTGTAATATCCTAGGGGGCTGGTTCAATAATCGATACTTAAGACCAAAAGTGGTCTTAAATCTTAAGACTGGTCTTAAGTTGTTAGATAAGTTGTAGAACAAAGATAGTCAGGGCTTAGACTGGTCCTAAGTCTAAGCCCTGACTATGGAACAGGCCCCTGGACCTTAGCATGTATTTATTTTGTATATACCATTGACTTGTTTAATAAAATCAATTTGTACTTCAAAACACAGCTGTGTTATTGTGCATAAATTCTGAGCTCCACCATGTATGGCATAAAACAGGGATCAAAATATTTTGATAGAGACTTTTAATGAATTGTTCATCATCATATAATTTTTGATTTCACACATTTTTCACATTATTTCACAATTTTTCACGATGACATTTTCAAATCGATCTGACCTGAACGTGATGGGACCTACCAGAATCGTCTTCTTGCTCGAGAGGAGTTTGAACGTCATCGGGCGGTCCTTTACTCGGCGATAAATTCAAAGCCAATCCGGCCTTACGTCGATCGATCTCTGTTTGACTCTCTAAACTGACCACTTCGAACTCTTCTTGCGGCGCATTTTGATCGAGATTTCCTTCGACCTGAATGTCACAAACGAAATCACATCATAAGATTTTTCAAACAATTAGAATTTCATGTCAGCTGCTTATATTATTGATAGTTTAAAACGTTTGAAATATCGGTACCTCAGTTTTAAGCGGCTTCATAATATCAGCGGTAGTTTACGATGTGAACACTACGCCGAACCCCCATGAGCACTATTACCGGGGAATTCACGTATGAATAAGATCTAATAATACAAGCTGTTGTCACTTATTCTAATAGCACCAAGCCTAGTACTACTACTAATCACATGAATAATAATTGTGTCACAGTAATACAATTAAACAGGTCGCATTCCATAGATAAACAATTGTACTGTATACAATCAAAGCGTACTTCTTTAGATTAACGGACCGCAAAGTGGCAGCTAGGTATAGAAGAGTCATGAAGTCATGAAATAAAACGATTATTATAAGACCTTTAATATCACAAGATCTGGTATTACCGAAATGAATCATGTTTAGTAAACGATGGTCCAAAGTCCAAAATGTTGTCGTTCATATTCTAAGTTTTTTTTTTGTCTCAAAAAATACCAATCAATGCTATTATGAAAATTGTGAATTTTTATTCAGGTTTCACCGGATTAAAGTTTGACCTTTCCCTAACTGATTTGGATTAACATAGGGTTGGATTGAGATGCGTTCTATCTTTTCAAACATGTGCCACTATAACAGAACTGCTGAAACGTGTTTTGGCTTACGTAAACTAGGGGTCAGGGACACTGTGCCCACTTGTGAATAGGTCTGAAATGCTCGACATCTTGTTTCCCAATTTTTCATTGAAACAGTGCAATGACGATACATATCAAACCTCAAGACAATTGAGCATTGAAAGCATCGACCAAAGGGGTCTTTTATATTTGCCTTCAAAAACATGTGAGACCTGCTGATTTCACCAAACTACAAGCCAATTTTTGGGATACAGATTTGTGTAGGGTAGATCATCTTCAAAACTTCCCAAAATAACTAGATTTCATCTAAGAACAGATGAATGGATAAAAAGTGAACGTAATAGCCATTCAAACTGCAAGCCCTTTACTGAACCGACATAAGAAGAAAACACTGACCTCTTTCAGTCTCAGGTGAAACTGCTCGGTGGGCGGTTTTTTATTGAAAACCCAAAATCGTTCGTTCGATGGATAAATACGAGCTTTCGTCTCGACGAGAAAGCGCACCGGTTCCTGAATACCGACGAATACCAGATCAACAGCGATTGTCATAAATACACGCGTATCTGAAACGACATATAAATAACGTTCATTATATTTGTGTGTACTATTATCAATGTTTTTGCGTGCTTTGTGTTATTTTTACTATTATTATCATTATTTTATTTTGTTATTATCATTTCTTCTTCTTCTTATTATTATTATTATTATTATTATTATTATTATTATTATTATCATCATTGTAATCATCATTATTATTTTGAGTATTATTATCATTATTTCTATTATCATTATTGTAAGGATCTGATTTATCAAAATTATGTATATATCATAATCTATATATATATATATATATTTTTTTTCATTATTTGTTTTCAGGGTTCATCCCCTTTCTGAGTACAGCCTTGTTTGGCTTGGGATGAATCCTTGACACATTTCTGTACATTAATGACTGATTTATATTTGTGTGTATTTGTATTCTCCTCTGTACTTATGTGTCTAAATAAACTTCATTCATTCATTCATATCTGGTCCTAAACACTGTGATTTTAAGGTAATCAAAGTGAAGTTTCTATCCACAGAGAACTATCAGAACCGACCTGGATTGGTCTTTTTGGTCGGTCAAAATCTTAACTTATTGTTCGTGTGAACACTTGCGAACATTCTGAATAACATAGTGTCAAAGCAGCTAATATTCTATGGTTATATCCTACAGGTATATTCTTACCTTTTGGAGTTTCAGTATTGATGATTTGAAATGTCGGATCAGTCGGATCCCAGGTTCCAGTGATCAGGTATGATTTACCATCTAGTGAATTACCCATCGATACCTACACACAATCAAATGTAAGCAAGCATTCAGAATTGTCGAACAAATGATGATTTTTTTCATTAAATACTAGAAGCTATATCCAATTACCATATCGATTAGGTGCATATCATTATGTTTAACATTACGACCAGGAGCTATTAACAACCCGAAACACCTGGAATAGAGAATAACAAATTGTCAGAACAAGAGTATCTCAATGAAGTGAGAACGAAGTTGAAAACAGAGCATGTATGTAATGTATGGGTTAGGACAGAGAGTTCACAAGTGGTGAGGTTGGTATATAGTGGAATTTTCATAAACCTGGATTTTTTACATAATTTCACGATGAAATTCTCAAAATATTAACATTCTTTACAAAGCGTATTGTGAGAAACAGTGGAAAACTGCTAAAAATGGCAAAATGGTGCGACAAGATCGCGGTCAATAAAACTGTCAAGTTCCAAAACAATAGGCCTCAATGAAGAGCAGCACAAAAGATACATGCATATATGCTTCTAAGATGTAAAAGACAAAGAACATTCTGCAGAAAAGCACATCAAAATTTCCAGCAAACAAAAATTCACAAAATTTCACGCACATTTCTCCTTAATTTTCATGTATTTTTCACAGAAATTTCCACTTTCAGACTTTTTCATTTTTGTCACACGAATCTCACCACTCTGAGGTTAGGAGATGGCGAAACTATTATCGGCGTGTACCTGACATTGGCCCGTAACGAGCGACTACATACCTTTCGATTTTCAATTCTTTATTCGACGCTTGTTGAACGGCGATCGCGATTTTCTTTTCGACGTTGCTGCGCAGTTTGAACATGTTCTTATCTTTTGGAACGGTCGTGAAGTTTCCTTTGCCGTCGTCCTCTTTGAAATCGCACGTGACGTTAAAACGAAACAGATACTCCTCGGCGATGCCGGCCGCCGAGATTATCGAACTCGGCGATTTCGGCAATCGACGAAACGACGTCGCGAATCGGTACAAGATTTTACCGACCTGAAAACAGAGAGAGAGGGAGAGTGAGAGGCGAAAGATAGAGAGATAGAGCGAGAGGAGAGAGAGTGAGAGGAGAAAGATAGACGAGAGAGTGAGAGGAGAGAGAAAGATAGAGAGATATTGAGGGAGAGTGAGAGGAGAGTCATCACCAGCCATTGATGAGCATTGAGAATGAAGCAGAATTTGTTCACATTGCCTGGTCATCAGATTCATGATCAATCACGTCTGCAGATATACTCGGATTGGTTTTTTACCCCTTAACCCTTTCAGTGCGTCTACACCGCAGTGTGGTGTACGAATCAGTGATGGATTTTGCTAGTACACCGCACTGCGGTGTATTGATTTAATTAGTAATTACTAATTAGGCAACACCTGTCAAACATAATGAAATATTAGTCACTAACGATACACCGCGCCAGGGTGTAGACGCACTGTAGTGCTATTCCCGTTCAACACAATAGGGTGGAATTTTTCAGAATTTTCAAATTATCTTCAGCACTATAGGGTATTAATTAGCCAGCACTGAAAGGGTTTAAGATTTTTGGCATATCGTTACGTCCAATACAACCAACCTCATAGGGTTTGGATGTTTATATATAACATCACCTGGGCATTGACCTCATAGGGTTTGGATGTTTATATATAACATCACCTGGGCATTTCGAGTGTAGGCCCTCGCTTTTGTTTCATCAGCATGACATCTAATAGATGTCGCTAGGGTCTTCAGTCAAAACAACCGTGGCAGCACCGGGAAGGGCAGAATTTTTACAAGCGAAAATCGGAATTTTGTGCGATTAATTGAAACGCTGGGAATACGGAATCACGAAATGATAGAAACCTTTAAGGAGTCAATTTATTGGCGTGATTTGTATATGTCAGTCTTTGTTTTTTTTTGGAAATGATGGATAGATTTCAATCTTACCGATTCCGGTAAATCACACCGGTACACGTGACACTGGAATATGGCGTTCTCCGTACGGTCGCCGTGACTACACGTGAACGCGAAACATCGTTTCTCGTTGCTATCGATCGGGCCGCGGGCGCAGAACAGTATTTTGTAAATGCGAAACGTAGCGATCTCGATATTCGAATTCGGTTCCAACAATCTGAAAAATAATGACCAGATAAATTAATGCGATTCTTTACTGTCTAACGGGTTTATAGCTATTGATGCTCATTTCAACTTTGCTTGAGAGGACATCAGGTGCCATAAACCAGTCAGTTCTGGTAGTACATACCTGACATAGGCATTCATAGGACCAGCACAGATGGGCAGCCGAACTAAAATAGCGGTTTTTAATCCATCTCATATTGTATTGATGGATTGGCAAAAAGCCTTCTTTTCATTCAAGTTGAGAAAAGTTCCTATTTGAATGAATCAAGTTTCATATTTCCATGCCTGCAGACTGAACTTATTTTCAAATGATCAAACTCATGGTTTGTAGGCATGAAGACGTATTGTTAAACTTGATTTATTCAGAAAAATGGAGTCTCATTGATTCGACTTAAATAAAAGAAGACTGTTTCACAATCCTTCAATAAAGGGTAAAACAGATCAGAAATCGATGGTCTAATTCAGCTGCCAATCTGTGCTGGACATTTTAACACCTATATCAGGTACTGGTATGTACAATCAAAACTGACATTCAAACCAGTTGAAATAGACAATTTGTCTTCTAATATAACCCACTCTTAAATAGTTGAATTAGAAATTCACCTAGAAAGAAACTAACAAACCTGACGATGCCTTCAGCATTATGTGGAACCGATAAAGTGACGTGAATAGCCATCTGTGATTGTTCGTTTAATACGGCCATGTTACGATAGATTTCCGTTTCGCTGCGCGGTGCGTTCACGGTCGCCGATCCCAGGTACGTTACGCCGTTGAATATCGTGAATTCATTTTCGTTATCGCACGGCGTCGTAGGAACCGACGTCGATCGAGGGCGTTCTGTAAAACGAACAAAATCACCGTTAAAAAAAAACAACCCTGCGGCGACCTAGTTCTGATCCAGGGTAAATTAGTAGGGAACCGAAACAACACAGGTATCTCGCTAGATTGCCACATGACCACTCAGTGTTTCGTTGTCAAAATTAGAATTTACTACCAAATCAACTTTGAACAGAATTTTTAGGCTCCCAAACATTATCACAACACTAACTAAATTCATTTTTTTTCTTTGCGATTGGTAAAGTTTTCAGCAATCATTGCTTTCTTATACAGAAAAGTTCATTCGATTTTGAATGAAATGAACAAGAAATCGAATCAGAAGACCGAGTAACTTTCATTGAACTTGGTGGATCCCGGCTTGCCATGAGTGGAATCGTCAAGTGGAATGCCGCAGTAGCATTTGAGGTTCCCCATCATTAAATCGTCCAAGAATTTAACTCAAGTCGGATCTTTTTGGAATGTGAATGACATACTTCATAGTATCGCTTCGGCAAAAATTCGAAAATAGATATCTGAATTCTCATCAGACCTCGGGGACCCCGGCCGCCTCGGGTTCGTCGTACCTGTATCATCGAAAGGATTTTTCACTGTTCTACCGGTCGGGCTGGTAATCGAACCGGGCGTCAGCATCAGTCCGCTCAGCTGCATCGCATTCGTTTCACAATTCGCCGACTTCTCTTTCATCGACGTCGAATTCCTCTTTTCGTCGTCGTTCAAAACTTCGCTCATTTTCTACGAGATAAAAACGGTGCAAAAAATTACGCTCGACTCGAACGTCTAGTTTCGAATGAACAAATTTTAAAGAAATCATGCTTTCCGAACTCCCGATGCAATGAGCAAAATTCAAAATCTAAAAATTCCTTTATAAAATGGCAGAAGCAATAACAATAGCTTTAGTGCAATGTCTATAGCCCGCGATGATGTAATCTACCTGAGATTCGTTCACTAGACGCGACACAATAGAAGATATGAACAAATTAATTTTTCTAGATGCGTCTGTTGAAATGACTGCATTTCATATTTACATAAACGAGTGAAAATTAAATTATATTTTCATGGTGTGAATATCGGCGTTAGCTTTTGTAAACATTATTTTGCCTATAACCTCATTCTGATTAGTGATGTTGAACTGATGCGCATTTACAGGGTTCCTATCGGACCACCGATTTTAAATTTTAGGGGTACCGGGTAGTTGAGGGGCGTTTTCCTAACCCCAAGATCTTACTTGGACACTTTTTCGAAACCGTAATTGCAAAATTGATTTTCTGAGACAAATTGGCAAAATAGTGTTTACTAGAATACACCTTCATATTGTAGAAAATAAAAAGATTATTTGTTTAGAAATATGTTCATAACGATGGAGGGGAAGGATTGGAGGGGGTTGGGAAGTGGTTTCGTACCTGTTCTAATTCTTGAATGTCGCCGTTTCCCGCTATTTTCAGTTTCGGTTCCGCGTTAACCATCACATACTCATCGTTAGTACAAGCTGAATCAACTGAACTACGACTGATTTGGTCACAATCCATTCTTACGTCCGAAACATCTGAAATCATCAAATACATATCAAGACTATGTCTCTATATAAAGTTTAATTTCTTAGAGACGTATTCTTATCACGGTCCAATCTCAAACCTAAGCCAGTCAATACCACTAGTACAATCTGAATTGGTTTATTTTTGTTCACTGGTATAGGCCTAATCAATCTATTCTACTATACTATACAAAAAGGCAGGAAATGATCCTTAGCTTAAATCTACCCGCAAATATCGGGCCAGTCGAACACCGCCGACGATTGTCGAAGTTGGTTCCGAGGATTCAATTTTTATCCTGAAATATGCGGAGCGCCCAGAATTTCAATTCTAGATGATCTTTAGACACACCTTTTTGGCACCGGTAAAGTTTATATCTGGCAATAAAATTGATTTTTCGCCGGCTGTACAACCACCAGATGGCGTGGCATGAGCGCTCTTGTGTTCGCATCAGCCGTTCTGATAATTGTAGGTAGATTTAAGCATTACGGTCGGAGATAGGTGCATTTCCTGCTTTTGCATAAGTACAGAGATGGATGACGAGTGCATGCACAGCCATTGAGTAATCATGGCCTAGCATCTAGCCGTTGACAGTGGCGTTGGAAGTGCAGTGACTGCAGCCGCGGCAATAATTTACTGAATGTTTTTTTTTCTTGAATACCACATTTTTGAAGAAATGAAGTAAATTCGCCGCGGCAATATTTAGTCCAAAATCGGCATTTGGCCGCGGCAATCAAAAATTGCTTCCAACGCCCCTGGTTGTTCCTCAAACAAGGTAGAAGGGGACCGTAACGTCTGGTATTCAGACTTATAAGACTTTTATCACATATGAACTGACCGAGTTAGGCCAACAGATGTGCTATGAAGTTGAAATAGACATTTAGGCTAATCAAAGGCCTGGTAAAACAAACGGCCAAAACAAATACATTATTTCAGGCGGCTAACCCGGCCGGTGATTGTTTTATCGTAGATTAAAAGTAAATTTCATCATTTTCAACACACCAACAACACCCATATTCAAGTGCCTGTGCTACAGCATCCTCCCTCGGCAGGGATTCGAACCTGATGGCATCGCTAGACTCCTCAGCCACAGCACGAACCCTTGCCACACTACACAGGGTGCGCAGGTTCATGCGCAGCTTTGCTGTACGAAAACTTGCGGCACCAATCAGATTGCTTGTTGTATAATTGCTGAGGTAAATTTCACGGAAGAACTATAAATGGGAAAACACGGGCTAAAATACAACAGGGTCTGATTGGCTGATGATGACATCATCTAAGCTGCGCGTGTAGCCGCGCACTCGGTCTAGTGTGGCAGGGTTTCGTACCGGGTCTCGATGCCATCAGGTTCGAATCCCGGGGAGGATGGTACTACAGCAGAGGCTACAGCCGTCTGGCCAGGGATGGGGGGTTCCAATCCAAGATTGAAGATCCAACGCCAACAACGGGCCAACAACATTGACAAGTCAGTGAGCAGAATTAAATGATCATCCGAGTTCTTTCTTGATGATGAAATTCTTCCAGTTGACAGTCGGTTCTGAACATTGTTTATTTTTCTCAAACCTATTCACCTCATTAATAGCAGCGATATCAACATTCAAAGCGTATTTAGGCGATAAAAACGTGAACAAATTTTTATCCGATCTGTCAAAATTGACAGGAAGTGGTTGTTCTCGAGATTGTCAAAACGTCGCGTGTAAGGCTGGCGTCCAATTCAATTCAATACTTTATTGTTCCGTACGTATAGAAGAAAACCACGCATTGGTTAAAAATACAATTAAGTAAACACTATATACATAATTATGGAAACAAATATATACAAAATTTGAAATAAATTTAATTTTACTTGAACTTTGTATAGCTAAAAAATCGCTGAGGCGAATCGACGATTACTGCGCGTTCCGAGTCCGGAGGCTTGCCGAGACAATTTTGTTAATAAAAAATCCACGAATCATCGATACCACAAAATAAGATGATCCAAATAATCGAAACAGCAGATTTGCTTCATATTTCTGATGCAAGTCTAGGATGCTGCAATAATTACCCTTTAAGCCACGGGCTTTTTCTATAGAATTTTACCCAATTTGGCGTGTGTTAGCTTGCGTTATGTTTTCGTACACAGAAACAGAAATTATTAAAATCGTGCTGAAGTTCTTATCTTTACGTTCCAGGGGGCCAGTTCCAAAAGTCGGGCTTAAGTCTTAAGATTGGTCTTAAGTTGTTATATTGGCTATAGAACTAACATTGTCTTGTCTAAGCCATGACTATGGAACCGGCCCCTGGGACACAGAATCTGACAGTAGGGCTCTCTAAAATGATCTATTGGCGGCATTGCATTTATATTGCGTACTGCTTCAGTCTACAAATCTATCTTTCCTTTCTCTTTCGGATATTTAATGTATTTTTTCTGATGCTGACATTGAAACATTTCTTTTCTATTTCAACCCATCAAGGCCGATAGACAGCTTCTTGGTTTAGATATCTAGTGTCCTTTGTGATGTGACTTAAAGTACCTCTCTTGAATTTTTCTTCATTTGGATGCCGCTCATGCTTTTCTAAGGCTGTAGCTCTGAACAGAGTGGACGAGCCCCGGTGACTATGAAATGGATGATGATGACAAAGATACAAATGTCAATATCATAAGGTTTATCTATGGTAAGCTATTTTCAAAACAACATACAACATACAATGGTAATTATACTACAATAACTATTATATAACATAAACATACCATGATAGAATATTTTAGGGGGACGGGATGAATATTCAATATCTATTGATGAGCTGTTTTTTGTAGAGCCTGGTGAATGAATGAATTGATGGAGATTTTCTGATTGTGTTATCGATTGTTTGCAAAATGACTGGAACTTTGTTAAGAAACGATTTATTGAACATATTCGTTTTGTGACGGGCAGATTGTGGATAATTTCTTGATCTTGTGTTATGTATGTGGTTTACTTGGTTATGTTGGAACAATGCTCGGGGTGGGCAATTTTCCTTCGAAGTATTTGTAGCCAATTTTTGCGAGGTCTAAATTTATTATGTCTTCAAATTTTATTATATCATATTTTCTAAATAAGTGTGATGTGGGGGCATTATAGCGTCTGTTATCGATATATCTGATTGCCCTTTTCTGCAATTTGAAAATGGTGTCTATTTGCTTTTTTGAGAGAAGAGTGCCCCACGATGTCACTGCATAAGATAAATGTGTATGTATATAGCCATAATACAGCAGTTTCTTACTCCAAGCAGGTATAAATTTTTTTATTCTTCTTAATAAATACAAGTTTCTATTGATTTTTGAACAGATTTGTTTGAATTGTTGTTCACAAGATAGATTTTCATCAATAAGTACTCCTAAAAATTTACACTGTTTTACTGATCTTATTTTCTCAGTACCAAATATGAGATCTATATCTGTTTGGAAACTTTTACTTCTGGGCCTAAAAATCATGCAATTAGTTTTCCTGAAATTGACTGTTTATTTGTTAGCATGGAACCAATCGATCAGTGTAGATAGGTCATCTTTCAGAAGATCTAAAATAGTGTTAAGATTCTTTCCGGTAATATATATGCTAGTCTCGTCTGCGAATAATATACTTTTACAGGATTTTAAAACTTGATGGGCATCGTTAACATATATAAGAAAAAGCAGTGGTCCGAGTATAGAGCCTTGAGGAATTCCGTATTCGACTTTAGTTAGATTTGATTTGATTCCGTTGACCTTTACATACATTCTCCTTTCACTGAGGTAACTTTTCAACCATTGCAATGGAATTCCGCTTATTCCATACTTATCTAATTTGTATATCAACGTTGGGACATCGAGCGAGTCAAACGCTTTAGACAGATCAAGGAAGACTCCAATTGTGTTATTACCATTGTCGAAGCTACTAATTATATTTCCGGTTAATTCAAGTATTGCTTGAGCAGTTGAATGATTTTCTCTGTACCCATATTGGCTGCTGTAGAGTAAGTTGTTCGTAATAAAAAAAGTTATATAGCCTGTTGTGAACTATTTTTTCTAGTATTTTAGATATTACGGGTAAAAGTGAGATAGGCCTGTAGTTAGTTGCTTGGGATTTATCATCACCTTTGTGGATAGGAATAACTTCTGCAATTTTCATTAATTTGGGTACTACGCCATCTCTTAATGAATTGTTAAATATTGTACATAACGGATCACATAGGCCTATAGTATAAATTACTTGTTTTAGGAGATTATTGCTAATGTTAACGAAACCAGTACTACTTTTATTTGGTAATTATTTCACTAAAGAAATGATCTCATTAGTGTCAGTGGGTCTAAAGAAAATGTTAATATTGTTATGGATATTGAGGTATTCTTGAAATGAATGCTTAGAAGTTGGGACTTTAGTGGCATACTCTTTTCCTATATGACTAAAAAACAAAGACAGTGAGTCACTAATTTTTTTGTGGTCTTTTTCAATTTTTCCATCAATTTTGGGGACGGCGATTATCACGCTGAAATGCGAAAAATTTTCAATAGTAGATGATTTGTCATTATGTTTGCCTATGGTGGTCTTTAGTAAATCCCATAACTTTCTACTGTTATTTCTAAAACTAAGTTTCTTATTCGCATAATAACTATGCTTTGCTCTTCTTCTTAAATAATTCAACTGATTTCGATAATTAAGATATCTTACGTATTTTGGATCACTTTTTGGAGCACCAAGTACCTTACGATATAAACGATCACACTTTTTTGACGATGTTAGTAGACCATGTGTCATCCATGGTTCGTCTATCTTTAGGCTAAAAAAATTGATACCTTGTTTCTCCGCTCTGCTGAGCTTAAATGTTGACCCGGCCGGCCGCCTATCTACCCTATACATTACTTTTTTTTAAATCGTGATCAATTTTACCATAACAGACCCGGCCGCTATAGAAATGAACTGTTTATTAATTTTATCATATTTTACAAAAATGACCCGGCCGCTGCGGAGAAACAAGGTATCATTTTTGTTTAGCCTTATATGCCCAATTTTCCTTTCAGTCGGGGGGGCATGTCTATCTAAAGATGGAGTGAGCTTTTCAATTAAAAAGCTATACCCATCATCGCTGTTCATGTTTTCAATTACAGCCCAATCAATTTCAGAGAGTTCATTATTAATATTGGTTAAGTTGCTTCGATTGAATCTTCGAAATAATTTAGTTTCCTTTGTTTTCATTTTGTAGTTCCTATCTTTAATTGATATATAACAGGGCAGATGTTCTGATAGGTCAGTTGTGATGATGCATGATCTATAATGGTCAGTTAGTTTTGAGCTTATATATATATTATAAATGAGGGTGGCTGTATTATGTGTGATTCTAGTTGGACGTAGTATTGTTGGTATTACTTCATAGGAGAGATTCAAATCAAGAAATCTAGCAGTGTTTCTGTGGGTTTCAGATTTGATGAGGTCCAAGTTTTGGTCCATCCCAATGATTATATCTTTTCTTTCGTGATTTATTTTTTCTAGTATGCCTTGATAATCTAACAAAAAATCAGATTCGCTAGTTCCCGGTATTCTATATAGTTCTCCAACAATAATATTTCTAGCGTTTTTTCCGGTTTTAGAAATTATTTCTATAAAACAGGATTCGAATTTACCCTCTTTAAATACGCTTATGTCATTTCTGATCTTGTAGGAAAGTCGCTTGCTAGCATAAATCGCCCCCACCTTCAGGCTCTGGACGAGTCCTTCATAGTTCATAGTTCATTGTGGTATTTTGTAAGATAAATTATTATACTAAACTATGTTCTATGAAAATAAAATCAATCAATCAATCAATCTAATTACCGACAGAAGCGATGCTACACGAGCTCACACAATGGCAGCTCCGCATTGACGATCTATCAGTTTTCAATTATTGCCCGAAAGTTAAATAAAATACACTCTGAAAATAGTAAAATTACCACACTCAAACGTGGTGAACGGATAATAAGATAAAAACCCACCATGTATACAAATCAAAAGAATAATTTAGAAATTTCAAATCGAGATAGGATAGGATAGGATTGTAAATTTCTATAGCGCCTTGTAATAGCAGGACTATTATCAAAGGTGCTCTCCAGACGAAGATGATGACTTGGACAGAAATGTCTTGAGCTGTGCTTTGAATGCTGGCAGAGAGTCAATATCACGGAGAGGTTGCGGAAGGGAGTTCCACACTGTAGGTGCAAATGTCTCAAATGCACGTTCGCCGAATTTTAGATTTTTTGAATAAATAAATTCTCGTAATTTCATACTAAGATTAATTACCCTACACAGTACTACCTGTTTACCCCCGGTAACTCGTTTTCACTTACAATAATAAACTTTGTCATAACTTAACTCACAATTCCTGCAAAACGAAACATTTGAACATTGGTGTATACAAAATACCTTGTAAAGTCTGTAATAAAATATATATTGGTAAAACTGGGCGTGATTTGAACAAGCGCCTCAGAGAACATAAAAATGACGTCAAAAATTCTAATCACGTTTATGAAACTAGTCATAATTTTAATTTTGATAATGCCGCTATAATCTTTCCCTGTCCCGATAAAACCAAACGTCACATTATGGAATCTGCCCTTATTATTGAAAATGTGGATAAATGTGTTAATTTGAATAACGGTTTTTCTCCTCACAATATATTGATCTCTAAATTTCTCGCTTCCCTTGTACCCCCATTATTCTAACCCCGTTAGCTTGTTTTCCTCCGTTTGACACTTCCACTCACTCACTCCCTCCCTCACTCATTCCTTGATTATCCCTTTGATGTTCTTGCCTTTAGTTTTTGTCTGATTACCCCTTAGTTTGTCTGCCTTTGAACCCTCTGGGCTCTGTTTTTAGATTACTTTAATCTCGCACTACATCCCCTATAGTTTGTCGTTTGCCTTCTTTGTTTTCTTTCCTTAGTGTTCCGGTTTTTGTTATTTAATTATTTTAATCTTAATCCTTTAATCTTTATCATTTGTCATATTCTTGTATAAATATCCTGTTATTTTATTTTGTTCTCAGTACGCCTGATGATGGCTAACAGTTGTTAGCCGTAACGTTGCTCCTCAAATATAATCATTCTGATATAGAATTTTTCAATCTTGGCTTCGTTATTGTGGGATTTCTCTCGTTACATATGTTTACCCATTTACCTGATAAAGCTACTCTATACACTAGTTGCGGAAAACTCGAAATTTCTTACCAAGATCAATTAACTTACACAGTACTACCTGTTTACTCAATTACCTGATGAGCAATATTATGGTTGCTACAGTTACATGAATTAAAGATTCCCAATGTTGATTGTATGATATATGTTCATTTTTTTGAAGACCTCATTTTCCATCTAGGAAAATTGAAAAATCAACATTGAAAAAGGTGATTCTAAAGAGAAATTGCTGAACAGAGTTCCCCTTGGCAAATGCAATATGTGAAATGAAAATGAATTTCCCGAATATTAGTTCCCTGATTAGAGAAAAATGTCTCAAATTCCCAAATATTTCCAAACTGGGAATATTATTTCAAAATTTTTCAAAAACTAAACCTCATCTTCAGAGGAACAAAAATACTTTTGTGTTGATTGTATGATATATGTTCATTTTTTTGAAGACCCCATTTTCCATTTGGGAAGATTGAGAAATCACCTATGAAAAACTTGGGAAAATTGTATTTCTTGTTCCTCTGAAGATGAGGTTTAGTTTGAACCGCGAAACTGTAAGGCAATAAACTGTTTTTACAGAAGTAATTGTGGGTTTTATTCGTTAACTCTACACTGAGATTTATATCAGTTCACTGCAGTCAAGATTATATCATATGAATTCATTAAAAATTGTTATCTTCAAAAGTGGTTTTTTTAAAATTCTGAGCTTTGAGGAAAGTCATTGTAAGTTTTTCTTATAGAAACTGCTATGATAGATTCATGTACAAACAACACTGAGTGTGGAATCTAAGGTCGTATGAAAGAAGGCGTGGACGCTTGTGAAATCTACATAGCTTTCAATATATAGTTTCAGTAATTAGCTTTAATTGAGAGCATAGTCTGATTGGTCGACGCAATGGCTGCAACTTCAGTTCCTCAGAACCGCACTAATCCCACTATCATCTACATGTCCATCGTACTGGCTGCAACTACGATAAACGGAACTTATCTATGGTTTTTTGACGCCTTATAAAACGTTACCATTATGAAACTTAAACAATGTTAACCATTCAGCGTCATTTTACAAACGACAACCGTAAATCGATGTGCAAAACGTCACAGGTTTATGTGTACACATACAAGCTATTTGGCAAAATATTATTGATAAAGATGTAGAATGGCTCCCTGTGATTATATAATGACCTCTATTTGAACGTCGAAATGTTATATTGCATTGAATATCATGTTAAGAGGTATTGTAATAGTAAAGGATGTATGATTATATCAGGAGCGGCAGGCATAAATAGAAATGATAAGTAAATCGGATTATTCGGTTAAATGGCGGATGTATACACGATTTGGAAGTCTGATATAAAAGTCAGACCCTGACATGGGGATGCTAGTGGAATGACGAAGCTATCTACGATCTGAGTAGGGCCGGCGTGAATTTCATCGGCGGCTACAAGCGGTCTATATAAAAACGTGTAAACAAATAATTTCAATATTCAAATGTTTTAGAAAATATGTTCGATATTAGGGGTATGCAGGTTTCATGAGATTAGCAATCTATAATAGCATAGCTGTCATATACGGCTCCGCGTCCACTGATGGCATGTGTATAAGGTGACAATTCAATTCAATACTTTATTGATCCTTATTACATTGAAATTCCGGGATGAAATTCCAAAATTCAATAAAGTTACAAATTTTAGAATAAGAAAATACAAAATACAAGACACATGGGTAATTCATACAGAATAACATGAATAAGTTATTTAAATGACGATGTCAACCCAGACTCAAGTCTAGGATATCGAGTGACAGCCAAACCGGGCCCCGGGACCGGGCCGGCTGGCTACACGATATGCTCGAAGTCATGATGAAGCAGACATCAGAAGAGCTCTTTCTTCAACCATGGAGGCAATGAAGTTGCAGACCAGCTTAGAGCAAAAGTGAATCGAAGTCGGTCACAAGTTGACAATTTTTTTTTAATTAGACCAGTCGAAGACTGTATCATCGCCAAATCTCATAATTCCCCAAATTTCTTAAAACTTCGATTTCAAATTTGCAATTCCACATTAGCTTATCCCAGAAATTCTTCATTTTTTCGCAGGCGTCAAATAATTTATTAAAGTTAATTTCTTGTTTCTCACAATCGTCAGTCTTTGTTTTATTCTAGGATTCATCGGTAATCTGCTGATCGTAGTAGTGATGCGGCAACGTAAACTATGGCGACGTTCTTTCAGTCGTATGTTCGTTCAACTAGCCGTCTGCGACACTTCGGTTCTCCTCAATTATACGATGAGATACATCAACTTTATATCTTATGCATTTTATGGGAGGAAATTACTGATCAAACCGTCAACACGAATTCAATGTATGTTTTTTGAGTATTATGTAACAGTTGGCCTTTCGAGCAGTCCATGGACGCTAGTTCTCGTAGCTACCGAGCGAATGTGTGTCGTTTGTTTTCCGTTTAGAGGTCCTCGTTTCTGGAACCCGACTACCGCTTCTAAACTCTGCTTCTCCGTTATCTGCTTCCTAGCGCTGATTCATAGTTTTTTATTCGTAACTATCGACGTTAGTGACAACGGTTGTATTAGAAATGGGCCCGCATTTAGCCAGCCTTTGCTGTCGTCTATCATCATCTGCATAGCCCCGTTTATTGCGTTAACTATCATGTCCGCAATAACTTCTATCGCTTTATTCAGAAAAAAAGTTAAATCGGAAACAACCCGAGCATCGAGATACTCAAACCAGGTAACCAGGTTGGTTCTGCTACTGTGTATCTTCTTCATGGTTACAACATTCCCTGCTGCTTTAATAAACGCTTTCGTCGGAACAAATCCACAATCAGCAAACATTTTCGCCGCCCTCGCCGATATTTTGTTGATAAACTATTCGTTTAATCTCTACCTGTATCTGATGACGGGCAAAGAAATCAGAAAAGAATTGCAGAATTTGATTTTCGAAAAGAAATCGTCTTGAGCGGCCACAAAAATATTGCTGTATATCAGATCTTAAAACTGTTCATCTCTGACAATCGCGCTCAGCCGGTGGCAAGACGGTCGTTTAGAAAAATCGATCATCAGTACCGTACACTGTCTTCCATTTAATTAATTGAATCAATTAAGGAATATTTCTCTACCAAATTAGATTATTAACTCTCCATGTTTCTTTCCTCGTTCCTAATTTATCCTACTAGTAAAAATGAATTCTAACTTTTCAATCAACCATACGGTGCATTGAATTTAAAATACGCTGACGACTTCGAAAAAATTCCATTTGTTCATCGCCCTTGAACTGTTAAACTTCGATGAGTTGAGAATAATTCTTCAACCGTCAGATAATACACGTATCCAAATAGAGTACATTGTTGAAAGTTTGAAATTGTTGAAAGCTGTTATTGGCAATTTTGGTTGCTAGCTATGAAGTGTTTCAAACTTTATCACAGTCAGAGTTTAATTATTAGAATTCTTATCAATGATGAATAATTTCTTAAACAGTAGTTTAATCACTACGCCCCTGAGACGCTTCTACTACGTATGATCAAACGCAGGATCCTCGATGATTAGTTATACCTGTCCTGCAAATAATGAATGAAATGTCTAACCGTGAGCAGGGAGCAACAAGGACACTTGATTTAGGGGAGACATGTCGAGAGCGGTCTGGGTTTTGTTAAATTTTTTGGGTCTTAACTGTTTCCAGGGTTAAGAACCATTCACATGAGCGGGAATTAGAAGCAAAATGTAGAATATTATCATGTAGGTTACATTCTTCCATCCATGAAAAACGGCATAGCATAGTGTCAGTTTTAGACCAGATTACAATTAAAAATCTTTTGCAAACAACCCTAGAAAAGGTTCTAGAATTTTTGTTACAGTTTCATTTTCAACTGATGACGCAGGGTTTGGGGAGGTGCGCTATTCTATCCTTGAATTGATCGTAAATATTATTGTATTATCATCGGAAAAATTCCTACTGGAAAATTCTCCAAAAATGTTTTACTTGCTGCCGATAGATCAAATTAATTGACGGATAGTTTGGAATGTTGTTTTAGTTTGTTCTCGTCGGTTTTGCTTGTCAGATTCCAGAATATCTTTGGCACCTCATAAGTAAAAAGAATGCCATAACAGAAGCGAGAGAACAATCCGGATTCGATTATTTACAAACGCGAAGTTTTACCACACTAATCCGAGCACGTCTCACACCCGCCTTATGAAATATTTCGGAAAAGTTTTGGAAAGATGGAATATATTACTAGGGCCCCAGTGCAACCCGAAATACCTCTAGTCGTGTTTTGTAACGAGAAATATGTTAAGGAGGAGATGTCAGCATCGAATGATATGTAATTTATGAGAAATGCATTCCATTGATTCATTTAAGATGTTTAGATCGCCAATGGGGCATCGTGCGATCATTAATCTTCACGTCGTCAGTAGCCTATCTAGAGCAACATTCGTGGAACATTATGATGTAACGATATCGCGGAGAGAACGCAAAGGTCACGAAAGTGCAGACGAGAGCGAGTGCACGTGCGCGGAGACGCGGGAACCTTCTATCAGCTTTCTGAAGTGGGGCATTATCGTGAAATTCTGTTTGCTTCGAAGCCGACACTTCTAGAAATACACTCAATCATCCTTTTATATGTAAATTATCATTCAAATAAATTTCCTATTCCCAAAAATATCCAGGTCGCCTTTGGTCCTTTGTGGTCAGTAGGCAAATGGGCTATGAGTTGTTGTACACATTAAAGTTTCGAAAACTGTCTGGAAAGATTTTGATTGTATTTGCGATGAATCGGTTTTGTACCATTGTTCAGTTGATGGATGAAGGCCTCTTCCTCTTTTGAGAATGAAAACTCGTTTTCTAGGAATGGCTTTCAGGTAATTCAAAAGTTTAGTTCAACCCGATGAGGAATGTGTTAGTCAAATCAGACGGATAAATCATGACCCATTGCTCACGAAACACTCCCACGCATCACACCACCCCCGGCAAATCGGCAGATACCATCGCACAATTATTGAGAACAATTTTGTTCATATAAGTTTAATCGACTAAGCCTTTAGGGAGTGTTCAAGAAAAAAACGGGATTTTAAAACTAAAATATAAGGTAAGAACATTACGTTAATCATTATTCATTTATAAAGAAATGTCTTTAAACTTTTTAAAAGATTTGATACTTTCGAAAACGATGGCATTTCAATTTCTCCTTGTCGCTTGCCTTTCTAAAGGTTTGACCATTTAACGTAAACGCAAAAATCCTAGATAGATCAATTTTATTTCGTCCCATAAAGTGGATGACATTCCGTATCAGAAATTCATTTCATTCTTGACTAACTTCCAATTTTACGTAACCATTATTTCCTCGTGATTTATTTATGATGTTTGTTGACTATTTGTTTTGGCAATATTTCTACGACACGAAACACGAAAGACAAGTTTTTAAACTGCTTGCATAAGAATAATCTCATACACAGGAGAATTTAAACATTTTCAAATCCGATCTTCTTTTCTAGTAAGAACCATATGATGTTAGACAGTATTTGTTATTAACACTAGATCATTTATACAGACTGCCTTTTGTTTTGACTAGTCGCCTAATTAGTCTATCTATCCATATGTTTATTATCATAATAACTGAAATTTTTTATGTGAACTTCCAAACTGATGGAGGCGGTCCGGACAACGCGCTGTCGGTCGACTTTGGTACAAAAAATACGCGATGCAAAACGAAGCGGACGAAAGGAAAAAATCTCCGACATTCTATATAAAACGAGAACTGACTCGTGTTCACGATTCATTTGTGTATTTTACAGCTGACAAGACGAATCACAAAGTCTGAAAAATGGTTAATACGGGATTGAAGTCTTGGATATTCAGCGTCTCTGCATTGGTGTTGTTGATTCTTACATGTGGTAAGTACGAACAAAATTTCGATTTCCGTTATATGGATAGAACACTCAACATGAAACATGAAACAACATGCGTAATTGTTTTATGTATTCTGCTACGTCATTTAAAATTTAGACAAAAATGTTTTCTTAATTTTGATCAACAACAATTTAGATTCAACAACACCGCCAACTGTCATTTCGGGTAAAACAAATTCCGTAAGAAAATTTGACAAAATGGGATGTCCATAATGCTGTAAACCTAGATACCCTTGGATATTGAACTTGGAACCTGGATTCTAATCCAATCCCATGCGCCGATCACTACTCCTTTGAGTATATGGCGATTGATTCAGTTGTTAGAGGGTTTCTGCTTTGAATTAAGCGGCGGGGACCAGTCAGGCTTAGCTGGTATACTGAGTGCTCTGCTTACAATCTCATCATTAACACGTCAAAAACCGGGTGTGGCCATTTAGAATACTAAGTTTGAGGTTTTTTTGTCACTTGCAGTTAATGGCGAAACGAAAGAGAAATACGACTCGAAGAGTAGCAAAATGACTGGCGGTCACCGTCGTCATTTGTTGCCAGAGCTGCTCGGTAGAAATCGGTTGCAATCGCGAAAACGTTTAGATTTCGTCATCCAGACAAACAGCCAGACGAGCGGCCAGACGATGTTGACAAATCAAAAGAATGTACACGAAGCATCGATTTCAGGTGTGAAGAAATTTGTGACGAAGATCGGGAGAAATCGAATGAGACACGCGCGATCGGGGACTAACCTCACCGTTCTTAATCCCGCGTCCAGAAAGACGCAAGAGTTTGTGGCTAAGCTCAGAAAGTTGAAGAAAAACCTAAATGGATCTGTTGGAAAACTCAAGTCAGTCGATAAACGCGAAGAAAATATCGCTGAACTGCAAGCCGTTGAATCAAAAGGATCGCGGAGGGATAGACGTAGTTTGTATACAGAATATCTACCAGAATTTGCTAGAAAAATACGATTTGTAAGTGGACAACAACCGGAAATAATCTATTCTCCGGAACTCTATCACCAAACGAGACGAAGGCGCCGCGATACGCCTGAATTAGAACCCGAATTTACATATTCCGATCCATCGGAAAAATCGCCTGAATTGCACAGGAGAAAACGTCATAGCTCGACAGAACTGGTCGATACAGACAGCTCCCCCGAGATCAGGACCGAGTTCCGCTCGAGAGTGGCTCGGAATGCACCGGTAATTGAGCCTGAATTGATAGGTGAGTTTCGGGCCAGGCTGAAACGGAATGCTCCTGAACTCCAACCAGAATTAGTGGAATCAATGTCACCCGAATTTCGGGTCAGGCGGAGACGGTATGCTCCTGAACTCCAACCGGAATTAGTGGAATCAATGTCACCCGAATTTCGGGCCAGGCTGAGACGGAATGCTCCTGAACTCCAACCAGAATTAGTGGAATCAATGTCAACAGAATTTCGCGCCAGGCGGAGACGGGATGCTCCCGAACTCCAACCAGAATTAGTGGAATCAATGTCAACAGAATTTCGCGCCAGGCGGAGACGGGATGCTCCCGAACTCCAACCAGAATTAGTGGAATCAATGTCACCAGAATTTCGGGTTAGGCGGAGACGGAATGCTCCCGAACTCCAAACAGAATTAGTGGAATTAATGTCACCAGAATTTCGGGTTAGGCGGAGACGGAATGCTCCCGAACTCCAACCAGAATTTGTGGAATCAATGTCACCAGAATTTCGCGCCAGGCGCAGAAGGAATGCTCCCGAACTCCAACCGGAATTAGTGGAATCAATGTCACCAGAATTTCGCGCCAGGCGGAGACGGAATGCTCCCGAACTCCAACCAGAATTAGTGGAATCAATGTCACCAGAATTTCGCACCAGGCGGAGACGGAATGCTCCCGAACTCCAACCAGAATTAGTGGAATTAATGTCACCAGAATTTCGCGCCAGGCGGAGACGGAATGCTCCCGAACTCCAACCAGAATTAGTGGAATCAATGTCACCAGAATTTCGCACCAGGCGGAGACGGAATGCTCCCGAACTCCAACCGGAATTAGTGGAATCAATGTCACCAGAATTTCGCGCCAGGCGGAGACGGAATGCTCCCGAACTCCAACCAGAATTAGTGGAATCAATGTCACCAGAATTTCGGGTCAGGCGAAGACGAAATGCTCCTGAACTCCAACCAGAATTAGTGGAATCAATGTCACCAGAATTTCGCACCAGGCGGAGACGGAATGCTCCCGAACTCCAACCAGAATTAGTGGAATCAATGTCACCTGAATTTCGGGCTAGGCGAAAACGGAAAGCTTTTGAACGTCAACCGGAACTGGTGGAATCAAAATCACCCGAAATATTCATAAAATGAAATTGAAGAACATGATTGAAGGAATGATGATGACAAAGGGTTTTTTTATAGCGCTATTACGAAAAAACTTCGCTCGCTGCGAAGATCCTGATTTCTGCCACGACAAACTATACGATTATTACCAGCCAGAAATGAACGCAAAAAATTACAATAAATAAGAATAACAAACTTAAACCGCGGTTTTTGGTACCAAGTATTAAAATAGATATAATCCGAGAACGAGAATCCGCTACAAAAAGGTTCCGCAATTCTAGTCTGATAACGCGGCGCTAAAATGGCGTGAGATTAAAAGTGAATGAAAAAGCCAATTTCACGCAGACGTTGAGAATAGATAAGGATTAAAACCCACTAGATGTATTTCAATAAATTCAAAATATTAAAAAGAGATTCGTTAAAATCGACTCCGTTTTGATAGACTGATAAAATAAATTTCGTTAGGCAATGATTCGCTTTTAATCTTTGAAATAGGGAACCCGCATAACCAGCTATCCCAGCCGGTAGCGTGACGAGCAGTAGGTCGTCCATTGTCAAAACTTTGAACTGAATCTATCATACTCCTGAATCTTATCACAGCACTCACCAAATATACACAACTTTCATTCTTCTACTCGGATATCGGCATATTTTTCATAAATGATTGATTCATTTAAGGGGTTCATTCAGATTTAATCAAAACGTAAGGAGAAATCGAATACGGACGACCAACTATCTACTAGCGAACCTGGCGGATCCTCGCCTGTCATACGTGGAATCCTGGATTGCCACAGTAGCACTGCGGGTATCCCATTGCATATAGTTTATATAGTGGGTTTTAATTTTGTTGAATGAAAGTAAATGCTAGATGTATTTTAAGAAGATTAATTCAGAATATATTTTGTTATCGCGTTACTATTGATGTACATAAAAGAAAATAGCAGTGTGTTGTTGTAAATGTGAAATGTTTACGGGTAATAGAAAACACTGAGTTTTTTATTGAAAACACATATAGTTTTAAGCTCGATATGTCTAAACCATAGAATTAATATAAACATATAGATTTAAATCAGCATATTTCACCTTGACTGACTAATATGACGACTAAGCGTTTAACAATCGCGTTCACACTGTTTTATAAATACTGACATCAATTTACTGACGTGATCTTTAGAGTTGGTGATTAAAGACTATTAAAAATTATCTGAGAAAAAAGAAACTATTCGGTGTTTTATTGCACTTTTCTTTGGTCTTGTGTCGATTTTCTCTAGTCTTCAAGATCGAGAGGTCACAAGATCGAGATACACCTAACGACGGATTTTTCAAAATAGCTGGTTGCAGCCACAGGGACTAGGACACGGATTTTGACCCCAGAACCTTGGTACTTACTGTACATAAAAAGTCTTTTTATATATAGTACCTAGGATACTGGGGTTAAAATCCTTTTGTGTCAAGTCCCTGTTGATGCAGCCCAGATGATTTGTTCGGTGGCACGGCCTGACAGCAGAGAACCAGACACAGTATATTACCTCGTTCAATCTCTTCGAGAGCCCGCCGTGTCCGGGCATGACAAATCTGTTTTACCCAGGTCCGCGTTTTATGCTCAACTTGTAACGGTCTAATCCGGATTTTAGGCAATACGTTTAAAGTCACATGACTTCAACATGGCGGACGTACCACGAATATGAACTCAACAAAAATTGATCGGCCGTGATTAGCGAGCCTTACAACGCAAACTCATTATGTATACGACATGAAACTTGATCCTGACGTTCAAGTTTATTCAAAATTACCAGATTAGATACTTACCTACAACTGACAAAAATCATATATCCCTAAACGATGTTTTTAATACAACCCTCTTGCTCTTTAGGCTTAGCTAGTCAAGTCAGTAACCCAACCTGACTGTGGTTTAGTTTCACGATCGGATATTTTCACAAACCACATAGTCTTATACCTTTTGTTCGTTGGTATAAGCCCATCCGATTATAAAAAGCTTACACCAACGATTAGGTTACTAACTAAAATTTAGCCTACTTCCTAATTTAATGTTAAATTTGTCTTTATTCCCCATACGGTACCTCGACTCCCTCTAGTCCCCGACCATACTTGCCCTCTAATATGCAATATGAGCCATGACTATTATGTCACCGTTGGTGGGCATGTGCTTATGACATATGAATTTGATATCAGCTTCATAAAATAAGACTGCCCCTTCTGCAACTAGTCCACTATACACTATAAAGAATGGAAAAGGATGAGAAAACCTTAAGTGTTTGGCATCACTCATTATCATCGTCATCATCATCATCGTCATCATCATCATCATCATCATCATCATGTTTCCACCTTTCACTCACTTGGCAAACTGTAAACATTTGATTCTCTATACACAGAAGATGCTGAAGTTTTATGTGCACTATGAGGCTTGTACTCAGGTTTTTGAATGGGACAGAAGTAAAAAAGGCACTCTGAGTGATGTTATAACGGTTAGTTTCGCCTTTTATTAAATCCCTGTCTATAATTCTTTTTCCATAAAGCTGTTGACTCTGTTTACTTTCAGCAATTCATAAGTTCTACAACTACGGATAAAGTGAAAAAAGAATTACTGACTGCATTTCGAGATATACAAGTATTTAATTCTAAGGGGTAAAATTGGTGGAACCGTTGTCTGTATTTTCAACCACGATTCATTAAGAAATTTCTATCTAATCGTATGAAATTGCTTTCAGGACATTGCTGGATCTGGATTTAGATGTTTCATCCAACTTGAAAAATCGAGAAGACATCTTCCTGAAACTGAAAGAATCCACTAATGTTAAACCACCTTCGGAGAAAACGAAAGGTCTCGAGAGGTACGTTCCTATCGCCCATTACTAACTAATGATGTTTTATGACCAAAAGTACAGGCGGTCAGTTCCTCAAAAGTAGGTTAGGGCTAACAAGTAGATAGTTGACCTAGTGACAATTAAAAGTTCATTGTTACACGGTATTTATCCTCCAGTTATCTTTAACCAACTCTTGAGCAACTGCCCCCCCCCTGGTCTTCAAAACTTGAACGATTACTTGTTGTTGCAGTAAATTGAAGTTTTATTTGCATTATGTGCCTGGAGATGGTGAATCATCTACAAGTATTATCGAATGGCATAAAAGTGACAAAGGGAGTCTTAGAGATCTTATCAAGGTTGGCCAATTTCGTCTCATAGTCAGCTTTTACAACACGACAAGTTTTTGTTAATAAATTTCAATATTGTTTTCAGTTGTACATGAATTCCGGTGCTGAACATCTTCGTTCAACTCAAGTAAACGATATTCAACTGAAGAATTCTAAAGGGTATGAATGGAAAATCATGCTTCTTTTTCATGACCGAAGTTGTCAATACGGCTATTTTTCGCTCATCAAATTGGATACTGAAATGTATATTTTAGAGTCTATCTAGATTTAGACAGAGAGATTACGTCTCTGCTGAAAAATAGAGAAGATTTGTATATCATCATCAATGAAAAAGTATCCGGACCACAACAATCTAACAGTAAATCATTTGATTGCGCCAGGTATTTAATCCTATTAGCATTTATCGTGCAGAGAAATGAATAAAAAATCATTCATTGGTTGATTCATTATTCTGTTGGGTGGGCAGGTGTCTAAGAAGAACATTCATTAATTCCTAGGGTGAAGAGAATTTGTGAAAAAGCTGCCACAGAATTGAAGTCTGGAAACACGAAATCTGCTGTCACGCTATACCAGACTGTTATCCAGTCAGATCCCACTAATGTTCAAGCTCTTGAACGAATGGGTAAGAATCCCAATACAGTCTATCATAGTTTTAATGCGTGAAGTTGAGTTCTCATACTTTCATTTTATTCAAATTTCCTTCCAGTTGATATCTTCCTAACGGTGAAACGTCCTGATGTCGCTGTGAAATATGCAAAAATGCTCAAAAAGCTGAAATCGTGCAGTGTATTTCATCGAATAAAGTAAGAAGGCACTCCGCGTGTATTTCATTTTGTTGAAAACCATCGATATGTAAGAGTCAATGCAGAGGGTGGATCAGAAGTACCACTTAAGTTCCTACCAGAGCGGCAGTGGTAATTAGCAGGGAAGTCTAAGAGAGCCTTCTCGTTTCGAAATTTTACAAAAATACATTTCAAAAGATGCAATATTCCGAGAAGATGAGAATTAAATTTTCAGGTATTGATGATTATTTCGAAATATCTGAAGAATATATTGTTTGTGGAGTTGACATACGGCTTAGTTCACAAAAAAGGCAATGGGAAGGCGGTGGGGTCTAGACCTCCAAAACCCTCCTCTGAATCCAGCCTTGTTTGTTTTGTAGGTTGGGGAAGTGTTTTTTGATGTTAGAAAATGCTGCGAAATCCGAGAAAATATTCGCAGATATTTATGAAAATGAAATGAAAAATCTTCCCAGAAATGATCAGTTCGATGTTAAGGTATGAACGCGGTACTCGTGAGCATTTTGTTATACACATATCGCATTTTGAGGAATAAAGGGGTGTTGGAAGCAGTTTTTGATTGCTGTGGCCAATTGCTGATTTTTAACAGGTTCTAATATGTTGCCGTGGCGAATTTACTTCAATTTCGACAAAAACTTAGTATTCAAAGAAAGAAAATGTCATTCAGTAAATTATTGCTGCAGCTTTCACAGTAGCTGCTGTTCCAACACCACTGAAGCATCTTAATGATTTTATCCGCTTGCAGTGTGCTTTGGCTCAGTCGTACGAACTGCAGGGAATGCGGGATAAGGCAATCATTCATTATCATAATGTTATGCAACAATATACATACCATGCAACTGCTGCAGTAAGATACGCGGACTTGATCTCTTCACACCATGAAAAACTGTTCCTGTCAATACAACTTACGACCACAGCGATGATGCTTGATAGAGGTACTACGCTGGGTAGATTCCACAGGCGCGGATCTTATGGGTCTTACATGTCTTCTGGAAGACCCTCAAAATTTCTCTTAAGTGCCCCAAAAAATTTTGCTCGCAAAACAGTTTCATGACTCAAAATCTCAAAATGCAGGAAATGGCTTCAAATCGGTGCTGGAATCTCAAAATTGTCTTGGAGGGGGCCTCAGACCCCCCAGAAGGGCTTCGCGCTGAAGCAGTGTTAGCCTCGCCCGCTGTGCACGGTGTGTTATCAGTGCCCTTTTCTTTTCGGTGTGCCCCTAGAATTCTGAGAAGACCCTCAGATTTACCCCGAGATCCGCCCCTGTTCCATAATCTAACGTTAGTTTAGTTTCAAGATTGTCGCTCGAGCCACAATGGATGTTGGTAGATGGCTTAATTTCTATTTTCAGCTGACACGAGGATTCCTGTTGTATTGTGTAAGCTGGTGCAGAAACCCGGCGGAGTTGAAATTCTTGAAAAGTATGTATCCAGTACTTTTGATTCACTGGCTTCAATACGATTAAAAAGCTCACAATATAAATTGATGATTTCGTTTGATATCAAATATTCTTATATATGATATAATAATAATAATAATATGTGTCTTATATAGCGCTAAATCCAGCAAAGCTACTAAGAATGCTTTATATTTTCTGGTATTATTACCCCGGCCATTTTAACACTCTAACATGTATCAGTCATATCGGAAGAATTGGTCAATTTCTATCCCATTTGGGACTTGGGTCCTGGCAGGCTATTGCATCCACTTTTCATTCATTGTCCGTAGACGCAATCCAGTTATTTTTAAGACACTTCGATGGATTGTCTGAATATTTTTATATATGAATCCACTGTAAACAAATGTGCAGCTCAAAAACTTGCCTCGTCAGTATCAAGATTTTCAGATGGTCGAGCATTTCATCACCAAGTGGGCATCGTGTCCCTTGACCCTTAATCGAACCCCTTCCCCATGGATTATATGTAATTTGATTGTAAATGGTCTCTTATAGTATTATCGGTAGACAATCTGCAGCATTGTTTGTCCTTTACGAAGTGTTGTATAACTATGGAGGTAAGTGAAATGCTTTGTATAAAATGCTGTGGTTATTCGTGTAGCATTATGACGAAACATCGAAATGAATAAATTTTTAAATTTTTCTAATCAGCGACGAATGAAGCGGAGAAGATTCTATTCAAAGCTGTTCAGTGCGATCCAAACGATCTTATCATTTTGCTCGCTTATATGCATCTGCTTGAGGTACGTGTCGCAAAAATGAATATAAACTAAGAAGCCAAATTTTGAGCGTGTAGAATAGAAATTATGAATTCTGCTCATTTCAGTTGAAAGGAAAACACGGAGCGTGCATTCAGTTCATGAAGACGCAGTTGAAAACTCAATCTCTCGCGTCATCTGTCCATCAGCCTCACCAACAACAACTACTAGAACAGTATCTAAACATAATTGAAACTGTACCTGAGGATATCTACTTATGGAATTGTACGTTTCCCTTGAAATTCTTGTAAACTTTCGAAAAGCAAATCTCAAATGCTCAGAATATTTGAATTAAGATTTTTAGATTTGTGTCATATAACGCATTAACAGGCCTCGTCTCCCTAACATAACATAATGCTCGAATTGTGTTTGTGAAAAGAAGTGGTAGAAAATCAGCTGGGGCCGGTTGCATAGTCATGGCTTTGACTTAAGAACAGTCTAAGACCAACTTAGTTCTATAGCCAATCTAACAACTTAAGACCAGTCTTAAGATTTAAGACCACTTTTGGACTTAAGTCTTGACTGTGTTACTGGCCCCTGAATATTTTGCATACCGTACATACTTTATGAACGGACCTATAATTATACCCTGCAGGTTTGCAGTACGAAGATAACACGAATACCAGTAGTGAACGTCCATATGGTAATATTGAAATCTTCTTTACGGCCATTCTGTTCACGTCGGTGAAGATATTCTACGTCAACGGAGCTTTGCGAATTGTCCAAAAATTAATGTCAATTTTGGGTAAGAACTGCTAGATTCTCGTGAGGGTTAGAGACATTGTTTCTTTATCTTTGATAACCATTTACGGAACAGCTTAATTTATCATTGATATCCATTTACAGAACACCTTTCTTTATCTTCGATATCCATTTACAGAACACCTATGGCCGGGACGAGATCTTCACAAAACAGCAATTCGAAATGAAGCTGCCTATTTCCGTTGCATTCAACTCGTTATGAAACAGTGTCCGCCGGATGTTATTAACTGCAGTGATTTGAACTCTCAGAATTTCCTTTATTTTCTAAGTGACAGCCATTGTATTACTCCTGCCTGGCAGAAGCTGCTTTGTAAGGTGAGAACTACTAACCTTCAACTGTAGAATTTCAAAAATCACCGGTATTCTATTAATAGGGGATTTTCTTTTCTTGTTAAAAAAGGGTACTCCTGTTACAGTGCACCCCGTTCTGTCAACTGGAACGAAGATATGGCATTTACGGCATGAGGAAAAGCTGTATACCAGAGAAGGCTTCTTTACAGCGATCAAAGTCATACCGAATAACGCTTTAGTCGTCGTGAATTTCGGTGAAATTGACTGTAGAGAATCTTTGACAACGTGCGTGCAAAAGTGTTATTACGATGTAAGTACCCGTATCGCTCTTTCGGGTGCAGAAATGTAGCCTGCGGCAATGGTTTTACGAAATATTTTCTCATTGCCTTTCAGAGTCTGGAGGAAGCAATGGAATGTTTGATAGACATTTATATCAAGGTATTAGACAATCTTCAAATTGAATATAGATGGAAAATTTACGTTCATCCAATCGCACCGGTGATCGATGTAACCAGGTACTGAATATTCCATCAAACTTTTGCATCCATCTTTTTGACTTTTGAAATGTAATTCTTCGTTTTAATTCAGGCCGATTGTCGTTCGATTCAACCAAGCTTTAAGACGTAGAGTCGAAAAACATGGCACCTTGAAGTGGTTAGACATTGAGAAAGATTTATTAAAACCTGCAGGTTCTTTGAAATCGATCTATGGTTCGTTGAGCTGAATTTAGATTCTACATGTGTGCCGCTCAAATTACATCAATTTTGAGGTTACTTTTTCTTATTTATTTCAGAATTTGATGACACTCATCTTCATCCTGCTTATTTGGAGCTCCTGCAGAATGCGTTTTAGTCTTGAAGTGAAGCTAGCTGATCAATAAACTCTATAAATTCTGTTATCACTCTGTTTAAGAATTCAACTAGATTGATAATTGTAATATTACATTAACAATTTGTATATTTTTATAACAATAATTTGTTTTATTTCTATATATAAAGATCATAGTGTTATTATTTGACTTGTTGAAATCTTGTCTTGTAATGTTCTGTATTATATGAATATAGCATCGGTCTTGTTTTCTAGTTTTATAGTGTTCTAGTTCGATTGATTTAATGATCGTCTCCTGTAGTTACATGTGGTTTTTCTTTCCAAAATCTAAGACTTTTCACTTTAAATCACTATGTAACAGAGGAACGAGTTCGTGTTGCTCTCGGATTTCTGTTAAGTGTGAAAAACGATATTTATTTTGATATCTGTCATAAATTAGAGTCAGGAACTTGAGAAAGTAAATAGTTTATTCAGAACAAAGATAAAGGTGAAGTGATCTGTCGGAGAATATAAGAAATACACTGTTTGGAATTAAGTCGTAAATCGGATATATGAAAAAAATTTGAGATTATGACCGGAACGTGGCGCCATCTGTAGGTCAATATTAACATCAATGACACCATGACGTCATATCTGTAGTTGAAGAAGAGGATTCGAGTGAAAAGCATGCCGAAAAAACGACTAAATTTTACAGAAAAGGTAGGTTGACAATGAATAATATATTTACATCAGTTTTCAGCCAGACACCGACGTGAAGAAAAAATCGTTGAATGTAGTTTAATTTCATAGTATGCCGTAGAAAACAGTGTGCATCAATCGAATGATGATGTGGATTTTTATAGAAATTCAAGAAATACCCTCCTCTCAGTCTTTGCCCTGTGAGTGTGACTCGGTATTCCCTTCTCTTTTTGTGACAATAGGAATTTTTGAATGGTCTTTTTGAATAGTGCGAAACGTTTAGAAATATTTGGCATACACCACCGTTGTCAAAAGGTCAACTCATGGTCGCACCAATCTTTTGTCCTATGATTTGGCTATTATTCGTCGTTGACACGTTGACCAGTACCGGTACGTGGCGCGTCATTGAATAATATACACAATCCATCAATAACACAAAATTGAATAATCTAACCTATTTGAATTAAGCATATAAGTGTGATTAATTCTTACTGACTTAATAAGTACATTACATCAGAGAATATTTGTTAGCTAATGTTTCGTCTAGCCCATATGCCTACACACGGGTTTGGCGATGGACTTGGATTTTATTTCCGGGTTGCTGATAATCTCGCGAGAATGGCGCTAAATATGAACTGCGAATAAATTCAAAATATCATGTCGAAATACCTTGTGTTCATATTGTTTATTTATCCGCTATAAAGTTCCGATAAAAAATTGGTTGTTAAGGATCATTATCAGACGGTCGTGACGCTCTATATAAAATCACACGGTTTGTGAAAATATCCGATCGTGAAACTAAACCACGGCCATCTTACTGACAACAGTCAATCTTGCTTGACGTCATCAAGGGGAAAACATCATAGGACTATTAATGAAGTCGCCATAATTTTTGACTTGAGAGCCCCTTCTATTTTCAATTTACTGAAGTAAGTTGTTGTTAGGATGCATCATTAATGTTAGTCCCAGCAAAGTCCGGACTAATACACGATTTGTTGAGTTTAACATTAGGCTGTCTGGTTTATACGACGACAACATAGGCTAATTAACTTATTAATTAGAATGAATTCTGTAATTGATTGCTACTGCATTATAGTTTCATGTCAGAAGTGGAAATTGAGTCTAAATTTAATTGCGACGGTCTCCTGCGTACTGCGCCTGCCTGTGACATGTACGTGGTATCTGCCTTCTGTATATTATCCGCGCTGTCAGCTTGAACGGTACAATAAGAGCGAGCGTTTTAACTCTTATGATCATCTGCTCGCCGTTTGTGCTGATTCTAGCAGGAATACGGCGATATTCATAACTAACTGAACTGTAAAGCTTAAATCAATGTCGACTGTAAAAGTCAGGTCGGTGAATATTGCTGCCTCTGGTGCGATAGTTTCTGGCGTTTACAGTCTCTGGCCCCGCAAATTGACATTAGATTTTATGGTACCGATTCCCGGCCTTGAGGTTGTTACGTCGCTGAATTATTGTAACAATGAATGCATTCCATAAGCCGCGACTTTTATGATCCCCATGGCAACATGAACGATATTGAGAACGAACGCTGCACTTTCTATCTATCTAACTATCTATATCTTACATGGTATGGAGGTGCCAGTATGGTAGTGTCATGTTTGTTCAGCTACCGCCAATAGACCGACCGATTCCGCGCGTGTGCTTTAGATTTCGACCGAATTCCCGTCGATATTGTTTACTTTCCCACTTATTACTGGTTTTTTTTGCGGTATATAAGTAGGGAACAATTTAGATGCCTGCTCAGTTCCGATGGTGTTACTACAGTACACTCCGTTTGCGGGCCAATGTATTTCTTGAGACCAGTGTATTCTCGGGTAGTTGGGGTGACAGCGGGTTGTCAGTAAGAAAATGTCGAATCTTTAGCCCGAGGCACGGGATAATCCGAGACGATCGGCTCCGTGGGTAGTGCAGTCTATTGTAGTATAGCCAGCCAACTAGAAAAAGGTATTTTTTGAACGATTATGATTTCTACGATACATGAACTCGAGGCGGCTCACCAGGAGCTGTCGTTCTACTCATTCATAACTACAGGACTTCGATGCGCGGCTAATTTTCGATCGCAAAAGCTATTCGCGTTCACCGGAATCACATGGCAACAAACCACTAGAGCTCACTGATAGCCCTCACACCAGAGATCAGCAATCGTACATTCGTCATTCCCCCCTCCTATCACCTTTGATGGTCGCGTTCATTTCCGATTTGCACATACTACTGTACATGAGACGTGTGCGTGTGCTTGTATTGAACAGTATCAAATGATTGTATGATTGGTATATCTCTCCTGCCCCTGAGCTAGATATTTCTTGTGATAGATATAATAATACTGCGCCGTGATAAACTTCAAAGTGGAATTCAATCAGACATGAGTCGGATATATAATCGACTAACACGTTGATGATATGGTCTTTGGAATGTGGATCAGTGACTAGTTGGTGATAAAAAGGCCGACGCAGATTATTTCCTGAAGCCCTTATTCTGAACAAGCTGACAACTGTGTAACATGTAGCTCAGTTCAGTTATTTCCAGGAAGTGTTGTTCTATCAGCGCACCGTGACCTTACACGCCTAACAATGGGGAACTACCGACGCTCCTGTGGCAAGCAAGGTTCCGCCAGGTGTCGCTAGTAGTTACTCGGTCGTTCGCATTCAATTTCTTCTACATTTCAATGAAATCCGAATGAACTTTTCTCTTAATTAGATCAAATATTATGGAAACTACACCGACGTAAGAGTAGAAAAATGAATTTAAAGTATATTTGTTGGGTCCATATGATAATGTGTGGATTCGGGAGCCTGAAAATGCAATTTGAAGTTCATTGAAAATTAACTTATTTTGATAACGTAAGACTGAGTTTTTGTCACGCCATCTGGTGGGAAAACCTGGCGTTGCACCTCCCGATATATAGAACAGATTCCACGTGAATCAACTGTGGAACTTTGATCGCGTACAAAACCCTGCTGGCTGGAGGTGCTTCACCTACGCGATGCCTGTCTCATCGATTCATAATAAAAACGAATTGAAGCTTGTTTATCTCCCTTCGGCAACGCCGGCGCGCGTTAAAAACGTAAAAAAAACGTAAAAACCGAATACAAGGTAGAGCGTAAATCAGAAGGTTGTGTTTAGAATGATTTCGGTTAACTGTCTGCACCTGAGTATAGCTTTTAACTACTGGGTGTGTACGAACTAAAACATCGATCTCTATTGCGTGTCGTCGTCAGTTGCTACGACTATTTCTAATATCTCTCATTAACCGCATCAGTGAAATAAAGACGACAATTATTGAGTGGTTTTATATAGTTTGTCCACGTCGTCGCGGTGTGATTAGTTTCGATCGGAGATTGGAGAAAATATCCGCGCGTAATCTGCCGGCGTTTAAAATAAGTTCCCAACGGTTGTCGGATTTGGTTACAGGTGGAAAGTCCACGTTGTCTAATGATATTAATAATTTATTTTTCATTTAACTTAAAGTACAAGATTTAATAACGACAATAGTGAAGAGAAATAACAGTTAAATGAAAGAAGCCGTGAAAGCCTGGAGGCTGTACAGGTCACTGCACCTGAAAAAATTATAATAATTATAGAAGTAATGATAATAATAAATATCTACATGTATGTATTCAAGTAACTGGAATACATATATGTAGATATTTTATCGTCAGTTTTAAACAATATATATTTCTTAATGAAACCACTTCCTGTGTCAATCATGTCACTTCCTATAAAGACCAGCGTGGGGGGGGGGGTGAATTTTATCTTGTGGGGTTTTTACCTACACTCGTCGGCATCAGATATCCATAGTTTTTTGGAACCGTCAATTTTTATTTTCGTCGAACCGGCGAGTCGTGTCGAACGACATCAATATGGCTGAGAGATTTTGACGTACGACGTTGATGTCAGAAACAGCGATGACCAACTGAGTGACAGTTCAAATTGACATTTGCGCTCGATCTAGTTACACACTTGTATTTGCATATAGACGACGAATGTTGTGAATGTTATGGAATTCCATTCTGTAACCGGCCGAAGCCTTCGGCTGGGTTGTAGTTATTACGACGAGGATGCTGCGTCAATCTTGCATGTTTTGGTCATCGGTTTCTCTACTCGCCGTTGACGCTAGTATCGACAATAGCTGCCGGGTTCGACCATTCCGAAACGCTAAGAACAATTGGACGCGTCTGATTTGTAGGGTTCAACTGCTTTTTTTTGGAGGGTTCCTAAGCATAGGGAAAATCAGGGCATTCCAATCGATAAATTTTTCAGCTATAGGGAAAATCAGGGAATCTTTTTCTTGAAAACCAGGGCAAGTCGGGCTATTTTGTGTCTTGTCGAAGCTTTCGGTTCTCGCCGGTGACGAATGGCTCAAAGAACCTCTTGATAAGAAACAGCCCCCATCGCAAGGATTTTCTGATCGAGGGAAAATCAAGGAAATATCAGGCTCTTTTGTATTCCTGATCTCTAGGATAAGGAATCCTGCTGATTCAACCTCCCGGTTGTTACAAGGGTTTTAGTTTGTTTACGTAGATTTATGATAAATCGACCATTGGACAATAGGATTAAGAGCGCGAATGGCTCTGACTTTCTATTCTGGTATTAGATATAAAAACGTCATGCGCAAAAAGCCCGCTGTCAATAGGATTTCCGCTGCTGTGGTATTTATGTGGCAACGACGACGAAGACTATTTTCATCTCGCTGCGGTTGACGAACGAACGCTGGTAACCGATGTAACTGAATTGATCGCTCCGGTTGTCAATGACTACGTCGCGATCGTAGAGGAACGGATCCATGACGTTTTCGGGGTTGGTTGACGCGTCGCGAGGCTCTCGAGATGCAATCAGACACGGGCAGTTGGAGGCAGTAGTATTTTCGGTTATTCGAGCCTCAATCCGATTTCAATGAGCGCGCTACGTTCGACATTGGAGGTTCAACTGTGGCGAGCGAGGATTCACCAGGTTTACAGATGACGACTCTGAAATGTGTTGATATGTGGGAGGCTAAAATTTGGGATGAAAGTTCATCAGAAATGAACTGAATTTCGAACCGAAATCACAATGAAAAGTTCATCAGAAATGAACTCAATTTTGAACCAAAATCACAATGAAGTTAAAAAAGAATGTCAAATTCAATTTTGAACCAAAATGACGATGAAAGTTCATAAAAAATGAACTCAATTTTTAACCAAAATGACGATGAAAGTTCATCAGAAATAAACTCGATTTTGAACTGAATTTGCACCGATAGTCACGCCATCTAGTGGGATCATTGCTAGTGACACAACGGGCGCCTCGTTCTTTTCAGTGAATCACGATCGCCGCGACTGTCGATGCCATTCGCTTCAGGTCGAACGAGTTTTAGTGTAGTACGCTTATATAGTTCTTATCGGTTAATTAAAGAGTTGCTAATGAACTGAGACGATCTGTAAACGTCGAGATCAGTTCATTTCCGTTGTCTCCGTCGAATCATATAACCATGGCAACTATAATAACCGCCTGTGCTAAGTTAGCTATTGAACGCCATTATTGCTTTACACAGTGAGAAGTGACTTCTGTATCAATAACAACAACAACAACAATGCACCTTCACTACTGCTTGATTCATCTGAAGTAAATTTGACTGCGCCTGATATTCATCTATGGTCATATTAGGCGTGCGCCTAATTTCTTCGATTAACCACTGAATCTGATGGTCAATCCAGTACTCTGATCTCATTCGCGGTTGTGACTCGTGTTCAGATGTCATAAATCTTAAGGCTTAGGATAGGATTGGCTGTAGAACCACCACCAGGGGCCAGTTGCAGGAGTCATGATAGGTCCTAGACCATCTTAGTTCTCCACTGCCGATCCAACAATTGAAAGCCGCCTGTATGAATAAGGACTGCTTTCGGACTTAAGTAATGTTTGCAAAACTAGTTGACGTGACTTTTAAGTCGTAAATCTTCAGACTGGTTTTAAGTCGTTCGTTTGGCCAAAGAACTAACATGGTGTTAAAATCATCTTAAGCCGTGATTCCTGCAACTTGCCCCTGTTGTTAAGCGTGCCGTCTGAATCAATATACCGGTATGGTTGTTTTCATCCAGCCCGCTTTGACATTTCAAGCTCTCAAAGTCTCTAGAAGAACGCGCTTTAATATCGACCCTGGTCGTATAAACTACTGACTCTCGAAGCGAAACGGCTGAGACTTGGCCGCCTTTGATCGTTTCGAATAATGATCTCGATAATAGACTTAAGAACTGGTTACGTTAGGATTCGAGCGGTTCAGTTCGAAGTTCATCCAGCGCGCGCGATAACTCGCCAATTGACTTCGTTATTGATTGTTGTCTATGGCGGCGATAAATCGGGTTTCGCGAACGTATCGATTGATTACGCGATTTATTGATCGCGGTCAGTATCGCGTTTGTACGGCAGACGCCCGCACGGCAGACGAACGATCGGATACTTGTTTCGCGCTGTCGACGGTCAGAACTGTAAACGTGAGAAACGCGATGTTCACATAATCGATTTCTATCGGGCGATACGAGAGAATCGAGGTTTTCTTTCGGTTTTCGAGACTCGTCGAGGATTTCAGCATTTAGTAATTCGTTTTTATCGTTCTCTTCCAGGTCTTTGTTGCTCGACGATGTACTTTCGGCCAACGGCGTTTAGACAATTCGTTCGATAGTTAGCGCTTAACGGATACCGGCCACACACACACTTAGCGTCTCGAATTTAGTATTATAAGGTATGTATAGGTTTTAGAAACAGCGTTTTATTTGCTTGCTATCAACGCCTTAACTACGATCAGGGCAATGAACTACCATTCTCGTTGAAGTATTCTATATACCCCTCGTGGTACTGGCACAATCTTACGTAGGGGATCAATGATTTATTACGTACGCATGAAATTTGACTTTTTCAACCCCCCTCCCCCTCTGTACGCAAAATCGGCCATTCTTTCATATACATTTAGTATTACAGTACGCAATTGCACTGATGCCTCTCCCCTCCCCTAATGCGTATGTAATAAATAGATGATCGAAAGAAATATCATGATCTATGAATATATCAACAGAAATATGTTTTGTGAAATTATAAGGTTTCTTTCCACGAAAATTGTTGTTCGGTTTACGGCAACTACACTAAAGAGTGCAGCCTGTTATTCGTCAGGCATTTGTATCCCGAATTAAACCATCAATCTATCAACACTCTTTTGTTTATGAACATACGTCATAATAATTTTGGTGGATGCATCGCCTAGGTTTTCTCTAGATATATATATATATATATATATATATATATATATATATATATATATATATATATATATATATATATAGATATACATAGATATATATATAGATATACATAGATATATATATATATCCGCTGATTTCCAGCGTAGAATGTCTTCTGAATTTAAACTAGATTCAGCCGGTTTTCCGGAGAAGCCGTTCTTATTTTCATTGTTTACGCCGTGGCCTCTAAAACGATTTCGAGTCGACATTTACACGTAGTAAATATATGAAGTAGTTCGGTGAAATATCGACCGGCACGGTTCTCTAGACTGATCGGTTTGAAAGGTTTATGTTACGTTAATTCTATAGTCCTGTTACTTCGTCGGTCCTATTCAAATTCGTCCCGGTTTGTCGACGAACGTCACGAAGTGGGCCCCTGGGATTTATTTACGTCAAAAAAGAACCAGTCAAAGGGGGATAGATTGTTGTCATCTTCGTTCCTGGAAAAGCTCGCGAGTTCCCTGTCTATTTATCTATTAGAGGTGACCGAATTACTAGGCCCTAACGACCGTCTTTTGGACTTTTGACTTTCTAAAGAACAGGCCTACTTGTTAGAACGATTATCACACTCAAACTTGGAGAACGGATGATAAGATAAAAACCCACTGTGTACAAATTAAAAGAATTTGAAT
This sequence comes from Tubulanus polymorphus, assembly GCF_964204645.1. Lineage (NCBI taxonomy): Eukaryota > Metazoa > Nemertea > Palaeonemertea > Tubulaniformes > Tubulanidae > Tubulanus > Tubulanus polymorphus. Next base: position 15,751,695 of record NC_134031.1, on the reverse strand, counting down.
TTTAGAAATCGAGAATTTATTTATTCAAAAAATCTATAATGAAATACACGACGATTCGATCTCACCCTAGAGATCACCACACCTGACGATGATCTCTAGGGTGAGATCGAAACGTCGTGTATTTCATTTTAGATTTTTTGAATAAATATATTCTCGATTTTGAAATTCTTTTAATTCGTACATAGTAGGTTTTTATCCTATTAGGCCTACTTGTCTCCTGTTGATCAGTTTGTCATAATTTGATATATTGGAACGGAAGGCGAACTCGAGAAAATTTTTTCGAAAAGGTTTTTTCCTGCCGCATCGGAACCTCGTTATAACGAAGTCGGATATAACGAAATTTAGAATGATCCGAATAGGACTTAAGAATAATTTCTTACTGGGGTTACGCCGAAGAGATTTCACCGGCCCCCTGCTGAACTTCATTTTTAGCGGTTCCGCATTAAGTGCGAATTCTATTCAACCTCGGCAATGCGATTACGACCACATGATAATTGCGTCGTCGCCTTGAATTATGCGTTTAACAACAAAACGTCAGGAATATTCATAAGTCGTCAGATTGCGCGCGCGCGTACGTAGAGAGACACCGGTTTTTTTATATCGCTTTATCAAATATTTAACGATCTATCAATCATCGAATGTTAATTTGACGAGAAGAGAGCGTCACAGACTGGAAGGAACGACGAGAACGTTTATTTAACGCGTAACATAATCGTGGAAATCGTTATGAATATATATATATATATATATATATATATATATATATAAATATTTATATATATATATTCATAAGTATGGACATTTTTGTTTAACTTTATGTTCACGTGCGTGAAAATATTCATATTCGCATTGAAACGCCGCTGACAAAGCTATTCATTTACGATCAAGGTTAAGTTTATACGTTTCGCGGTTCGTATACTCTCTTTCTCTCTCTCTCGTCGGCTAGTTCTATAGGTTCTGTGGGCGAAGAGCTATTCGGCATTTTACGGAAAATGAATTTCCAGCGTTGTTGATAAAAGAAGATCGATAAACGAAATTTTATTTTGCGTAATACCGGCGTGTCGTGAGTTGAGTTGAGTGTGTGAGTTGATCGAACGTGGAAATATACTCGTTCCGGACTCGAATTTCGCGAGAACGTCTGTTCGACACTCGAGTTGTTTGTGTTTTTATCGCTTAGTTACTCAACACGTAGACCTTCTATTGAGTAATTGACTAGATGCTAGAACTGGTTGGCATTTGAGGTTTACAACATTTCTATTGCTATTGACAGACGAAACTGTTTGACTTTGCGGCATTAATGGAGAACGTTTTCCGACTGTTAACGACTAAATCGTCGTCGTCGATCGGAGCCGGCGATAATTTCGGATTATGTCCGCGTCGCGGTTTTACACCAGGACCGAGGATATGACCTATTTTCCGTTTCCTCCTCCAGTCAAAAGGCAGAATTCGGAAGGTAGGTTGGTTATCGTCGCGGTTGATTTTTCCGGGGGAACGCGAGCGCGTCGTTTATATACAGGGTCCCTACGACTCCTCGCAAACTCCTTCTTATCCGAGAAAATTATTTTAGAGGTGCTTGAATATCCTCGAATTTGAGCGAAATGCCAAAAACTCCTTGTAGAGTCCTTGAATTTTGAGAAATAGGCGATTGGAATTTTTTTAGGTTTTCGGCCTAGTTATTATACACACAGATTCCATTGAAAGATAAAAAACCCACAGTAGTTTATTTCCTAATAGTTTCGAGGTTATTCTAACCACATCATCAGGGAACACAAGAATTTATCGATTTATTGTGAGGTTTAGAATTAACCTCGCAACTGTTTAGGTAATAAACGTTTTCGACAAATCCACTGTGGGTTTTTATTCGTTAACTATATTCAGATTTATATCGGTTCACTACAGTCAATCCACTGAATTAAATAGTTTACTGAGATAAACAGTACCGATTTAGGAGGAGTCTGCAGTAATTGGGATATGAAAGTGATCCGTACACTCCTCGAATTTGAAATTTTCTCCTTGAAAACTCCTTGAATTCTGGAACGACTGATCTGTAGGCACCCTGATATAGAACACGCGTCTTAAAGAAGAAATTAGATGTTTCCCGTATCCGAAAGGTCAGGATTCGTACATTTCTCATCGGTATCTTTTCCCGGAATGAACCGCGTGATCGTGATCGGGGCAACTGCGAAGCGTATATAAATATATATATATATATATATATATATATATATATATATATATATATATATACATATATATATATATTATGAATCGAATATTTGAATCTGAATATTTGAATCGAATCTAGAGCGTATATTTCTGCTCGTATTTCGATAAAGCAATTTGTCATTCGTTCGTATGTTTCATATGTACGCATTAAAAAATAAGCGGAATTAATGGATATTACTAGGCTTTTTTTTTCAAAATTACTGGGAGGATTTTTTTGCCGGAAAAATAATTGAAGGGCGAAAGAAGGGACAGAAAAACAGGTTTCCTAAACAGGTGCTTTAAAAAGGTAGGGGGAAAAGTTTTGAAATTTTCATTATTCGTCTGCGCGCATAAATCTTGGAAGGACCGTGGAAAAAAGAAAGTGCTGCAATTTTGAGTTGAATCGAGTTCAAATTAAGTGAAAAGACGACTAGCTTTTCGCTGATAAAAAAATCGAAAATTATGACAGAAATATGAACATTTTTTTTTTTTGGAAAAAAATATTAAAACACTGATCATAAACAGTACCAATTTAGGAGGAGTCTACTGCCGATATGATAGTGATGCAGTCGCTCCTCGAAATTTGAAATTTTCTCCTTGAAAATTCTGAAAAGTCCTTGAATTCTGGAATGACTGATCTGTAGGGACCCTCTTAAAATTCCTTCAACTTTGGGAAAAAGGCAATTAGAAATGTTTGTAGTTGTACAGCTAACCTGTAGCTAACCTACACCTAAATTGATAAAGATGGGACCAGGATTTATGTGTACCCTGTTCAGGTGATTACCAAATTAGATGCCAAGTTTAGCTAGTGTAAAGGATGAAAAATTAGCTTACAAAACCATCAAATACCAAGATAAACAGTACTGATTTAGGAGGAGTCTATTGTAATTGGGATATGAAAGTGATGCGGACACTTCTTGAAATTTGTGAACTTTCTCCTTGAAAAATCCTCATATCCAGGAATGACCGATCTGTAGAGACCCAGGGCCGCTTGCATAGTCATGGCTTAGACTTAAGACCAGTCTTAAGACCAACTTTGTTCTATAGCCAATCTAAAAACTTAAGACCAGTCAGTACGATTTGAGACCACTTTTGGACTTGAGTCGCAACTGTGCAACTGGCCCCTGTAGTAAATAGAAATAGAAATGTTTTGCTGTTTAATGAAAAGATGTTCGTTTTCGTTATTTCTAATGTATTTAAAACTCTTGTCTTCGCAGAAATCTTGATGAACAGTTGTAAGATGTCGTCGTTGAACGAACCGGCCGAATTCAAGATGAACCACCTGAAAAACGGAACGTCGCAAATGATGAACGGCGACGACGACGACGCGGAGGTCGACGGCGCGGCGCACACCGAACGCAAAAACGCCGTCGTCACGAAATTGACGTTTCAAGACCAACGACACCACTCCGACATACTGCAGTGTTTGAACACGCTGCGCAAAAACGGACAGTACTGCGACGTGACGCTGGAGGTCGGCTCGCACGAGATCTGCGCGCACAAAGCCGTGCTCGCGTCGTCGAGCCGGTATCTGATGGAGCTGTTTTCGCTGGACGAAAGCGTTCCGAACTCGCATTACAAACTCAACAACTTCGACTATAAACACTTCGACGTGCTCGTCAATTACGTCTACACTGGCAAGTGAGTATAATAGAGCATTGTAGCCAACGGTTCTTCTTAGGCAGTCGGCGAAAACCAGGGGATTCTGAATCTGATTTTGAAGTCAGGGGGGTGAGGTGGGGAATATAAATATTTGGTATCTTTTTGCTCTAGCTGGATACCAAAGGCATGAGGAACGCAACCTCTTGAGAAGAAACGCCCAACACTGAAGATATTTCATAATTTGGTTAAGGTCAAGGAAATATCAGGGAATTGCGGATTCCCGATGGGTCCTGTGTTGTTGGTTTCCTGCGATCCGAGTGTAGGGTTGGAACTTCTATATAATCAGCAGGTCCATAACCAGAGTTGGTGCGTCCCCTTGAAAGAAAAAGATCGTTCCTATTTCTGTTGAAATACGTTTTATTCATGAGTTTCGAATACATGTACATCTATATAATGTATGTATTTTCTGTTAGAAAACGTCGAATTCAAAACTAGGGTTGTAGGCCATAAGCTCAAAAAATGCTGATTCGGTCCACTTGTAGTTTATATTGCACCTTCCCCCCTTGGAGGATCCAGGCTACGGGTTTGATCAGATAATTCAGTCCTTACCAATTCTGCATAAAATTCTGAATCATTTTGTACTGCAGTGATCCCATTGTTCTGAAGTTCTACCTGTCTACACCCCGACGCGCAATATTTTATGATAGTAGGGCTGCTGTGTTTAGTTTGGGGAATGTAGACACTGATATACTTGAGTGGGAAGGCGGTATTAGCGTTATTGTTGTAAGTGGGTCTGGGTAGTTCGAGGACGGTAGACAGATACACCTCGGTATTAAAGCGCTATTCTAGTTAATACTTGGTGCATTGAAGTGTTCATCATTCAAAACCGAGTGAATTTCATTTTTTCGCCAATGAATCTACGAAAATAAACTACGCACATCTGTACTTCAGCGGATTTCGAAAACGACATTTATACGAAAAACATTTTTTCGGAATGCGATCATTTTCCGCCGAAGCATATTTTTGGTAACTCGTCATAATTTGTTAGCAACCGTTTTGACGTTTTGTTTAATGCAGAAAGCTCAACTATACATATATAACTGTCTAACTGTCTAGGTATTTATTACACGGAGTGTGTAAATATAACCGAGATATTTCTCTTGAGATCTCGAGAGAGAGCTGAGAGGAGATAACTCGATCGGAATATTGGCTTACAATCAAAATAACGATCGTGGTTTCGTCGCATTTTTGGCACCTATCCTGGAAAGTTTCCGTGTGCCGTTTGCAGGGTGGCCATCGACCTGGAAAGCTCCTCGGGAAGTCAGAAGTATCTGTAAGAAATCAGGGAAAGCTCATTTGTTGAATTGTGGAAGTCCATTTATTGATATGTGATTCGCAAAAGAATGAAAGAATTGTAGCATTTTCTTAAAGAGGAAATTTGCCCATTTGCCTGAAGATTCACTCGGTAAATTTTGTGTTAAACCATGGAAAACTCGGGAATCTCTAAATGGGGGGAAGTGTATTTCTGCAATTTTTCTTAGAATCACACTCGCAAAAAATCTGTTCCGTTGAAATCTGTAATTGACCTCATTTGAGTAAACAACCTTGAAATCACACCTTCACCTTCTTTCCTTCACCTTGGCCTATAAACGCGGGTCGTATGATGTATATATGTTTGCCACATTAACTTACCTTATTGATCAGGTGTTTACATTTGTAAAAAACAGAAAATACATCTTCAGTGGCATGTAGTTCGGAAAAATCTGTCTAACTCTAAAGGCTGTCGGCTTGTGGTAGTTAGGCGGATCGTTTATATTCTAGCCGAGCGCAGCTGAACGGTGGCAAGCGATTTTATGCTAGATTTATGGCCGATTACTCAAGACCTTACTTTTGATCGTATATCTCGTAGAATAACAGCGCATTAAATCATTAATAGATATCGGACCATAAAATGATGAATTTATCTAAGTCCATAAAACTATATTCATGTCTCCCGCATCCTAATATTTTTTCATTGCAACTTTTTCTATTTTTGACTTTCAGACTCGAAGTAGAAGAGCACGATATCAAATCTGTTTATAAAATGGCGATGCGGTTGAAGATGGTCCGCGCGGCCGAAGCTTGTTCTAATTACCTAGCCGACAATTTGAACGCGATGAATTGTATAGGTACGTCGTCCGCCGATGTAGCGATTCGCGATTAAAGGGTTAATGCGGTGTTCGCTGCATCTCTCTCTCTCTTTATCATTATCTCGTCGTAGGTATTCGATCGTTCGCGAGCGGGTTCGCGGACGCGTCGTTGACGAAAACCTGCGACGAATACATCAAGAAATTCGTCACCGACGTCGCCACGAGTAATGACTGTATGGCGCTACCACGGATACAGGTGGAAGTAATCGGTAAGCTTTACGTATTAATTATATGTAAATATATGTATAATGATAATCAATGTCGAACTACACGTATTCACAGAGTGCTCAACAGCGTTTATATAGACGAATCAACTATAGGACAACAATTACATGTACTACAAATCTGTTTCATGGAGACCGAAGCCTCCACTCTTTAGGAACATTGGAGTTAGAATAAAATGTTCCTGAAGACTGGAGGCTTCGGTCTCCATGAAACAGATTTGTAGAACATTTGTAGTCGTCCTATAGTTTATTCATCTAAATATATGTATGTATATATATGTATACCAGGTATGTATGTATATATTATATGTATATCATTTGCTGGCGGACTGAATAATGATTTCAATTTTTTTCCTGCGCGAATAGTGACGGCATGAAGTTACAAACACGTGTGTTAAATCGTATGTATTGTTCGCCTAATGCTTCGGAATTATGCGTAAAAATATGAGTGCAACCCAATCCAGACCTCCGGGGATTGGGAATTTTTCCCCGTTAGAGTGAATCGAATTTTTGGTAGAGTCTTCAGTGAAAAATAGAAGTCCCAATTGTGGAACCTCGTTATAGCGCGCTTCACGCGACCAGAAAATATGTTTGTTATAACCGATAGTTCGTTATATCCAGTATGAAATTGATTAAATTTTCTTACTTGTAACCCGAAATTCTATTTGTTTAGTTATATCCGATGAATCGTTGTATCCGATTTGGTTATAATGAAAAGTTCCACTGTTGCAGAACGTCGAGAGTTGTTATGAGCGAGATTTATCTCGCCCACAATGAGAAAACCGAAAGATTTAAATGGAATGATTATCATTCGTCGATAATGGATGATGGTTTTTTGTCGGAAACCCAAACAAATGTTTCGCGAATTATTTTGTGTTTTTCATCTTTCACCTTTTACACTCAAGTCTTTTATAAATGTGACTCATTACAAGTACCTAGCTCTTTTAGATCTTGTTTTCTGAACCTGTTGTTAAATATATTTGTTTCTCTTTCAGGAGCTGATGAGGTTCCGATAATGGAAAAGGACGACAACCAAGTCGACAGCCTCGTTGTCGACTGGATTCGAGAAGCTTTAGAAGAACAACCGACTTGGGAATGTTTGACAGACCATGTAAGTTCAATTTGATACATAGTAATATATATATTTGATAATAATAGTAATACCTTTTCTTATATAGTGCGGTTGTAAAATCATAACCGCTGCGTTTTACATTCTAAAACTACATTTATAAAAGAGCAAGTTAAAAATTAAGCACCTTAGGTGTTTATATTAAAAGAAGTGGATTTGAAGGCTGAGAGAACGGAGACTCTCTAATGCTATGAGCTAGTTCATTCCAAAGATTAGGAGCTGAATAGTAACTTGACCTCCTTCCAATAACCTTATATAATGTATAGTCACTGACGTATAATCATTGTTATGGGATGTATTTTCTGTTGTGTTTCAGGTAAATGTTTTGTATTTGGCGTCCGACAATGTGTTACGCGACTGTAAAGACCTCGACACTAACGAACTACGACGCACTGAATATATCAAGGACTACCAGAACATGTGCAAAAAACGACAGGTAATTAGTTTCCTAATGGATATCCGGCTTACGCGTTAATAAGTAATTTCTGACGGTATTTCTTGCAGAAATGGAACGGTTTCTAAAGTTTTCTTTCTTTTTAACTTCCGTTCACCCTCCACCCCTTAAACCCATTGTTAAATGAATCTAGCGATGAAGTCAGTTATTTATTTTAGTCTAATAACAGGCGCTTTAATGGCACTAAGTCTCATGGATTTTCAGGTATAAGGAGTTCACATTGTCTGCGATGACGAGTTTGACCTAAAATAAATCAGCGTAAGGGTTCCTGACCTAAAATTGTGCGGGCTGAAATATTCATACTTTTCGAATATCGAGTAGTTGTTTGCGTAAACATGAGAGGCACGTTTAAACATTATTTTCATATATATTCAGCGTTTGGCCAACTAGAAAAACAGCTGCGTTTGAAGTCTTTTAAGATTAATCAATGCCGTTGGCGCTTGTGGCCTATCTGGATTCGTGAATTATTATGAATTTAATTCAACCAGCTGTATATAGCGTTCGGGTCTCGACAATTTGATACTTTTAGCAATAAAATCCTCGAGCATTATCCTCAACCCTGTTGGTGGTTTTGTCCTGCTCTTCCTTCCGTTTTACGATGCGCTTCGGAATAAATCGAAAACCGTGTGGAGATTTTTGAGAACTTATTTGAGAACAATATTTCAACAGCGGTATCAATATATATATATATTTTTTTCAAAGAATAATTGTTGTGTATTGTAACGTTAATTTTCCCTATTCGATGTGATTTCGTTCGGTCTCGGCGTATATAGCTAAGACGTAACAGTTCCGGCGTTCGGAGATGGAGCCAACCTGAAATACCGTCTTATATGCGTAATGTAGGAACACAATTATTTTCTCTGGAGTGTCTTTTGAATGTCATTGTTTTCGATTGTTTGCTGATTCCTGGCATTGCATTATTTATTTTCTGACAGTCGTGTACCCCTCCGAGCCTGGTGTAGCTATAGTTTTTGTTATGACATCAGTTGTTAGTAGCTGGCATACAGTACATGTATTTGTATTTTGCCTAGGGCATGTATTACTCCCGTATAGGCTCGCTGGTGCATTAGGATTAACTTGTTTTCTATCAACTGAAATAACTGCATTATAATGACCACCTATCTAATAGTGTGTGCTGTTCAATGAAAGTGACCACCAGTGCAGTTCATGTTTAGGACTTTGAAGTCTCTTTTCAGTTTGATTCGCTTTACAATATATCTTGTGACCTATTATTTCAAGTTTATTTCTCTTTTATACCCTTTCAGTACATCTACACTACAGTGCGGTGTATAAATCAGTGATCGAACTTTGTTAGTACTCCTCATCGCAGTGTAATGATGTTATTAGTAATTAGTTTATCTCTATTGAAAGATGGCAGCACCTGTCAAACAAACGTCTATGAAATATTAGTAACTAACTATACACTGCGCCGTGGTGTAGACAGACTAAAGCAGTATGCCTGTTATTCAATCACATTGGAGCGGATTTTTTAAAATTTTCAAATTATCTCAAGCACGTTTGGGTATTAATTAGTCAGATATGAAAGCAATTAAAGAATTTTAAATTCGACCTGCAAGTGTGTCATATAAGCGTCTACGAAAGCGTATAAGTTAGAAACTTGTTGTTTATTTTTCATAGATTACTCCGTCGAAAACGAAAGAAAGCAGCCATCGACGCCATAACAACAACTCGATAAACGTGCCGCGTAAAATCAAACTGATGTCGGGCGATATCGACGAGAAGCCGGCGGAACCGGAATGGCGAGTTCTGGCCACCGCCATTTCCTCGGGTAAGTGAGAATTATGCGCGTTTTCCGTTACGAGCCGCGCCCGTTTATCTTCGATGAAGTCCGCGATGTAATGCGAATCTCGCAATAAGGAATAAAATGAGTCGAAAACGTTTCAATTATTTTGTAAGTTAAAGCCTAGCGTACATTGACAAACTGGAGACAACAAGTTGCCGGGTAGTTTTCGGCGCATGAGAGGAATTGGCTGAATACAATCAGTTCCTTGAATGTGTCGATGTGAGCTTGCTCATGACTGGTAAGCGACGATCTCCAGTTCCAGCCAGTTGCCCTTGTTCTACGTTTAAGCAACTGGTTGTACTCAGTTACAGTCGCACCTTCCGATGCACCCGCTTCATATATTCAAATATTAGTTCAAAGGAATATTTGGGACTTTGTTTATTCTTAGTTTAGGATTTCATATTATTGAGCACCTGGTTGCACAATCACAACTAACGTAGACCAACAAACAAACAGTTTATTGAAGATAATCGTCTGTTTTTGTAGAGAAGAAACGTCTATGTATAGCCATGTTGGACAACCAGCTTGCCACCATATCCATCCACTATCGACCGACGCCCGCCATGATGGACCCGGGCACGGAAAAAAATGGCAGCGCGTCGCCAGAAATCAGTCCCCGACAGATCAGCGCCGATACGTTGACACGTCAGATGTCGCTGGTATTGCTAGCACCGATGAGCGTAGCGCGAAGCGGTCTCGGAGTAGCCCTGCTTAAAGATAACATCGTCGCAATGGGTATGTACGAGTCGTTGAATATTATTTAGATCCAGGCCTATAATTCTTATCGGAAATGAAATGATAGTAACTATTGAGTCAAACTTAACCAACAACTTTGGAACTCAGTGTTCAAACTCCTTATCTTATTCTTCATCTTTTTTCTCTTTTCTTGTTTTACTCTTTTCTACTCCTTCGGCGCTTGCTGTAGCAACGTTTCGGTTTTTGCTTGGTCTTCATTAGAAAGCCTCTAATCTTCTACTAATATTTTTTTTTTTGTAAATCATTTTCTTCGATCACCCTGGCCCATGTACCGATTATATCTTGTACGAAGTTCAGTCGAGGTTTAGAGGAGTCTCATTTTGTATTTCAGGTGGCTACGACCGAGGCGAATGTTACGCTATGGTCGAACAGTACGACTTATCGCTGAACAAATGGTTTCCGCTGAAGAGCATGACGATCGCGCGAGGACGATTCGACGCGTGTAGTTTGAACGGTAAACTGTACGCGTGCGGCGGGTCGAACAGTCGCACCGAGTTGCGATCGTTGGAATGCTTCGATCCGGTCAGCAATGAGTGGTCGTCGTTAGCCGACATGCGGCAGACTAGAGCTAGTACAGGTAATTCATGATAGATGTCAGCACTTACTGACCTTATTTCCTATAATGTTAATTATATTTTCTCCAAGTTTGTAACCTCCTGTACATGTATTACAATATAAGGCTACAGGTATATATTGAGAAGCGCACAGAACTTCGGGTGAACTCATAGACATGCTCGCTCACGCTCCGTTTCTTCACAGTTGCCACTTTCGAGATCTCGAGATTGTTAAAAATTGACCAATTAACTTTCAGTATGGAGCAGAGTTTGTTCCTATGGCCGGCAAATCTGGAACTGAGTCATTCCAAATGCCTGAGTACAAATATCTATCTGTCAATAAGAACTATTAGCTACACAATAGCTTGTACATAGTTGGCAGGAAATGTGTTGAAGGGTTTCTCTGCCCTCCAGACTCCTCCCACCTATACAGCCTCGGAAGAGTTTTCATACATTCACTTGACTGACGTTCATTATTTTCGGCCGGCTAATATCCCGTTCTTCGATTTCAGGTTTGGCCACTTTGAACGGTAAACTCTACTGCATCGGAGGAAACTGCGGTCAAGGCGGAATGAAAAGCTGTGAATGTTACGACCCGAACTCGAATTCGTGGTCGGATATCGCTCAAATGAATCAAAGTAAGTCGATTTCTATCGGGTCAAAATCCGCTATTATTATCGTATATTATTATTATCAGTCATCGGCTTTAACATCCCGGCATAATTCGAAATGTTTAAAAGTCATTTTCCGCTGCTAGTTTTCGTAAGTTGGTCATTTCGTAACTATGTATTCGTAACATAACTATGTTAAACGCAATTTTATGCCGCTCTCATCTATCTCGAAACTGTCGCATACCTCGCGACAATTTGAATTTCGTCAGGATTTTAATGCAATCAAGTTCGGCTTTGGGTGAAATTGAAGCAAAAATTTGGCGGGGTATCATCTATTGTAATAGCTTTTGCTAAGTTTGGTATTTTGAAGACACGTGAAATCTTGTATTATTGAAGATTGTAGGCCGATTTAGCACGGAACCTGGTTGCGTTATTTCAATGACATATTTGGTGATGCTCCGTTTTCATTTGTAGGTTTGTCGTGATTGCGAAACTAACGTGATACACACTAAGAAACACCCGCGCGTCTGCCTATACGTAATCGTTATTCGTTCCGGGTAAACGAATACGCACTCTTATTTCATACACGAAGCGGTCACCGCGTTGCGTCAGACCGGAGACCTCGGTTACGCGGGTTTCCGGTCGTTTTTCGGACACTTCGCACATAACTACTTATAATACCTCAATAGGTCAATCATATACAAACGCTTGCTCGTAAGAGCACCGGAACTGCGCCTTGATTAAACGTTCTAAGTTTTGGCCGTGTTCTTTTACCCTTTCAGTGCGTCTACACTGCAGTGCAATTATAAACGAGGGATGGATTTTGCTAGTACACCGCGCTGTGGTGTATTGATGTAATTAGCAATTGGTTTTTATCTCTATTGAAAGATGGCAGCACGTGTCAAATATAGTGAAATATTAGTAACTAATGATACACCGCGCCATGGTGTAGACGCACTATAGTGGTATTCCCGTTATTCAACACACGGGTGGAATTTTTCAAAATTTTCAAATTATCTCCACCACCGTAGGGTATTAATAAGTCAGCACCAATGGGTTAAAACACTTGATCGTTAATAAACTTCTAAATCGGGGCCCCTGAATTCAGAAGTTATGTCTATGATTGACTTGTGTGATATATATGTATGATTTTAATGTTCGAATTTTCACCGTCGATCGAGCAGAAGAGAGAATCCCACAATATCGGGAGAATCCCACGATGATAACGAAAAACAACTGCAAAAAAGTTTTCTAGAGCTTTAGGAAACATTTTCGACTCTGTTTTTTGCTATTATTGATGGATTCTTTCTATATTATTGTGACAACATGGATATAGTGATTTAACAATGGATATTCAGCATTGTTCGCACATTTACGAATTAAAATCGCAAATAATGTTCTCGATTGACGTTTGGAACCTTCGACGTTGGAATCGTATTTCGTGTAACATATTGCTCTGACGATGATGTGATGTTAACGTATCGTTTTCCTGTAGATTTCTATTCCAATGATAATTGCAGGTATTTCGTCGCGCAGTTCTGCGAACTGAATGTCCTGCTTCTTTAGACGGTTCAAATTCTATCCGGCACCTTTTCTTTGTGAATTAGAATTTGACTTTACATATCTTATATGAGTGATTCAGTTCGCTGTTCCGTCTGTGTAATAGACCTATTTCGCATTTTGAACGGCCATTTTCGATCGCGGTTTCCGATCAAGATTTGGGAAAATGCATAGCCGCTTACTATTTGCCTTTTTTTTCTCAAATCTTGCATCCTCCTAACCGAAACTGGACATAACCGCGTGTGATCCAAAAATGGCTGCGTTTTTCTGTGAAATATGTGTGATAGCGACTGTGATATTATCCCCTATCTATAGGTATACGCGGCATGCGTGCGACACAAATCTGTGACGACCTCTTTCATTCATGAAACCATTTCTAAATTCCAGATCGCCATTTTTTGTTTCAGCGTTTCGCCGACGAGTATTGTCGAAGCAGCCAGGCAGTTGATGTATGTAAAACCTTTGGTCGAGGTTTCACGCGAAGGTCGACACCGTTCTACGTTCGACGGACACAGATGCTTTTACAGCGATCATTAAATTTGCAGGCCCATTTTTAATAGCACACTAGGGCGCCAGCACGCCGGCTAGAAGCGTGCCCACCCCGGGCGCGTGCTGTTGATTTCAGTGTAAAAAAAAAAAAGCGAAAGGCCGAATATTTTGCGAAACTGCCTGTTTTTTCAGGACGCTCCGAGTCTGGGGTTTGTGCGTTAAACGGCGTACTCTATGCAGTCGGGGGCTGTGATAGCTGGAATTGTTTGAATTCAGTGGAAATGTACGTTCCTCAGGACAACACCTGGAAACTTCTACCGTCTATGACCTCTTGTCGTAGAGGGGCCGGTGTGGCAGCTTTTGACGGTAAGTCAATCAACAGTCGATATTGTTTTTTGTTTTTTGGTGCCTCTGCAAGATCAATTTTTCTATATTTCATTAACCGTTCAAGAACTGTTTCATCTCTACTAGTTATTTCAATGGCAGTTTTTCTGTCTACCTCAAAGTTGAACATTTTGACTTGAATTTACACGAGGCAGCTTATACTGATTTCTAGTTATATAACTAGTAGCTACTTCATTCCAATTGCATAATTCACAGATCGTCAAATTTTTCATGCTGTTTTTCTTATAATTTCCATGTACAGTATTTTTGTAAATGTTGTATTACAGTTGACTCTTGATTATCGGCCGCTTTTGGGATGATTTTCTTGTACTCGCATAACTGATAATCAGGGATTCAAAATTAGGGCGGAAAAGACGCTGGTCGATAATCGGATGGTGAATAATCAAGGGTTGACTGTATTGTAGTTCGGTTTCGTTATTCATATGATCATCGTTGCGATTATAGATTATACCTTGCGCACAAACCATTCCATTCATTCGGTCATTCATTCATTTATTCATTCACGGTGCAGTTACGTTTAACATCTTTTTCGTTATCGTTGCTGAACTCATGTAAGTAAAAGGTATCTGATATAGTTTACAAACGTCGTAATACTTTATGATCGTAAACTGAAGTCAAACCCGCTTAATTCAGATCAGTATAATTTCGAATTTCAATCCGATCTGTAAATGTATGTAAAGTATGATGTTAGATACGAAATTCTCATGAACTAGATACATTTTTAGGTCAAAAATGATCATCCGAATTAAGCGAGTTCTACTGAACTAAACAAAGAGTTTTTGAGTTAAAAAACTTTTAGTTGGGTTTTTTCGGGAAGTATGTCCACGTTCCTGTTTAGAGCTGATATCGGTTCTCGACTATTTTTTCTAGGTAAGATCTACGTCATCGGAGGCAGCGACGGGAACTCCGTGCAGCAGTCGGTCGAGATCTTCGACCCGGCGACGCAATCGTGGAGCAACGGACCGATGATGGTGTCACCGCGCGTCAGCGTCGGCGCGATCGTCGTCGGCAACCGGCTGTTCGCCGTCGGCGGATTCAACGGCAAACTGTTTCTGAACACTGCGGAATATTTGAACCTCGAGTTGAACGAGTGGTGCAGCTACCTGCCGACGAACGAGACTCGATGCAGCGGCTCGTCGTCGTCGTCGTCATCGGAGAAACACTGATCATTCACATTCCGCGCGTACCTGTGGCGACATCTGTCTGAACATTCAATAACTATTGTTTGACTATCTATATTAACCCTTTCCTGCTGTATACAGTAGGTTGATGTGTGAAATACCAGGGTTTGATCTACGGAATCATGAATAAAAGCCACTTGCCCGTGCGGCAAGCAAATCTCAAATTTCGCTTGCCCCCTTAAAAAATCAGCTTGCCCCACTCAGGCAGTCTGATCGGTGGCACTATGATCAGTTGTATCGAGTGGGAAAAAAGCTCGGCTCGACAGTGCTGCCCTCTAGCAGAACGTCTACTTACAATTATCATCTGATAAGCCTTATTTTTGCTGAAGATTGCAATGTCATCATGAAATCAAAGAATTGATGATTCAAACGAAAAAATGCCTAGATAATATAGCCCAGGTAGATGGAAAATCTAGGTCAGGAAAGGGTTAATGACCTAGTCGCCGATCTGATTGTTGCATTGATTCACTAAGTCGATTAAGGCTTATTAGAATTTTGGTTCGGGGAGTGAAAAGCGCTTTTTCTGCGTGAAATTTATTTTCGTTGATTTTTCATTTAAAAGAAAAAAAAAATGATCGGTTGTCTATGTTTCAACTCATTATTATTATTATTATTATTATTATATATGGCTCATATTGAATCGTGCTTAGTTGTTAATTTGACGTGTTTTTGTTGAGAATATTAGATTTGATCGGGTATTTCGTGTTTGAAAACATGTGACACGAAGTGGAGGCGTTGAAAACGTTGTTTGATATTATTACCCTAGTTTTGCTATAACCGTATTGTAATGATGATAAAACAATATTCAGCTTATTTTATCAGAGGAATCGTTGTTAAAAATCTCCGTGAAATGATAAAAGGGATAACTAAATAGCGTTTAAGAGGTGACCCTTTATGTAAACAGTTATATCAGGAAAAAAATATGAAATTATTTGATCTCTGGAATTCAAATGTATCGATGGTCACAAATCATTGTGAAGGCGTATAGAATGATCTTTAAAAAGCCACTTAGTCTGCGCAGATTTTCATATTCGACCGCACAACAAGGTTTTTAAGCGAGCTTTGTAAGTCGAAAGTGCGCGAAATTATTCGCATTTAGTCGGCTTAAGAATTATTATTAGAACAATCAGTTTACATTATTTTATAATCATGCGTTGAATATTGAATTCTGTAAAAAAGGATTCATTTTGGTAAATTATTATTTAGAAAGCAGGGGCGTCACTGGGGTTGTTTGAAGGCGGTCAGAATATCAACGAGCGGAACTTTATGCCTTACTTTGCAATGTATCTGAGGATCTTCAAGATGAAAAGATCATTTCTGAATCGTTGAAATTTTTTGAATTTAGATTTTTGAAATTCGAAGCTTACAAGGGATGTTTTCTGGACCCTTTTTAGGCGGAATATCTATGAAATTTCCGGGATGTGAAAAACAAACTTCGGGGGTCGTCCGCACCCCTGCACCTACCTCTGGTGACGCCCGTGGATAGGGGGAGCTGCGTGTATTGTATATATGTTGCTGTGAAAATATCTTGCTTATCGTGTTCGCTATTATTTTTCTCTTCATATTATTTTGTTTCCATTAACGTTTTCTTACTCTAGCTCGTTTAGCTCATTGACCGCTAAATTGGCGTTGATGATGTTGATTTACCTGTTTTTTTCTCGAACCATGTTTCGTTGAATCATTCTTTTCATTCATCTGCTGAATGTACGAGGTTTTTACGTTTCGTGCTCGCCATGGAAATTGCTAAGTGATATTTTGCGTGTCCCGTTAACGATCGGGTTCCCTGTTACGAATTTAGGTCGCCGCCGCTTATAACGCAGTACACCTCGCCTAAAATTCAGACGAACCGGGACCAGAGAAGTCAGTCCGAGGTAAGGGAAGTCCGAGTAAGGATAGGGCATTACGTTAGAGAGTCAAAAAAATTATTTCGTTTTCGTCCCGAGTTCGAAAGTCCAAGTCGGCCGCGTCCCGAGTAAGGCGAGGTTTACCTTGTTATATAAGTATAGCGTTTCGAAAACGTGTACACGCCGGTTCAACATTTATTCACTTTTGAAGTGTTTTATTTGTCGAAAGCGCCGAATTCGGTTCCGCTCAAAACGCAAGTAAATACGTTATTCTGTGATAATAAAATCGAAACGATACGCAACAGGGAAGTGGGTTTAGGATCGCGGAAACAGACGGACCTGTCTATGTGTGGCTTAATTTTCTGCGTCGTGTATTTTTTTTTTTGCGCTAGCTTCATTCCAAGATTTTCGGGGGTCATTCTTTGAGAATGGCCCCCTCGTTTGAAGAAAGCCATCGGCACTTAAATATACACGTATACATGTATATATATATATATACATATATATATATATATATATATATATATATATATATATATATATATATATATATATATATATATAATATATCAACAGTTCATATATTTGTTAATCAATCACTAACTTTAGCATGTTATATATTTTGTTATGGATGTATGAATGGATTGCTGTCGATTATCATGACTATTATTAATATAAGGTGTTGTCGAGTTCGACTTCTTCGTAGGATAAAAAAAGTCATTAACCACGTCTATCTACACTAGCTCGTTGAACCCGAGTTTCGCGGTTAAGTAAGAATCCGCGTCTGTAGTTCAAGTTCATGGTCGATTATGGCGCCAAAATGCTGCGTTGTACCTGCCGCGGAGCGAGGTAATCGCCAAACGACGTTTGACCTGGTTTGGACATCTGATACGCCTTCATGCGCAGACGCCTGGCATAAATTTTTAGCTGAAGTGATAGGATAAACGAAGAAACCTCAAGGTCAACCACAGTCCACCTGGTTTTCGATAATTCGTGAAGACCTAGCCATTGTGGACATTCAACTTGATCTTAGTTTGAGGTCCCTTGTACATCACATCGTGACGCAGCGCCGTTGGTGATGTCATAGAAGAAACCAGAGAAAATGCAGAGTTTTGAGACAGACTTTTCCAAGAAGGGTTTCTAAAACCCTGGGCTGGGTTTCATAGACCGGTATCAACTTGAGCCTGGGGGTTTACTCAATGCATTTTCAAATGATTTAGCCCCTGGGGTAAAGTTGATACCGGTCTATGAAACCCAGCCCAGGGTTTCAGAAACCCTTCTATGACATCAACAATGGCCCTGGTTTTGCGAGAAAAAAAAACTCTTGCGTTGAGACGCGTGTTTTGAGAGTGTAGTCGGCCGCATAAATCCGGGTGCGAAATGCTAGTGTAGACGTAGCTATTGTATCATGCATCATTCGCGTTAGAATTTACTAATCAATGACTCGGGGTTTTGAGCAATTTTACTCGCAATGTTTCTGTTATCGGATTTAAGTGATACAGGCAGCTATATTGCTATGATTTAATGTTTACGACAATGTATTTTTGTGGGTCGCCGTTACCAGTGAATTTTTCCTTGCCTCTCATCGGACACTCATGAAATCACTTTACACCGATATTCTCGCTTAATATGCGTGAGAAAGCCTTTCCAGTCTGAATGATATCATCGTTACTTCGCTACTAGCTTTTGCGGGTGGAACCTTTTTTTTTTTAAAAAAAGAAGAAAATATACGATGTACTTTTCACCCGATGACCATTCGAAAATTTCATATCAAGATACGAGGAAATTCACTTCGACGATTATATTTTTCTGGTCCGCTGAAGTTTGTTCTTTAAAGTATCACAGTTAAATTAGCCACCGTTGAAATCTATTCCAAGCAGTCACTGGTCTTTTACTCTTGTTGAAAACATCGGCAAGAAAATGATGATATTGTCTTTACAATATACATGTAATTATATACGTATATGAGTAGATATGTGTAAAAACGTGTGTGTAGCCTTCAAAGTTATATTTGTGTCGGCGCCACGACGGATCCGGGGGGGTGGGGGGAAGTTCAAGAAAATATTTTTGTAACTCGACGACAAAATAAGAAATGATGAAGTTTATTATCGCAGAGAAAAATTCTAAATTATTGTAAAACGACTATTTTTCAAGATCCTCTGAAATGTACTATGTTTGTTTACGACACAACGAGATTTTGATCGGATTAAAATAAACGAGGATTTTTTCAATAAAAGGAAAACGGTGTTTTTTGATTGATTTTGTTTTGAGGTAGCACGAAGAGTGAATCCCCTGATAGACCGCCCAACGTCAGGTTTGTTTTGAGAACAGAACAAACCATCTTATGATACACTAGCAGGATGCCCGTCCTCAGGTAGGGACACACGAGCGTATTTTTTCGCCCGATCGCGACGATTAAATTCACCAGCGAATTCGCCGACGAATTTATACGCCTGATACGAGCGGGCACACTAAGCGATCAAACCGAAATTCGGTCAGCGACTGGCACTTAGTGGGAGAGAGTTAACAATCAACAATGCATCCTATTGGTTGATAAAAATGGATCGCTCGGCGAAATTCGCCCAGTGTGGGCAGACGAGCGAATTTGCGGGCGATCCGATCGCCGGCGTAAATAACCGAAAATATCAAACATGTTTGATACCGGCGAGTCGCCGGGCGACCGAGTCGGCCGACGAAATCGTCGTCGCCCTGAGTGGCCACACGAGCGAATTTTTCGGGCGATTAATAAATTCGCTGCGATCGGGCGAAAAAATACGCTCCTGTGCCCCTACCGTTCGGCATGTTGGTTTATGGGGAGGCAGGAAAAATAGGCCATGAACTTCATCACTGGCTATAGTTCACACTAATTTCGTCAAAGAGGGAGCCATCTACCAAAATGGCTGATGATGTTTGGTACTTCAATTTGTTATGATTTTTTTACTAAATCTAATGTCTCCTTGTAGTCATTCGCATTTAAAACTATGCTAAAAAGCCTTACCAAGGTTATTTAGGATATAATTGTCACATCAACATGAAACACCAAGATAATGCGAAGTTAAGAGCTAAAGACTCGTAAAGTTCAATTATTTTTAGTTTTATGATAAAAATGTAATGCCAAGCTTGAAGTGGACCGACCTACTGCTCACGAGGAAGCTACTCGTAGATTCTTGGGACCAACCTCTGTTCGTCGTAGATTCAATATCTCCTATTCTCGATTAGATATCCGACGTAAAGCGGAGTTATCTTTTAATATTTCAGTCTTGATTAAAGAGTTCTTGAGAAGTTTTCAGTTGGAACGAGAATTTAAAGTACATGGTATCAAATTTTAAACAGTCTATACTTTTTGCGTGAAAACGACCGTAAGACATCTGCCAATCACAAAATCCAATTAGCTCGTTACGACAGAGAAAGCGTGTCGGTGGTGCTAGGTGTGGTCTCGTCTGGTCGCGTCTCCACTGGACGTCCGATCAACCTAGACGCGCCGGCCCGGAATTCCTGTCCAGAAACGTAGTAAAGGAAGAAGTTTACGCTGTAATTCAAATCAACGAGGCACCGAATGAGAAACAGGTAATTATTCATGTTGCGTATCAAAGATTTGTTTGCGCTGAAGTATTTGATGAAAAGCACCACGCAATAAGGGGTCGTGATCGTCGCGTAGCTGAACGACGTTACCAGTAGCATGATCGTGGCTCGCGTTGTCTTGTTGTGGATACCCTTACCGCGGCGATGGTGTTTGGGAACGCGAGGGCTCACCAACTTGTGCAAGGTTTGACCGTTGAAGAGGCAAATCAATGCGACGGGCAATGGACCGATGATTATACTCGCGATAGTCAGTTTGATTTTACTGCGAAAACGCGGTTCTACGCACCCGAACTCGCATTCTGGAACGTGTATGATCGAAGATGTAATTGCTACGCAGATTGTCACGCAAATCACCAGCGCGAACAGTGCCGCTTTCAGCACGTTCTCAAAAGTGCAGTATGATTTTAATTTCGGCACACACATCACAACAAATCTCTCCAACGTAATCAATACGATCAGGGCTGCGTCGATAAAACTTGTCGCTCCAATTTGCTCGGTAACGAGACATTTCGCCGTTGTATCGAGAGAAACGCCTAAACCCCGGCCCGCCATCGCTACCACCAGATTACCCCAGATAACCAGTCGAGATATAAGCGCCACAGAATCCGAACACGCCAGAACCAACAGTATCGCCGAATAGCCACACTTTCGTAGACTCGGGGTTAAAATCAGAACTGCGAACGCGGTAAGATTTCCAGCCAGTCCGAGAACGGAGTTAACCGGTATAAACACAGCCATGAACACCCGTCCTGCGTGAGACGTCGAGTTGTAACCGTTCTGTAACAGATGACCCCAAAAAGTTGGTCCGAAATAACTTAGATTACAAGTCATCGTTTGACGGAAAGAAATATACGTAGAAATTCCCGACACGAGATACACGTGTAAGCAAGAGCTATCCGTGCAAAATATCCTTTCCGAATGAATTCGAATTCGAGTATTCAAAATATTTGTATATCTTTATTTTCTGTGTTTAATACAAAAAAAAAACTAATTAGATCACGCTGTCTCATGATCGTATGAAATATATTCACTGTAAATAATGGATGATTCTACCCGCATTTTGTTATTCAGTACAGTACAAGTGAGTTTATAACTCGATTGTTTGGACTCGTAGTATAAAACACCAATTTGTCATGATCGCTGAATGTTATAATCGTTTATTAATTTTCATAGAAATCGATTGCTTGCACGACCTTGCCACAATCGGCCACAATTAATCATCGATTTGATTTTAATATAACGGTAATTTTTTTTTGTTGGAAATCATTCATTCTTTTTA
The DNA here is from genome assembly GCF_964204645.1 of Tubulanus polymorphus. Classification (NCBI taxonomy): domain Eukaryota; kingdom Metazoa; phylum Nemertea; class Palaeonemertea; order Tubulaniformes; family Tubulanidae; genus Tubulanus; species Tubulanus polymorphus. The sequence goes on along the minus strand of NC_134031.1, from coordinate 15,729,827 downwards.
AAAATGAGTCACTTTTTATCGTTGGTTTTGCCGTGGAGACAAAAACGATTCTACTCAGTTTTAGAGTCGTCGATGGTTCGGTTGATAAAGCTGTTCGTATAGCTTTCTCTCAGCGCAATATCGATGCTGCATCAATGTCTCATTCAGATGGTGGATTGTTGGTCACTTGAACTTTGGAGTAACCCCAGTTGACTCCAAGCTTGAACCTGACTGGCGATAAGAGAAATACGAAAGAACTGTACTGTCATATAATATGTCTGTCATGATTTTTATCAAGATTTATTAGCGAAAATACACATTTTCAATTCATAATCGCTTACACAACACATGGATGCAAACGATGTTCGTAACATGTAAAAGAAGCATTTTTCACACTTTATCTAAGCCAATTATATTTTTGCCTGAGGTATAGGAGAACGCGAGGAAGTGCTGAAGGAATAAAGGCAATTGCACGCAGCAAATCCCTGATATATCGGTCTCCGCCAGATAAACCGCCCAACGCCAGGTTTTTTTTCTGTGAACAGAACAAACCATCATATAATACATACATCCTCGTGTCTTTCCAGCCTGTATATAATCAGATTCTGAATTGATATTAAATGTCTAGAACTATAATATCATAAACTTAACCATATTTCAAATTTTTTGATAATAATGAAACGCTTAGTGGACCTGCAAGCTACTCAGATCCTTGGGTCCATCGTAGATTCACTATTTCCTATTCTCTGTTAGATATCGAACGTAAAACGAGTTAATCTATCTAATATTTCAGTCTTGATTAAAGAATTCTCGGGAAGATCTCAGTTGGAACGCAAATATAAGCAATAACAGGCGATAGTTTTTGCGTAAAAACACGACCGTAAGACATCTTCCATTCACATAATCCAATCAGATCGTTACGACAGAGAAAGCGTGTCGTTGAAGCTAGGTGTGGTCTCATCTGTTTGCGTGTCGACTCCGCGTCCAATCAACCTAGACGCACCAGCCCGGAATTCCTGTCCAGAAACGTAGTAAAGGAAGAAGTTGATGCTGTAATTCAAATCAACGAGGCATCGAATGGGAAACAGGTAACTATTCATGTTGCGTATCAAAGATTTGTATGCGAAAAGCGTTATGCTATAGGGGGAGGTAATAGTTGCGTAGCTGAACGACGTTACCAGCAGCATGATCGTAGCTCGCGCTGTCTTGTTGCGGATACCCTTGCCGCGTTTGGGAACGCGGGGGCGCACCAACTTGTGCAAGGTGAGACCGTTGAAGAGGCAAATCAATGCGACGGGTAATGGACCGATGATTATACTCGCGATAGTCAGTTTGATTTTACGGCGAAAACGCGGTTCCACGCACCCGAACTCGCATTCGGGAACGTATATTATCGAAGATGTAATCGCTACGCAGATTGTCACGCAAATCACCAACGCGAACAGCGTCGCTTTCAGAACGTTCTCAAAAGTGCAGTATGATTTTAATTTCGGCACACACATCACAACAAATCTCTCCAACGTAATCAATACGACCAGAGCTGCGTCGATAAAACTTGTCGCTGTTATTTGTTCGGTAACGAGACATTTCGCCGTCGTATCGAGAGAAACGCCTGAACCCCGGCCCGCCATCGCTACCACCAGATTACCCCAGATAACCAGTCGAGATATAAGCGCCACAGAATCCGAACAAGCCAGAACCAACAGTATCGCCGAATAGCCACACTTTCGTAGACTCGGGGTTGAAATCAGAACTGCGAACGCGGTAAGATTTCCAACCAGTCCGAGAACGGAGTTAACCGGTATAAACACAGCCACGAACACCCGTCCTGCGTGAGACGTCGAGTTGTAACCGTTCTGTAACAGATGACCCCAGAAAGTCGGTCCGAAATAACTTAGATTACAAGTCATCGTTTGAACGAAAGAAATATACGTAGAAATTCCCGACACGAGATGCACGTGTAGCTAGCACTATTCGTGCAAAACAGCCTTTCCAAATGAATTCGAATTAGAGTCTTTAGAATTTTTTATATATATATGTATATATATATATATATATATATATATATATATATATATATATATTTGATTTTCGACGTTATAGATAACGCTGTCTCGCTCATGATCATAAGAAATAAATTCACTATAACAATGGATGATTCTACCAGCATTTTGTTATTCATTGCATACATGGCAGGTGAGCAAATAGCTCGATTGTTTGGACTCGTAAAACATCAACTTTTCATGATCGCTGAATTGTAATAATCATTTATTAATTTTCTCAGAAATCGATTGATTGCAGTAAACGTTAACGACCTTGCCACAATCGGCCACAATCAATCATCAATTTGGATAAGATAAAACGGTAATTTCATGTTGGAAATAATCAAATGTTTTGAAAATGGGTCACTTTTTATCGTTGGTTTTGCCATGGAGACTAAAACGATTCTATCTAGTTTTAGATTCGATGGTTTGGTTGATAGAGTCCTGTTCATATAGCTCTCTCTCTCGCTCTCTCCAATCCGATCGACGAAGGCCACACCACTCTCACGTCGATAGCATAGATGCGAAAACGGAGATTTTTTATTTTTCTTTTATTTGCTGGCCCAGCGCAATATCGATGACACACCAATGCCTTATTCAGATGGTGGACTGTTGGTCACTCTGACTGGCGATAATAGAAATGTGAAAGAACTGCACCATGATATATGTCTTTGATGATTTGTATCAAGATTTATTAGCGAAAATACACATTTTCAATTCATAATTGCTTACACAACGCATGGATGCAAATGATGCTTGTAACATGGAAAGAAGCGTTTTTTCATACTTAATAAGCCAGCTATTGCAGCTATAGGGTTACGTTTGAAATAATTCAAAACCATGCAACTATATACATTGTATTCATATCTTGATATCGATTAATCAATCAAAATATGAATATTCGAACAATCGAAATGATAGAGTGAATGACAGGGTATTTATGTTGACAATGGGCCAATGGCCAGCATCCTCCCACGGAAGGGATTCGAACCTGATGGCATCGCTACGCTCAGCCACGGCACGAACTCCTGCCACAATAGACCGGGTGCGCAGGTACATGCGCAACTCTGCCGCGCGAAAACTTGCGGCACCAATCAGATTGCTCGTTGTATAATCGCTGAGGTAAATTTCACGGATGGGAAAATCCGGGCTAAGATAAAATGAGATATCTGATTGGCTGATAATGACATCATCTAAGCTGCGCTTGTATCTGCGCACTCGCTCTTTGGCCGGGTTTCGTACCGTGGCAATCTTGATGCTATCAGGTTCGAATCCCTGCCGGGGGAGGATGGTGGAACAGTGACGTTTTAGGTAAGCCCGGTCTAACCCAATTTCGGTTCTGTGATCAATCAATACCTAACCGCCTCGATACAGACCCCGCAAGGAATTGATATATTGTTTACTGAAGATGATTGAGATACATCAATTGTTTTTATAGCTTTCCTTAGTTTTTATGTTACGATTTCGATACACAATAGAAATACTCGTACAGTTCATTAGCGCTTTTATACTTCTATATTTTAATGTAATGCGCAATCGATTTTACCAAGAGAAAAATCAAGAGACCTAGAGAAATTAAGACTTGGAGAAATCGTGTAACATCATTTTATAATCCGTTCACATGATATTCGCTAAATCTAGAATTGCGAATTAAACACGCATATAGACCAAACTTAGCCGATAGAAATTAGGAATTTTCGAAATCTGTCCTATATCTAATGAATGAATGAATACCACACAGTTGTATTTGACTATCCACCGGCAATACCGAAACGAATTTTCGTTACTTTCATATTGCACAAACGACCAGTTCTGAAGTAAACGATGAGGTCGCGAATTCTCGGACGCCGAGGATTGCAAGTTTGCCGACTACGTTTCGTTAAAACGGTCGGCGACCTTACCCAAGGCTGGGTGCCTTTCAATGACATTTCTGTCTCCTGCCGGGTTCGCTGTAATGGCGTTTGCATTAATCGATAGATAGAAATCGCTTTAATCGCTTCTTGTTTCATTTCCTGTTTTAGATTGACTTCCATGAGCGTTTCTATATGTTTCAAAGCGCCGCGTATTTTGTTTAGTACACGTATTTCCGCCTCGACGCTCGACGATGGTGCATGTTCGGTCAGGACTGGAACCTCAATCGGGAAAACTTGGGCTGCCTCATCGCCAGACACCTCCTCCAGATTCCCATTCAGTATTACGTCATCATCTACACTATCTTCGGTGGTACTCGCATCTGCGTTTACTTCAGCTGAAATAAAGGAATCAAGATCAGGTCAACAAGATCTACCAAAGGAAAAATATGCAGTAGATACTGTAAGAGTGATTTTACCGTAAAGCAGAGATAAAGCATAAAATATGACCTAAATGTGGGATTCGAACCGTGTTTTCAACACGCAACGTTCCCTCTGTAAATTAAGTATCTAAATATATCCGACAGTTACCAATAGAACGTAATCACAGTCTTCCCGTTACCGTAATTTATGAGAAAAAAAATTCTTCGAGAATAACATTGTTCATTTTGTTCACCGAAATTTCATAAATATTATTTGAAAGGAATTTAAGATATTCGACGAACGAAACGGCGGCGAAGTGTTCACACATCACCGTAACAACGAATTGAAACGTGTGACGTCGAAGCCGATGCAATCTGAGACCATTTTGCTACGAGCCCATTGGAAATTGCCGGAAAACTATTACCCGCGTTCATGCGCCTGGTAATGGAGATTTAATTTCGCCGAGACCCCCGTCGCTTTTTCCTAACGCATACTCGAGCGACTGGTGGGCGTATAAGGCAACACTTTACATCCGTGTAATTCACACCGAGATTCAACCGTCAACAAATTATTTTATTCTATTCGAAGGAGTGTGTTTACTGGTATCATCATCATCATCATCATCATCATCTTCGATATCACGGAAGGATGGAGGCCTGAAAGAGGCCTCTTGGTGCCCGGCTCGTTTTGGTGATTAATATCGGTTTAAAATCTTCCTGGGTGCCTTTTATAAACATTGTCACTGGATACATTTGCATTTTACGCAATTGGCTTTTTCTCAATGTTTAGAAAGCTTGGTAAATAGGGAAGTTTCCAGTTACCGGGCGCCATTTTGAGGCGGTCCCACATGTCCGGTATTGTTGGATAGATTTTAGCATTTTTTAAACTAAAACCTCTAGCGCGATTAATTGTCGTCCATCCCTCTTTTGGCACAAAATTTAAAATTATGAATCGTTAGAAAGGTGACCATTTCTATTTTCTGATGGTGTTTATTTCATCTTTCTCGGCTGCAACAATCGGACACAGTTACAGTTTAAAAAAAGGTACGTCACTTTTAGGTAGGCACCTCAAAGAATCGGTAATTCTGTGTCATTGGCTGAAACTTTTTCATTTTTAAGATGGCACCTGGTAACTGGAAACTTCCCTATTAACAACGTTTGTTAATGTATCTCAAATATCAAAGCGCGCATTTTACACGAAATTATATCCTTACCGGATAGTAACCAGTTGGTAGTTAGCGCTCTGAGTATCGGATCGGTTTCGGCAGCTAACGCGGTACTAATGAACACCAGGGTGTAGATAACCCCGGCGAAGGCCGCTACGCCGACGTGCGGGGAACGATTCAATTCGGGTACCTTCATCCAGCAGTCTGAAATACACGACAGAATTTTGGAATTGAAATATGCAATTTATCGTTCGTTGTCGGGTCAGCCACCCGTGCAACATTTACATGCGGTTCAATAATTAAACTGGAGGAACTGCAATCAAACAGGACTCAGATGAACTCTTATACTATCTGGGGTGAATCATGGAGGGGGGGGGGGGGAGGGTGTCAGCCGGACCCCTACCTTAATATTTTGGTTGCCCTTTATATCGAGAGCGATCGTCAAACCTGCAAATTGCGCACTCATCAAACTGTGGCAATCGAGGATTCAACTTTTGGCAGGTGAGGATCCGCCAGATTCGCTAGTGGTTACTCGGTTACCGCGCTTTTATGATGTATTTCTTCAAATATCTGCTTAATCCGAAGAATGCCCTGTGTGGACCTGGGTCCGGTTCCACAGTCGTGAGTTAGAGAAAGCTCTGAACAAAAATTAATTCATTTTCAATGAGTTAACTCTGAGTCAAATCTTAACTCAGTTACTGTGGATACCATCTTCCGGACTGATCTCGCTGATTATTGAATGCAATTTGCAAATGTTGCCAGAATCTACGCGCCTTTTTGAATATGCGTTGGTGTGTAATCGGGGTTGGGTCTCTGGTCTAATGGTCTCTTTTAAGTGTCACATTACGAAGTGCTAAACGTCTATGCGTCAGGTAGCGGTCAAGATTCCCCTTCCGGCTACCGGAAAAGAAGGCGCCGACTCAATAAATATGCTGTTCTAGCAACTACCAGTTTTTTTCGTGCTAGTTAAGAAAAAACCTAGACGCGCTGATAACGATATGTATTACAATTTCGTACTTTTCATCTAATTACTCGGCCTTCAGTAGAAATATCTGCAGTACCTAATCGCCTAGAACTACAATCATTTGTTTTTGATACGTAGATTTTTGTTCTCGATTTCACGCATGAAATGAAATGTCGATGAACTCAACAGAAACTCGACTAAAAGGCAGTTACAGTCATTATTGGCCCGTTTCATCTTCCTTTTCTAAACAAAATTTTCAGTACACATCAGTAAATATTGTCGAATCATTCCATCATGTTTTATACTTATCTATTTTCAGAAATATACGTGAACATTGGATACATTTACTAATTAATTATTCATCCCTCGATCTAACAAAGATGTATCAAATACTGATTGGTTTTTCCAAGGAGGTAACCTCTCTGTTTTTTTTCTAATGAATTAAGCAAGAGGAAGAGAAGGAATGTGCAATCGAGAAAGTAATTAATTACCCACAAAACAAAGAAAATGCGGGATGATAGAATGCTAACGTTGTAAGCAAATTAATAATTCTTGAGTAGTAAATTGTGTAATCAACTTAGTTTCATCTGACATTTATAATATCAATACTAAATGACCTCTTATCAATCAACTACATGTCTTGTTTATTTTGCTTCAAACAAAGCTTGTCGTTTTCCATTTCTCTCACGGAGCGGGGATATCATAAATATATTTGTTATATAATTAAGTTGTAGAATCTATATGAAAACGGAACAGATTATCACAGTTTTGAGGTAAAAATCAAATCCGAGATAATCTGATAGTTCTGCATTTTCAGTTTTCAGTCGACGTTGAAGTCAATCGATTAAGTCGACAAAGCAAATATCTAGAAAAATAAAATGAAGCAACGTGAATTGGCTCGCTCACCTGTGAAGTTCGCTGGTTACTCAAATCTGAAATCCGACCATCAAACTGTTTTTCCTTTCGACACGTCCGATGATCAGAATTGACATGCTCGCTTTGCGTGGGGTAGTTCCACGCGATATTATGTAGTTGCAGTGCGGTTTAGTGACGAGAACTTCGAAGAACTTTGACTCGGTTGCGATGATGCTGATTGCATCAGTCGTGAACTGCTGCGCTGTTTTATAAACAGGGCACCGACACGCGCCGCGTTTCTGAATAATGATGTCACGAGTGTTAAGTAGCGAAATATGAATCTGTCAAAGGATTACTAAATTTTCTGCACTAGGTTTTACGAATTTGAGCGTTTCGAAAACTCCTCGTGGATTACGATAGATTAGAAAGTCCATTCATCAGATATTCAGTAAACAAGAAAACTAACTTGAAATTTCATCGGCAGAAAAAGAAAACATATTGCCTTTTATTGTCGGCGGTACACTATAAAGGATCAATAAAGTTGCTTTGAATTTCAGTATATCAATGATTGAATTGATCGGTAACCAGTCTAGCCCCGATATATTGATGACGTAGTGCGCATTCTCTAAAAAAATCATTATCAAAAAGACATTGAAATTTATCAAATAGAAAATAAGAGTCAAGAAATATGTTTAATTACAAGCCATGATTCACATTGGTAATTATTGTTATTTTGAAAACCCAATATTGATGACATAGTGCACATCGACTCGTACAGAACCCCTAAAATAACGCTAACTATTAGGTATCGATGTATATTAAAAATATTCTAACGGTTTTTACGGCGTCAAAATGCTTTTTGTCGTCGAGGTGTATAATGCTGTCAGTTATGTCTAATACGCATTGAATTCTTCAATTGAACTAATCAATTGGTATCGGATCACTTGGAGTACAGTCACTAGGCATGCCCGATGATCAATCCATGTCAGATGATTTAAAAGTACATGTATCAATGATTATGTCAAGTTTATTTGTGAAAAAGTAAGTAGGCTTCTCTTGCGGAAAATATGACAACCGCTTACGTAAGTTTAAAAACCGCAACAGGGTATCAGGCGGGAAGAAACGGTAAATGGGTCCCAGGATCCAGTTTCACGAAAAGGTTAAACTCAAATTTTGGTGTTACTCCATTGGTTACTTCAGGTTTTCAATGAGGACAACAATTCAAACTGATTTAAGCTTACAATGAAACCGGACCCAGTTATACGATTTTTAGTTCATCAAATGAAATGTATATTTTTTCATGATACATCATACATTATTCGTCATAAAACAAGGACATCATGTTGATTAAACAAGCGGATAATTGAACAGATTTACGAGGCCACGTTGCTAGTGGTGTTATTAGAAAGATGAGAACAACTCGACTTATATAGAGAATCCCACACTAACAAAACGAGAAAGATGAAGTCCGAAAAGTTTCCTTCAAGCTTATGATTTATCGATTCGACGTTTCGACTTGTCTATAACCTAATAGTCAATTTTCAGGAATGGTTTTAGTCGAAACGTCGAATCAAAAATCATAAGCTTGAACGAAACTTTTCGGACTTCAACTTTCTCGTTTTGTTAGTGTCGGATTTTCTACATATCGTTACAGCACGGAATAATAATTCACGAGCGTTTAAGATAATTAGTTGTTTGTTCGTCAAAGTAAGACTGATGATTAGTACCAAATTAGCTACGTTAGCAGTCGATTTTCTCCTACTTTCGATTCAAATCCAAAAGAGGAATCATCCGTTGTTTTACGGGATTCTAATTCATCATCTCATTGATGACACCAATCTCACGCTATAACGTTATTTATAAAATCGCTTCATCAGTTCATTGACTAACAATAACTGCCAGCTCTATGGCTTCGCTTCCGTTTTCGACTGCCGGTTGCTTCCGATGCCTAATATTTATATCATTAGAAAAAAGGTCGTCACTTGCCACAGGCAGCCGATACTAAGGCGCGCGATCGGTAACAAAAGCTGACGTTGCTAATCGTGTCAAACTGTCATAATCTTTGCATAAAGCGACATTCTATCTCGATCGTATTTTGTATACACCTGTTTCTGATTAGCTCGTAGTATTTAACCGGTATTTCTTTGTTTTGGAACTTCGTCTCGCATTTGACAGCGTTCCATCCCAAAGTATCGCGTTTAAACAATCCAATCCTTCTCGAAACTATTATAATAATGATGTTGATAATAATAATGATGATGATAATAATAATAAAAATTGTAATGATAATAATAATGATAATACGAATAATGATAATGATAATGATAATGATAATAAAAATAATCTATTTTTCATTTAACTTAAATCTACATGATTGTTGACAGCGAAGAAAAATAAAGTATAGTTAAATGAAGGTAACAGTGTGAGAGCCTTAGGGATTGTACAGGCCACTGCATCTCGGTGCGTATGAGTTCGGGGTCATACGTTTTTTTCGGAAGTTCCCACAATATTTCTCACAGAAAATGTGAATTTTCCTCGGGATTCCTTTTTGTATCACTCGGTTTACAGATAAATAAATGGGAACTCAAATCTATATATCAATAATGGTAACTATATCCGAGCGCGCGTCGGTCTTTGTGTGGGACGATTCATCTTTCAAAAATCGCCTTGTGGTCGCCGACACGCGATAATCCGATAATCCGCGAAGATAATCCGGATAGCGACGCCGCGTTTATCCGGTTTAAACCCGGTTGAGTCGGAAAACGTTTATCATCGTCACGAAAACCTGAATGCGTCGGCGTTCAATATACGATCAGTCAACGCAGTGGTTGTACTATATACGATACTTTATCTTACTTCCAAGGGCGAAGTCGTGTAATCGACGACACAAATGAAACCGATAAAAAGGAATGGGAAGATTATTCCTTTGACATTTCTACATTCGGAACTGGATTCAGAATTCTCATGAAACCGACGAATGACTATTTACCAGAAGTTAAACGATAGCGATGCTGTGCCTTGAGGGAACGGCGTGAGCAGATTATGTCGTCTATTCAAATGATGAAGCGCGCACCCGGATCTCTGGTTCTGAAATCTGACAAAGGCTACTCAACTTTTTAAGTGTTCAAAGTGTTACCTTCGCGACGTTTCGGCACAATTCTATGGGCCATTTTGAAAAACTGAAACTGGCCCAAGAATTCAGTCGAAGCGTCACATTATCTTTTATTTTTTCTACATATTGTCAGGGTTTTTTTCTTCAAATCATAGAACTCAAATCTGATTTGAGTTCGGTGTTCAAATTGATATCCGACGTTCTATGAAGCGCATTTATATTCATATAGTTTCATTCGTAGGAAATGAAATCATATTTCCAAAATCTAGATATATACGTATTCAAGTGTCATAAAAAGTTACAGGGTACATATCTGCAGTGTTGACGAGTGATAAAGCTATGAATGTACTGAAATAAGTAGTAAGTTTATCATAAGAATACGAATAACAGCAATATTCCTGCGCGTATTTTATTTTGGTTGTGTTAGGTATTTCAGAATTAGTGTCACCAATAGATATCAATTTACATTTACACGATATCATCGAAGAATGCGACTTCCACATTTTTGGCGTTATCTTATCATTGTCGGCCTGGGTGCTCCGCGAAAACAAGCTCCATAACGTGGTACGTATTTACCTACCTGTTATAGAAATATCTATACGAAATGACGCATACGCATACATTTTTTGTGTCAGTGAAATGGCGACGGAACGAACGAATCCATTTTCACAACCGAACCTCGACGATATTCTTCAATTCAATGCACAACTGCGCCAAGAACGGAAAGAGGTAAACCTGAGAAACCGTATCCGTCTTTCTCTTTGTCTTTGGTAGAGACCCTTTCATAAATACTGCCGCCTCTTAGATCCCCATGTTGTGTGACATAATCAATTTTGCCTATTGGTGAATGGATCCTGGCCGATTGGCGACATAGATGGGTTTTATGTTTAGGTGGTAGCTTAGTTTCATCTAAGAAAAGATATGTGTGAAAATATGATACCGAACTGTTTTACAAAGAACTATTGCTATCAAAATATCAATGTATTTAGGAAAGAAAGGCTCTAAATAAACAACCGATACATTTAAAACCGACGTTTGCTTCAAGAAACCGAACGCGAAACGCGGCCATTCTTCAACTACTGGATTCGGATGATAACTCGGCAAAGGACGCCAGCAGCAGCAGCAGTAGCAGCAGTGGCGTATCGATAACACGTGTTGATGATGATAAAAATAATGATGATGATGACGATGATGTCAAACCGTGTCAGATTGATCGCGACTTTGCTCTAGATGCTTCCAGTAAATGGCGTCTAGAAAGGGAACACATCGACGAATATATAAATAGAAAACGAGAAATGTTTCTACTCGAGTATCAACTCGGTAAGTCTTGAGAGGGCGACAAAAAATAAGTTACGTCATCGTATATTGCCACAAAAACCTACACAATGGTCAAATGCGCCCATGTTTGAGGCTAAATGAATTAGCTTTTTTCATACTGGTATTGCCATCATCATTTGTTATACTATTTTTCTCATATATGGTTTAAATGCCCTTTCTCTGTATCTCGCAGGACTAACAAAGATATACGCAATAAAGAATAGCATTTCTCGATTAAGCGGAAAATGTTAGTCCAATTCAGATTTATTGTAGATATATAGAAAACCTCCACAAACAACTATACCTAAAATATTCTTACCATGAAGTATATCATATCAAGATACGGAGAGGGGGTACAACCTGCCACCTCTCGAGACGTATGCAAAAATATAGACAAGGATAGACGTTTAAAGGATACTAAATTTTTGGGCCGGGGGATGAACACGCTGGCTATCATCACGTGTAAATCATCTCTGTTTAATCAGCAATGTTCATTCATACACGAAGGGGTTAAACGGGAAGAGATGCGGAAGCTGGGAGGACTGTCGGCAGTTAACGAGAGGAAACTAGAGCAACAAGAAGCGGATCTGCAAAATGATGCGGCACTATTTGACGAGATGCTTAAAGAGAATGACCGAGCCTCGATGGATGCGTTAAGGTCGTAAGTTATCGAGTCATGTATCAACCCCTCAAATCTTCACACCTCGCTCAATAAAGCCATACTAACATGTCCACGCATCCTAGTGATTTGAACATTCGCCTTAACCAGGATTTGAACCGATGAACTTTCGTTGAAACGGTCCATTGCGCTTTGCACGCTTTGCTCCGGTTCCATGAGTCGATATTTGAATATGATATCTCTTTTGATTAACCTCTTATACTTAGTCAGTATTATTGCTTGCCACGTGTTTGTAAAATGTCTTCAGTTTTTTTTCTATATTTCTTTATGGATGTTTATATTGGCTATTATTGTTATCGCTTCGGTTTTTTTTCTCACCAGGGCCGAATCTGAAAGAATACATAGGTTCGACAAACTGATGGAAGTGAGAAGCTTGAAAAACGAGCTGCAGCGTCTAAAAGGTCAGAATAGTCACCTGGAGTTGACTTTGAACGAGTATCGAATGTACAAACATTTCTTGTACCAGCTTTCACCCCTGGTAAGGATGATGGCATTACATACATTTAGGCAGTACTAGAGCGGCTGGGCGTAAAAGGTGTAAAATAAGACCTATGACTCGAATCTTAAGTCCTGTTAATGAGTTCAAATATTCTATTCATTGAATTTTATCCGCCGGAATAGAATTCAATTTCACGAAGCGGGCTGGATTCGCTGAAAAAGCGAAAAGTCTGAATGAATGGTTTTTGTAAAACTAATGACATTTTTTTCAGTCTTGGAGGAAAGAACGCGAATTAGACCGTGAACGGCGAAGAGCGGCCAGAGCAAGTCAACGCGTGGTCGACAGAAGTTTTAGTCTTCCCGTTACAAACATCAAAATGGAACGCGCCAATCAGCATCGGTTAACGGGTTTACGTGCGTAAAACGTCATCAATATACGATCTCCTCGTCACACGACTTCGGGTAGCCAATCTGCTCGTTTTCCATTTCGTATTTCAGGGCGGTCGAAACGCGGTGCGAACGTCGCGAAAACCAAAGCAGTCGGCTTGTTCAGTAGACAGGGAAATCCATTGGGAATAAAAGCAAAAGGGAATACGTACGTATAGCACCGTCATCAGGATTATGAATATGTAATGACATTTATTTGTCATACCTAAATACAGTCAACCCCGATATACCCCCCCCCCCCCACAACGGTGGAGAACGATTTTGCTGGTATAGTGAGTATGGCGGTATATCGGGGGTGTTTTACTATGTATTTGTAGAGAGATGTACATTAAGAAAACCTAGCGGTAGGCGGGGGTGGCGGTATGTGGGAGGTAGATATATCGGGGGTTGACTACAATTACAAAATACGATATCTTGGTATATCTAAGCATGTTACACGACCGGATATACCGGAAGCCAAGTGTGGCTGTAACCCTAACATAAATAATTAAGGGCAGTGTACCCGTGGCAAATACGACATTAAGCTGTGCAACCACTGACCAGATGGACAAGTTCTATCGGTGTCAACACTTTCTTAGTATGCACGAGACCCAGTTTCAGTCCCGTAATTTGGCTGTCGCTTATTAACGTTACGAACATACAATTCGACACGTCTGAATTGTCTACGATTGTCCACGATGCCGCTTTTACAGTAAACCTCCCGCTGGCAGCAATAAGGGACTGGTCTTCAATATTCACTTAACGTTCTTAACCTTCTTCTAGCTTCGTTCGTCTGGTCACAACATCTTTCATTGTAGGAACAGCATGATTCGACTCAACAGCATTGCCGGGTGTAAAGCTAACGATGACGACGATTCAGATGACCCGGTAACGAAGTTTTTCAAATTTATAATGCTAGAATTATCACACTCGAAGTATTCGTTCAGCGGATAACCGATGAAAATAAATCCTCTTTTCGTCGTTATCTAATGTTTCGCCTAAAAAAGATTTCCAAGAAGTATATCTTTTTTTGTAACCATCGGAAGTGAAATTCGACGATGAACATAGTTGGTGTCTGGTTAAATGTCAGTTTTAAGCAAGAATTTAGAATAAGATAAGATAAGATAAGATATAACCATTTTCTCCGAACTAATATTGATAGCATGATGAGGAGGTCTAAAACGATCATACATAGAAAAATACAATACAGATAAGACACAAAATAATACAGGCATTGCTCACTACAATTTTCGGTTAAAAATACAGTTTAATCAGTACTTGACTAGTTTCTTACGCGTTGACTTATTTTCACAGTTTTGCAATTCATTGTACATGAGCTTGGACGTTTCCAGAATTTGTCTGGAATATACTTACTTTTTCCTTAATTCTAAGTGTTGTGGATGTTTAAATGGGGAATGGAATTCGTCACCTAGATCGCCTGAGTTACATTTTCACAAAATCTTTTATGCCCTGCAAGATCAAAACGTTCCTTTTCTACAGGATGCTTGTGGTTGTTGGTGCGGAATTTTGTTAGTAGTACTCGTGATTTAATTAGCATTTCAGTAAGATAATCTTCTAGTTCAAAGTTTTTTTTAAAATCAATCTATTGTTACAAAATTTTTCTTTTTCCCTTTTTTCGCTACGCCGAGTATCGCGCATCTACGACGCCATCTATCGACATGTAACCATTAGAATTTGCATTTTAATTCTGATTGGATGTTTTATCCGTGGTACAAGTTCTACGGATGGACATTATGGTACAAGTTCTACGGATGGACATGCTGAATTAAGAATATATTTTCAGGAATTGGAATTGTATTTTACCGACCCGAAACAAATACTCGACATAATTTCAGAACTCGAGGAGAAAGACTTAAAACTTATAACCAACTGTCAGACTAAAGAGGAAGAACTTGAAGACATACGGCTTCATTCATCTCGCGTTAAAACAAAAATGTAATGGAAATGTCTCTGGTTTCTTGTAGTCCAAATAAGTTCATTTTCAACAATTCCATCGGAGTTGTCTTAATTACTGTTCCTATTACAGGGAAAGCGAAATCCAGAGCCTTAAAGAACAGATTGATAAATACAACGCCGCGATAGAAGAAAACAAACTATGGAAACACGGAAATCAAACCAAAATGAGGTACAGCCCTGGGAGAAATTATCATTACCGTTTAATCAACGAATGACGAATGCTATTTTATGTATCTGTGGCCGTTAAGAAAGATTTTGTGTGTATTTGTATGAAGGAAAACTAATTTTGGGAAATACACGACGAAAGAGTCTGAGGAAGTGGAAATGTATACATCTGCCATCAGGAAAGTTTACCAAGAATGTTTCGGCCATTTGGATGCGGACCTTGAGTAATTATTCTAATCGTAGTAGCATTTTAACCCCTTGCGTTAATACACATGATTGTACTAAGCATAGTCTCAATTCAGCCCAGAGCAGATGCTTGGTCATCTGGAAGGAAAGGTAGAGGAACTGATAGAAACGCTTGAGTCTTTGCCGAGCGACAAAGTGAAAACTGCACTTCAGGTACTGAAGCACTCTATTTTCTATCAATTATCATATAATACTTGTAAGAAACCAGGGCCCGGTTTTATAGACTGGTATTACCTTTAACCCGGGGGTTAACTTAATCGAAAATGAATTGTGTTAGCCCCTGGGTTAAAAAAAGTTAATAGCTGTTTATAAAACCGGGCCCAGAACTATGTGACTATGAACTTGCAGTATATATGATGAGCTTCCATATATACCAGTAACTTTCATATCATTGTCTCATTAACATCATCAAAAAATTTAGGTTTAATTTTTATGGTATCGCCACTATCTATACTTGTGCCAAGGTAGCAAATGTATCTGCATTTATTTCATCATTTTCCTTCATTAGGAAAAATTCAAAGAAAGGCGGATATCGTATCGCGAAGGAAAGATGAAACAGCAAAGGATCCATCAAGAACAGCGATACCAACGAGGTCTATCCCGCGCCCAGTCCGAAAACGTCAAACAAGTAAAAAGGCTACAACTGCTACTGTGATTGGTCAGAAATTATATGGAAATCACGTGTACGTAACGTGCGATTCGTCTCTTTCAGATCGGCCGAAAGCTCGTTTATCGATCCGAACCCATCAAATTACACAAATCAAAAAGGGAACGGACACAAGACGAACGAAAAGCAGAAGAAGAACATTCGTATTTCTTTACATGATGTCATTCATAAAGAACGTACTTAGATTTGGAAAAAATCAAATAACCACATGTTAACATAACAAAATAAAAAAGAGATTCATGATTCAAGGATTATGTAACTCCCGAAAACGTTCGCTTAATAAATATATATAACTCATTAGAAAATGAGATTTGTACTGTTTTTGCCTCTATGGATCTTGAATTATCTAGACACTCTACCTAAGATCTACTCGGATTCATATTTATTTTCAACAATATTGAATACACAAAAAACAACTATTAACATTTTCACATTAGAAATTCCAATGTTTTATGTGTTTTTACTAATAATCATGGATTTCGCCTTATCATCGCTTTAACTGTCATTTTGAATTTAGCGTTTGTAAGACAGTACGCGAAGAAGTTTAATGAAGAATTCAAAACGCTAAACGCCAGCGCGACCTTCCTGACGATCATCTGAGCATAGAACGGTATTATATCGTTGAACAGAAAGAAGAACAATCTGTCGAAACAACCTGGACTTTCGCACATGAAATATATCACAACTATGGCGATAACCATTTTCAACACTTGTCCTTCTTGGCCGGCTTTTTTGTTAGACGTATCTTTAACGGACGTGAGTAGCTTCCGTTTCTTTCTGGCCACGAAAACCGAAATAACGAGACAAACGTTGATCGTAAGGAGAATCAGAAAGGGTAAACCGACCGTGCCGAAAATGAACAGCTGGTATTCGAGGTGCATCGGAAATTCGTAATTATACGGCGGTTCGATCACGTATTCCCGATCGAGCAGCGACGTGAAGGCGAACTGACCGGGTTTCAAACACGGCCATTTCCACAATCCCGGAATTCTGAGAGGGAAGAAATATTTCCAGTTGGTGGCTATGCTCATGATTGTGTAGGACGCGCAGATCGCGTTCATAGTTGACTTTTTCCAGGCTGTTTTGATTTTCAACGGAAACAAGACGACGAGCAAACGTTCCAGGCTCACGACGACCACCGACCAATTGCGTGCCATCTGAAACACGTTGAAAAACGGCAAAATGACGGTAATAATCTCCTGACCGAAATGCCAGTCGTTGATACGAAAGACTAAGTCGCCGAGCACGATATGGATATAGATACTGCGGAGCGGGTAAATAGTGAAAGCCGCTACGCTAAACAACAAGTCAAACATGGCAACCATCTCCACGGCGTAGTACACCGAATTTCTCAGCTTACGGAAGGCCACAATCGTCGCGATATTCAAACATATACCAAACAGTGTGATGGGACCGTAAACGAATATGTATAGATAAATGGAAAACTTGAGATCTTTACGGATTGCCGGAAGGTTGTCGCAGTCAACGATAGTCGTATTCGTCGACATGCTTTTCAGCTTGCAGCGTCTTCAAAGAGAATGCACGTCCAGCCAGTTCGATGAATTGCTCTACGAATCTCGACGTATAGAATAAATATGCACATATTGGATTTTTTTTATGTTGCTATCCGAGATCGATTCGATCCGAAACTAAAGTTTTCCTCCGTATTGAACAGTTTATCGAATTTCGGTTGAAAAGAATCGACGTCCGATCCAATTTTCATAATTATTGAATTTTTAGCCAATTCGAGCATCATAGATTTTATTAATGAAATGATGAAAAATCATCTTTTTGTGAACATTCATTCTCTTTCCAGGAACGGCTCTTTATCGTCATCTGGCTGAAAACCGTAAAAGCAAAGAATAACAAACGAATGTATATTACTTTATTTGAAGCAGAACAGTTTATTCATGTTTCTATTCACAGTAATAAAAGAGGCGATCGGAAGATTTTAACGATATTTATAACTTGCTTAGGCGATGATGTTCAATTATAACGTATATACTAGATGTATAGAATAATCAGTTCGAACACGGCGCCGCCTGGTTGCGGACGCTAGATCTAATTATAAATATCTATCATCTCTATGACGGCGCTACGGCGTACAATATTGAACCACGTGACGACGTGTTTTAAACAATATGCGATCATGCGAGTCATCCTTGCGTGATGGCTGACTTTGTGATAGCGGTGTAAGCTCACAAAACAATCGTTGTATCAAAGTATCAATTAAAACGCGCCGAAATACTAGCTTTTTGATCTAATATCGATCGACATATTTGGTGAATGTTCTATACGGCGTCTGACGTAATCGTTATCACAGCCAATCGCTGCGTAGTGCGCGCGTGTACTTTTTTTTAAATCACTTACACAAATTGCTAATTTAAATACTAATTCTACTTCTGAAACATTACATACTACGATACACTAGACCTGATGTTACCATCTTCCGAAAGTCTAAGCTACGAAAACCTAACTTCTTTCAGTCAGTGTGCACTTTTCTATACAGATCGACCTAATTAGAATATCGTTACAAAATATAACACATCTAAAACACTGACCAAGCAAACGTTACGAACAAGGATGTTCTCTCGATTGGATAGATAATCAACATATCATCTTTTAGCGAAATTAATGACAGTTTTGAATTTTTCTTATTACCTACGATATAATGATAATTGTCTTTAAATAACCTCGAAATAGAAAAACAGAAACAACCGACATCTTCAAACATTTAGTAAATAAAAACCACAATCCTTACAGCAGTTTCCAGTGGTCCCAACTGCATTTATGCATACATATAGAGTAATACGGAATCAAATCGTTTTAAACCGACGTAAAAATCGTATGAAACACACACGCAAATATCTGACTTCGTCACATTTCGCTCACGAATGATGTTGTTACCTTTTTTCACAAGTTGTAAAACAAATGCTAAAATCCACGAATAGACTTATCGCTTGCCAGAGGTGCCACTTCGTCAAATGAAATGAATCGACATTAACGCGCCTGGACTTCTCAGAGAAGTAGCCTGGCAAGCGAGGATTTTTCACACGCAGCAATGTTGGAATGTCACTACCAGTAACTACTTAATTTTCTGTAATTTTTCAGAAAAAAAATACAAAACTTCCACTTGCAAAAGCGGTTACCTTAAAACATGCTAATCGGATTATTACAATAATTAAAATATGTATATGTATAATGATGATAATAATAATCATAATATTAATAATAATAATATTAATATATCATGATATTTATATATATGATATGATAAAAATGAAGATGAATCGATCACAGAGAGGGAGAGGTCAGAATTATGCATTTACACGGTTCATTTTTGATTCATTGTCCAAAAAAATAATTAAAATAAAATCAGCGTTTATTTCGATTCGCGACAATTTCTCCGCGGCGACGAGGCCGGCAGAAACTCTTCGCGCTCATTCGAAACAGGCGGATTTGATTTTTTTCGACCGAGAATCACTGAGTTGTATGATTGTGGGGCGATTTTCAAAATATTATTATCACGTATATATCTAGAATTACGACGTATGGATAAATGAATAATTTCGATCGGACGCGAATCAGACATGAAATGACATTTTCTTTTAAGATGAACGACATGACGTGTTCGGTACAGAGGGCGAGATACACCGATGTGCACACAATTTACCATAATCTTTTTAAAAAGCAGCATACATTTATTATATATAGTTAAATCCATTTCCCCTAAAGCGGTTTACAGTCACCAATAAGTGTGAAATAAGCGTAGAGGTTTGAATTTGGCGTTCTTTCCTCGAATAAACCTCGGTGTTCGTGGTGTAATGTGGTGTAACGAATGCCGTAAATATTTTAAAGTCGCTTTTCGGGTAACCAGCGCCGGTGAAGAATCAGTTTCTGGAATTTCTCATCTGATCGGCACACTGCGCTTCCCGATATCTCCGAATATTTATAAGCACATAACATATTGCGATTGTATATAACATGTACGAGTAATGAATGTTAATGTTTTTTAAGCTTTGTTTTTTTTTTCGTATTGAAAACATTTTCCACAGACGACAATGAAAATCAGGAAGTGTTCAACTATCTGCGCCCCCTATCGTCGTTGCACATTACGAGCAGAAAACATTTAAGTGTAGATGGTTTTCTGTGAATGGGTGGCACGCTCCTGAAGTGAAACAAAAAAAAAACATCAATTTAGTATTTTTGATTCTTTTAGATTCAGAGACAATTTCATTTTGAAGGAAAATCCCGGACAGGCGGACATACCTCTCCCTCAGCGTTGAGAAGTGTAGTGACAATGTCGGCACCGACTCCCCATTTGTCTTTTCCAAGATTAGCTTCCAGGTCTCCATCTCTGAATTCGTTTTTGGCTGTACCTTTAGCCCAGATCTGCATCGAAATATATCAATTATCAATTAACTCAAGAACGATTTAACGAATCGAATTGTACGTTGTTCGTTTTGGAAATATATAAAACTGTCGTTTCGATCTCGTGTTGTTTACCTTGAGCTTATTCTTGGTCGGTCCAGTTCCGATTTTGCAATTTGATGGGAAGGTGAATTTAACGTTGTTGCGGTTATGGTCGATTGAACGGGTGATGTGCCAGCCGTCGATGATCTCATCCTAATACGAAAGATATATGAAAAGAATATTTAGGATTGATATTTTGTTTTCTGGATCCGTTCAGGTGCATGCTTAACACAGCTACAATACGTGTTTTCAAAGCTGCCAACTGCTCCTGATGTTCAGTATTTGTTACTATTTTTAAAACAAGAAATAATAATTTGATTATGTTTGATGATGCAAGAAATATGAAAGAGGGTCATTGTTGATTACTAATCAACTTGGACATTTTCTTTCATATTTCAATGCAGAATTAAATTTGTTACTGAAAGCACTTTTTAGAGGATGGCAGCCCTGTTTACTAAACCAGAGTACTTCCAACGAGCGCTATGGCCAACAAGGTAATCTGTACTCAACGTACAAGACTTTTTATTGATGATTTCATCTTGATTTTGTGAACTTCAAGTCCTATTCCGAGATTTATTAATATTCAATCTCCTAATTAGTTTAAAACTAAAATTCGAAAAGACTAATCTTCGTGAATTTTGATACGCTACACTAGAGTACAGAGTCCTTACGAACCAAATTCATTCCGCCAACAATTTTATACAGCAAATATTTCGAATTTCCACGCTTTTTTTAAAATAGATAAAGAAAGCTCCAGTTACTTTTATACCCTATATCCGATCGGTTTAAATTGTAGTGAATAGTTATTGAGATAAGTCAATAATTGTGAATATTTAAAAAAATGAAGGAAATTCTTTTTTCTTCAGTAAATAAAAAACAAACAGACGATGATTATTTGATAAATCATTTGACCTACATACCTTCTTTCCGGTGTTCTCTAGAATGATGTAACGTCCGTCGGATGAGCATTCATTGATTGAGATGTTGCCTTTTGCGCTTCGTTGGTAGGTAGTCTTAGCGGACATTTCACCTTTCATGCCACCAGAAGCTGAATAGAAATATCATAAATTGTCAGAAACGAATATTCGAGACCCGTTTTTTTTTTCATTTCCTCGGGCATTATTCTCCCGATGAAAATATTCCGTTTAATATCGATACTTATGGGCGGTTATTCAATAGATGTTTATTGTTACTTAATTCTTATTATGATTATACATATAATTAAATTGATTCTCACACGGAGCTTAAGAAATAAGACGAAGACAAATACATATTTATATATCATATACATATTTACAACTGCGGACAATACGTTTAGAACTATGCGAGTATCTAATTGTTGTTGTGAAACCCTTTACTTCGGTGTCGTAAAATGTAAATACCTAAGTGT
The DNA here is from genome assembly GCF_964204645.1 of Tubulanus polymorphus. Taxonomy (NCBI): domain Eukaryota; kingdom Metazoa; phylum Nemertea; class Palaeonemertea; order Tubulaniformes; family Tubulanidae; genus Tubulanus; species Tubulanus polymorphus. The sequence continues at coordinate 15,707,659 of NC_134031.1, read as the reverse complement.
AAATTTCTTCTTATGTGTATTTGTATGTGTGTAAGAGTGCGAAAACTACGTGTATCATTTTAACTATTTGACACAGGGTAATTGCAACTTTGGAGTCCGGGAATTGTTTGAAATTGTTAGTCGCTAGATTTAAAAAACAGTTCTAGACGTGCTCGTTAAAAACAATATTCCGGAACAATGAAAGCCAGAAGTTCAAAACTATCTAAACAGGGCGAATTCTGGGACGTTACTGTCGATGTTTGGTCAACCAGGCAGACGGTTATCAAACCGCCTTCCTCGACTATTATGATATTACTAACTATTCATGTTATCGATAGACTAAAAGAAATTCATTTGTGATTTGTTTTGTACTAAGATTAATTGCATATTTGTAAAATGTCGGAATCCGACACAAAGAAAGCGGACGAAACTTTACAGCAACTAACCTCGCTTGTTGCCGGCTGCAAAATAAATAAACAACAAAAAATAAACAACATTGCTTGAGCTGGGGAAACTAAACTTAAACGAAGGTGGTTACAACATAAAATAATCTGAATTCAAGTGGAATTTTTCAATAGATTTTAAAGTGAAACGTATTTTTTTTTCAGGATTAAACTTCAATTCAATGGCAACTTTTCAGTCTTCATTATGATTCTTCAGTGACTAATTTTTCACATATAGATATTTTATATATATTCTAATGTAAATTCGGACACCATCACACCATGCAGGAAATGGAAAATGAAATACGCATTTGGAACTAGGAAAATTTAAAATGAATGATTATTGTGTTTGAAATATCGTAATTTGAAAAGGTATCGTGTAGGTAGGATTTTATATTTGTGATATATTATCATAATAATACGATATTGGAGTTTGGTACGGGGAACCATAAGCACTGGAGAGTATGGATGAGAGATAACTTAATATGTAAATGTACGGTATTCAATTCCTTTTACTTGAATCAGCCTCGATTTTCATTATCAATTTTTTCCAAAATATATATTATTCAGATTCTGATAAATGTATGAAAAAATGATTCGTACGGACAACAAAAGATAAAATGGTGATTCGTTGAAAAATGATTTCAAGCTAATAGATTGAAAGGGATAGAGGAATCAGATTCACCCGAAAGTGTTATTTTCCGCCTTATACCCCAGCCGAAAGATGAATCATATTTTCAAGAGAGTTATTCAATTTTAGGATGATTTTAACTCATCAGATGCAAATCACCGCCTGCTTTCCGGAGAGGAAAGCACTGAAGAATTTACCATTCTTGCCAAGCCATTTTTATGATTTCATTTTCGAAGCTAAACTCGTCCAATGATAATGATCGATAATGATTTTATATAAGCGTCCACGAAAACCACATAATTTCATAAGCATTTTTGATTAATTTTTTCTTTCGAAAATCTATATCGAAATTTGAAATTGGTGTCGGAAATTCGTAAATAGTTACCATGGGGACTACTATTACCACGTGCCCGATGCGTAGTGGGCGAATCATGATGTTTGGGTTTCGCTAAAATTCAAACACAAAAATGTTTATTGAAGTTTCAATTGGAAATAAAGATGAAGAAAATAAGAGCGAGTTTAAATATCGTGTTCAGTGCACATTTGAAGATTGTGATTCTTTATCTAGTGCAAAGTTTTTACATATTTTTGAGTTCTTATTACGTGAATACTTATGAGCATCTAATGAACAGAAACTAGTTTTAGTATTTCTTAGTAAGTGACGGAGTTTGTTTTAGGCTAAGTTAGATTTCAAAATATACGCTTCAAATTTTGTAATCGATGATTCCGATGAAAAAGGCTGAATAAATCTCGTGTTATGTATGTGGTGCTTCCTGCCACCGCTAAGGTCCTGTAAAAGGTGTATACACTAAATGATTTCCGTGGCACCGGCAGAGTTCTGTCCGTGTAATATAGTTATCCATCTGTGTCAGATTCCACTCGAGGTAAGTGAGTACATATTTACGTCATGCCCGTACTCCGAAGAATGTGAATAAGCCGCTTCGAAAGCTTCAGCAGATAATATACAAACTCGACACCAAACGTCGAAACACATTTCGCGAAAGTTTTTTTTAACGAATCTGACCCGTGAAGATTATAGACCCATTTGCATATTTTTGGAGATATTTTGTAATTACAGATTAGAATCTATTAACGCGTCGTGACTCATAAATATACTTGCGAAAAATGTTTCGACTTCGATTGAACCCGGTGACGTCTGTTGTGTTCGTACATGCAGAAACGAACAATTCTTAACCAGCGAATGATTTTTTTTCAAACGGAATAATTGGATAGTTATACGAATTCAAAAAAACACGGTTAATAATTGCCGTTGAACAACAACACAGAAACAACAGTGAAACATTGCAAACACCATTCAAGAAACGTGAAATAACTAAAATGAAAATAGAACATGCAGCAACATGCACACAGCCGAAATGAAAGTATTTCAAGTCATGCAAAAAATCGATTAAAATAATTTGTATACTTTCATTACAGCCTACCACGGAAACAGGCCGGGTTTTTGGTTATAGTGGACGAGGTGATTCCGTAAATGGAACCGTCAATTTGAAACCTACGGTTACATTTAGCAAAACGTTTAGAGAATATCGTTTTGTGTTAATTCGTAACTTAAAGGTCTATCAAACTATCGGATTAATATTGATAAAATATCACGAAAAATCTATGATCTACAAAAATGGGATTAATCAACACGACATCGATGTTATTGGTCATTTAAGTACGAGTAATTACTGTTAACTGTAGATTATTCGAAGAAAACAAATATGTTTGATATCAAATCGTAGCTATCAAATCAAAATCCAGAAATTTCACGAGAATGTTAAAAATGCATATGACAACCCTTTAGACGCCAAGCACACAAAATCTTTAAAAAAAATTACATTGTTAAAAAAATAATTTCAAAACGTGTCACAGGGTCTGGTCCGGGGCGCATGCGCTGCATTAAACCATACTTCCAACAGAACGAAAACAAAAGATGCACAAAATAAAGTCGAATTTTCAAACAGCAAATGAATATGTTTTATTTGATTAACACAGAATTATTGTGTTAACCGAGGTCAATTAGACTGGTCCAATAATCGCAATGTAGATAAAATAGAAATAATTAAGGGCTAAAATATATACGCAAATTATGATGTATGATAATCTATGTATAAATATCGAGAACAAAATCGAATAAAATCTAATCATTAATTCGTAATCTGAATTCATACATTGAGTTATTTTTTTTTCTTTGTAGCAACAGTAGTTAGATCTATTTGGAAGTATATCGAATATGTATATAGATATCGACTGAAGTTTGATTAAGTAGAAAATAAGCCTTTAAGTAATCAATTAATCATATTCATATCATCATAATTCATCTTTCTCTATAATCTCAATAATCTAAGCGAATAATACAAAAAATCAACGTATAGATCTTATGGAATTATTTTCTGTCCTAAAATATATACACCACATTTTTTTCTTTTTTTTGTGTGTAAAAAAAAGGTTGTTATACGCCAAAGCGCTAAGAAATTTTTAGCAAGATTTGAGTCGGTGTGCGTAGAAAATGCCCTACGTGAATAGAAAGTATTATCAGTAACAAAAGGCAGATCGAAAATAGGTCGCCGTAATGGGCTTGGTGTGGTGCGATTGGAAGTATGGGTGGGCTTTAATCTGAAATAAACAAACGGCCTTTTAATCATACCTTGTTACACTCTATATATGAACTCTATATGATCCTTTTTTTTTTCATTCAATTCGTTTTGATTTTAATCTATGGCACGATATGTATATATTATACTAGAAATATCTGCAATGTATTGATCTCAAACTATATCGACTTCATTTTTACAAAACTCACGCACACGACAGCAGAATATGATAGACTGTCTGTTGATGTTATATAGGCGCTGATGTTGGTTACATTATTACAATTAAAATATCCTCACCACGAGTACGCAAGCAGGGGTTGCAAGGAGATAGAGAGAAAATTGAAAAATCTTAGTTTAGCTTTATAAATATAATATATTAAAAAAGATACACAACCGCTTACGGGCGTTTTAGGTGTAAAACATTTCATATGCCGGCGTCTAAGGGGTATTCCATCGTGAAAATTATATGCAAATTATATTTGAAATTCTCAATTTAGATAGATAGCACAGATACCGATTGAAATCTAAGTTTGATCTTTTAATTTCAAGTCGAAGAGGTTTCGTATTTAAACGCTGCTGTCGAAATGGGGAACCATGGTATCTCCTTGGATCATCGCAGCAGCCGATTCAGTGTATTCACTTGACATTGATCTGGATATCGTACTGCTGGACGAATCCTTGGAAACGGTTCGCATTACGCTACCACCAGATACGACTCTAGTCGTAATCTTTTCACCGGATTTAGGCCTAGTGATCGTTCTAGTGGTAATTCGGCTGGTGCCCCCAGACCCACCTGACGACGACACCGCGGAGCCACTAGATCCACCAGATCTCATCATCGAACTCGAACCGCCCGACATCATCATGGAACTACTACCGGAGGCGCCCGAACCGCCGCCGGCGGTCGTCATCGAACCGCCACCGGCCCCGGAGCCGCCCGAACCACCCGACATTCGCATTGATCCGCCACCGCTTCCTGAACCACCCGACATCATCATGCCAGTCGGCATCATCGATGTCTCCCCGATAACATTATCAGCGACGATCGACGATTCCACGGCCCCACCTCTCGAGTCATCTAAAAGGTCGTCCACGACATTTTTAAACCCAATCCTGTTGCGGTGGTAAAATAGATAACAAAAGCGAATAAGCAAGTGATGTATAAACATAGAGATAATATAAAGACAGCATGCATGCATAAAAAAAGGTCTGTAGTGACTGGGATAGGTTTGGATGTGTGCAAGACGAGTGGAAGGGGTCGGGTGGAAAAGCTGGAGCAGGTACTCCGAACCACGTGCTTGATGAGTTTGTAACAATCGTATAGGATACGTATTGCTTCACTTCAACCAGATACCGCTAGAGGGCGTATGTAATACTTCACCGAATGATCCGCCGCCGCCGCCGCCATATCTGCTCGAGCGATCGGGGTTGCCGTAGTCTGTGCTACTTTCGCCTCGGGATCTTTTAGAAGGCAATGACGATATGTGCAAAAATTAGTGATTTTCAATAATAATCTTATCAAGAACTCATAATCGGATATATCAAAAATATCTATATAGGACATGCATGTAAATGAAATATAATGAAATTATCATGTTGTAGAACATGGTGCTCGAAATAGCCATGCTACTTTCTGAATCATCAATATTTTTAAACGGAATCGATGCACTCAGTAAAAATGAGTGGTGTTGGAGGAGGATGCACGCAGAAACTCATCAAACACTGAAACACTGCTATCACAACATTGACCACATACCCCCATCCCCTTTCTCAACTGCAGCGGATGGTTGTGCGGGGGTATTTGGTGGTGGAGTTTGGCTTGTGTTGCCACTAAGTGGTTGCGGGGAAGACGTATTAGCGCTACCGGACGACGATTTAGTTACACTCGGAGAATGCGTACTTGCACCACCAGCCGACCCTGCCATGCCGGATGAGCTCGACATGCTCATCGAGCCGCCGGCACTGCCAGCACTACTACCACCGCCGCCGCCAGCACTGCCGCCACCTCCCGACATCATCATGGCAGACTGGCCGGATGTCATCATCATGGCAGACTGCTGGCCGGATGTCGTTGACTGCTTGATTATATCATTCATGCCAGACCTGTAGCGGTTAATCGAATATGCATACATGCGAATTAATTATGATCATATTGATAATGCGATGTCTGCGCATCAAGCGAGATATGTGTTCGTGTGTTGGTGGTCATATCACCTGTTAAACCGGATGATTATATATATATATAAAGACTTTGGCGTATATCTTCTGTACAGCGACCTCTAGCGTTCGATTTTCAATCGGTGCAATATTCGTTATTAGTGAAAGTGCGCGTAGCCGTACCGTCGCTAGAGGTCGCTTACAGTCGAAATCATTCCCATACACGGTGTAGGATATGTCGAAACGGATGCATCATCGTCCATTGAGATAAAGAACAGATTTCAACAGATACTGCAAGCTGGAAAGATCATCGCCGATTGTTGATAGTCGAGATAGGAAGTTTGAACAATGAAAAAAAAAGTCGATTTTCTTACTGGAAACTGATGCACCCATGTTGACATTTAAACAATGTGGATGATATCACGCTCTACCACCGAGAGATGTAAATATATACTGTCAGTAAACCACTTTCAACTAATCAAATAATCAATCAGGACATAATATTCAAATGGGATTAGTCCGAACAATATTTAGAAGAACTAGTTTAGCCCCGACAGTACGTATATATGTTACATGTTCTAAAAACGATGGGAAGCGCGAATTTTTTGCCCTAAATGTTATAATGATTATGAATATATAAATAACGGCGGTTTTTATCGCTGACAGCTGCGACATCAGTTAGAGAGAATAATCTGCGTCTTATATATATATGAACGACTTTATTTTTTACCATCGGCGCCGCCCTCTCTCTGCTCAATCATCGTTTCGACGACGCTCTTCAGCCCGATCCTGAAAGTACGTCACACAGCAAGTTACTCACCGTTGCCTTCAAGTGCATATCGATCATTTTTAAACCTTCCTCTTGAACGTGTTTAGTGAGGTTCAAACACGTTATACAAACGTGCCTAGGCTCGGTTACCGAATCGTTGTTGAACGGTTGTGGTCATCGTCGGGTCGGAAAATAGAACCCTCCCTGATGACGGTTTCTATAGTTAGAGTCGGAAGGGCCTCGTTAATATTCTATTTTCATTAACCTGGGCCTAGTTTAATTGACTGCTTTTAATTTTAACCCTGGGTATAACTCAATTGAAAATGAAATGAGTTAGTCCCTGGGTTTAAGTTGATACCAGTGTATCAAACCGGGCCCTGCAATCTATCTAAAATTCCCCTTTTTGAACCACGCAACAACGACTGTGTAACCGCGCAAAGGCGCCTAGAATACGACCCCAAAAATGCAAGAAACGACTGTAACACATTTCGATGTTTACGGTACTTATCCCCAGGGGGAAAATCTGAAATTCTTGCATTTTTGTCGCTTCTCTGAATAACACCATTACCACACTGATCCCGTGCATTAATAGACGACAAAATCATATTCGAATTTAAACAACACGCTGTTTTTAAAAAAAGAAAAGGGATATTCGATAGTAGTTAAGGATAATGGATAGATTACACCCCTTTTCTTTTAGGATCTAAAGAGTTATCGGCTGCATGCTATGAATCTAATGAAATCTAACGAACGATAAGATAACGCGGTCAGAAACGCCTGGCTCGTCTGAATAAAATTTGATTTGAATTGCATAGTTTAGTCGGTTGTGAAATGCCTCCTCGCTTTGCCAGACGATCTTACTGCGATACACAATCTACTCAAGTCAAATTCACTAGAAGACTCATGCATAAAAACATAACAGATTTTTTTTTTGGGACAAATTCTTCGTTTTGTCGGCAATTATCATTACACCACAAGTTTAGAGTGCAAGATGGAGGGGTTTTTGTTTACTGGTGCAAGTTTACGGTACGATAAACGTAATTACATTGAAAATGCGTAGTATTCAAATTCATGGAAAGAATCGACACGATTCCTATCCACTCTTGTAAATATATTTTTATACATACATATGCGTAATAGATGGGGTGGGGAAGAATAACATTCATCTAGAGAGGTCATCGTCGTTATTAACGTGATATAACGACTAACCAATAGAAAAAAAGAAATCACAATATCCACAGTGATGCTCGATAAATTCTTGAAATTGTATTCCGAAGAAGGGGGGAGTTTGCGAGATTTTTGAGAAAGCCCACGACGACTTTTTGTTCACATCACTGATAAAAACAAACCTACAAATACGACCAGTTTCATAAACGAGGAAATAAAGGATTACGGATTAAAATTACCTCCTAGTTTCTCTTTCTTGTTCACGTCGACGATAGCTAGATGATTTATTAGATTAGGTTTACTTGTTAACTTGTTCGGAAGGAAAACCGAGTTTGCATTTTCAACGTATTTACTAATTATCAATAGGCGGTGATGTGAAATGATGTAACACGGTGTTCACCAGAATCCAAAAGTATTTATTGTCATTATAACTGCAATTCCAAACGATGATTATTCATTTTGCAAATGGCGTCAATGCGCAGATAATGCATATATCCTAATGACGTTTATGACAACGATGAAATGGAGGTCAAGGACAGTGTTATCGAATTGGCGATGGCTCACCAGGGATTGCGTTGTTTGTCACTGTTTTTCGACTTACCTGGTCTCCTCTCCCTCCAATAGTTTCCTGTAAGCGGCGATCTCGAGTTCAAGCGACAGCTTGGCATCGAACAAGTTCTGCATCTCGACGAGAACGGATTCGAGTTCGGTACGCAGGGTGGCAACTTCGCCTTCCATCTCGCCTTTCTCCAACTCCCATGATCTTTGTTTATCTTCGTACTCTCTGAGGAGTTCGTTGTACATTTTTTCGAGATGAGCGTTCTGAAAAATATACATATACATATATTTCAATGATATTTCATGAAAACAATAGTTTCATTAACGAGGCATACAAAGAAGCTGTCGTCATTGTTGATATCATGAATTTCTAATATACATTATGAATGAGCGATTATGGTAAACTGTATTTACCTTAGCTTCCAGATCAGCCAGTTTGGAACGGAGATCTCCGACCTGGGTGCGCAGTTTCTTCACCTCTTCCTTGGCGTGGGTCGTCTCCATGTTCGACCTGGTCTGACCAGCTCCGAATTCGTTGAGCTGAAATAGACGCAAATTTCAGACGATTATTCTCGGACCGTAGCGGTCGGGATGTTAATACTTGAATATTTTCAATCGATCGTTGACGATAGAAACTGTGAATCAATCGTTTTTTATTGAATAGATTGATTACCTTGGTGTCGTAGTAAGAGTTCAGGTCGAGTCGCATATCTTCCAGTTTGATGTCGTATTCACGTTGAATATCGCTGACAGCCTGGGACAGTTCGTTCTTCCAGTATTCGCGATTTTCGGCGGTCGTATCTCTGATCATCAACGCGCTCAACTCTTTCATCTCCTGCAGAGGTTGGATACAAGAACAAATAATAAATTGATGCACGGTATACACGTTTTTGAACTTTATTTAGAAAGATTCTGCGGATAAAATTTTGGCCAATCCAAAATCGTCAGGGAAACTATATATATATATTAAGTCAGTCTCGTAGAGAAAATTTCATTATGCATCAACATGATTTCGGTCGGCTGCAGTCAGTCGATTTTTTTCATTTTGTAGCTGATGTCGTAGTCTAAGTTACGCCCCGTCAAAACAATTCGATACACACTGTTCATCGATGCATCGTTGTTTCTATGGGAACAGACGATGATTACGTGCGCCACATTTCTCCAGCCTCTGACAAATTTCCATTTACGCTTATATTAAGACCTGTGGTTACCGGCTAACGAAGAATATTTGGGGGAAACTCAGACTTCAATTCGTTAGTATATATGTGGAGCTGTTTTGATCTTTGTTGTTTGGGTGCGATTAAAACGTGGAAGGTCATGGCCGTATAGCTCCGCATGGTCGCCCCGCTCCAGCCCGTCGTACTGTCAGATCAGTTGATATGAATTTGATTTCAGGGGTCGTCTATAAATGCACTATTACTAGGATTTTATCGGGTGAATCGGGTCTAGTCCACACTGGGAGATAATGATGGCGGGTCTATATGTTAATGACCGAACTCATCAGCCCATGTCCGGCAGGGGAATTGATGCACTAATGATCCACCATAATGGGCAACACCACCATCTCAATTTGCGGAGTTATTTACTGATGTAACTGATGAAACATAGTTTATAGGTCTCCATTAACCGTTTATTTATTAGTAAATACATTACTCCCGAACAATATGATTAACTTTCAAAATTGTCACTTGTGTTAATTATGTTCGAGTTAAACCCGTAGCGTGGGTACCTGTCATGTAGAGGTCAACAGACACTATTAAGCCCCTTCGTGCATAGTTGTCCGATTGATATTATCATACCACTCTATATCATGAATCAATAACATCGCCATTGGTGCTTTATTCAACTGAATATTAGGACCACAGCTACTGCTGAAAACCAGGCATAAAGCCACAATGATTAGGACAGTGCCACGTTTTATCTATGTGAGATGAATAACTCTGAGAGATGGATGAGAAATGAAAAGATTTTACAAAAAAAGTATTACGCCATGCTCCTCGGTGACATCAATCACACCGAAGAGACTCTCGCAGCTTCGGTTGGATGAGAGAACGTCTAGTAGAAATAAAATCGTTCGGAAATTCATAAACCGTCTCGTCTGCGCAAATATCGTCTGGTGTTTGAGCAACGGATCGCGCATATTACGGGGATTACAGAGAATGAGGACAGTTGGAAACTTTTCCAATATCAGAGAGAGAGAGAGAGAGCTCAGGGCAGAATGTGTCCAGGTTAGCTATGATAAGTTCGCCGTGTGCCACGAATGCGCGCTTAGTAACTATAACGTACGATAGTCTAATTCTGTCAACTCGCAAGTTTACCCCGATAAGTGTTTGTTCAGTAAATTGGCGCGCTTCCGGTAATGGCGGATAAAAAGCGGCCTGCTGCAAATGTGTCTATTGTCGTCAATACCCGAGGAAGACATATAAATATTATATGTCGTGAAATATTGCACAGTTCCCAGGCGAGACCAGCATAAGATATTGAGCGAACAGTTCTGTCATGAGAGAGTTTTACGTTTGAGACGCATATGCTTGAATTCGACATGGTGTTCAGTAGAGTTATAAAACAAAATCTAATAAGATTGCAAATTAAAAGATTAAAAACTAAATGTATTCATGAGGAATATATACGTCATGTCCCACGCAATGGTGTTGGTTTTTAGAGAGCGAGAGATAGTCCAAAACTTTCAGTCTTTTCGGTTTTAATTCTCGAGTAATGAATTTCGTATTCAACCTTTGTTTTAACGTAGGTTTTAATTTCATTTAATTTTCTCAACGTCCTAGTGTGAACGGGCTATTCTTCTCAAAAACTGAATGTTATAAAAACATGTTTTTTTTCTGCTCCTCAGAACGCGTGCGTCTATATTTTTGTTTGCACAAAGGTCTCGTCTGAAATAATTAAGAGTAATTTTCGGCAAATGACCTGACATGAAACAAACTGATTGTTTTGATGCGATGAATACAATTCCAGACGATGACTAGATAATTTTTTTGTGCGAGTGATATATGTGTATATCGTGTTCGTCTCATCCGATGACATCCCTGCCCCGTTTAATGAGTATCATGTTCTGAATTCCGCGTTAACGATTCATTTTTAGCATTCGATTACGCGCGGAACTTTTTTTTGGTAAACGCCCAGAACCGCGTCTGTTTCCAAAATGATTCAATGGCGGCTGTATACCCGTACCTGTTCGTGAACCTGTTTCAAGAATTCGATCTCCTCGGCCAACGATTGTTTTTCGTTTTCAGCGACGACTCGGTTCAGTGTCTCGTTGTCAAGATCCTGAAATGATAAACGATTAGAGAACGACATCAATATTGTATCATATACCAAACACGAGATACAAAACAGAACAAACAAGAACGGGTCAACAGAAATATATCATAATACTATAATCGACGGTGGCGAGGAAACTCCTCTTAGGCTATAGCACCTCACAGTCATCAAATTTGGCAGACATAACCGATGAATATTGTGTAGAAAGTCCAAAGGGGTTTAAAACTTGTTCAATAAAAACATCAGCGACGTTACTGCAAATCAGCGATTCTACCCATGCTGTGGGCGAGTATTTGCGAGTCAAAATAAATTCGTAATGATATTTCGTCAAAGTATTACATTACTCGTCGGACATATTGATACGTAATGATAATATGACAGACGGCTAAGTGATACAGGGATATCAAATGCGTCGTTATTCGTCACCAAGAAACCGCTTTCTTTCGCTGATAGTGCACAATGGATTTGTGAATCTAGATAGGGGGGGGGGGGAGATTCTGTCTAAAATATTTTGTGAGTCAAGCGTTTCTTGCTGAGTGGTATCGCGTACAGCACAATCAATATTCGTCCTCAATTGGCTTCCTTTGACACAGGGCACGGAGACGGTAGCACAATTAAGTATGATATTCTTCCTCAATTTGGTTTCTCTGATACAGGGTACAGATACGGTCTTGTGGAACAGGGTACAGATACGGTCTTATGGGACTGATAGAGAATCTGTTCTGAAGACAGTACGTACACCCTGATAGATTGAAAATAATTGCGACAGTCATCGACGCTGAGGCAGGAATATCGCGAGGCATACGCGATTAAGACAGATTAGACTTAATTCCATAACTGTAAAAACTGACATATAACTGATGGTGATAACTCAATAAATGTAATATCCTATAATCGCGCAAAAACGATGTACGCATCTGCAAATATGACGTTGATGCAATTTGCTCAAATTGAGGATTGAATAATTCGAATTGATCGATGATCATCGTCTGCAGCCTGTGGCGATATATGCGCCGTCATATTTTCATATTATCGCACCATGCTCTTGCATCCATATATATATATATATATAGAATGCTGGAGGATTTGGAAATGAGAAAACCAACAGCGGCTTGATGTCGAGTGTGAAATTCATTAAAACGTCACATTCGTGTTCGAGCACTTAAAAGCGACAAAAGATGGTAACGGAAAGATAAGTGTCTCGCATCTTATAGTTCTACTGTGTGTATATATGGCGCTCGTCATTATACAGGCTGGTATTGTGATAAACAGACCTGAATAAGAATCAGATGAAAATCAGCGATCGGCGCAGAGCGCGTTCCTGAAATCAGTAACAACATCAGCAAAACTCTATAGGCATCCCTACACTATTTCGGTCCACTGCAATTTGACGCTCGCATATTTTTGAACGTTCGTCAAGGGAAACCGTGACTCGAATGACAGGTCGTCACGAAAACAGTTGATAGACATTAGACTAAGGTATCCGCAGGCGGTAACAGACTATTCAATGCTGCCCTGGGAAATTTATAGCGCAATTTACATCTATTTACAGTTACTGCGCGGACAACTCTTTGCTCTAAGGTACTGGGCTCGATCAAAGTCAAACTTAACGTTAGCCTGTCGAAAAACAATCATCATTTTCAATTATAGATTCAATAATGATTTTCCAAGTGGGCATTTACTGTAATAGAAAATTAATAAAACGATTTTTTCTGAGACGTTCTGTAATCGTTCCGAGCTGCACGTTTTCCCACAGTTTTCCACGGGAAAAAATGAATGTGGGTTGTGCACCGTAATCGTGTTACGTGTGTCGGTTTCGTATTGGGCGATAGCGCAGGAATTTGTCGTTAAGTAGCGCGTAAGAGGTGCGCGTAAAGACGGGCGAAGTACTTGCGTTTACTGCTTGACATAAATTGCGCATAAGAACGGAAAAATGAACTTGACTTTTCGAGTAAAATTGTCGAGAGAATTATTCGGGAACAACGTCTGTAGTTATACCGCCACCTATTTCAAGTGTTATCCTGTTGCCCATAGGTGAACTAATCGATTTATTCGAAAAGCGCGTTTTCTTTAAGACAACATTGATATAAGGAAGTTAAAGACGAACCTGTCTAGCTCTTGCCAGTTCACCCTGTAATCTCTTCACTTCAGCCTTGTCTCTGGCGCTATCCTTCTCCAATTGGCTCGTACGTCTCCTCAACACATTCAGTTCGGTTTCATAATCGGCCAACTGCTGGTTCTGGCGTTCGACGAGGTCCTTTTCGGCTTGAAGGGCTTTCTGCAGTTCCTCGATTCTGGAGAAGAAAAGTTTTAAATCATCTAAAGAAAGTCAAAATATCACATATCATATTTTCTTAGTCGGGCGGGGCTGTGAATTTCGGCGTTCATATTCCGGAATTAATTTTCTTGTCCACGATGAATATGAAAGTTTTCGAAAAAGTTATAAGAATAATGTCGGGCAAATTTGCTGCTCTTTTTCGCATTGACTCATGACTCATAACAGATGCCGTTTTGGAAATTCGAATATTAATCGCGCTCGGGGAGTTATGCCCCTGGAATTTCGGTTTTAATATCCGACGCATAAACAATCACCGCAGATTAGTAAAAATAAAACTATAGCAGATGTGACAAGTGTATGATACGTTAGAATAGCATTATACAATGCCGCGTCTATATCATGTTCATACGTATATGGAGTTGGGGAGATAAAATCGACTTCATATGCACAGATGGTTATTCGTATGGTATACATATTTTCTGATGTTCACTTATATATATATATATATATATATATATATATATATATATATATATATATATATATATATATATATATATATATATATATATATATATATATATATATATATATATATATATATATATATATATATATATATATATATATATATATATATATATATATATATATATATATATGTATATATATATATATATATATATATATATATATATATATATATATATATATGTATATACCTCAGTAAATAAATATATATTGATAACAATATGTTGTGTTTACCGTCAAAAAAATTCATACAAATTTGATTTGCGTCCTACATTTAAATACTAGGTTTCGCCTAGGTGTGGATCGGTTTGCAATTTAAAATGGAAATGAAATCCTAGTTTTCGCCGACTGTGAATTTCTATCGAAAGTTGTTCAGACGACGCGTCATTCGTTTGCTAATCGTTTCATACGTCCGGGCACGTATTTTTTCAGTCGAAAACACAAAAGCGTTAAAATCGCTTTCAATATATTCGACGAATCATATAGTTTTCGATATTTTGACTTGGTATTAAACAAACTGCCAGTGAATGCCCATTTCGATAAACAAGTTCACTAAGGTCACGGTCGAAAATAAGGCTTGTGTCCAGGGCTCGGTTTCACAAAAAAGTTTATCTCAAATTTTTGGTGTAATTGCCATTGGTTACTTCATGTTTTCAATGAGGATAACAATTCAAAGTTAACCGTTTTAGGCTTAAAACTTTTTTGTGAGACTGGACCCTGTACTTACAGGTCCGCGGCGGGGGGGGGATCACCGAAAGTCTAGTCGAAGCTTGTCAGGCGAAACGCCAAAACCTATTCGTAGATTCTATTTTATTTTCACTAAATAGATATGGATTGAATTTCTATGTATACGGTCATATCACGATATTATCAAAAATGGTAAGCTCGCATGAATGGAGAAAAACTGGCTATTGGATTACGCTGAAACGAATACATCCCCCGTGGCGTTCGGCATAACCGTTTTATCCGATATAAAACATGGTCGACGTCGGTCAATTCATCGTGATGATCCCCGTTCGCATTAAATCGAGCCCCAATTACCGCCAAATATATACGCGCAATTGATGCGGATGAAACTGGTAATGAATATGTGACTCGTGTCGTGCCGTGTGTTTAACCGCGGACGTATAAACTAGATAATCTAGTTTATACGTCCGTGCTTTAACCGAATATCCATTCGCGACATCGTGCGAATTGGGTCAACGCTTCTCCCTCGATCGTATCGTATTCTCGTTAAGATGCGGAAAAATCTGAAATTTGCCGTGATTTGGTAATATTGCAACGGGCGTCCTCGAACTCTAGTCGTAAATGACTTTTCAAGTGTGCCTTGAAATTGCGAGACACACTTCAGTCATATTCATTTTACCGCCATGCGCAACGAAATTCAGCTTTCCCGATACAACCGCAACAGTGTGTGTGTCATAATTACGCGAACGGATCATTTATCTCGTAGTTACCTCGATATTACGTTCAAGTGTTTACGTAAATAAACCATTCCGGCACAATTAAGCACTATTTCGAATGTCAGAGATGTAAGAACTTATACATAAAAATGCACTTGGGCGATCGTGGTAATTACACGATCTCGATTGAAGCCCGCTCTTCAGTACATAGATAGACTACGCCTGTTAATTAATATGCATCATACCGCAAATATATATATATATATATATATATATATATATATATATATATATATATATATATATATATATATATATATATATATATATATATATATATATATATATATATATATATATATATATATATATATATATATATATATATATATATATATATATATATATATATATATATATATATATATATATATATATATATATATATATATATATATATATATATATATATATATATATATATATATATATATATATATATATATATATATATATATATATATATATATATATTCGGGGAATGATATAGACTTGATTAGGAGATACTTCCCGAATAGCCATCATTGAAGGGGATTGTAAGCTATTTCTATAGACTACCCCTTTCGCAGTGAGCCTTTTTGTTGGAAAGCCTCCAGTAGAATTCTATAAATACCAAAACTTTGTTTTTGCAACAGAATTTGAAGGTCAAATGGACATTAATTTTTGACAACTTATGGTCGTGATGGTTGCTTATGGTTTTACGATATCATCGGCACCATATGGTGGTATATGCCAAATGTGCACTATAAACATGATATTGACCACAGCCTGGGATAACTATTATTCGTGTATCCATACGGAACCGTTACATTTCAAGGGTGCCAGCTTATTTGGCGCATCGCAGGTTCAAGTACGGCCTATAACACGGAAGCACCTTTGGAGATAATAGTTATACAAAAGCTAGGACCTCATCAAAAAGTGTTGAATTCTATGCTTATGATGTGGAACTGTGTCACTGCTAGCACGCAGCTGTCTCCATGACATAAAATAATGCATCTGATACGAGGCACGTGTGCTGATCGTTGCCACATATGGAATCACGTTATATTTCATATTTTGTAAATAAGACACGGAATGATGCGTCATCTTCGCGTGACTGGGTTATGGGGTCGGGGTATATTTCAAGATTTCGCACGGATCTTATCATCACAGGGCCATCTAGAATAAACAACTGAAATGGAAGGGTGGGACCTTAGTCATCAGAATCCCCTCTAAACATGACGGAAATCTTATCAGTGTCAAGGCGACATTCAATGAATATTTATCTATTCGTTCGACCGTCTCATATTTGAAGACGGCATACTTTTAAGTAATCGTCAACGAATAAACATCTCGTGTCTGATGTGAATGACCCGATCAATTATCTAAAGACAATTTCCGATAATAGCTTACAAACACGCCTCGCTGAACGGCAACAAGTTGTTACGAGTCCTGACTTGAAGATCAGCCAATTTTTCGATAGGGCAACTGGTTTTCCATATTCAATTAGAGCTATGTTAACGCGATAAATATCGTCTTTGACGTTTTTATTGCGTCAGCATTGGAGGTTTTATTACCTAAGGTTACCTATTACGGTTGACGTAGTTTATGATCATACGATTATAATACGTTTTTGCTAGAAGGTGAAACTTTTGCAAAGCGGTAAGCTGCAATGCGAAAAGTGCACCGCCATAATTAACGTTTGTTGAATTCTCAAATTTAAGGATGTTTTCGTCAATATATCGATTATTTGATCATCTGCTCAAAATTTGCGAAGAACTCATAGTACATAGAATACAAATTGTGTATCGGAAGGTACATCGAAGGCTGTGCGCAAATCAATAAATGTATGTACCGAAAGGTGAAAGCGTTGCTTCGATACAAAAAGTGCACCACCAGGAGTTGATGCAATCATAATCAACGTTTATTGAATTCTCAAATTTAAAGATGTTTTCGTCAACATATGAATTATTTGATCATCTGCTCAAAATTCGCGATGAACTTAAAGCACATAGAATACAAATTGTGTTTCGGAAGGTACATCGAAGGCTTTGTGCAAATCAATGAATATATGTATAATATGGAACATGCGTACATTCAATAAATTGAAATCAATCTGAAGTAGACAGCGTTATCAAGTGCTTTACGCTAAAAAATCTATGAACAGTTTCCCGCTTATGCGTCAGGAAAGAACGTGTGGATGGTGCGAAACCATGGAGGCGAGATTGTTATTGATCGGTGGACGTGAAATCATCAGAATCAGCAGAATTATCCATCACGGCAACAGCAGACAGTAGCAGTAGCCAGGTCGCCTGAAGGTCTCGTACCCGGGAGGCATTCGTGTCTGTGTATCATTCTGAATCATGGTACATGAGGGTGTGTCATGTTTATTCTAATTTTTCTAAAATCATATTCCACGTGCACTGGTGTCAGTCATTCAGAATCCATTCAGGTATCAGATGAAGTTGACAAATTAATGTTACGCAGTTGATTAGTTACGGATAACTAAACAGTAAGAGATTGATTGAGGAATCTGAGTGATTTTCAGTAATTATTCGTATTTGTCACGTTAAAACCCTTCAATTGTGTCACTGGAAGTTAATCAAGCACCAGACTCACAGTCGAACACGCAAAGAAGCTATAAAAGACATTTATCACGTCGGTGATATATTTGTCATACTCGAACGGAATGCGTAACATGTCTCGTCAGATTTTAGTTTACAGTCAACAAACACGGACAGATATAATTGATACGAAAAAAAACACTTGAAAGAAAAAAAATTCAGATGAATAAAAAACCCCTGGACTGAACTGATACATATTTGCATTGCGATAAGGACCCAATCCGTATAATTTTACAATCAATCGTTTTCAGAAGTTGTTTGTCCTGATAAGTTAAAAATATCGACTGTGGTTTCTTGGTTGTCAAGCGAAAATGCTTTTTTTGCACCGCTGTCGAAAGGCATTTTTCAAATCTCGAGAGTATGGTGCAGGATGAAGTCACCGGGTGACTGTCAAGCGCAAGCTGATAGAAATAGGTTTGAACCAGAACAAATAGGTATAGAAGCTATATTGGCCTCGAAAGATGCAGAATTGTATCCCCTATAATAAAAAATCCGCTTAAAGTTTTGTATGCAAATTAGCTAATTAACATATTATCTACATTTCACAAGCAACGTAAAGCAAGCAAATGGATAAAAAGCCTCCCGCGATCCGTCTCGTTATGTGAATGTATCCCCTACTAAAGGCTTTACCGCAGAAGCCACAGGTTGGATGCCTATATATAACGTGTGGCATGTCCGTCTCGTGGGATGTCTATGCGTTTATAAGGAAATTGATTCGAGCACCACGGCGTGGGTGGTGAAGTCGGATAGACGTAAATTAAAAACTGTGTATAAGCCTTTCAAGAATCGTGATCAGATGAAAAGAATTACATATTAGTGATTCACGAATGATTATGCCGTATAGGATTTCCCCTCTTATTAAACGATGTTTTTATACACCGACATTTCTCAGTGTCGGAGGAAGTCGGTCGATGCGGTGACATGTTGGATGCGCGTTTCCTGCTGTCAACCTAGATTAAAATCCAAGAAGACGATGACGTCTTCTCGTGTTTTGCCTATACATGGTTTTTGTAACACTGGCCCAGATTCACCACTATAATAAACTCTTTCGATCATAGCTTGTTGTGACTAGACACAAAGCAAAGCATTCTCTTTCAAGATGTATACACGAGAACTTTTACGTACATATAGTGAAGTGGGTGCAATCTGCAGCATCCATTTTTTTAAGGAGCGGAATTTTTATTGTGTCAATAGAATGAAGCGTCAATTCTTTAAGTTTAATTCGAACCATGTTCTAATATATCAGACGCCTATTACGACCTAAACTATTGATAGAAGGTGTTGCTTCTCGTCGTTTGTCGCTTAATGAGTGAGTGACCGAGGCTTCGGCATATTTTCTAAGAAAAAAAAATGAAAGAAAGGCATCTCATCTGGGTTAAATGCTTTCCTGCATTTTCTTAACACGATACGATGCCCCAATAAGCAAATTACTAATTAAGCACACTGATTGAATGCAAGCACGGCAATGACGCTAACAAGAAAGAATGCTCTCCCCTGAGAAAGTGATATATTTATCGAATGCGTGTAGCACTCATTATGCGAATGTCTAGACGTTATTTTCCGATAGTCGTATCTATCGAATGCACGCCCAATGCATACCAATCACGATTCTTCGCTCTCCGGGCGTTATCGTGCAGCTTTTCGTCTTCTTTATGCACCATCTCATCCCGACAACATATTTTGACGCACGCATATTTACAATGGGATCGTTCGTAACCGTCTTAGCGACGGCGAAGAACCGCATAGCATTTCGATATGCAAATTCGCGTATTGATCTTCGCGTTCGAATAAGTCACCTGCAATCTTTGTTTATCTTATACATATGTAAATGAGATTCTATCGGAAATATATCTTTTCGTGCTAAAACACGCTGGAGATAACAATTTCCATAATTCCACTTCAGATGATTTTTTTTCCCGAAAAACCGAAGTTGAAGTGGCGACGAGGAGTAAAAACCAGGTCGTCCGCATTGCCGTTTGACCAGATAAACTGAAGTTTGTCTTTAAGTGTCTTTACTATCAGCTGATACCGGCCGTAAGCGCTATCAACGATTAATAATAACGACGACAAATGCGTTTGGCAGTTTTAGAACAAGTGTCAAAATAGACATACGTGACTCAACGATACAAGTGAACTAACAGATAAGCGAAAAGCTTAAAAAAACAAACGTTCATAGCCACCGACAAACGCTATTTTCAATGGAAGTTTGAATATTCGGTAGCCAATGTGCGTAGGAAAAACCCGACGAACAATGTTGCGAACTGTTTGTTAATGTCGCTACTGTTTGTCTAACAAAACCTATTACAATGAAACTCTTCGTCGTCACTGGTAGACTTTCAGGGAAAATGACGAGGATTCAGACTAGATCAGAGTTCCTCTCCGAGTCAACAGCTCAATCTAATGGCCATGACATTTTCTGATTCCCGAGCAAAATAAGCGTGTGGTATTCGAAAGAAAACCACAAAAGCGATAAAGACTCGACGACTCGACGTTTATGCTTGTCTCAAGCTTCGTGTGAACTGGCCACCGCAAAATGTATGTTTTGATAATCTTCAAATTTGCAGGGGAAACTCGAGGCCCCTGTTTAAGAAGCGGTCTCATATATATCTGGGTTTGATCTATATTTAGCGTAACGCCCGCGCATTTACTTTTTAATACATAACTGCTTGCCTGTAACCGTAGGCATTTACTGAAACCGTATGCATTTACGTCTTCCAAAACTCAAACTTGATCAAATACTTTCAAAATTAGCTTCAGGTGATATAACTATATCCGACCGCTCCCCATCCAGAGAATATCCCACAACACACTGTATGTATATGTGTGTATGCATTTCATGAATGACATAAGTCGTGACGTGGCCGATTGCAAAAAACATATGGCTGATAAGTACACTTTCAGATACTTATTACTCTGAAACCCACGCCATTAAAACGAACTATGTATCATAGATTCGCCTCATTTAGTTTTGAATTATGTACGTTTGAAGCTTTCGAAAAAAATTAAAAAATTCACATGGGAAAGAGTTTCTAGAAATGATAAACATTTGAAAATTCGGATTTATTCATCTGGTTTTTTTTTGTAACGACAATGAAATAGTTTTACTATGAAGAAAGAAGAGACGAGATGACGGTAGCTATCGCTGGTTACGTGTGTGTGTGTCAGGTTATCGGTGCGAAGGGGCGTTGCCGCCATTGCGACCCTGGATTGCCGAGGTCCGTGACGGCGACTATATTATCACATGTACTGAAAAATGTGCCTAAAATCGCTAGTGCAACTGTGGCAGTTGTGCGGTGTTAAAACTGTGTTTTACAGCACGATGTGATATCGATTTGAAATTATACAGCTGCAAAATTTTTCATTGATGAGGCATTGCCGGACCACGTATAGCAATCACAAACGACAACATACGAAACGAAATGAATTGCGACTGCGTTTTCAAAGTTGTTAATGCCGAAAAACAAGATCTATATTCGTTTTTTTTCTCGGATGAAACTGATATTCATTTAACGTAATAAAAATGCCTAAAATAAGAATTTGATCCAAAAACACCGAACGTATACGAACGATCTTATTTTGGTTACTTACATTGCGGCCTTTTCAGCTGCTTCCTCGGTCAAAGACTGGACTCGGATGTCAAGTGCAGTCTTTTCTCTTTCAGAATCATCCAAAAGGGCTCGAGCTGAAGCCAACTCAGTTTCATACATGGCTTTTATAGCAGACGTTTCCTTGCCCCAGTTGGCCCGGAGATTTTCCAATTCCATCGCAAGCTTGCGATTTTGGGCCTCCAAAAATCGCACCTTTTCGATGTAGTCGGCCAAACGCTGATTCAAATCTTGAAGATCCTTCTTTTCGCGGACACGCTGGCCCTTGACGTGCTCGGACCCCATGCCGGTCATCTTCAAGAAAGCCCCAGTCGGGACATTCTGAGATGTGGATATCGATGACCTCATCATCATGGAGCTTCCTCCCGATCGGCTACCGCCCATACCACCAGCACCGGATCGGTTGATATACAAGACAGGCCTTGGGGACGTGATGGGCTTGTATACCTGACCCTCGATACCGCCGGCAGTTTTGTACGTGACCTTCGTCGTAGTGGTGGTAACATTTCCACATTTAGCAGTATCCGACTTCGTTTGGGTCGACATGATGATGATCAATTAGAAGATAGTCCTTTCCTGTAACTATTGTATTTTCCGCTGAGTGAAACTAGAAGAACGAGCGCGCTTTCCTAGGGTGACTCTCTCGATCGCCGTTCGTGCAACTACAGCCGAGCTATCAGACAACACCGCGCAGTATTAACTCTAATTCACGAACGCTGATTGGCTGTGATACTGGAACGATCTGCGCCTCGAACCCACCACGCCGGATGCGTGGAGCGATTTTCAAACGGGCCAAATTTGGCCAGAGCGTGAATAAGAACGAACTAAAAACCGATTTTTTCCTTTCCGAAGAGTCTGTTGTATATATGATAGTCGTACATGGGTATGTATGCATACAGGGCTCTACACGCTCGATGACGTTATCGATAGTGATGTATGTATGTATGTATACATATATATATCTATCAATACATCACAATTATACAGTAATGAGCAATGACCATACTAATTACCTAAGAGACCTTGATTAATATTCAAATAGTTCTAAGGACTAGTCTCTAATTTAAAAAGCAAATAGATATGAGCGTTGGATAATCAAAATTCATAACGGCACACATTTCGATTATTTCGTCTGTTGGGTCAATCGTGGACGTATGATCAGAGCTACGGATCAAATAAATGAAAAGATGTCAAAGGAACAGATAATCTGGACCCGGTTCCACAGTAGCGAGTAATTTAATTCTGAGTTAACTCATTGGAAATGAACTGCTTTTAACCGAGAGTTAACTCTAACCCACAACACTGTGGAACTGGACCCAGTTCCACAGTTGTAAGTTAGAGTTAACTCTGAGTTAAAGTTAGTTCATTTTCAATAGTTAACTCAAGAGTCAAATCTTAATTCGGGACTGTGGAACTGGACCCAGGATCCTGCGATGCATTTCACAAATGCTAAAATTGGAAATACTGTGGCGATAATTACATTCTTCTTTTGAAACCCCGAACAGAAATCACTTGAAGCCGATCGTTTTTTTTTCCATATCAGTTGAATAAAAGGAATTCGAAAACCTCATTAATAATAACGTGGTCCATTGTCTCGATCTTAACCGAGCGTGATCAAGATTTTACATGCGTTGAATGAATATATTTGTGTTGTTTTCCTCTGTCGTAAAAATATCTAACCGGTTTTCATATCTCTTTATGTACAGTACTTTTTGAAATTCTATTCGCGACCTAGATTTCGAACAGTCCCCAACACGGCGACTGAAAACCGACTGTTCAAAGATTTTCGTTAAGAATGCGCGACTGGATTTCCTTTGGTCTATATGATTTCACTCGGGAAAAATAAAACCGGTCCTTAAAGCACCGCACGTTACTGCCGACCCTGGAATTGAACGCCCATTCCGAACAACGCCCCACCTCACCAATTTGAGGACCCCTCTGTAACTCAACAATTTAAGAATGAACATAATCGTTTATATGATTTTCCACATCCTACAAATATTCTAATCCAAGAAATTGTTTTTAGCGCTTTTAATAGGAGAGATAATGAGAGTAAAAGATTATAAGAGAAGCCTTTTTTTCTGTCGCCGAATATTCGACACTTTCGGAAGAATTTTCTGTATTGAAAATTACTGAAATAAATGGCGCTAATCTTAGCGTCGTTTATGGTGCCTTAGCCTAAAATCATCAAACTCTTGTATTACATTTTGCACGAAGCTGTTCGTAAGGTTACTCGATAAAGGTTCGAAAGCCCTAGTAAGCTAGTAAAAAAAAAACAACTTCGAGATACTTACACATCATTTTTCCTGGCAAGTTCTTCGCTCAACGAATTAATTTGCACGTCCAGTTGGCTCCGTTCTTTTTCCGCGGCATCCAGCAGTCTACGGGCAGCGGCGAGTTCACCTTCAAACATAGCTTTAATAGCAGACGTTTCCTTCCCCCATTTGGCCTTAAGATCATCCAGTTCCATCACTAGTTTACGATTTTGGGCCTCCAAAAATCTCATCTTCTCAATATAGTCAGCAAGACGCCCGTTCAAATCTTGAAGATCCTTCTTTTCGCGGACACGCTGGCCCTTAACTTGCTCGGACCCCATGCCGGTCATCTTCAAGAAAGCCCCGGTCGGAGCGCTGCTGGAAGCTGAGACGGACGACGCCCTGAGGGAGCTACCCCCAGCTCGGCCACCGAGTCCGATGGTAGATCTGCTGATGTGAATAATTGGCCGAGCCATGGTGATGGGTCGGTACGGAATATTCGAATCGTCATACTCCATCGTTGTTTTTGTAGTGGTTACGTTGCCAGATTTAGTAACCTCTTGTCTCGTTTGTGTAGACATCCTGAATCTTTCCTTTAATCTCTTTCCACCTCAAACTAGAACGGTATCTTTAGACAGATCCTTTCTCGACGATCGCCACAGTGACTGAGACAAACAAACCCCCCTAGATGGGCAATTTATCTAAGACCTAGCGCTTTCTGATTGGCCTTTTTGACAATGTGTCGACTAGCCTTTGAAAACCGATTCAAAAGATTCTTTTCTTAATTCTTGAAAGAATAATTTCGCGTGTATATAAATAGGCCGTCCTCATAGTCGAAACGTCATAGTCTACTCATATACGTGCCCGTGCGAGGGCCGTGTAAACATGAATACCTCGAGTTTACATTTTACATAGAAAATCTATCTAGAGACAAAGATAGTTACTGCGTATTGTTCACACAAAAAACTTAAGATATTGCTAAATTTGTCAGTCTATTCATAAACAGGTTTATGAGAAATACGGAATCCTTTCTGTGAATCTTATAGCGTCCTAAACACGGTGGAATTTCAGCGGTCATATTTGCTACGAAGGCATTCTTCAAAATGGTGTTAGCTTCTTTCGTGAATAACGATTTTCAAATACCCGAATCATGTTCAAAACGATTTGCTCAAACCGGGAATTACGATAATATCGTTTGCTTAACCTAAAAGCGTTTTAAAAACTGTTTTAAATTCGAAGAGTACCTGACCAAATTACCCCCAGTCTCCGCCTAGCCTTGTGTCGATTCAGATGCTCGAACCATAAGTTACCTATTGAAATCGGTAGATATCGTCAGATTGAACGAAACCATATAATTTGTCAGAAATGTAATTTGGCAGCAACTGGAGACGAATTCCATTTTCTTTTAGTATGTCCCTTTTTTCAAAGCCTGAGAAGCAAATTTATACCTAGTTACTACTGGCGACATCCCGATGAAAATACCCTACATAACCTTTTCTGTTCGAGAGATAAAACTTTGCTCAATCTGGCGATATTCATTAAAAAAGGTATCAAATCATTTACCTAATATAGTGTATAATTATCGGATCTCGATACTACAATTCCGCCTCATCTTTTGCATTATAATATCATTATAATTATAATTATTATTATTATAAGTATTATATTATTGCTATCACTATTATTATTATTATTTTTACTATTATCATAATTGTTATCATTATAAATATAATTATCATTAATACTATCATTATATTTTTGTAATATGCTGTAATCTTTGCGCTACTTTTGTGCTCTGTGCAATGTTATTATAACTTGTGGAGTGAATAAACTAAACTGAAACTGAAACTGAATGTTTCAAGCGAATGCAGTTGTTTTTATAAATGTGAAGAAAAAAAATCCGGGCCCGGTTTTATAGACTGATATTACCTTTAACCCGGTGGCTAACTCAATTCATCATCAATTTAGTTAACCCCGGGTTTACGGGTAATACCAGTCTATAAAACCGGGCCCTTGTCATAATCAGAACTTAGTCCGCAGCCGCCAGTATACCGATAGCGTAGATATTTCATTGTAAATGTGTAGAAAAAACCGTCATCTTGCACACGATATCAATTATGGCATTTCGAAATAATGTCAAAATGCCGAATTATGCAAATCACGCATAATACTCGTTATTGTCATATGCAAAATAGGATTAGAATATATATTCCGGATCATTCATAGCCACATTTACCTCGAATAATTCTACACGCATTTTTAATCTATCAATAACATGAAGGTTAATCGCTTACCTGAGCATTTTACTTCGGAGCTCATCTTGGATTGTATTGATTTGGATTTCCAAAGTGTGACGATCTTTTTCCGACTGATTCAGCAGATTGCGCGCTTGCGCCAACTCAACCTCGTACATCGCCTTGATAGCCGAAGTTTCCTTGCCCCATTTTGCCCTCAGCGCCTCCAGCTCTGCGGCCAATTTACGATTCTGAGCTTCGAGGAATCTAACCTTTTCGATGTAATCAGCCAGACGTGTGTTCAAATCTTGCATTTCCTTTTTCTCCCTCACGCGCTGATCCTTCACTTGACCAGAGCCCATACCGGTCATTTTTATGTAGGCACCGGTTGGCGGGGCACGGCCATGAGCATGGATGCTGTGGTGGCTATGCATACTCATTGATCCTCCAGAGCCTCCTACACCCATAAGGGGCGACCTTTGGATAGCCAAAGTAGGCCTGGCCGTAATGATAGGTCCGGTATGGTCAGTGTCCACCTTGTATATGGTTTTCGTCGTAGTAACGTTTCCATGCTTGTTGGTTTCTTTGGTGGTCGTCGTGCTAGCCATCCTCGATATTTCTTCAAACTTCCGATTGATACCTAACTGTTCCGCTTGATCGCCGCGCTGTGAGACAACCGAAAAACCGCGGGCGAAACGTTTTTACCTGGACAGTTCCTTCATCCGGCTGTATGATTGGCTGAAACGGATTCGTTACGTCACGAAACTGGAACCCGCTGACCGCGTTATTAGGAGCTATACTCGCCGATAAGGTGTCAATGGCTCCTTGGGATGATTTTGACGGCGTTCTCCCTTGAAATAGATCGTTTAGCAGTTCAGGAAACACACTTCAGAACAATAAGAGCCAACTTCAAAATGAAATAGAATTAAAACATGAAGAAAATCAGAGTTCGCCTCTGCCTAAAAGGCGGGGCCTATATACATTTTTCCGAGAACTTATTTTCGACGGCATCTTTTTCACGTTGACGTTTTACAATTTGCATTATCAATCTAAAACGATGAAACGTGTAGACGTTTTTTTACACCTTGCAAACAGATTGATATTGTTAGAAAATCACCGGAGTGGTCTTAACGCCGGATACTGCGGATGAAATCGGCGAAAAAAGCTATCGTTTGTGTAAGTCTGTTGTACCCGGGTAACCTGGGTGTCAACACTGATTCCTTGTGATCTTACGAGGCATTTCTATTCGCTTTAAAGTTAACTGATCAAAGTCAATATTTTCCCGTCGATCACGACTTTGTTGAAACTGATCTATTACAACAACGAACAGTCTCCCCTTTAAATGTTTGAATCTTGCTTTTAAGAAACTTTACAAAGCATACCGCGTGTTTGAATTCAGGTTTGTTGTTAGCTTTCGGGTGTTCACTTTGAACACGCTCTTTTTACACCGTAAGCAAAGAAAAGCGAAATTCAAAACTATCGAGATGACGAACGTGGAATTCTGACAATCATTTTACAGTATTTCTGTTTTAACTCTGCCTATCATCAGAAAATCCAATTAACTCGCGCGAAGTTACTTGAAGGTAGAAAAATCTAGATGAATGTAGTTTCTGTAGTTTGAATTTGTAATGAAACCGCAGGAAGCTTCGAGTTATTGGCTTCATCTACACAAATTGTAAACATTTCGAAAGACAAAAACAAGGCAAGAAGTGTATCGAACCTTGTATTCAATAAAAACACATTTGAGAAGTTTTAATGCATCTAAGTACTTCTTAACGAGTTCCGCAGAATAATAACTTTGACATTGACTTCGATTAAAGACAATATTTTGGGTAGAGATTACTTGCGCGGTCAACCAGCGAAAGAAGAAATTGTGCCTGTGTATCTGGAAAATGACTTATGGCCAACTTTTTAAATAGTTTTAATCGTTCTAAAGAATGTGGCGATATGTAAATTTCTTTTAAAAAGCTGTTCGTCAGGTATTCATATGCGGGGACAGTAAATCAAATCATAATCATATAGACGCTTTCAAGTCGAAGCTCGCCGTGTTGAATGCGCGTATGAATTTCGGAAATTGATATAGTTTTCGCAAACAATTCGATCGTGTTTCTCAAGGTAACTGCCAAACATAGCGTTTCAACAAAAACTCCAGTATAGAAATTCTATTTCAAAACTGAATGGAACGAAAAAAATAACTTGGTCAATAAATCCGGTTACGAATTTGCTATTAAATGCAAGGACCACTCCACAAATAAATTACTTCAAATGCCAATTATACAGAGTAAAGCCTTTGTGTCGTTCTTCGCTAGGAAATGGGCCGTGGGCATATAGCATAAATGAGCCGTATAGTTGAGCGAATGCGTTTAACACTAGACTCAAAACTAATTACTAATCACTCATTAATGATATTTTTACAGGTTAATGGGATATGTGTTAAATCATCGACACGAATTCGGTTGAAGAACTGCTGCACGAGATCCGACAGACGCTAATTCTGACCTAACTCTCGAGGCAAAAGACTCGCTAGCTGTAAGAACTCGCAATCTCTATTCGAGAATGCGCCCTTAATTAAGAAAAAGTGATAACTCGTTAAATATTGATGTCTTATCAATGGTTAACGCAAATGTTAAACTGGAAATATATGAATGTAGGAAAGCGGTTAGTGAATGACTTAATCCGGTACACTTTCACTGGTAATGAATAAAATCGTTTTTCGTAACACTTGACTGTTTTCCTTTCAACCCGAACGGTGGGCTTACAGGTACTATATACATATTTCTGAACCGTTTAAAGCTTAACACATATCTGGTAACTTCGAATTTAATTGAAGAACACTTACACCTGAATTGATTGACGATATCACCTTATATTGCTAAGAATTAATGGCCATTCTAGTAATACACGTAGTAGCAATTTAGTAATTTAATTTGTATAGCGCCCTTTCTATGGTGATACAATGTTCACCGGCGCTTGCCATTATATCGGTATTATTACCCCCAGCCCATAACCCTTACCATTTATCAGCCATCTCTCCATGGGGAGAAGTAACATCCGAGCAGCTGCTAGGCGCTCAGGGTTCATCTATCAGACCAGGTGCCCATTTAGAGGCAATGAGGATAATATGAGAACCCGGGGTTCGAAACCAATGACCTTGCTAACGAAATTCGAATGCTCTAACCACTCGCCCACACCGCTTATTGTAGACTTGATCTTCGATATACTAAATATTCTCCGAAAAGAAAACTAAATTGAAATGTACGCAGCTGCGGAGTTTACTTATCAGATGATGGAGAAAAAGATGAAATTTTCGCTGAAAATATCCCCTTGTTTCGGCTATACGGTAATTCATTAGGTTTGATACATTGCAGGTGAGGCTCCTAAGTTGATTTTGGAAAAAATCATTTACGCAGGAACGTGTTTCATCGTGTACGAGTATATTATACGAATCAACGGCTACACTTTTCATATATATATTCATTAATTAATAATAATGGGAAGCGAAATAGTCTGAACGCATGTCTAAATAATGAATGATGTTTTTATGAATATTATTCTCATTATTGCGTTTAACAGCATACTCGGCGGCTACAGATACCATCGCTAATAATATCGCTATACACCTGAAATACACTATATATACTTTCGAATTTCATTAAACCGAAGCAAGGCGACAAAGACCGTTTATGGTAATTAGTTTGTTTTGAAGATATGTGTATCTGTTACAAATATTTTTGGGTCAAGATCCACGCTGACAGTGAAATGCCACGTTTGCACGAACGGACCAGTAACACGTGAGGTATTCCTAATGTATAGAATCCCACACTAATAACGGATCCAAGGGTAACGACAACAGTATCGGTAACAGTGAATTTAAGTGATGGACCGCTTTGGCAATCTTGACACTGTTTAAACGATACTACAGAAGCCCCTTGGTGACAAACGATTTGATTTTTTTCACAATTTCGACTTATTATGTCGAACTTTGACTTATTATGTCGAAATTATGAAAAAATTATCTCGTATGTCACCGAGGGACTTCCGTAAGCTTCCGTGCGATACGCAGTTGTCAAATAAAACCTATTGCTGAGGCATTTTAGTGTCTATATAGTTTGTAGTCAGTTTTTAGTTCGCAGTCTTGGTCCAATAATCGTCCAGTCTAGCCGCCTTAAATGAATTCACAGACGGTCGCGCTTCCATAACTTCAGTAGGCAGACAGTTCCAGTGTTGATTATTTTTATTCGTAAGATATTTCGATCTAATGTTCTTGCGCATTGAACTTGTAAGGATGTCTTCTGGACTAAGTGTTCAGGGCCGTACATGGCATTTGAATTTTTTTATTTTTTGGGGGGGGGGGGTGGGCAAAGAAACCCGAACAAGGGCAATTCTATAGGATAAAACAGTAATATTTGCAAAAAGGACAATTTTCAGAGGGGAATTTCAAAGGGAGATTTTAAGAGAGAAATTTTCAGAGCAAACTGCCCCCCCTGCCCCTGCTAAATTTACAACGGCTAGAAAATAAGCGATATAGCAGATGGATTGTGTTGATCAGTCGTGACCTGCGCGATTGTTCAAAATCTACGTATTACATTCCCGCTTATAAAAAGCCATGTAAATCATTATAGTTCGAGTTACTGCAACAGATTTCAAGTTTAATCGAAAAACTAGTACTTTGCATACCGGCGCGAGGTCACAGAAGTACGGGTTTTACATTCGAAGTATTCTTCTCCATCCGAAGACCTAATTAACTGATTCTGTATACGAATTAGGCAACAGCCGTTATTCTAGATAAAGCAAACTCATTCGACGAAACGTATATAACTTTCGAATATAGAATGTCGTCGATAACGACCAGACTTTCCGAGTCTATTTTGAATATTTTCACCGTTAAGGTCACACGAACAAAAAATAAGTTTCGCCCCTCGTGATTAATTGCTTACGGGCGTTAATGATTATGGCTCGTATGAGCAATAAACAAAGCACATTTCGACTAGGATTTCTGTGTTTAGAATGTTACCTCCCAGTTTAGGAATTTATAGCCGAAAAGCTGACAAAAGAGTCATTGACAGTGTGAAATGAACTGCGGCCTGGTTTTTTATTTAACGAGTTCATAATTAGAATATAATAATGTTTCACGCACAGCTGTCACCCAGAATACGAGAATATATCAATACTGAAAATATGGACTTGTATTACATTGTCACGCGTCGATAGAGCCCTGTAAATCCATCCAGCTCATGTAAGCCCCGAAGACACAGATTTGACCTAAGTACCTTTCTAGATGTTTTTTCTTGCGCGGAGGTAAATCAATACTCGAATCCTATATACCAGAGGGATTTAGGAGGAGGCACGGTGGGCGTCCGAAGCCACCGCGCCCTGCTGAAACGTATTAACATACCCGGTACTGCCTTTTGCAGAAATGGCGCCCTTTTTGAAATTCTTGGATCCCCTTGCATTGCTGGCTGCATACAGTGCACGGTTAACAGACGTTCCATACCGCCGTAAAGTAACACGTGTGAGTCTTGAGACTCAATAATCAATTTGGAAGCGATTTAAAAAAAATAAACTTATGGCTTTTATGGTCACGTCGAATAGACTGCCGCACCTACACGAGTTTCATTCATCAAATTCTTTATTCGTCTTATTAAAAAGCACTATGTAAGATTGCGTGTACCTCTAACAATACAGGTACTAAAAACGGCCTTCTATTCCCACACTCCCACATACATATACATCCACATATTGGATTTATGGAAATGAATATACATATATGTGTGTAAGTATGTATGTTTAGTCTAAGTCCTGAACGCAACAGATTTGTATGCATTTGTGTGCGTCGCATAATTCATTTTGAGAAAGGAAATACGTCAGTACGGCATATACTGACTGTTTTACTGATGATATTTGATATGTTCTTTAGAACAAAACGAACGGCCTATGTAATGACCTTGACCGGCAAGGCCGTCGTGACGAAGTTCGTCGGACGTTCTCTGAAGTCAGCACGCATCCGCTACATTACTAAAAAAAAGAAGAAATTTATGGGAATGTCTTTCAATGGCTCTCACACCGCATCCTAAACACGTGTACATAATCATGTACCGATTATTCTTTGGAACGGAAGCCGGAAGCGATAGACATTGTATGAAACAACTGATTATCTAATAACCGCAAATTTAATTACAGTTCTTTCACGTCCGGTCTTCGAGTTCTACAGTTCGATTAGCCTGCGTATTATCGATGTGAAATAGATTTGATGGTTGGTTCTATAGGCAAGTGACTGTCTAATTCAATCGAGGCAAAACCCACGATACGAAATGAAAGCAATCGATGATTTTGGCGTTTACTCAGCAAAGCAGATCACCGAAGATAGCAAATATTCCCAAAGCCAGAGCTTTTTTTTTACATTCGCGAAGCCTTTCTCGGTTTCGCTTACAAGAATCGATTACGTCATTGTTTGCATAGCATTGTTGACATATTTACGCCCCAGGTACTTCCGTTAATGAATTCCCCAGACTACGGCGACGACGATGACTAGCTGGTAATCGTGGGTTCCTCTCCTCACCGATAGAAAAGGAGGGAAAAATGCCGTCTCAGATATAACTCGACACTACAACGAGGAAGAGGAAACGTTAATAGACGGAAATTCTGCATCGACAAAGGCATTTACAATAATTAATTCTTGATATGGGGAGTCATTCAACTAAATAAACAAAAGAATGAACCTATGCGAACTAGTTTTATCTTTAACATATCTAGTGCCTTTCTAATCAAGATGGCCGCCATACGTGTTAAACGTGTACCTCTATATAATGAAATCCGAAAGAACCGAAAATGAAAGAAAAAAATAAATCTTTTCCGAAAAGACAACAGCGGGTCACAGCGTGTTCGCTAGTCTAAATTTCGATCAAACGCGCTTTGTATAGTAAAAGGCCTACTGCGCTTGGATGTGAGTTTATAGTAAATTATATTCGAATTAGTTGAAATATAAAAGGAAGTTCCCACTGAAATCCTTTTATGAAAATATACAGCTCCCTATTTCTATCTATAATTGCCTTTTTGACCATCTAGTAGGAAAATGTCTGTAAGACTAGCCCGCTTCAACGCAAAGACGGCGATGTTCAGAATGGAGAGTGCTCAAAATTACTATACGGGCGTTTTTCAATAAAGCCCTCACTATTTAGAGCTGTCTGGGAAGATTTTTATAGGTGAATGTGTATGTGAAATTTTCAATGTTATCAGTAATGACTTACACGGCGATAAGTTTAATAATAACTTTGTTGTTGCGTTAAGTCTTTGTGAAAAACCGTGCACCAAAAAGAACCCTTGTTTTTACCGGGTCGGTCGATCCAGCAGCGATAACGCTATATACGGGAGGGATTCACACCGCGAAATATTGATATAAACGTGGCATAGGTGTCAAATTCAAGTGATAACCAATTTTTTTCCGAATGTTTGAGGGTACTCGTGTAACGAAAATATTGTGTATCTCGTGAACGCACCAATACGAAACGAATCCGAACCAATTTCTACAACTGCGACTATATAGACAACTGCAACTACGCCTACACCGCTCGACTCATGACAACATGACTCACATACCCGTAAACAAATTGAAAATAATGCAGGAACAATTGCTTTTTCGATTAATTTCTTAGTAATTCGAAATGAGTGATTTTCTCAACGAAACGTCTACAGTCAAAGCCCGTTATAAACGCCGCCATCGGCTGGCGTTCAGTACTGTCTTGAAGCCAACATTTTTCTGAGAACAAAATATGTCTTATCTCACTCAAATTCAGTGAAAACATTTTCCTTTATTACGCCATGGCGTTACAACGGGCTCGTAGAATGTACATTAAGAACAAAATAGAAAACACTACAATCAAGAGATTTGACTGTGATTAGGCCTAAACTAAATTTGGAAAGAAATTTCATGTTTTATTTAGTTGATTTTCTTTCCGAATTTCATACATTGATAAATTCACCATAGTAACGCACTGTCTTGCGGTTTTCGCCTACGTACGCAAGGCCCACGTATAGAGTATCAGTATATAGGACTCGAGGGCCGGATATCCATTCATTATTTCATACATACGTCATATACGTGAGAATACGGTATCGGCATTTAGAAATTCACTTTCTAGTATTTGACTTGAATAAAACAAGTAAAAAACTTGACATACATGCATTGAAATGTTCTCGCTTAACGTATTTGTGTTCCGACATTCGTTCTTCGCGAGCATTTTCTCACACGATTCGAACGCGGCGCATTTTTTCCCCGCTCCTGACCCGGACCGCGTAGACGGTATATAACGCAGGGGTCCTTCACCGAAACATTTTCCACGCACCGTCTATAGTAAACAGCGGGTGAAAACGAGAATCGAGGGTCCTTCAAATCTATTTTCGAGCCTAGAGAAAACGGTTGGTCGATTGTACACACGTCGTCTCATGTCGGCAGAGACACCGTTAAAAATAAGACAACTTATAGTAAATTGCATTCTTTCAGCGATTCGAAAATTTAAGAAATTATTTTTTGATCGAAAATGTACAATAAAGATAAGATACGTTTACGCACATTCAAAAGCACTTGATCGAATTGATATAGATGTTTTACATATCTATAGTCTCTCGATGGACGTGTGAACGATTCAACCATTTTCAGACCCAAAGCCGAAAGTCCTCAACGCGTTATTGCATTCATATATTTCCACGCTAACTCGTATGGTAACAGGCACTAATTCAGTAATTGATGTTTGTCGTATGAAGTCTACTTCTATAGATTAGCTTATTGCATTTGAACTGTAATTTTCAATTACTGTATGATCTCTAATGTGATTTAAACGTCGCCGTTTTATGGCGACCTTCGCTTCAGCACTTCTAGCAATATCCATCTTTTCGGCGAATGCAGTCGTTACATATATGACTTAAAGCCATAGTTGGTCATTACCAATTTATATCTCTTTGACCCGTGGACATCGTACACTCTAAATGACTATTCTTAATGATAGCATCTGCAATTGACACGGTGCAGATTACATATGCATGACAGACTAATTAAGTCCCAGCTTCGAGACACACTAAATGCATATATATTGCGTATTGAAGTACATTCTACCGCGTCTGGCTGCTCAGCTGCTTCTTGCGTATATTCCGTCAGATACGGTGACGTCATGAATTATTACCTGCTCTTGAAATAGGTCGCCCAGGGTAACTGGCGACTGTCTTTGAATCAGTATCGACATGACAGGAGGCCGGTGTGTTGACCTGAAGAATTAATGGGTTCGCGATGAATGGCAAGTCGGCGGCCGCATCAGCCAGAATACGATACTCGGTGATAAATGATCGCATTATTGAAATCAGTTAGGCGTGATATACCTCCTTCATGGGAGGTTTTTTCAAACGGGAAAGGCAAATATTTCACAGCCCGTCGGTTTATGCGGGGAAGGGGTAACCCAACTGGAGCGAGGAGGGGAGCGTGGTGACGGAATTGGCAACGAAGCATTTAACGAACAGTGGTCATTTGCGCAGTCGAGACCAAGGTCCAAAATTATGGTCTTACGTCGAAAAAGGTTCTTACAACTAGAACTAAGAAGAACTAAGAAAACTAAACCATAGAGCCATATAACTAAGGTGGTCTTAAAATCGTCTTGTTGCACAGTCGTGACTTAAGTCCAAAATAATCTTAAATCTTAAGACTGGTCTTAAGTTGTTAGATTGGCCATAGAACTAAGTTCGTCTTAGACTGGTCTTAAGTCTAAGCCACGGCAATGCAACCGGCCCCTGACTATGAAACTGGCCCCTCTACTTATAAGGCTCGGTTTCTAAATCGTATCCTTGCATTTATTCTTTTCCATTGGAAATATGACTATTGGTAAGAATATACATGTTATTTATTCGTATCCGACCGAGGCATATGGGAATTATGAA
This sequence comes from Tubulanus polymorphus, assembly GCF_964204645.1. Lineage (NCBI taxonomy): Eukaryota > Metazoa > Nemertea > Palaeonemertea > Tubulaniformes > Tubulanidae > Tubulanus > Tubulanus polymorphus. The sequence goes on along the minus strand of NC_134031.1, from coordinate 15,671,192 downwards.
TTTTTCGATAATGAAATGAACGTCGCGTCTCTCAGCGCGCCTGCATCGGCGTGTCGGCCACAATCATCGATCTCAAACAGGAGATGATTTAATGACAGAATTCAGACGGCCATTACACATTAGTCTGCGCCGCAACAAGCGAAAATATTATACATCGATATATCATCTGTAGAAATAAGTTAGGTATGCAAAAAGACCGCTAAAGGGCCTGAATGTGTTAACGAAATAGATGGCTGGGTACGAGGATTCTTTATTTCATCCTAAAAGATTTAGAATTGCAGACTTATCCGGCCATCTTGAGAGCGGCAACCGGTTGCTGAGGCAGATTGTCTTTGGTGTACACAGACACAACAGCACACCAGAGACGCCGGTAACCATGGAAACCGCAGCCAGGTTGCGGCATAAATTGCCTACCTTGTGAACGGCGTCGCAGCTTCACGTTTGTAAATTGATTTATCGTCGAATTTATTCCGACAGCCGCGCGAGACGAGATGCAAAATAATAGAATCTAAAAAAACCTCTCTCATTTGCAGAGAACTTAATGATGATTCATAACCGTGAAATGAACTTCAGATTATTGAAAATTAATAGCCCGACTTCTTCAAAACGTATTCGCAATCGGTAGACTCTTGTTTGACATGGTAAATAGTGTGTTGTTTTATCACGAGACGTGTGTACACACAAACATAAAGGTTCCGATGTTCAAGGACAGGAGTCCTTTTTGAAAAATCACCCTCGGTAGGTGACAGATTGAACAGGCATAGCTGGCTAGAAAAACATACTTATCTGCGGCGCGACGAGGTGTCAAACAGTCGCAAATATTTTGATAAAAAGCTAAAAGCGTCTTTTTATCGGATGTTGATGCCCTGGTAAACCGAACTAGGGAATTTCTGTGCGCGATATTGCATACACTTGAAATGAACTGAAATAATTCGACAGAATGTCTTACCAGAAGTACCAGAGTAATTTTGCGAATAAAGCCCGCAATAGAAGAGCAAATTTAAGCAAGATGGTAACGTTTCCACTCAAAATCTATGAGCCGTTCGAGCCCTTTCGATTTTTGAAAATAGCTCATAGAATTGAGTCGAAACGTTAAAATCAACTTACGTTTCTTCAATTCTAGGTTTTGTTCGTCAACCGAATTAAACAGTGACATGTCAACGGAAAACCAACAGAGTATACATTTGTTGACGTATTGAAAGAATTTGGATACGGCGGCAGCCATTATTCTTTCATAGAAGGGTCGCATATAAAGTAATATGGTGCTCAAACCCCGGATACTTTAGATTACGTTATTTATGTTGCATTCAATAGTAAATTGATCAGAGAGCTTAATTATTCGAGGGTGCATGTACTATAAGAAGGTCACGTACATTATCCCAGTAGTACTGGTTACTGGACAGCAACTCTCCCTAATTGTAGTTTGATAGCAATTCAAAATCCAAGCTTCTAATTTCATCAGTTTTAATAATGTTACCGTAAATGTATGTTTTGCACCTAATTTGTCAATCTTGCTCCGAGATTCTAATATGTACATTTGGTGCAATTATACAAACATATGTCGTAAATGCATATATTCTAAGTTCCTTCTCGGATTTCCAGAATTTTCTGCGATACAGAACTTACTATTATGCATGCACCGACAGCACTATTCATTGTTTATTCATAAGAGCCATCCACCATCCTGTCATCGGATCGGATTCCATCAACTAGGCATCGAAATATATCTTACATATATACATATGCTGTCTGAGTATATCTTCGGACATAGAATAGTTGCATTTCGGTTGGGAGTCTTTTTTAGATACGAGTCCTAGTTAAAGTTCTTTTAATTCGGCTGAACCATTTCCGCGAACATCTTTTTGCGGCGAACAAGATCTATCTCCCGCTGGAGGCGTCGTTTCTGTTGTCATTGCATGTGTATTTTATGTATTTCCGTTGCGCAAGCACCATCAGCGGTTTATCTATTCGGCTCACGCACCGTTTCGACGTTTGCCAGGTAATTAACTTATACCGTCGGGCTCCGGCTGCTAGACCGCGGTGGGAATGGGCAAATATCATCGTAATCCCGCTTATCGAAATTCTTTTTCTTCTGGCGTGTTATCGATGGGGTAATTTGTCAATTTGAAGCCGTAGGCAACAAATGATGCATTATGACTTTAAGAATTAGTGAAAAGATATGGCGACATCCCGATGTTGCACAGTGCGCGTGGTAGGAAGGTTTTCACGGTAGCCCCTTGGTCTGAGCAATCGATTCCATCAATAGGGTAACATATTTTTCGTTAAAACATCTTTATCTCCATCACCTCTATCTGCATCTGCTGATGGATTTTCTTATCATCAAAGGCTATCTAAGAAGAATCCCAGAAAAGCATTACACCAAATTCGAAATTGTACATGTCTGTGTGTAATTCATTTTCATCCAAAATGTTTACAAACATTCATGAATAAACAGTGTAGACATTAAAGATGTAATGATTATTAAAGGAAGGACTGACGATGTAAAACTACGCAATAAGTCGCGAATGAAAGTTCAATATATAAGGGCCACAATCACGAAGCCGAAAGGTCGAAAAATAGAAACGTCAGAATTTATTCATAAAAAATTCGAGTTTTCAGTTTTCATAAAAAACCATTACCAAGGATTACAGTTGGATTTTTACAAACCGATTAAAGGTTTCTTTATTTCAACTTTTCGGCTTCGTGGTCGTGGGACTAAATGAGGGGTGGACTGCTTTGAAGCTAACGTTACCTTACATAGGAAAGCAGCCCTCGGAAAAGAAAGATAAAGATAACGGACTAGAAGCTATTGACATGTGACGAAAATGGGCATAGCTACGACCTGATATCATACACGTCTCACAGTAGACACAGTTGAAATCACGAAAGCAAATTAATATGATCTTTCAAATTGACATTATGTCTAAGTCACTTCGTCGTCGGGGCGCTATGTCTGGATTTCTACGAATTATCGAACTTTCTGTTATACATATAATACCTACGTGTACACTTATGCATAGCCATTATTATCTCGAGTCGTTCTAACTACCGACGAAAGAAAGAATTTTTCCCATTGTCGACTGTTTAACCTAAACAATGAAACTCGAAGGCGTTTTTTATATCATTACAAACGAAGGAATGTCTTTTAAGTTTCTCGACAAGCCAGCACTACGTTGGGTATACGAATATTATGCTGTTCAAATAAAAATCGACAATCCAAATAAATTGCTAGTTCAAATAGTGGAAGAAAATGCTCTCTTTTGCAAATAGGATATTAAATTTTTACGCAGTTAGTTCGAATTTCGCTAATTACTTGTTAAGACTCTTAGAAATTTTGTTAACGTCTTGACAACATTTTTTGCGCAATACTTCAGAGTTCAGATTTATAAAGATGTTTATCACGAATATTAATATACATTATTATGTAAATACCAGTGCCAGGGTACAAGTACATTATAGGCAAAAAGGTTAAGTTAAACATTTACAAGTTACAAATTCGGCGTAAACCAGACATAGATTTGGAAATGTTACATGATGGTTGGTTTTATATGAAATGGCTAACAGAGCAGATACTGTACATTTGTAGGAGTCTAATGTTGGAATTGAGAATAATTAAATACTGAGAATAAATTTTGAAACATTTTTAAGCATTTGAGTGTTAGTATGAAGGTCGAAAAGGGAGATGTTGCCGTTAAGTTAGAAGTTTATCTTATTGGTTTCAGTGAGATTTGAGATGTTATCAGTTACTTTATTGTCGATTTTTGTTTTGTGGCCAGGTGACTGGCATTTAAGCATAAAGTGTTTAGTGTTAGCTGGTTTGTTACATAAGTTGCATGTAGGATTACGGACATTGATAAAGTTGTGAACATAAAATTGAGATTTTAAAAGGAGGTCGGCGCGTAATCGGTTGAGAAAGTGAAATTTCTTCCTCACGGTTTATGTCCTTAATCAAGTAGGTTGGGACAGCAGTCGAAACTTGATGTTTGATACGAGACTTGAATAAAGAAAGCGTAGTCGGCGAGCGAAGATTATTGTCGGTGTTGTTACAGGTGTCCATGAGAAAAAAGGAGGGGGACGAACGAGTTTTCGCACTAGTGCCGGCTGGTATGGTGAAGGGTCGAGGATTTCTGATGAAGCGAGGTCGAACTGATCTGTGCGTATTAAAGATAGTAGAGACATAAGTGGGGATATTTCCTGATGAGACTCGGTACATATATGTTTGAAGTCGTTCTTTCATACGAGTATCTAGTGTTTTCCAGTTGAGACAAGAAAAGACTTTGCTAGAATTCGAGCCACGGATACACCCGCAAACGCAAAGAGCTGCTGAGTAGTGGACTCGGTCCAGTTTTGCGAGGGAGGCTCTACTTGCACTGTTGTACAAGATGTCTCTATAGTCGAAATGAGGACTAATGAAGGACGAGTAAATCTTATTGAGATGATGGGTTGTAACAAACCGGGATAAGTGCTTCAGTGGATTTATTAATTTTTACACCTTATTTGCCAGAGACTCCACATGATCATTAAACGAGAGGTTCTCGTCAAAGATGAATCCTAAATGTTTGTGGGTTTTTTTTTGCTGGGAATGACTTCGTTTCCCAACGTCAGCGCGGCAAACTTTTTAGAGCCTTTCTTACTAAAAATCATATTGACGCTTTTCGAGGGTTTAAACGATAGGCACCATGTTTGCGACCAGTCAAAGATCTTATTTAGATCCGATTGCAGTATAGAGTTCAGGGTTTGTGCACAATTTGAAAAGCTCTGTCCACCAAGAATAAGTACCGTCAAAGGTTAATTAAAGGTAACCGTCAAAATTTCTACCGTTGTTTGAACTCTTTGTTACAAATTTTGTTTACGTCTAGGCAAAATTCATTCATTCATATCCATAAACTTTCTCAGGCCACCGAAGAGTTCAAGGTTGGTTGGAATAGCTTCGTGCTAATGCCTGCCAAAGGTAAATCCTATTTTTCAGGAATTACCGCAATTGCAAAATATAGGACTGTTTATTATTGTTAAATTGTATTCAATGTTTGTTTGAATGACTGTGGGCAGTCAGTATTGGTATTTCATGTTTCATAATAATGATAATAATAATTTATTCAGCGGCTTAAAAGCCATACAAATTATGTTCGTCGGTTTTTATTTCATATATAAAAAACGAGAAGAGAGAAAACTAAAACGAGTTGATTCAAAGCCTCGATGAACAAATAGGTTTTGAGATTAAAAGCATCAATTGGTGAACTAGAATCTAATTAGTATTCAAGTCGTGGTATCATGACATTCCGGATATAACCCAAACGACCATGATACTGCTTACAGCTCATTCTATGACAACTTGTTGCGCTGGAATATTACTTAAAATATACGAGAGTATCGTGAAACGTCATGCGTTGTGTTTTGGTAGGAGTCGTCTTGCTGCTATACTTCGACTTGTTGGTGTTTTCTGACCAAAAATAACATTCACGACATTATATCGGTATCATGCATTATACAAAGAAACATCTTCGCCTTAATCTCGCCTTATCGGTGATAACTTAAAATTAAGCTGTATAATTAGTAGATTAGACTATTCTTTATTGCATCAAATTACACAACATTTTTCGAGCCCACAAACAAAAGTAAATACATAAAAATAATATACAGTTTACAAACTCCTGTACGGTATCTTAACATAAACTGCAAGTTTTCTTAACACATTTCTATTGGTTGAATTGACTGATTTACTACATTAGTGAATAGTTGGGTTTACTGTGAGAAAAATTAGAGTGTATACAAATTACGCAAATCCGAAAAGTAATTGCATTCAAAAACAAAATGGAATTCGTCGCCAATTTTGTTTAGGTTACATTTGGTACATAAGCGATCGTCCCTTGGTATGTTTTGGTACCAGATTCAATAGGAAGTGCGTGATTAGAGGATCTAAATCGGATGTGCCGAACGTAAACCCGTTGGTAGGTTAACTAACATATGCTTCATGATTACAGGCTTATTTACGACTTTAAACTTCACAAATACTTGAATCTTCGGCAGTCACGTGGTATTGCGGTTTCAATCATGTGACCTCAACGACAAAAACAGGGGGCGTTTCATAAACATTCCGTTTATAATTCTATTAGAAGTATTGTGTTTCGTGACTATGTTTTAACAGTACTGCGAAACGCGATATTGACCCCAATCCGGTTTTCTATGCCCTTATAAGGTAATTTCACGGGCTATGCGCTCTCATGTACGATCAGTTCGCCTGTGTAGATTTATTGTTAAAAATGAGACGATCGAGACTTGTTCATGCATAGGACGCTTGTTTAATCACGATAAAAATCTATAATAAACCATGAATGAATAGACGAGACTGAAGTGTCTTTGAACTTCTCATTTTAGCCAGTCACGTCACATTGAGGTTGAGAATTGGATCTGAAATGCAGAGGCATAACGAAATTATGATAATCTGATCCGTGCGGAAAACGATTTTCTTTCTTAAATTCCACAGTGTGTTTTTTCTTGGTTTTGCTTAATCTTTACCACACGTGTACGTAAGTCAATCGCGGTACTATTCCTAACTATGTTCATTTCAGGATATTCAACTACGATTTCAGAAAAACACCGGTGCCATCTATCAGGCGTTTGAAGCTAAAAAGTGTAATGTTCAATTTGGTCTCCGACGAAACAAGTTCACGCAGCAATGTATCTGTCTCGAGCACTTGTGCGACCGTACCCCGACAACCGATTCTGGTTCTACTCATAATCCCGACGCAAACAAATACATAGATCATTTTTTGCCATATTAGATTTTATTTTCAAATATACCAATGCAAGAATACAGTATATACACTAGCAAAGATAGTTTTACATGATATTTTGGCGCGATATTTGAAATATATATTTAGATACAACGGCGAGCTAGTTAGTCGTGTTAGTTACGCGTTAAGAAGGTTGTTCTGTGCTCATGTTTCAAGGAACAGGGACAGGGTATATATTTATTACATATCATTCACATTTTTTTTCCGAATGAAATTGGCAGCATTTGAAATCAGTTCAGAATTTTGTTCAAAGTTGAGGTTTTTGTCGCCACGAAGAAGAAAAAAGATATTTTGAGTCGATGTTTAGTGTGTCAAAAATACTGAGAAGAATGTTCTGTTCAAGAAAGTGACGGAGTTGATCGATCAGTTGACGATGTTGTTTATTAAAATGAAGATAAAACTAAAACCAAAACTAAAACTTTTTTCGAGTTATTTTCTTTCGTTTGTTGCATTTAAGGACTAATGGACGAGATAAACACTATGAGATCAACATGCTTTTAGCGTATCTAGTGCGTCCGCAATTCGGGTCAACGAAAATGGTGCTCACTTATACTGCGGTTAGAACTTTCGCGATAATTGCCAACACGTACCGTTTTTGCGTAATTAAACGCTCTCCAAATACTGTCATACAATGATGCACATATAACAAAACAACATTTGCAGTTAAATATTCCGCGTGAGGTCATGATGTCTCTGCTATGTTAAACAGATAATGAAAATAAGAACGATTAATTATACACTTATTCCAAAACTGTTGCCATACTATAAACGGTATTGACATAACTATCGCTGTAGAAGACAATTATGAAGAAACATCGATAGCAATTCCAAACTTAGATGAAACTTTATCTTATTTATTGAATTTGAATGGAATTTTTTCGAACAGCATAATGCGTGTCTGAATACGACATTCCTCGAAAGAGGAATGCGCCATCTATATAGACACTATGATCTATCAGAAAGGGTTTCAACACGATTGAAGTTTACCGACGAATTAAACCTAAAAAACAATTTTTTTTCAAATAAATGGAATCATTCCAAACTAGTGAAAAAGCGCATTTAAATCCGATGGTAAAAATGGTTACAGCACTCTGGTTTACCGATCTTATGTGCGGGTTTATCTGGCCGAAAATTTTTTATGATAGCGCTCATTTACCATAGTTAACTAGGAATGTTTATCGACGCATGATTACTTACAAATTATCCTGTTTATCCCGTACAAGGGCAATAACGGTGTTTCGCGTTCACCACATCTCACGAGAGTGTCTGCAGTTCAACATCAACATATGTAAGTTGATTCATTCATAGTTATTTAAAAGTAAATTGCCACGTTAATTTGGAATCGTGTATTTTCAATCGAATTGCGGTCGATATCTTCACGTAATTCATACTTAAGTCAATGTAAAGGCATCGTTGTTTTTTTTAGGAATCATTGAATTTTTGAATTAGCAATATGAAGATTTGTTTTGCCCTATTCGTTTTAGTGGTCTCTACTTATGCAGCAGTCGCAGGTATTTCATTTCAACATGTCTCTCATTTAGTTAAGAAACAAAATATCAATATCGAATGGCACTCGGTCCAAAGGGTATGATTTTTATGGATAGTCAAAAATCTTTCAAAGATATAGCGCATTTTAAAATGTAATTCACGGATTAAGAAACGTCCTGGGGTCATCATATACGAAAAATCCAATTTTGGTTTTGGTTGGGATATATCTCAACCAAAAATAATTTACGATTAATATGATGGTCAGCTTGATAAGAAGAAACTCTATTACTAATATCTTCATGTCATGTCTCATTTCATCCATCTCGTCCAGTATCATATAAATCTTTTCTTTTTTTTCGGGGTACAGTCACCACTTGGCTTGGTCCGAAGTTGTTACAGCCTGTAGGCTCTGTGACTGCACCCTATATTCATAGAATATTTTGCTGATTTCATGTCGAATTATCATCTCGACATAAATTCTTGACACATTTTCTAGTTACCTTTTTTACCATTATGTAATAGTTATAATGTAATAACGTAACAACCAAATGATAATCACTACTATACTGAATTTTTGTTTGTCGCAAATCATTTTATGTTGAGATATAACTAGGTATAAAATCAGCGCAATATCGGCAAAATGTTTCATCAATCGTACCTGAGTAAATGTCGAGATAAAAATCTCGACGGAGGTTATGAGCCTCGCGTTGAGGTTATGTTGAGAGATGTTGAGAGAAAAATTTGTTTTTCCAAAATGATGTTCCTAGGACGTTTCCGTAGAAGATGAATTTAGATCCCTTCCAGATGTTAGACAAATACGTCGAAACTTATGTCTATGATAGAATGGATCAGTTTGAAGGTTTGTAAACATCAGGAAAATATATTTTAATAATCGTATGATTTTTGTAGGGCCGCTTGAACGAGACGTCGGACAGGTTATTGATGAAGTGAAAAGGGTTGTTTCTGGGATAGATAATCAGTTGGAATTACAGGCCAGGGAAGCGGATAGCGAAGAAAAACCCAAATCAGAATTACAGGCCTCGGCTGACGATGAAGATGTACAAGATGCATTAGCCCTTCTCAGAAAGAAATTCCGTAAGAAGCAACAAAAGCAAAGAGAAGAAAGTACAACAAAGAGGGAAGCAGATGATAGCGAGGAAAAACCCAAATCAGAATTACAGGCCTCAGCTGACGATGAAGATGTACAAGACGCACTAGCCCTTCTCAGAAAGAAATTCCGTAAGAAGCAACAGAAGCAAAGAGAAGCAAGTACAACAAAGAGGGAAGCAGATAGCGAGGAAAAACCAAAATCAGAATTACAGGCCTCGGCTGACGATGAAGATGTACAAGACGCACTAGCCCTTCTCAGAAAGAAATTCCACAAGAAGCAACAAAAGCAGAGAGAAGAAAGTGAAGAATAACTTATAGACTATAGCTATGATTTAAATCAATACATCAATATATAGTGGTTCGATTTCAAATTCTAATTCCATTCTTGAAACGACTGTTGTATCTTTTATTAATCCATGATATATGTCGAAAGCATTTATGAACGAGCTCATAATCGGGTAAAGGCGCATCGAATTATTCACCGGGAAATATGATAATAGTTAAACTAGTAAAATGCTGAAAGTGGAACAAATGAATGAAAAAAAACTGTTCGCTTGTGTATCGTATCAATAAGAGCTCATTAATTCAAAGATTCATGAATAAAATTTCTTTGAAATTTGGATGACATATTTTAAATTTTATGCACTGTCTACTCGATATAAAAGGTCCGAATTCTCGTTTTTTATTGAAGCGTATCGCTTTCAGTCTATCTAGAAGTTCATTTACATGATATCCACATTAATAATACGGTTGGTGACGTATGACACAATTTTGCGGCTGGTTTATAGTATTCGAGTCAAAAGAAAGTTAGAAAATCGAAGCTAAAAACAGGAACAGACACGAAATCCTGCTGTATAAGGGCTATAACGACTTAATGTTACTCGATTATTCGGTGTTCAGTGTCCGACGCTTTCACCACATCGCACGGGACTTCAACAGTAGTTCACCAACAAAGGGTAAGTCTGCTTTCGCGTTATCAAAAATAAGAAGAATGAATTGACTCACAACGCAACTGGTGATTGTGAATGTAATATAGGTCTAGAGGTTCTCAGCTCAGTAATGATTTATTGAATTTTCAGATCTTAAAGATGAAAGTTAATTTGTTTCTACTTTTAACAGTAGTGTCGGCGTATGCAGTAGTCGCAGGTAATTGTTTATTTCTTTTTTTTGTGGCCAAATATGTGGGGAGATAATAGTGCATTTTGATATGAAAAGAGTAGACTCTAATTTTCCTTCAGTGGATAGACATCAAAGCTATCATCTGCGATTGTACTGACTTACCTGTTTTGAGGGCTGGAAAACAACAGATTATAAATGTTCAGATAATAATGAATTTTGCAGGGCCACTTAACTCAGGACTGACCTCTGACGAAGTGAAGAGGATCCTTTCTGAGTTAGATAGTCAGGCAGAGTTACAAGTCAGGGAGGCAGATCAGGAGGGAGAGCCAAAATCAAAACTACAAGCCTCTGCTAACGATGAAGATGTCCAAGGCGCTTTGGCTTTTCTCAGAAAGAAATTCAGCAGTAAGCAAAAAAAGCAAAAGGAAGAAATTGAAACAAAGAGGAAGGTAGATAGCGAGGAAGAGCCAAAATCAAAACTACAAGCCTCTGCTAATGATGAAGATGTCCAAGCCGCTTTGGCTTTTCTCAGAAAGAAATTCAGCAGTAAGCAAAAAAAGCAAAAGGAAGAAATTGAAACAAAGAGGAAGGCAGAAAGCGAGGAAGAGCCAAAATCAAAACTACAAGCTTCTGCTAACGATGAAGATGTCCAAGCCGCTTTGGCTTTTCTCAGAAAGAAATTCAGCAGTAAGCAAAAAAAGCAAAAGGAAGAAATTGAAACAAAGAGGAAGGCAGAAAGCGAGGAAGAGCCAAAATCAAAACTACAAGCCTCTGCTAACGATGAAGATGTCCAAGCCGCTTTGGCTTTTCTCAGAAAGAAATTCAGCAGTAAGCAAAAAAAGCAAAAGGAAGAAATTGAAACAAAGAGGAAGGCAGAAAGCGAGGAAGAGCCAAAATCAAAACTACAAGCCTCTGCTAACGATGAAGATTTCCAAGCCGCTTTGGCTTTTCTCAGAAAGAAATTCAGCAGTAAGCAAAAAAAGCAAAACGAAGAAACTGAGACAAAGGTGAAGGCAGATAGCGAGGAAGATATCCAAGACGTATTAGCTCTGTTCAGAAGATTTTCCGAGATGAATTAAAAATAAAGTGAAGAATAACCAGTAGACCAATAGCTATCTGCTCTAAATCTCTATATAACCAACTATAGCCATCCGTGTAGTAACTTAGTTCAAACTTCTAATTCCATTCTGACAACAAATGTTGTTACCTTTATTATTTCATTTCAAGTTTAGAAATATTGAAAGCAAAAATTAACAAACCAATATATCGTGTGAATAAGTGAATCGGATAAAACAAGGAAAACGCTTAATGTGGAATGAATAAAAAGAAAAGGTTCGCTTGTTCATCGTTTCACTAACGCTTCATCAATTCATAGATGAATAAAGGATTTTGTTTTGAAATTCAGATTATATCTTTTGTCGACTGAGCGCCTGTTTTGAAAGTTCCAAATCCTCATCATTAAATCGTGGATTGACTTCGATCACCTTCGGTCTATTTTAAGGAGTCCATTTTGAAAATAACCCGATTTTATAGCATCGCTGACGTGGAACACGACTTGCTGCTGTCAGCTACGTGGCATTTTGAGCAAGATGGTTTGTAGTAATAAAGCCAAAAGGCGACGTTAAAAATCAGGAATAAAAACGGGAACAAATAGCGCGAAACGACATCGACGCGTTTCGCCGTTACTCCAAATGCGATGCAGGCACACGGTGGATGTACGATTCCATGGTGATCACCAGGTGGCGCCGTTTGCTCTATATTCGTATCGTGATTATTTTGTTGCGCAGAGGATATAACGGAAATATCACCATTTTGATATCGCTTCGAAGATTTACCATCGGCGTCACTCTGAAAAGGAACAAAGAGAGAGTATTTTAAAATGCAAAAAGCTTAAAGTGTACAAAATAGAATACCGGAAGAACTTTAAAAGCTTTTGTACCGCGGAAAGTCGATATCTAAGAACGCGTAGAGCGTCTAGATTTAAACGATAGTTATCAGATGCACAAGGTACAAGCCTACATAAGGACACGTCAAAATGATAGCTTGTTTCTAACCAGGCTCATATTCCGCGCGCGTCAAATCGATCTTCAGTAGAAAATATGAACGAAAATGCGCATCCCACATGCAGAAATATACTTTCGATGCTCGTTTTAAAAGTAAAACACTTTCGCACGCATCCCGAAAAACAACTTGATCACACTTTCTAAAATGTTTTTGTCTCACGGTCGCTACTCAATATTGTTACCGTGGCGCGTGAGCATTTCGGTAACGAAGTCCTTTCTATCCTGATTCAAGGTTGACGACTAAATTTACCTATTTAATAGCTGGCCTCGTTACTTTTGGAATCTAGAATTTGGAATTTAGGCTTTTTATTTCTCATTTATAAAAAAGGTAGCTACAAGATAAAAACCTCGGCCTCCCTCGTCACTTTTCCAAAGAAGGGCTGATGAGAAACAAGGGTAATTTTTTGCGTCGCCGTAGCGGTTGAGGCTGTAATTTGTGAAAAGTAGGGTATCAGCTTGGAGAAGATCTATAAAGACGACAAATCGTTACGGGGTCTCACAGTTCTCACATCTTTGAGATTAGTGAAAATCGTTGTAGAAGCCTCAAGGTCAGTGGGATTAGGTGTGATGCTAATGCATTCACTATCAGTGCTCCCGAATGACACGAGGGTTCGAGTCCTGCTGATCGCTTACGACGCACGGAAAACACTTCAAACGACGTCTACCGTATTCATTGAGGTTAAAGATAGACAACCGGATTCAATTGGGTTCGTCTTACGAAACCTTGACCCGAACGACGTAAAGCAAGGTAAACACGATAAACGATGTCTTACTATCGCGGTCTGATGCTTAACGCGCAGAGAAGCGGCGCGTCGGTACTTGAATTCACGTCTGGCTAAAAGATTGGCGAGCGCAAACTCCATCAAAGCCCCAAACACGAATACCATACACGACGACGTCCATACATCGTTAGCTGAAAACAAAATGATCATTTAAAAATCTCGTATGAGCATAAAGTAATTGTTAATCGGTTTTGAAAAATGCTGCCGTTTTATGAAACCGGGCCTGGAATTTGTATCACAGTGTTTTGTTCTCTTTTTTTGTTTTATTACCATTTTCGTAAATTTGATATCAGGTACAGGCAGATTGATTTTTAACTATATGCACCCACACGATCAAATTAATGGAGAATCTGCACCGCTACTGTGGCATTCGAGGATTGCACGTATGGCAGGCGAGGATCCGCCAAATGTCGCTGGTTGACAGTCGGTCTTCCGCGTTCGATTTTTTTCTACATTTCAATTGAAACTAAGTGAACCAATGACTAATGAAAAATATACCGATATCTGAGTACACGAATTCATCCATTGTATATTTTGTTGTTGCTGTGATAATATTTGGATTCGGGAGTCAAAAGATCTACAGTTCAAAGTTCATCGAAAATGAGCCAATTTTGACGACGGAAGACTTATTGCTCGTCACGCCATCGGTGGGAAAGCTGGTGTTGCGGGTTCCCCACGATTTTTAAGGACTTCACGGCAATTATTCTTATCCTAATGAACTCTAGAAATATCGCGTTAATGCTTCAGAGACAGATTTCTCATTGCTCATCATTAATATCAAAGTAACGACCGAACTCTTAAAAAGAGCAGGCGTATCGACCGTGACGCTAATTAGCGCATGTTAATTTTTGTGCCAAGGCACTTCTTTGTCAAAGTGGATATCAAAAGAAAAAAAACCCACTCCAGAAGGAGTACATAGTCATATAGATTTCGTTAATTATTTCAACGACTACAAACGCTGCATTTAAAGCTTCTGTGAATAAAATACCCATTTCAAACCTATCAAAGGCTGCGATCAAAATTACATTAATAGGATCCTCTTAATGTATTTTACTATTGCATAGATTCTTATTTAGTTTCTTTCATCGACGCGCAAAAAATCCTTTAGTTTTTCTTAATGATGCATCGAAATCAAGCTAAACGTTAATTCGTTTCGGGGATATATCCGTTCTCACCTTTGATGTAAGAAACCCGCGGAAGTTGCGAACGACTACCGGCGCTGTGAGTGGTTACGGCCAGTATGGTTAGTAAACCGAGCGATATTCGAGCCGGCGACGCGCTCACATCGATCCAAAACGAAATCCACGACAGACTGACGATAAGCACGGTAGGAATGTACCACTGTATCAAATAGTAGCCGAATTCGCGCACCAACGAAAACGACGCCCGCAAACACGTGAAATTACCTAAACAAAAATAAAACAATTACTTCACGCACCAACAAACACGACGCCCGCAAACATCTGAATTAACCTTAAAATAAAAAACGGTTACGCTAATTTGCTGTGAGGTCGACTAAAACACTATGATCCCCAAATTTTGTCTCGGGTATAACTAAAGGATTTTCTCACTGTTTCATAAACATAAACAGCTGAATGAGTACTATTAAATATGAGGTTTTTGTGAAATTGTCAACTATTTCACGAGCTTTTATGAGGCCAGCTTTGTCCTTAACTTCGGGGAGATTTCCAATATCCATAGGAAATCGAATGCAAGCATGGACAAAAAAAACGTTTTAGAATCCACGATGCAGGTGAGTAATTGCACTCCAATCAATGCCTCGTTAACCCTGGTTATAAGTTCGCCCCAAGATAATGTTGTTAGACGGGCTTGATGTGTGGAAGGTAAACGCGGCGCGATGTAACTTCACCTTACGATTTTAGTGTTCTCTGCAGGTGGTGGTAGGAATATACGTGCGAGATATCATGCCGTAATAAATTACCTACCAATATGAAAATGTTATTTCAGGAAGCGATGCATTTCCCCGACCGACGAAGAAGTTTACATCACCGAAGAATGTTGTTTTATAAATATTAAGTCCGAACAATTTGTTGGTATCTTATACAGAAAGGATTATCCAAAATCTCCATGTGCGCCAACTTTTCAAAGCCGATTTCGATTGCGATTTAAAGAATTTAATTTAGGCCCAAAAGTTGATTGTCTCGGAACTAAGCTTAAAAATGTGAAATAAATGTAATAGGTGTGGAATTCATCGGGTGGTAAAAAAAAACAATGTTGATAGATAAAGTCCTTTAAGGTTAAACTATAGAGAAGAAATTCAACGGAAATGTCTTACTGACAAATTCTATGTACTAGGTTGTTTGAAGAGAAGTTGACACGTTTAGTAATAAAGGTTACCGGCCCTTATAGTTTTAAGAACCTAAAATGCCAATTTTGCAATACAGAACAAGAAAACTGTTACTAGAAAGTTTGTTGACACCTTATAAAAAGAAATCCATTAAAAAGAATATTTGAGTCGTGAACTCTAAAATATTTATAATATCAACTTCGACATTTTACACAATTGTAATTGCTATTTAGAAACGCCAATATCGATGACGTAGTGCACATAGACTCACACACAACCTCTTAAATAATGCAAAGTAGTTAGTGATGTATAAAAAAACATTTTAACGGTTTTTACGGCGTGACAAATAACAGATATATACTATGCAAAACCGTCCTCGTTGTTGGATATGTATTTTCTTTCAACTTATAATTTTGCGTTAGGAACGATATCTTCTTTCACGGGGAGGAATAGCCGATGGTGCTTCACTTATTGTCACGTTACAACCGAGATAACTCGATATTTTGAGTGAGCTATTTTGTTCTCACGGTATCAATCGATATAGTTTATTTGACTAGTAATTGAATAGTTGGCGATACGTCGCTTTGAATAGAGACTTACATTGACAAAAATATCCACCATCTTCAGCGGATGCACATAAATGTCATAACGACTACGTTTTAATGAAAGATATGTAACAATATTGATGGAATCGCTTGTTCAGACCAAGGGTTACCGTCAAACCCTTCCTATTATGCGCATTGTGCAACAGAGGGATGTCGCAATATGTTTCACTAATTCTTATAGTCATAATGCATCGTTTGTTGATTACGGCTTCAAATTGATAAATTACCCCATCGATAACACACCAGAAGAAAAAGTACAAAAAGCATCACTTTCAAACACGCAGCGAGGTACCGGCGCCGTGATTGTGGCAAGCGAAGATTACGCAAGGATCCGCCACTAGTTTCAGTAGTAGTTAGTTACTCGGTTAACGCACTTCTGCTTATCAATTAAATTAGAATCATCTTTATTCATTAGAACTACATCGTTTTTCAGTGAAATATAAACCGCATGTTGAGAAGGATGCCAATCTTATATCTATTAGATGACTCGTTTAGAAATTGTATTCGGGAGCCTGAAAATCGATCGTTCAAAAATCACCGAAAATGAACTAACTTTGACCGCGCAAAACCGACTGTATAGTGGCGCTATCTCGTGTGTCGTGCCGGTACCTCCCTGAGCTATTCATACGTACCCGTATCCAGGTGGGTATCGCAAACCGACGACGTCACAGATCTAATCTTGTATTCAGGCAGTTGTAGATTTTTACTGAGTATAACGTGTTCGTTCTTATTCTCCACCCAATTAAACCTCAAGCTATCCATCGTATAACTATCTACACGAATAAACAAACATTCAATTTTACAATCATCCTCCCTCGGCAGGGATTCGAACATGATGGCATCGCTACACGGCACGTACCCCTGTCACACTAGACCGGGTGCGCAGGTACATGCGCAGCTTTGCCGCACGAATACATGCGGGACCGATCAGATTGCTCGTTGTATAATCGCTGAGGTAAATGTCACGGAAGAACTATAAATGGGAAACCCTTGCTAAAATGAAACGGGATATCTGATTGGCTAATAATGACATCATCTAAGCTGCGCACGTAGCTGCGCACTCGGTCTAGTGTGGCAGGGTTTCGTACCGTGGCAATCTAGATGCCATCAGGTTCGAATCCCTGCAGGGGAGGATGTTTTACAATGTAATTTGGTTCGTATGTAATAACTCGACAATACATGGATTTTCCTCAGTTTATAAAACGCTTTTTATAAGACAGGAAAAATGAACTTGAGATTTTGTTTACAACGTCGCAAACTTAACTTGCTTTGTAGAGAACATGTGGTGAGCAAACCATTTTATACAGATGTGTTATTGGAAATTATACGGTACGATTTTTTGAAAAGCCACATCCAAACAGAATCGATCAAGGAGACCGCCGATATTGACAACCAACTAGTTACACAGTGAGGTCCCTTATTGAAATGTAATCAGACACCCGGAATGGCAATATGCTGCCAGTAGTGTGCAGAAAGTCGTTTATAAAATGACTAATACCCGATAGCGTAAAACTTAAAGGTTAACTTACAGCTTTCCATAGAAACGTTACACGTTTGGGAGTCGAAAGGGAAATTAGTTAAACACATTGGACACGACAGCGTTGCCGACAGTCTGTAAATAAACAATTAACGAGTCGAGAAGATACACACTATCCGTGTTAGATGGATGACAAGTGAAATTACCCGATGATTCAGTCAAAGATGAAAAATTCTTGTTGTTCTAAATTCTTCTTATTCTGAGCAACGTTTCGGCTGAACGCTATCAGCCATCATCAGGCGCACTGATCTCTAGTCTCTAGTACGCCTGATGATGGTAATAGTGTTTAGCCGAAACGTTGCTCAAGATAAATCTCTTTAATTCAATAATCTTTGACTGAATCATCGTTGGTTTCTCTCGTTAAACAATCGATGTTTCTATTTTCTATAATCGTGTTATGAAAGGCACTTTATTTGACTCAAATACTGCGTAAATATCAAAAAGTATCGTTACGCATTTTGGGAAGAATCAATGAGAAAACAGCCAGAAAGACATTCCGGAAGTAACTTTGTTGTTATGCTAAGCATCGAGAATATCCGAAAATAACTAAATGACATAGATTGAAGTCCTTGGGAAGTCCGTAAATGAAACCATTGGAACAACACGCTGGCTAAAGTGAAGTGTGCTTCATATGATCGTCCGATAATGGATAACCACTGAGGGAAACGATGCTTTCTGCATGCGGGATATTTTTTCGGGGGAGCAATATTACTGATTTCCGTGCATCGTAGTGCGTGAACGTTACGCCCCGCGGGACCAATATTCTCCATGGCAAACGTCATGTATGGATTCAGATCGGTATCTGCTTGCTGTTCGCGCATAATAATTGAAAAACGTTCTCATAATACCCTTACAAAGGTTTCTTCGATTTCGCCTTTTCTCGGGGCGACGACAAAGAAGCTCACGAAAATGACAACTACCCGAGAGGCATACATGAAGCCGGTGGGCGAATTACATCCGGCAATTGAAAGGAAATGCTTAACAATTCTACTCTTGCGTGGCTCTGAAGCCTCGTCGAACACCCAAGGATGAACAGGCTGTCCGCCTTACACAAAAGATGCCTATGGCGCGTTTGCAAGGTGTTTTGGCCAAGGAAAATCTCGAATGAAGACCTCCGTGGTAGGACACAGACAGGGCACCTAACGAAATCAGACGGCGCAGACTGAGATGCAGATGTCAATCCGAATGGAGCCTGGCAGCATATCGATGACTGCAGCCCTACATTGGTACCCCGAGGGAAGAGACAGCCCGAAAGTAACCAGGAGGCGAGCTGAAACTGGGGTTGACTCGGGGACGAGGCGCTGCGGGTAGAACGATATGTAGCTAGAACTTGGAGAGAACGTGTCGTTGCCTTATGTTCCATCTCACTTTGGATGAAGAACCTCAAGTCAATTCAAACAAAATAAATCTTATATCTAAATAGTGGCATATGATAGCAAAGTTTTTATGAGATGGATATGTGGATGACTGATCCAGAAATTACTTGAAAACAAAGAGAACGACAAATCGAGGCTAGGGATGGAATCTTGCCGTCGGTGAATAAGGAAAGAATGATAGTAGATTGAGACGAGAATGATGTGAGAAAACAGTTCTTCGGACTATTCTAGACCCGGAAGAAATTACATCTTAAGGGTGTAGTGCGCAGTATCATTAAGATACGTTCACATAAAAGCTCGTTTGTGTAAAAGTGTCGTCGAGGAAAGGACGAGTTCAAAATACCTTAAGTTAGAAATAAAATACTGTACACGCTGAAACTTGTCAAATTGTCAGAAATCAACGATCAAGTTGATGATTTGTACCTTCGTAAAATATACTATTCCCACTCATCGTCGCAAATAGCCGACAGTTCTGACAATCCAAAGCTTTTAGCTTGAATTTAACTCGTTAAAGACGAGAGCAGTTCTCAAACTCATGAAAATATCGGATGCGTTAAATAAGTTGTCATTGGGGTAGATCTTCGCATTAACTCTCGAATGAAAGAGAGTTTCATTACATTTCATATCTCGTTCGCACCGCGGTCACGAGTAGCAATTACATTCACCTGTATATACTTTATCTTGGATATTGCCGTGTTTGAATGATACGAGCGAAATATGTCATATCTGATATCCTTTAAATGGGTTTTTAAAAATATACGATAAAAACTCGGGCTTATCGATCCATTATCGGCCATTAACGATGGCATGAAGTATTGATATGGTATGGTTGGTTTCTGAATGATCTCAGTAATTTGTCAATGCGTCTTCCTGTGTTATACACGTGCCCTTCAATAACTGCGTATCTTATTCCGTCGACGGTGTAACAAGGCAATTGGATAGTTTTTATAAGATAGATGACATCAGTAGCGCGTCGCATCAACTTCCGGTGATAACATCACGCTGCTTCCGGTTGTACCCGAGTCGATTTTTCCCTTGAAAAGTTACGATTGCGGAAGAGAATCCGAAAATGCTACCGAAAAGTGGCAACTATCTTCACGTCAGTAATCCTATATTTATGAAGACAAATAGTAAATGCAACGCCACGTAAACTGGCCATTACCATTTCGCGAAGAATGGCCCAACAACGGCAGGTTACTCTCATGGGATCAAATATGAGACACTATCTTTTTAAGGATTAGCTTCGTTCGCATCAATAATTGAGCATTCGCAGACGACATGCAAATATAACGGAACAAAGAAAAATTTGGAAATTTTTTAGGAACTTAAACAACGTAATCGTTTGCCAATAACGAAACTTGTTGACATTATCGAATTCGACTACATCAGTTTAGTTGAGGGTACAGTTTTAGTTATTCGTCAAATTGATTAGTTTCTGATAACTACAATGCTTCAAATAGATTTCCAGTAGAGAGAGTATCTGTCGAGATGTCTGGAGTAGCTTTAGGACTAGATATTGATATGATATTAAACCTGGCAGGTTTTCGATTTCAGAATTCGCCATTCTCAATTTTCAGAATTCGCCATTCTAAAAATATGATATATGAAGTGGACCATCACATCTATTTTCGCACCGACGTAGCACCACATACGTAGCTCAAGTTGGAGTTGTCGATTTTTTCTAATTGCCGATAAGAGCTTTACGTGCAGCGTGCTGTGTGTTGAAAATAGATTAACGGTAATTAATGACGACTTCAATCCATGCTCGCGGTCAAGTTGGTACACGATGCATATCGGCGTCAGAATAATAAATCACAACTCTATCTCCGATATGAAATCGACGCGGGTTTTTTTTTCGATTTGTTTCGTTACGCCGTGCGATCTCTCTCCAACACAGGACGAACTGAAAAGTGTTTTACCGTAGAAAAATATTACCGGTATTCGATCAATCGATACAAGACCGATGTTATTACGATTTGATGATGAGCGTGTAGGTTAGAACTCTCGGTGCAGTTGAGTGCTAACATGAAACGCCCACGTCAGTGTATATGGGATAATGTGGATACTTTGGTAAAATGAAATGTGGTGTGAATTCAGTACCCTGAACTGTTCAATCAGAATTATATAAACATAAATCGTATACATCCAAATCCCATGCTGGGAATGAAAAATAAAGTCCGAAATGTTTCCTTGAGCTAGTAGTTTATTCACCGTTTGGATTATATCCTGATAGTCATCTTATTCACACTGGCTGGATGATTGTTTGCATGAACCGGAACCGAAATTTCCAATTATGTTCTTCAATTTTAACAGAAAATTCTGTTCTTTCGACCGCTGATCACACAACTATATCCGTACTTCGATTTTTGATTTCAAATTCAAACCCCTTGTTCCACTCCCCGCAGGTGTGGTGGGTCTGACAGGGATGCCACATCAAGACAAATCAAACAGAATCTACCAATCAAATAAGTAATTGGGACAATCCCTATTTAAGATCAAATAGTCACCTTATAAGTAGTATAAGCATTTAAATATTACCGAAGATAACTATAATGATATAGTTGAAATATCGAATAAAACAACTAGCTCAAGGAAACATTTCTTACTGTGGGATCTTCGATATCATCGCTATTACAACACGGATATAATACTCCGTCTATGATCGTGAATGAATCAAGATAATGTTAGTACAGAATTATGCTGGTACCTTTGGCTAAATAATATATTGCCGTCGGGGTAGACCTTAGTATAGGAATTATGCGACGTGACTTCGTGGAACGACGATTTCTTTTCGTTGGTGAAAAATAAGTCCGTCAGCCAGAGTTTAGTGTAATCCGGATACCGCAGTACGAGAACGTTCGAGTTGTGGAAATTATTCGACGACAGTCTGGGGTCGTTCCATCTCTGACGCAAGTAGAACGACATACGATAGTCCTGTAATTGAAATAAATGACGACGAAGTTAGTTAAGGATTGCGGTTTCGACGTGCACGTGAATATGGAACTATTTGATCGGTCTGTCGTCATCATTTGCGCGGTTATCTCCACTAATTCGTGTGTTTCCGCGAGACAAAACGAACCGGTCGAAATAAATGAGCCAATTTAGCTTCGCCCGAGGATCCAGTCGGTGAACTTTGAGTTAGAAAGGGAATCTTGATTGCTATTGTTTAACTACGTCATCATTTTGTTATTCGTTAGTATTAAACGACGCTTTCTCGAAACACATTATTTATGCTCGGTTTTTGTCTTAAGAGAGATTTCTGCATGAAAAACTTACCATAGAGAAGTCGTTTACCGAGCTTATCTCGTTGACGTGAAGATTAATCTTGACGACAACGATTCCACCTAGGTACAAGAAACAAAAAGCAACTATTTGAAGTTTTTGATCACCCACGAGGTCATTGAACAGTTATGTTCCTTAATACGATGGAGGTATCGGTATTTATCCCTTATTAAAAACAAATTGAAAGATATTTTATAAAGTATTGAATTAAGTTTGGTTTGCTTTCCAGATACTGTTTTAGCCTGACCGTACAGTCACGCCATCTGGTGCCTGTCAGTACATCGGTCGATGGTTGCCCTTGGGTGGTGAAGCGACTAATTTGATACCGGCACTCACCAGATGGCGCAACAAAACAAAATAACGGGTGATTTTTGGATGAAATTTCATTTCGAACTTGACTGTTAGGCTTCTACATCCGGATATCATCAAACGAGTCATCGAATAAATATAAGATCCGCTTTCTCACTCAGTGTCTGGGTAGAGATTTCACTGAAAATTGATTTACTAATGAGAAAAGTCGATTTGAATTTAATTTAAATGTAGACGGAAATTGAAGCTCGACAGGATACGGATTAGGAACAGGATCTCATTTACACTCCGACCATTTCTATGGCATGGGGGGAGACTATGAAATATATGATATTTACAATCAACAGAAAATATTATAAACTTCAATACTAACATACTAATTATTGGAGGGATCTATGTACACCTAAGCCTGAACTTTGCAAGGTGGATTGTAGGAAGAATATCAAGATTGCCAAAAGAGATCAAATTCAAAATATTTTTACGATGAACTAGTGCCACTAGCGATCCTGGTGGATTATTTCTGATCTACTGATTACGAGGAGGGGACGTGAAGATATCAGGGAATCCGGGAAGATCCGGTTCGTGGCAGCAATTTTAGTGCGAATTCAGTAAATTTCGTAATGGATATTTTCAAAGCGACAACCGCACCACACACGTGCCGTAAAAACGGCCATTTCACGGATCGCTTAATCGTAAAACTAGACAACTATACGTTTACGACAACGGACATAAATCCATTCTCCATCGGG
Source organism: Tubulanus polymorphus (assembly GCF_964204645.1). NCBI lineage: Eukaryota > Metazoa > Nemertea > Palaeonemertea > Tubulaniformes > Tubulanidae > Tubulanus > Tubulanus polymorphus. The sequence continues at coordinate 15,647,670 of NC_134031.1, read as the reverse complement.
AACTATCATAACCTTAAAATGTGAACAATGTGTAGCGATAAATACAGAATCGGCGCCAATGGGCGTACCCGATGAGCAAATGGTATTTAATCAAAACTATGTTTGCTATTACTAAGGTCCATTTTATCTGTAGGAGCCCGGTATCAGCAGGCCCGTGCCGAACTTTTTCGAGGGGCAGTTCTATTTCAAGAGAAAGGGTACTTTTTACCAAAAAGTGGTACCTTCCTGTTGATAAACGACGGATCTTAAATATGAAGGTGCCCGGGTATCTGAATGAATCATTTGAAAATGAAAAATTTTCAATTTCCATTAAAAAAAAAATGAACAATTTCGAAAAATATTGACCCAAATATGTTGCCACTGACTTTTTATAGGGCATTTTGAAAATTTCAGGGGGTCCGTTCGGTACTACCGAACCCCCTCTCGGCACGGGTCTGGAATCAGATTAGAAGGTCTGGGAGTTATCTCGACACATAGTAGAATAACCACACTCAAACGAGGAGAACAGATAATATAATAAAAACCCACTATACATCACGAGATCATCGTCAGGTTAGGTTTCCCTCGCAGCTGACGAGACTTTAAAATTGAGTATAATTTTGGTTTTAAGTTAAATCTGTGTAATAGTTGGTTTTATCAGGCGATCCGGTGTTACCGAGTATTCTCTATTCACCCATTCACCCGTATAGTGTTCTCGATATCCACACGTTAGCTCTTCTGGTCGTTATATCAATATACGGCGATATGATAATTCAAAAGTACGTAATATATACTGTCTGTTTTCCTGAGTTAATGATGAAAGGTAATCGATTTTAGAAATCTATATCAAAAATGAAGAGGGAATTGAGTGTGTATGTACGACCTCTCAACAACAGCGGGTCGAATGCTACGTCATTGTGAATGAAACAACTCACTACGCTTCAACTACGCTTGAATGTACATTGTATTTAATATTGCAAGTAACGGATATAAAATCGATTGATATTGATAACGCGTGAAATAAGATTCGTACTGCTAAACAGAAACGAATATTTTCTTGATTGTCTCAATTGATTTCTATATACAATTTTGTATTATCATCGGGTTTTTTACCTTCTGCTTCTAAAGGATGGCTTCTTCTGTCGTAGGTAGAGTTCATCACATAGTCGACGTGTTCCCGGAATGTGAACGCAAAACCGGACCTGAAGGAAATTTGAACTATTGCACATAGAACCGGCTTCATCGGATAATCGATAAAATCATGTTGGCAAAATTTTGAAAAAATGTTTTCATTCTTTGTAAGCATATGTATATAGGCTATCTTTGTTCACTGGGATGTGTTTTTAATACCAAAAAAGAAGGAATTTTCTTAATATTTGCAAGTTTCTCCCCATTTCAAAAGTTAAATTTTGTATCGTCTGTATGTTTTGTTTGAGACCACAAGACAAACAAACATGATGTCTGAATATTATAGATGAATATATGCCACGTTATCGAAAGAAACATTGCTATACGCATTTTACAGCGCACTACGAGATATAAGTGGATGTTAATGAATGAATCAAAGTTTGTCCTATACAACTATGGAGGATTTTCAGTATAGATTGCGCTCTCGATTACATCATGTTTAGGCGAAAAATGATACCTTGTTATAATCGGCCGGGTCACTTTCGAAAACTGCAATAAATTCCTAATCAGTTCATTTCTATAGCTCCCGGGTCTGTAACAGTTAGCCTGATCATGATTGAAAGAGAAGTAATGTACAGGGTAGATAGGCGGCCGGCTGGGTCAACTTTTTAACTCAACAGAAAGGGAAAACAATGTCAGTTGCGGGTCCAGGGGTTCCGGGGGTCCGAACCAAGTGCCCTTTGGAAAATTACATGTCAAAATTCCACCCGACTCTGATCCAAAGTCCACAGTACTGATTAAAGCAGTATGCACTAAAATTTGCATAAAGATGTACCCTAAATTTTTTATTAGAATGTACGTAAAATTCTTGCCGGCAGGCCCTCCGCGAGTAAAATTGATTGTTCCCGTGAGATCTCAGGCAGCGAGTCCTACCATATATTATTGGCCATTAATCATTTCAAGATGTTTGAACTTTCTCGGCGAAACTTAAATTCTTAATTTTTAATAAACCTTTTTGTATAATAACTATAATAATCGCTGTCAGGAGAAAATCTCGTTAATTGTAGAAGACGTTGATGGAAAATGAACTAGATACTAATTTCATCCAGGAACACAGAACATGGTTATGTCCATGGAGAAGTTGGTAGAAAGAATGAGATCTAATGACACCTCATCATCAAGTAACTTTGGAAATACTTGTAGGCCTATGACAAAACACAGTCATCTGCTATAATATATACCGCACATCATTGGAGTCTCCTTTTTCTGTTCTTCGCTATAATCTTGGAGTATAATATATTAACAGGAACAGTTCTGAAATTTAGGAGGCTGGAGTTCAGATGAAAAGAAAAGAAAAGGGAATTTTTTCGAAGAAAGCATCCAGGTTATAGGATACTAGCAGGTCCCACCCACAGCGTTAGATATTTTCTAAGAAATATATCGGAAAATATGCAACTTCCGAACGTATGAATGTCAAATCTGGTTTTAACAATCATCGTCTTGAAAAGAGGCAAACTTAATGGGAAGGCAGGGGTCCGGACCTCCGAGACCACCCCTAAATGCGCCACTGACAAAAGTTCGAATCTTTGAAACGGATTTCATAACAAAACAAAACTTGCGGCAAAACGGTTTTCCAGTTTTAAAACTAGTTTACGGTTTTAAAACCACTTATTTTCAATTAAAGAAAGATTATTATTATTATCAATTATCAAGGCCTAATATTAATCATATCAATTATTAATTAATAGTTATTTTAAATGAAGCTGTTACGGATTATTCAACCGTATTCGAATATAGTTGACTAAACCGTCCGTACAACAGAATATTGACGCGAAACTGCAAAACGTATCAACGTTCTTAAAATATTACGTAACACATTTAACGTTACATACCTCGTCTGAAACATTATCCACAGTATCCAGAGAAATCCTACCCGAAACGTTGCCCACAATATCTGCACATCTCCGAGTAACATATTGTAAATTGGCGTTATTCAAACTCTGTTAAAAGAACATTCGATATTCGATTATAAAACGCGGACACTCGCGTGCATTTTAAACACGCGGCACCGCAACGCACTCCGGCAGCTTGAATTCATTTTTCCAATCATGTATACATAAAATAACCCGATGATTTTCTATATTCCCATCGTTATCGATCGATTGCAGGCTTTTCATCTAACTTCGATTTCACCCATAAAACAAACACACTTCAGAACCTGTAGCTTTTTTTCCAATATCGATATGTATGTTCGTGTGGCTCAATTGGCGATCGGAATCGATGGAAAAATAGCCTCCCGAATTCAGACGAAGAGATAGAGAGAGTGACAGGGAGAATAATGAGGTAAATAGAAACGGAACGCTCCGATCGCTCCCACATTCACGCAACGGGTCGGTGAGAAGTTTCCGCTGCAGGAAATACGGTTGCGTGCGAGCTTTGCGCGCCAGTCGGCTATTTACAGGGCCCGTCGGAAGGATATACAAATCTACCAGACCTCACGTCGTCTATTTCGCGACATTAGGCGGCGCTGCTTCTATGTGTAATCGGTGCATGCTCATGCCAGAGCGAACATCCCTTTCGAAAAAATTATTTATATGTTTATAACATTATTATATCGATTATAAATTTTGTTTTACATTCAAAACTAAATTATTTGGATTGAATAGCAATAAGCACACAGAACACACAGGCGCCAGATTTTATGTACATATTGTATTAAATACCAGTGATCACGTACTGTATATCAGTATGTGGTCTGGTATGATTGAAACTGACAAAAATTGGGTCATTAGTTCGTCGCTGTTTCAATTCGCATTATTAAACGATATGTATTTGTGTAATCCGTATATATCCATATGTATATCACACTAGTCTCTTTCGAGCACTGCGGAAAATAGTTATGAAAATTGTATGCATTGCCAATTAAAGATAATAATGATAGTTTTGAGGCCTTTAATTCGGGATTACCACATACTGTTCGCAAATGTTGTCAGTGATTTTTGAAGATAACGCAGGTCATACCTGGCACATTGGACTCAGTACTCATATCATATAGAGTTCTTCTCGTGATATTGTTCACTTGTACTCATATCCCTGGTAGTACTACTGCTCGATAAGGTACGTAATCTTAGGGAGGTCCGTGACGGTATACGTGATTATATCATTCGAAAAGAACATGTATATTCGAAATTATTCAAAATAGCTCAAAATATTCAGTCACCTTGTTTTGAGGCTGGTGTTGATTATAGACTGGTATTAACTTAACCAGGGGGTATATTGAACACGAATTGAGTTAGCATCGGGGTTCAAGTTGGTATTAGTCAAGCCTAAGTCAAAACAAGCCCATAAGGTGTTTATAGTTAACATTAGATTCAATCAGAGAAGGTTTGTTCCTCAAATTCTGCATTTCGGCTCATTAAAGAACTGGCGCTTCACTAGGTTTCTCATAGCTTCAGAAATGGAGATCGTCGATCGAGGATACGGCAAAAACAACGTGCGTTTGTTCCACGTGAGACGCGAAGGTAACGTCCACTACATCAAAGATGTCGAAGTGAACACTCGTCTGACGTTGAGCACGATCAAAGACTTCGTTGACGGAGACAACCGTGACATCATAGCCACGGACAGCCAGAAAAACACCGTCTATGTATTAGCTAAAGAACACGGGGTATGTATGTATATGTAAATCTTTACTCAAATGCCCAACTAGCTTTACTACAACACGAAATCTATGATTTTCTTTTTGGTCAAATGCACCAAAATTAGAAATTGAAACGGTGTTGTTGAATACGGCCTATCCACAGGGCCAACTTAGGTTATCTGTGTTAGTCGACTACCAGTCAAACTAAGTGAAACCGAATTTCAGTTAGTCGGAACTATATATTCCGGAAATAGTTCGGAAATCAAACGCATTCGGTTATCACTTCCGACCACTAGTCGACAAGATACGAAAACCGAATTTGGCCCTGGCTATCAAACCGATCGTTTACGAGCCCAGAACAGATCGTTTGCTAGAATTTGCGAAATTCAATAATATTGTTGGCCCCACTGGGTGAAAATATCCGTCAAGTTAATGTCACAATCTACAATATAGATCGATAAATAGATAACGATTTTATCGTGATTATAAAATTGAAAGTCGATCAAACGGCCAATAATAAACCGATATAAGACTGACTTCTAAAGAAATCGTGGGTTATTGTTCATAAAAATCTGGCCAAAATCGAGGTCAACATCGTCAAATCCTTTTGTCCTGGCCCTTTATCATTTTCACCTCTGTGGACGTTATTACTTAAGGTATGCACGACCTGTCACACGTAGGCAGAAATCAGATACCTTTTCTACGTATACTCGATATTTCTGAAATATATGAAATATTCAATACGGTTGAAACTACTTAAAAACGCTACGAGAGCCATGAATTATTCACGAATTATTGTGTTGTTTTTCATATGTGTAGGTGCGATGCATTGAAATCTTCGCCATGCAACTGACTAAGCACTTTTTGAATAAGTACCCGCACGTGTCGAAAGCCGAGATCAGCATCGATCAATACAACTGGAGACGGATCGTCGTAAGTGGGCCGAATATTGATCTTAATTCATATTGGTGATGACGCAACTTTTTTTTCGACAATAGCCTATTAGAATGGCCACATACGAATGTGCAGAATCTGTGATTCAAACCCGCTATATGTTGAAATTGAAATTTATTTTCATTAAAATGTTACATTATTAGACGATATAACAGAATATGATTAAACGAAGAAAAATGTAACAGGATAATGGGGCTGCACATATACAAATTTGAAAGATTGAAAACGCAAAGAATTAAACTAGAAGATAAATAGATGCGACATTTCGGACTCTCTTTCGTCCCTTTAAATTTTAGATTTAAACAGTGGAACTTTGTTAATACGATTCTTGTATGGGGCAAAAGTGAAATTATATTGTAACGGGTTTAGTATTATGTAAAGCTTTATTGATATAAACATGTTAGCTGGGACATGCTGGAAATCATCATTATAAACCGGGGTTCGTCTTGAACAGAACCGTATTAACGAGGTTCTTTCTGTAGTATAATGTCTACTGGGTTCTTTCATTATTGATGAGGTTCATGTATTAATCAGAAATATCATATTGCCTCGTTAAGAGGCGGAAATTAGAATACATTTTTTTTCAGGAAAATGGCAAAGAACATAATCACGCATTTATAGCCAGCCCTGAATCCATCCGTTTCTGTAAGGTGGAACAAGAACGCTATGGTATGCCAGTTTAATTCCTTATGAATACTTCTAGAATTTATCAAGTTCCATTTTTCGCTATCATTAATCTAAATTTCACGCAGGACCTCCGAGAATTACTTCCGGTGTCAAGGGCTTGAAAGTTATGAAAACCACGCAATCGGCTTTCGTCGATTTCGTCGACGATGAATTCCGAACGCTGCCGGATATGGACGACCGAATTTTTTGTACGGTCGTTTCTTCGCACTGGAAGTACAACAGATCAACCGGCGTCGACTTTTGTAAAACCTGGTAGGTTATTTCCATCGAAAAGAATTCTGTCCGAATAAATAATCATTTTGTAAACCGAACTAACCAATAATAACGTACTTTCCAATAATAATGAACTAACCAATAATAACGTACTAACCAATAATGATGAGCTAACCACTAACAATGAACTATGCAATAATTATAATGAGCTAACCAATAATAATGAATGAATGAATGAATGAATGAATGAACGCTTTATTTTTCAAATATAATTTACAGCATAGTGTACAAAAGCATAATACAAAATACAGTAAATCAGACTTGGAGGGTTCTGTAGAAAATAAAAAAAAAGTTTACATAAAACAGGTCCCTCAAAAGAGAAAAGTGAAGAAAAAGTGAAAAAGAGAAATGCAATGAAGAAGAAACACGCTCACAGTCAACCCTGAACACACAAAATGCACACATAATAAACTATGATAACAGCGTGATTAAGATGTAATCATCTAACAAGCCAGTTACTAACTGAACTAACCAATAATAATCAACCTACTAATAGAATTAAGCTAACCAGATAATGAGGTAACCAATAGTAATATCAATATTGATAATAATATTAAATAATAGTAACCAATGATAATGAGGTAACAAATAACAATGAACTATAAACAAAAAATAATGAGCTAACCAATGATAATGAACTAACCAATATGATACTAATGAGCTAACCAATAATAATGAGCTTACCAAGTCTGACTGAAGTAACTTTTAAAGACGTCATCGGATAAGTCGTCACATTACAAAGTCTCTATGTTTGAGTCACAGTTTGTATTTACATTTCAATTTAACTAAGTGTAAATGTCATTCTGATAAGTCGTCAGCGTAATAATGGCCCTATCTTTGACGACTTACCTGAATTCGACTGTGTGATTGAGCTTGGTTTTTATTGTTAACGAATTTCCTTAACATTTCATTTTCGAAAACCGCTATCAAAAGGCATAAGGTAAAAGGTGAAATACTGGACACGTTCGCCGGACCGGCCGATACTGGAGTATTCTCGCCGTCCGTACAACAGACTTTGTACCTCACAGAAAAACGAGTCCTCGAGAAGATTCCCGAGGTATAAACGATGCAATACTATCATCAAAATCCTTGTCGCTGAATAACGACTTACAAGTATAATATGTTCATTTGTTTTTGCAGATTGAGTCAATGGATATAGAATTGCCGAATGTTCACCATTACGAGGCGGACTTCTCTAAATTCAAAAGGCTGAATATTACTAGAAATGACGAGGTAGGGCAAAAATACCGCGATTCAGCTTGACAGCATCTTCGATGTTGAAGATTAATTGATAAGATCACCATTGATGAACGCTCTGACCGTGCTGTAACGACCATAAAAGAAATCCCACACTCAAAAAGAAAAAAAAAACGAAGAAGAAACCCGATAAAGTTTTCTCTAGTTAATGATTTAATTTCGACGTTTGACTAAATACTAATAGTCATCTTCTGGTATTCATTTTAATGATAATAATGACAATAATGATGATAATGATAATAATAGTCATGTTTATTTACATCGAAATTATAATATAATATAACACAATATGTTACAGAAATTATGATATCGATGAACTTAAGGGGCCCAATAAGCAAAATGCTTTTAAGATTTTCATTCCTCTGACGATGACTATGAGGAAGAAGTCGAAAATTAATCCCTAACTTAAAGAAAGCTTTTCAGACTCTTTTCATTTTCTTTTTGGGTGTGAGATTTTCTATATTAGATCGCTAAGATGCTCGTTCAGCTGTTGCGAGCCTGTGTCTGTGGTTGTCACATTCCGTAAAAAGTAAATCTGAACTTCTTAGAATTTGCCTTCTATTTTAGGTGTTCATTCCAACTGATAAACCATCCGGAAACATCCAGGCCACGATGGCGAGAAAACCAGCATCGAAATTATAAATCGATCAACTCGGGCGCGTGTAATATCTGTTTGGAATGAATAATAATCCATGGTCTCCAATATCGGCTTGAACAAAATACACGTCAGATATGTAGTGATATAATAAAAGCAAAATGATCAAAACAATACAAAAATTAAGTTGTCTAGTTCGTTCGTCGTTGCACATGGGGTTTATGTGCGGACATGTTTCGGTATTTTCCAACTGAGAATAAATCGACGGCGTTTCGAAACGGGTAAAACGTTTTTCACACCTCGACAATATCGTCCGATTAATTAGGAAGCCCCCTGTGACGTACTCACGGCAAAACTCGAATTCTAAATTGTAATGATTTGTCGACAATGAACTGTTCCCGTCGACCAATCAGCGCGTGAACTTGTCAACGAGCGGTGACGTCGGAAAGTGGTCCGATTTGACTACCTGCAGTGATGAAAATATCGCCGAGCGACTAACACGCTTCTGGACAGTTTAGCGGACAGGCTCCGGAGCGCTCCCATCGTGTGAAATTTTCCTTCCGTACGGCGAAGGCTTATATATATATATTTACAGGAGGTTGTTGTTACGCGATGGTACGTGCTTTCTTCGCGTTTGACGTAAGATTAATACCAATATCAATGATTGTAGGATGAATGCAATTACGCGAGCTGGACTTCAACCCAAGAAGTCTTTATTTACGAGGATGCATTCCGAATTTAATTGAAAACGTATCAAACGACATCGCTCGGCGAGCGCTTTGTGTGAAGTTATTCAAAACAAACTGATTTTTAGTAGATATCAGCCGGTCTGGGAAATATAGTCGTTTTTCATATTGTACATCCTTCTGTAGTGATTCGAGTCGGGATAATATTGAATGAAAAGAATATAATTCGGGAATATGGGAATACACGACGTGTTGAAGATAACGACTGTTATTCTAGTAGTCGTCTGTCGGTGTTCGGCTGCCGCATTCGACGGCGTTTTCGACCGCAGGACCGCACTGGAAGCGGGCGTGGCGGCTACGAGTCCGGCCTGTACCGATGGCAGTACAAATCACCGTTCACGGCGGGACACACGCCGCTCCAGTACCGAAACGCTGCGCAACCCGAGGCACGCTTTCTCGCTGCCCGTCGGCGATCGTCTGGACTTCGGTAAGGCCGTGTATTTTCGAGGTCACCAAACGTTGCTGCTTCGCCTCCCCGAAGGGCCCAACAAAGTACGGGCTATTCCGAGACATAGTTTTACCTTTGAAGCGTGGGTAAACGCCGAGGGAGGACAGGTAGACGGGGCTACTATCATCGGTAAGTAAAACCAATATCTTATTTCTTTTTTTTTTAATTTCTATTTCCCGTCATGTGGATTAAGGTCTCTATGACAAGTCATTCCGACTATAATTGCGATTTCGTTCATAGAAAAGAACTCTGACAACCTTCACACAACTATCGTGTCGGTGACATTTTCCTGATATAACTTTATAATTGAGCGTCGACTTCTTAATTGTTTTCCCCTGGCAAAATGCCCTCGCCCGAGAGAATTTCTTTTCACATTCAGTCGTATTGGATACGTTTTTCTTCCATTGTCGAAAACCGCAAGAGAATTTTCAACTGACGTTTTTGCAAACATTGAAAATGAATGCGCGCAGCGTGAGTCCGTCACTCCAGTCGCGCCGATATCATGTTGTGTTTGTACGAATTTTTAAAGATTTTGTACCTTTACGCGGGGTTCTTTACAGAGCGTTGAATATCAACGATTATCATGTTCTATGAAACATTGGCAAAGAAAAAAATTGATAATATTTACAAAGGCACGTCAAGGTTCAACATACCGAAACGAACCGAAATCAACACGGCGTCGTTGAAGACGATCTCGGGAAGGTATAGGATATGATCTAAGTGTATGATATACCGTTGTACAAGGACGAATGAAATACAAGTCCAAGAGAACGTGGCGAGCAGATTTTTTTGTTTTATCACGAAGGCAATCTTCGTAGCGCTGAGGGTGTATAAAAATGCGAGATGATGTTAGTGGGCGGAAAAATTAAGTCGGTTTATTCAATGGGGGCTGGTTTATGGAGGCCCGTCTCGCCGACATCGAGCAGAAATGCGACACGCACAGATGTCCCGAGCGTCTCGCTTCTTGTTTCCCCCGTTTTACATCTGAATGCGTCACTATTATCGCGACGCGTTGGAAATAAAAAATGGAATGGTTTTTGGAATAAGATCTACGACAAAGTATTCTCTAAATTCGTAGATCAGGGCCTCGATGATGTAATAATAACAGGCGTGACGATGATATTCACGATAGTGAAAAAAAACTTGTGCTAATAGGTCAAAATGAGTAGAAAGTAACCAACACATTCAATTACCGATCATAGCCAATAGTCAAGGCGTCAAAACCGATTTATAAGAAGAAAAAATTACCATCAACGCAAGATTTATTATCCGCAAATGGAATTCAGATGTTTGGGCGTGGATTGACTTGATTCGTCGATTTATAACAAGCGTGCGGTCGTTTCCAAGAACCGGAAACTTTCGACGAAATGTTTTGTCGCCTTCGTACCCACGTATGAAAACAATCTTTAACTTTGCCTTAAAGCTGTATAGTATAAAGTGGAATTATTCATCCAGCTATACCAACAGATGGTGCGACGAACACTCGTTTTTTGTTATGTATCATAAAGACGAGTTCATATTTTCTGTTGATTAAAAATATTGTATATTTTACATTCTCCCTCCATGTACCTTAAACATAGTTGGAGTGTAAATATAATCCTAATCATAATCCTAATCCTTGCGTTGTCGAAATCAGTTCATTTTCAATGAACTTTGAATTGTATATTGAGTGAAATCATTCAAATACAAATTTCTTCGTAATTTCTATATTTTTCTTGCAGGCGTTTATGACGTATGTACAACGGCTTCGAATAGAAAACGCACGTGGAGTGTTGGTATCCACCCCAGCGAAGGCAATCGCGGAGCCAGACTCTATTTCTCGCTCCGCACCGACCGCTCACCGATCGAAGAAACGATATGGGCGTTAAGGGCTTATATACCGGCTCGGTGGTTCCACCTAGCGGTCATCTACGACGGCCGCCAAATGAAACTCCACATAGACGGAGCGAAGGTGGCAGTCGGCCACACGCAACGTGGGGATCTGTTCAGCGCTTCGTTGCAAAGATGCAAGCAATTGTTGCTCGGGGGGGACTACAACGGTCAGAGCTTCTTCCGGGGTACTGTCGACGAGGTGCGGCTTTGGGACTACCCGCTGAAGCACAAGGACATCGTTTCATCCCTGCAGCACGCGTTCGCGAAAAGACACGGGTTGGTTGTCTTGGAGAATTTCGACGGTCTGCACAACTGGGTGAACCACACCGAAAGCGGACCCGCTTCGGTCCCGTCCGATATACCGGAGAAGGCTAACTACCCTTCGCTGGTGGTGCCACCTTGCGGACGTACGGTGTGCGACGACCCCGACGTGATTAGAAGTTACAGCGCCAATTCGGGTCTTCGCCGACCGAAGATGATCAACTATCGTCTGGTGAACGTTTACAACGACGACGGTACGAACCCGACGGTGACGTCACTGCAGATGGACATCCAACAGAAAGCGCTGAATCAGGCTTTCATGCCGTATAACATATCCTGGACTATGGCCGAACATAAAATATTCAATTCGTCCCTTCGAAGTCGAACGATCCTCGACGAATGTAATCCCTACGAAGTAGGAAACGGTAGATGTAACCTGAAATGTAATCACCCCAAAACCGGGAACGATGGTGGAGATTGCGATCTGATGACGGTGCCGTGTGACGGCGATAGGATCGGGAACGGACGATGCGATTTTGAATGTAACAAACAGTACCATTCGTGGGACGGGGGTGATTGCTGTGACCCAAATTCCGTAGACACATCGAAAACATGTTTCGATCCGACGTCTATTCACCGGTGAGCCATCCTCCTCGGCCAGGATTCGAACCTGATAGCATCGAGACACGCCACGGTACGAAATCCTGCCACAATAAACCGAGTGCTTCATGCACAGCTTAGGTGATGTCATCATTAACCAATCAGAAATCCTGTTTTATTTTAGCTCTGGTTTTTCCATTATAGTTTATCCGTGAAATATGTCTCAGCGATTATGCAACGAGCAATCTGATTGGCGCCTCAAGTTTTCTCGCGGCAAACCTGCGCATGTACCTGCGCACCTGATCTAGTGTAGCAGGGTTTCGTACCGTAGCTGAGTCTAGCAATACCATCAGATTCGAATCCCTACCGAGGGAGAATGCCTTTGGCCGCAAACCTTTTTGCTCATGATTAATAGAAATGAATGATATCACAATCAAAACGAATCGTTAAACAGTCTTCAAATTTCAGGGCGTATCTCAGTATCGCCGAGTACAAGTCTTTCCTGAATTTGTCTGCGTCATCAAATTTGAATGTATACTTTGCGAACTGGATCACGACAGGAATATTAGGCGTGGCGACGTTCCCTTGGGATAAGAACGTCTACGGCATCCACGGTTCGAGTCACGATTAAACGAAAATAAAAACCTACGCGGAAAATTGTATCCCGTTTCTAAATATCTTAATTTCTTTCATCTCCAGGGGGAGCCACGGTTAATCCGGATAAGTTCGGTAAGCTGGGTAAGACGGACAATCTAATCCACGAGCTCGGACATACTCTCGGGCTGTGGCACGTGTTTCGGGGTGTAACCGAGATGGAATGTAGCGACGAATGTCTCGAGATTGAACCGTCTCTCGAACTCGGTGACCTCGTCGCCGACACACCGCCCACCCCCAAAAATATGAAATGTTCCGATCCAGATACTTTATCCGGTGGACAATGCGGTTTCAAGGTTTTCACCAATACATTATTCCGAAACTACATGGGTTATGCAGGTATGAATTTCGTTTTCAATACGATATTTCCAAATCTCATCGCTGGCGTTTTTTTGAATTATCCCTAATGTTTCAGACGATGCTTGTATGGACTCGTTCACTCACCAACAGATGGCGCGAATGCATTGCTACCTTGACCTTGTATATCAGCCTTGGCAGCGCGTTAAGGCGCCATCGCCACCTCCTTTGGCACCTAAGGTAAAATACAGGGGCCAGTTGCTCAAAAGCTGTTATTGACATATGACAATCAAAAGTTCATTGTTACTATGGTATTTATCCATCGGTTATCTTAAACCAACTTTTGGGCAACTGGCCCAAGTATTTTAAAAGCAGTTTTTATAATTTATTCCGTCCGAACCGAAAAAAAACGTAAATTCTCGTATAATTTCAGATAATTACCACCACGTCAAGCACAGCCACGTTATCCTGGGTTCCTCCACTCGGTACCAAAATCGTCGGGGATAATGAAGTATGTAATAGTTGTCAGATGGATGGTTCGCTGGTCCAGTTCGCCAGTCGCGCTGTTTCGCCGAACTATTTCCGCGGCCATCACGATTATTCTCCAGTTCAGGCCACGGGTAAGAAGGACGGTGACGACGCAGACGTTTGGCCTCCAGATTAGCCGAGTCAATGTGATCCCCTCACTGTGAGACCGCGGCTCATGGCCATCTTATACCGATATTTTCAGGAGGGCCTGACGCTGAAGAATGTGGATTGAGTGCTAACACCTGGGCCCCGGCCAGTATGGAATGCCTCGACGACTGTTACATAGACCTTTTCTTCGAATACAAAGTTATTCCACATCGGTATGTGACAAAATGATTCGATTAGATTCCTTTCAACCTTTTTGTTCGGAAACTGACTTCCAATTTTCACGTTAAATTCTGAAATATATTTCGTTAGTTTGAAATTGTGACTGACGTTGGGTGCGAAGAACGGTGTTAAGGATGTTGTTTTGTACTTGGCTGATGGCTCGAAACACCACCTGGGACCGATCGAAGCTTACTGCGATGTCGAATACACTACACGCTTGGATGTAAACCAGTCCGTTCAGAAGGTGAATTTAAACCCACGGTCGCACTGCGTGACGACTTGGCCCAGGTCAAGCCAGTCCGGACCAGACCCAAGTCAAACTGGTCCGCGCCTAATTAGAGAGCGCGTTCACGCGTGGATAACTCACCCGTTCAGAGGCGGATCCAGGGCCACTAAAATGACATACAGGGCAAAGAAATGAAAAGGGCGTTAACTTTAAAAAAGGGCCAATATCCATGCCCTGCCAGAGACGAAGTTTGGAAGTTGGAACATTTTTAAACATGTTGAAATTCCATGTTATTCTAATGCATTTTTCGGGCACTTAAGAAACGTAAAATATCAAAAAGGGAAATTTCAAGTAAAGATTGATCACATTGAATGAATATTTATTTACTTAATTAACTTTTTCAACCTGTTGTGCACATAAGCGCGCGCTATTTCGTGAAGATATCTTGAGGGCACTTGAAAAGGCGAAATGGTGAATCCCGACGGCATGCAGCACGTGCGATAGTCGAGAGCCGCTACTGTCGTTATTAGAACGACATCAAAACGATGCCGTGGCAAGCGAGCTTATTGTCACTTCCAGAACGAATTCAATTTACGCGGAATAATTTGATATATTTGGTTGTAATCGAATAGGTGAGGGTTGTTTTGGCAAATTCTCTTGTGGCAATAGACGCCATTCAGCTCGTCTCGAGACTTGATAATTCCGAGTGCCGACAGTGTAAACCAGTAAAATACCAGATAACCAGAAACCCGCAGTTCACGCACAGTAATCCATTGACGAATATCCCGGTGTATCTGGACAGGTGAGATCGGCATAAACAGTCACTTGAATCTATCTATCAGTTACCTCTAAACCCTCTTCAGCAGAATACTATTTGCGGTTTACTGACTTTTTTGTTAGTGAGTCGGGAAAAAATCAATTGTAGGCTTAGTACCCGTTTGACGTATTATTTTTGACATCTTTTGCGATCCATTTCAATTTTCAATTTACATCAAGGAATGTCGAAGTTGGAAAATCTTACGAATATCAAGTGATCGCGATCATGGGTAAGAAGTCGAGTGGTCCGTCACCAATACTCACATATAAACACGGACAACCTTACTGCGGCAACGGAAAAATGGAAAAGTACGTTCATTATTATTAGAATAACCACACTCCAACGGATAATGAGAGAAAAATCCACTATACACAGATTAAAAGTTTTAGAAACCTGATTGAATAAAATCTCGGTTTTTGAAAACTTTTAATCTATATATAACGGGTTTTTATCTTATGATCATTTATTACATTAAGTTCATTTATAGCAGATTTTAAGCAGTTGATTGATTATAATGTAATAAATGTAATTGCAAACAATTCCAGAGAAAACGGAGAAGAATGCGATGATGGAAATACTGTAGACGGTGACGGCTGTACTATGAAATGTAAAATAGAAAGATTCTTCAATTGTAAAGGTAAAAATAGCAGGAAAAAATTTCGCTGCGAGTAGGGTTCGAACCTACGCGGGAAGATCCCATTAGATTTCAAGTCTAACGCCTTAACCACTCGGCCATCGCAGCTGAATAGTAATGCGTATATTCACTGGTTATATGAATTGCACTGCATACAATGAGCTGCTAACCTGTTCAGCTCGAATCCCACTCATATTACTATGTAGACTTCATTTCGACTACAAGTTCGGTTGTTGCAAGTAGCACTTAAATAACTACATGACTACACATATAGCATCATGATACCGCATAATTCTATAGTTCAAGTTATTATGTAGATGTTTTATTTTATGATATGGATCTTTGAACGTTCTCGCACTTGGTGCGCGTAATTCAACTTAAAACGACTGTCAGACACGCGCGAACGTTTCATGTTTGAACATTTAAGAAATAATTTGAAAATAATTCATTTACGTTATTAGTGCTGCGCAGTCCTTCATATAATATCATTATATTTTTAATGTTTTTGTAATTTATTCATGAATTCTGTAGAAATTTCGTATGAAAATACATCATTATCATCATATCATAGTTGAACCCTATTTTTCAGGGCAACCTAGTCTTTGTTACCTACATAACGGCGACGGTGAATGCGAAGAGTTCGAGAAACGATCGAGTATCCACGACTGCGGGTTTTATACACCGGACGGATTCGTCGATCAGTGGGCTATATCTGCCGTCGCGAACCCCGAGTTCCAACGACACGATTGTCCTGAAAGTGTTGTCATAGGTCCACCGCCGAAAACTATGGTAAGTATATCGTCAAACCGACTTGTGTGATTAATAGCGATGAATTTTGAAGCGAAAGGAGACAAAAGTTTTTGCTTAACGTTACATTGGCTTTCGCATTGATACCTATATCACTATCTGTAATGGAGTCATCTTCAGTATTCCTGACTGGAAATGACTATTGCGATATAGTCGAAACGTCGGAAATCTATGTTTAACTTTAAAGGAAATCTTTACGGACTAGATTTTCTTTCTGAGCGTGGGATCTATTTTTCAAATATCATTTTGTAGACCTGTCAGGCAAAAATAGACACGCAATTATCGTGGTATCCATGCGGCCATTATACCGAAGATGACAATTTCTGGATCAAGGTAGGTTCTTCATCCAGTCCACGAGGGCTTGTCGCGATAGCTGGATGTCTAAAATCAAAGATTCGACCCAGGTACCACCGATAAAGAAATTTTTATAGGTGGTACATAGGATCCTGGGTCGATTTTTTTATTTTAAGCCCTCAGCTATTGTGACAAGCCCCTGCGAAATCATTACTGGAAGTGGTTGTTTCCACAGTGATCTCCGTCGCTCTACGATTCTAGTGTACACACCTTGCTGAATAACCGAGGTTTGTTTCGAAAATCTATTTTAGAAAAACTTATTTGGATTATTTACTTTAGGTTCAGTTTTCGACGCCTGTTATCGCGGTAGCCGTAGTGGTTCACCTGGCCTCCGATGGAATAACGAAGTATAGCATGGAAACGAAAGCCCTCTCGGTGGAACTGACTGACGAACACGGTAACAATTACCCGATAGGCAATAAAGATGTGAAACTGAAATGCAAAGACAATCCCGTAACTGTCGATGTGATGCATGATTTGAGCAAACCATTCTTCAGGACGAAAGGTATCTAAATAAACCGCCGATAGCCACACTCAGACGTGAAGACTATAGCAGACTAACCAACTATATACACATTTGAAAGATAAAAAACTAAATCTATTCATTAAAAGACACCTCATAAGACTCCTGAAGATGGTATTTAAAGAGAGTCCGCATTATCGTTTCTTTTGAATTTCCATTTCATTTGACAAACTAATTCAATTTTTCATCGTTCAAATTTGGGTTTTAAATCCATTATCAAAACTTTTAAAACGATGAATGCATTTGGCCAAAAATTGATATCTCGTTTCTCCTTTCTGCTGAGCTTAAAAGTTGAACTTTTTAAAGAATCATGATCAAGCTAGCCATAGTAGACCGGGGCAGATAGAAATGAACTGGTTACAAATTTCATTGCAGTTTGCAAAACATGACCCAGTCGGTTAGGAGTGACAATGTATCACCTTATTCTAGCCTAATGAATATACGTCATCTCGATAAGGTGTTTTTTCTACTGCATTTATAAAGGGGTCATAATCAGATTCCGGTCGTACCACATTGCCATCGCCGCCGTCACCTTACGTTCATCGAAACACTTAGATCCGATCACTATCGGCAACTGCGCTACTAACGAGCTGTACAACCCTCATACCGGACACTGCGTCGCCTACACTTGCAAGAGACCACTCTGCAATAAATTGAACGTAGCCAACGGAGAAACTGCTTGCACGGGGAACGAAGATGGCGATACTTGTAAAGTCGCCTGTAACACCGGGTACGTATCTCGTACGTCACTAATCTGCAGTGTGCTTAGACTTTCAAAGTCTTTATTATTTTAGACAGTTGAAAAAACGCTGACCGACTGATGATGTATTCTCACTGTAGATGAATTACCGTTAGCTTGATGATGGGATTTAGATAAATCTAGAAACATTCAGAAAAATTAACATTAGATATCAGTGAATGTAGGATCGTTCGTCATTATAGCCAAAAGGCTGCCTGAATATTGTCCAGATGTGTTGAGATACGTTCCGTATTTAGCGCTGTCGGATTATCCCAATCTCAGATTCTCTAGACTCTAGGTATTGCCGGCTCGATCCAAAGCGTCTCGGAAACGCGTCCTCGTCGTTTGAAGTTGAATAAGGAAATATCGCTCTATTTTTTGTAGTTATTCGTTGGATTCGTACGAAGATGAAGTCATGTGTACGAGACAGCAATGGGTGAATTCGGGATCGGGATCCGTTTCCAATCTCCTCTGCAAGCCAGTAGATTGCGGGCATCCTGATATCCTCTACGCTACGGTTGTCTGTCCCGAAGGTACCGAACACGGCAGTCAATGTTCCTTCAAATGTAACCTGCCTGCGCGTATGTTCGGTAAGGGAAATACAATTTCGAGATTACAATTTATGCGAAATTTTATTTACCTAGTGAATTTGTTGAGCAGCTTTGAGGCCAAATTATTGTCAACCCAACGGACGGCACAAAGAAACTCTCATATGATGTATGAAAGGATAGGATTATGTATTTTTATAGCTTGCAAATGTTGTAAATATTTGTATACCTCATAGATAGTAGAACTATTATCAAAGGTGCTCTCCAGAAACAGGTGATGACTTTGAACAGTAATATCAGTTGAATGTTGCGGGTTGGGGTAGGTAATGGGTGTTGATGTCCCAAATGCATGTCCGCCAAACTATGAGAAGGTTCTGTGACTCGGAGAGAAGTTGTCCGTCTCATATTCCGACTCTGTAAATTCGTCTTTTCAGGAAGCAACAATATCATCCGGTGCGATGCCGACGGGCTGTGGTCGTTACCGGACGCGTTCTGTCAGGTGACCTGTACTCCGCCATCAGTTGACGACGACGCGCACTTGGTGACTAGAACGTGTCTGGACCGCGAGAGCCACACTGTAGGCACGAAGTGTCGATATAAATGCAAAAGAGGTTACCACGTAGAAGATATGCCTATGCGAAGGTTGCGATGATCAGAATTGTTAAAGAATTACCGTAAAATGCCATAAACACTTCGTACGTATATAACTTGAAAATTCTATGCATTTTACGATTTCAGAAGAGTTTCTCATTTAGTTTGCGATGATAACGGACAATGGTTTGGTCCAACTTGCGTTCCGGTGAAGTGTCCCCCGCCGAATAGCGTATTCTCCGGCCTGTATAACTGTACCAATGATTTGCTACCCGGGAGCACGTGTGCTTTACGGTGCCCAGGAGCCGCGCGGGTACGTTTAATTTGTTTCTTTAGGTTTTATCCGAGAGCTTCGGTTCATGATATGAAATTTTTCGGGTGTTTCTATACCTAAGACTTAAAATCTAAGAACCTCTTACGTTTCCGAGGTCTTAGGTTTAGGTGTCTTAGATTTAGTGATATCCATTTACAATATTTGATATACTAAACCCACAATTGAACATAAGACTATAGATATACCAAATATCTACGGCATTTGATGGTTGTACCAAAACCATTATAACAATTTTGACCGTCGCAAACTACATAAACAGCAATATTAGCATTAGGTCTTATGGGTCTTAGGTTAAGTATATATTGTATATATGATTTTTTTATCCGTTCTCTATCCATCATTCAGGCTTCATCGTGGATCATTTGCCGCCAGAACGGACGCTGGAATTCCACATTTACCATGTGCGATTTCGGTGAAATGAAATGCCCGCAGCCACCGGCGAATCATATACTTAGATTTAGGTGTACAGATACGAAGATTGGTCAGTATCAAAAACAAACCACGATCCAACCTACGAGTAATCATTGAGATCCAACCGAACTCAACATATATATCTATGCACTAGCAAGATACCCGTCTTCGACTTGTTGGTTGATGGGGGTCATAAGAAAAATAGGTCATGATCTTAATTAATGAAATCCATTTAACACTTTGTTACTCTGGATGAAATTAGAGCACTTACTCGTAAACTTTCGCATACAACTGTATGCCTAATCATACTGATGACATCATACGCGTGACGTCATCAACGAGATTGATCTCTGACGAGTCTCAAGCAGGCGCCTTCCCTTGGGCATGGACTTCCTTACTGAAATGCCAATGGTATAGGCTATAGTTCACTAATTTCCTCAAACAGAGATATCTTCCAAAATAGCCGATGATGTTTTGTAGTTCATTTTGTTATGGTTATCTTTTACTAAATCTAATGCCTCCTTGTTGTAATTATTCGCATTTTAGTATGTTGTAAACCTTCCCACGGTTATTCAGGACCAACAATTATCCACACATCAACACGAAACGCCTAGTAACCCAATAACCGTGATGTGTCTTCCAAAAACCTTTAACCAATTTATACAGTTTGATCGAGATGTATGATTTTGTTTTGAAAGGTTCGTTATGCGTGGTATCGTGTAGAATGCAGTACTACGATGTAGTTATGAATTACGGCAGAATTACGGGCCCTGAAAAACTTACTAAAAACCAGATTCTGTGCACCGGTATGCAAGAGTGGTTCCCACCGGTTACGTCTCTGGGGTGCGTCGAGAAATGTATGGCGGTACGTATACTTATTCTGTACCGTATTCTATCTCGCAAAGATGGCTACTATCAAAAGTGGAGATAATAATAGATATAAACCCACGATATACTGATTTAAAAGTTTTAAATAGAAAATTTATTCGTTCAAAACTTAAATTGACACGGCGTTTCGAACTCTCAAAAGAGATCATTATCAGGTGTGACGATTGGACAAATTCTTGATTTCGAAACTTTTAAATCTGTAAATAGTGGGTCTTTATCTTACAAGTCTTTTTCAAAAATTGTACGAAATGATTTGACATGTTTAAACTAGATAATTAGCATTTCCATTTAAAACACGTTGCCAGGGATACAAAAGCTTTCATTTCTCGGGAACGTCAATATCTGTAAAATGAATGTTTATAGATTTGTCCGATGTTATTCTCGATATCATTTATGAAACAAGAAAAATGAAACTTGAAAGTTTGAATGATCAATAAAGCTATTTTGGATTTGAATATTGATAATTGAATTGACTGGTAACCAGTCTAGCCCCGATTTATTGATGACGTGGTGCACATCCTCAAAAGAATAATTTGAAACTTATCAAAAATAAAGTATTAGTTATGAAATATATTCAATTATAGAATAAACTCCAAAATTCTAATTGTTACATTGAAACGCCACTATTGATGACGTAGTCCACAGAACCCCTTAAATAACTAGGTATAACTAATACTAGGTATCAATGTATAAAACATTATTGTAATGGTTTTACGGCAGCAAAAAGTCCACACGAAGCTTCGCTCTCTTTCTTTTTCAGATGTATATCGGGGACAGTTGGTGCGACGCAAAGAATAACCGGGCCTATTGTCAGTGGGATGGCGGCGACTGTTGCGCGTCGACCGTGGAAGGTGGCGCGGTCCAGCCGTTTACACGCGCCGGGAATGACCAGGACGCCGAGTGCGCGAGGGGCTGTACGTGCGAGGACCCGGCCGCCGAAGAAAACAAGCAACTACCGGTTCGACAAGTTCGCGAAAGGAATCGAGTGAAGACTAGAAGATTAGGCGATCTTTAGAGTAATTCATATATCATATAGTATAGAACATTAACTGTGTAATTAAGATTGTGTTGAAACACGTTTGAACTGAAACAAAGAGAATAAACTATTATTTTGTGTTGTGGACAAAGGTTAATTTGAATCTTTCTCTTCTAAAATGTCAGCTGAGAACTTCACTTCTTGGTGTAGTCAAAAACATACTTCATTTTACGCGTTATCCTGAATACATTCCTTCTAAAGCCGCTGATTTAGTTCCGCTGTTATTTCTACCAATTGGAGACCGTATTCGCTAATAGGATTACGGCAATGCCATATCAGTTAATGACCTGTCCACCCAGACCGTGGTTACGTCCGGGTACGACTTGACCACTTCAACAGTCAAAACGTACATAGCAATTAACGGTGCATCTCCGCGCGCATATTCGGTGTATTGGTAGCTCACGGAGGAGAAGGTAGATATGATTTACGTATTTGGTACATATAAAGGTCAGAAGGCATTCGATGAGAACTAAAATTGAGACATTAACATCTATCATTGCAATTACTGCATATTCCTCGTGAGAGATGGTACTGATTAATACACAGCGAGACAACGTTATCAACTTGGAGAAGCCCCGAGGATTGATATGTTCTTTTTTTCAAATAAACTACTATCAAATAAACACACAATTTTGCCTGTTTAACAACCATCGTCAGTTGGAATGTAAAGGCCCCCGCCCACGAGAGAATTTCGCGTACGCATTTTGCGCTGCGCAAAGTTCGTATGCTATAGCCGAAAACTGCGTACGCAAAGTGCGCAACGCAGTTTCCGGCTCGTGTGTGGTTGCCTCAAGGCTAAAAAATGTGATGTTTCCCCTCTCTGCTGAGCTCAAAAGTAATGGCCGCCTTTCGAGACAGTAAAAAGGCCTACTTTTTAAAATCATGATCAAGCTAACGATATTAAACAGACCCATCAGTTATAGACATAACTGAATACAAATTTACACTTTTGACACCTCAAGTTGTATCAAACATAAGCCAAAAACTGGGCATGGGTTTGACAAAACTTTTCATTTTTGACTAAGCCAACATAACAAGGCTATCTAAAAGCAATTTGGATCCTTTGGATTCGAAGTCAATTTCGTGGAAATCTTGAACCGTTAAGGCATAATGTGAGCGATCACGAATTAAGAACCTAATTCCAAGAAACCAAAGAAGTCACCATATATATTCTATAATCTCCCGCATACCCCATATCTCGGTACGTAATAGCGCGTTTATATTGCCTGGGGTTTGAATTTGACACGTTCTATACGTCATACATAAATAGTATTCACGTGATTCTTTAAGAAACCCGTCTCAAGGTAATACAATTTCTATTATAAGATTAATTATAAAATGTAGCTAAGCGAGTATAAACCGTCTGCAGTTTTGGTAAACAACGAACAAAGCGACAATTTGTCCGGCTTTATAGATTTCGAGGGGATCTTGATTTAGCAGTTTTACGCCGATAAACAAAGTCAATGCGACGGGGCAGCGGAGAATCACTGGACGTTGACCATTAATGACTCGTGTTATAATAAAAATAATAATAAGTCGCACGGGTGTTTAACTACACAGCGAGAATTAGTTTAGTTCGTATACTATAGACTTCATATGTACAATAACTTAAGAAGGCTTCATTATGCTTAAGTTACCCCCGATATCACATAGTGGTGAGTTATCGATGTCGTTAATTTAGTAGTTTATTTGTCACCATCAATATGTACAAAATGAATGATAACAAAATAGGTTACCAGACATTGAGGTGACAGGAGCCTGGGTAGAGGCATTAAGGCTGTATATCCAGAAGGATGTTCAGACACCTTGAAATGTCACTAACAAATATCTTAGGGTAAAAAATGTACGTGATGTAAAATTGAATATAAAGGTGTCTTGATATTTCAGGGAAAGCTGATATGATGCATCTGACACCGAGTAGTCTGGCGTTTCACGCGTCTCGGCAAGATTTACCGGTTTCGAGGAGTCCGCGATTGACCAATTCCCCGTCGAGCCGACTTTACAGGCGCGCGGAAAATCCGCAAAGTAACTCCCGCGTGTCTCAGCATTACCAGCAGACCAGCCGAGAAAACGGCGGCGACTCAGTTCGCCGAAGATCGTATTACATTTCCCGTCAGTGTCGCATCAACGGCTGGTGCCGAGACGAAGCCGAAAAAGCGAACGCACCTCACACCGACGTCTCTCCCACCGAGTTCTTCATGTCGACGCTTCGACAATTCGAACGGCGCAATAAAGTTCTACAAACCCCGAATGTAACGGGCCGAAAATCGACTTCGGAAGCGCAAAACCGAACCGCGCGGCGTCCATCAGGGCGTCTGCCGTCCAGACTAAACGCCAGGAGGCACAGCGTCGATTCAGAATCAGCCACGAAAAAAGTGCGGTTTAATAAAGTCGTGGACGATGCCGGCCAACCGCCGCCGGTATTCGTGTTCCCTTTACCGAACAATGCCGACAAGTTTCTGGACCAGTCCACTAAAATGCGTATATTCCGTTGGCTATCGGAATGCGCGTCGAACCACGAAGATGACGACGCAACAGAAAATAACGAGACCATCATCAGATGAAGACTAAACTAATCTAAACATTAGAACAGCGCTTATGACTAAAACTGTTTACTCTATTAACATTCGAAATTGACTGATATCCTCAATGTATGATATCGAAACATTTCCGTTTATTATGTCGTTACAAAGCGGACTTCAGAAATCATAACTACGCGATTCAACGTCCTAGTATTTATTCGTTTCATATTTCTTTCCTGTAGATTCAGAAACTTACATTCAATCCACATTGTAAGTAAAACATTCAACTGCTGATTATTGTCTGAGCGTAAAAGGAAATTACTTTGAGACAGCTCCATCATTAAAAGATGTTAAGTTACTGCAACAAAAACACTGGACCTATTTATTAGGCTGTAGATAAAAAATCAATGGATGGATGCTTTTGCGAGTTTTTTTCGAATACATTGTGTAAGCAGTGGTTGTATTTTTCGGCCATAAACATTTTCGTGTTTTTTCGTTATCAGGTAGGGGTGGAAGAAAAGGGTTTTTGACCTCATGTGAAAGGCAAGAGGCACTTAATAGTCCTGGTGAGCGCCAAAGGCTCGATACGCTTGCAGAGGTGCATGTTACTGCTACAAGCGGTACTGTGGACTGTGGACTTTCGTCATAGGTCAGAGACGGGTGGAATTTTTCGGCAGGGATTTTCAAAAGGGCATTCGGTTAGAAGGGGGGGAAACTCCACCCAAGTCAGGTAGGAATATCAATACATGTTACGTCCAATAATGTAACAATGAAAATAAATTTCAATTTCAAGTCTGCTTGGGATACTAGTGACTTTTTCGGCTTTTGACATACCATCTGGCGTGTATTGTTCACGGTGGAACTTATAGAATACGCAAAGAAACACGATGAATTTCACTGTTTCAAAATAAAGCAACAATGATCCTGTTCAGATAAATGTTAATAATACTAAGACGAACGGCGCTGACACAGAAACGACAGACTTTCAAAACATCTGCACGAAATGCTAATGAATATCAAACAATGACTCAATACTTCCATATTAATAAAGTTTGACACTGATGACTTTATAATTACTGTACTTTGAACTGTTTGAAGCGCGCCGTTTTATACTACATCAGCGTCATCTTCATGTAAAACGCTAACTGGATTTCATGCTATCGTTTTCAACGCAATGTTTCATCAAAATAAGGATTATATCAAAACTGTACAGTGATATTATTCTAATTCAGAGAGGGTTTTGCTATACATAGTCAGAAGTAAGGTAAGGCAGTTTTTTTCTTCGTGGGTAGAAGCTAGTGAAGTAACAGATTTCTCAGGGGCTGTCCATAAAAGACGTCCACGCTTGAGGGCAGAGATTGTTCGAAAGTGGACATCCTTTTTCTCCCTGTATAATTCCTGTAAGCCCGAACAAATCATTTAGTGATTCATTTGGATGAGTGTTACTTCAACTGTGAATTAGAGGAGGTAATAGTTCACATGCAGTACGGATCATATCTGTTTTTAAGATAATGTTTCGAATAACAAACTGTAATCCAGAGTGTATAATAGATGATCAAGTAAAAACCAATTTTTTCCATGACTGGATATCCGATGTCTTTGGTCCTACGTCTTCTTTTTCCGATGGACAAGAACGAGGGAGGGAACGGGGAAGAAGAGGGAAGGAGTGGAATGTGGAAATTCCGTGGATATTGGGAAGGGTCAATGTTTGCAATTTCGTGTGAACGTCTTTCATGGACCTTCAGCATAGTTTCCAGTAAATTTGTGATCCAAAAGTTATCGTATTGGATATCCTGACATGTCAACACTAACAACCACATCGTGCGAATCAGAAATCAACCAGGGCTGGACTTCGAAGTGGCGACTATAATGGAACCAGTCCAACAGGTCATCAATCATGATTTCAGTTCGTAACGAAAGTTACAACGGACTGATAGTATAGTCGTCATGTATTCAATCATAACCTACGTTCCCAATTCTATTTTTTTCTCCAACGAATTGTCAGTTTAATGAATACTGCATACGATCCCTATGATTAATGACATGGTGTCCTCTGTTTGACTAATCGTCAGCTACAGAAATAGTATACGCTTTTTTTTCTAGTGGCCGCTACTCGTCATTTTTGTTGTTTTATTTATTTCGTTTGTGCGTTATTTCTGTCGAATAAACTTCAACGATGAACACCGTACCGATTCGCAAAACGGTTAAAACAAGGAGGTCATTAAATCCTTTTTAAAGGATTTCGTATATGAAAAACGTGTGATTTTGTTTAAACTACATTATACAGGAATATGGGCGAAAATATCGCGCGGAATTTAAATCGATTCAAGATTATTTGCAGCGTGTGAGTTGAATCACAGGTTCGAAATTAAGGGTGTATTTCGGTGTTGGTCGTTTTGCTAGTATAAAGAGGTTCGTTCTTTACAACGCCAGGTCAAGGAAAAATAGATATAAAACTGTCAAACAGTATCTGGGTTATTTAAATCGAATCAACTCAAGGTATGTAGCAGGTATGTTTGGACGAATTGGTCTCCCCAGAAAAGGCTACCTAAGGCAGCACACTCGATCAAGGAGCGGGGTATTTTCTTAACAATGATTGTTGATCGATGTGGCTTTTTTCAAAGGGAGCATTTCAAACAAGTTTGTATCAACGTGATGTAAACAGATTAGGACATGATTTCTGCGGCGTTGCTATGAACATCATCAATCATATCGGGTGGTTGGGGAAACACTGACACCGCGAGGACTTACCTACCATACGTGCATTTATGAACTATACGTTCGTTATAAAGATGTATATTTAACAGTAAAATGAGAACAGATGGTTGTTTTTAAAAGCTCCCACAGACAAAGAAGATATCGGCATTTTCATAATCTGCGTATCGATTGAATGAAAGATTATACGGATATTCTATATATCAATAGCGCGCCTCGTCAGAGAGTCTCTTTCATTTCAGCTTTTTTCTCCAGGTAAACAAACACTTGTGCATTGTCGAATTGACGACTGATCAACAACAACATGCGCCCCGAGAAGGTGTGTCCGAATCTTTTGCTGCTGCTTTTGATAGCAGGTAAGTATTTACTATATACGCTTGAATAATTGGGTTCTTGTACAACTTGGGTTCTAATTCATTATCTTAGAAATCAACCTCGACGACGGCCTTATGATAGATCAGGGGGATGCAGATTTTGGAGACCAGTTAGCCGTTCAGGTCTCTCTAGCCACGAGGCTAAATTAAAACCTCGGAATCAATGGTGGGTTCGCATCAGCTATAGTCATAGAGTTCGAATTGGGCGTAACACTCTAATCGTAGCTAAGCGGTTAGAGTGTATAAAGTTTTATATATTATAGGTTACAAAAACAATCAAGCGAACCCAAGTAACGAAATCTGTATTTTCATAAGCACATATTCAACATTTAATTAATTCGATTGATGTAGTAAATTCTGAATAATGCTGACGGTAGTCAAGGCTACGTCTGGCTTGGCGGCATTACTCCGCGCGTGACATTGACAAATAGGTTGCTAATTATCATAACTGTAACGGAGGAAAACAACCGTGTTACCTCTCAAAACCCTAAGATACGTGGTTAGAATTTTGATGATGATACGTCCATTTCACTGGGAAAATAACGCACAGTTTTCGTACAGTTTCAATTGTTCAAAGTCGACGACGTCCTACTGTTTGGTTTTTTTTTCTTCAAAAAATCGCGTATGAACATTAATCATAAATGATTACAAAGAAGTATATCAACGTGAGAATGACTTGTGGTGTAATTAAAATGACATTAGTTCGACCGGAATCTTTCAAATCTAATTTATCATTTTAGGTAACTTTTTCGAGTTGGTATTCGGAGAAAACGTAAGTGCCTTTTTGGCGGCGAGATAAGAAGTAACACAATTGTAAATTGACTAAAAAACATTTGTTGGGAATATAGACTATGCAAAATATTTCTTTATTTCGGATGAAAGTTTTTATTTTCTAAACTACATTTACAATTTTGAGACTTGAACGTTTTGATTTCAAGAGTTTTAACAATTGATTGACAGTTTCCTACATTTGTATGTACAAAAACGTTTTATACTGCTCGTAACGGGTATCTGAACAAAGTCATCCTTTTGGAGCCTCTATCGCTCTGTCCAGGCTCATTTCGTCTGTATATGTACTTCACTGCTTTTAATTGAATCTTTTTATCATAAATTTTGTACATATTCATGGTAAAAATATAAATTACTTACTCGCTCTAATCCATTTTTTTCACTTGCAGGCGTGTCCGGCCAAATATCGCGCCATAGTCGGCACCAGTTCCTTTTGCCTGTGGGGAAACAAATACGTCAAAAACCAACCGAGAGGTCAGAACGTTATGATAAATAGAATCGCCGCTTGTCGTGGAAAGTTTCGTCAATTTTTTCTCGCGTGTATCAATTTCTTTTTTTAGGAGTTTCTGCCGACGATATTAAAGTGATACTCGATACGCACAACGCGTACCGGGGAAAGGTGTTGCCCGAACCGAAAATGATGATGAAAATGGTAATGATAATAAATGGCAGTCGTTGGCGTCCGTAAAACAGGAACGCGAGAGAAAAAAAAAGTGTCGTCGTACGACCAGAGAAAATATCACAATCACGAAAGAAATGTCAATCAAAAACGGAAAACCGACATTCGGTTTTCGAAGCTGAAGACATTTTTTTTAATTCGTGTTTTCCTTTATCTGTTTAAACATAGATGACAGCTCCTTTTTTAGTTTGACAATCACGATTGGTAGAACGCTATATCCGTGTTGACGCGATGAGGAGAGAATCCCACAATAATAATAAAAAGTCCGAAAAAGAAACTTCGAGATAGTAGTTTATTTCAACGTTTCGACTATATCCTAATAGTCATCTTCAGGAATAATGGACTATTAGGATATAGTCGAAACGTTGAAATAAACTACTATCTCGAAGTTTCTTTTTCGGACTTTTTTTTATTATCATTGTGGGATTCTCTCCTCATAGTTTGACAATGTTTCATGGGTTTATAAGCGGATAATAAGTTTAAAATTTTTTGAAATTTGGGTGGCCACTTATTTGCCTTTTGCTCGTCGGAACATCCGAACAATCGGATCAACATCCGAAAAAGCCGTTGACTGCGATATGAGTCCTGATTAGTCCTGAAAGGGAAATCATGACCCTTCCGTGGCCGATCGCCTTAAACACCAGAGGTCCGGGACCGAGCCTTGTGTGCACAAATAATATCAGTATTTTATATACGAAAGCTAAGCTTAGGTTTGATATTATGCAATTTTGAAGAAATTTAAATTCATTTTTTTTCAAATTAAATGAATTAAAGCTTACATTATGATTATAATAGTTCAAAAACGAAGTTTGTTATTGCTGACATATAAAACACAGCTAGTATTTGCTAAAAACTCTTTTTCCTCTGGTTCCGTAGTATTGGGACGACGAGGCTGCGCGAATCGCTCAGAATCTGGCGGATAGGTGTAAACTAATGGAACACGATAGTAACATGGAACGTATGATTCCAGGTTAGTAGACAACTACTTCTGGTTAAGTTTTGATAAATCAAAGCAGCTAGAAAATCCTTCATTCGTTATCAGAAAAAAACCCCAGCAAATTCTCATTAGTTTTTGGTTCTTAGGTAAATATGCGACCGGTCAGAATTTGGCGTACGGCGCATTTTCGTGGGCCGATGCCGTCAAACTGTGGTACGATGAGATCCCCTTCTTCGATTGGACAACAGGAAAATCAAAGCCTGGCACTGAAGCTGGGCATTTTACCCAGGTATATTGTTGTTGTGTATTTTCTAAAAATTATAGCAATTCATAACAAATGATGTACGTTGTTGTACAAAATTAAGTATAGATTGACATAATTTATCAGAGGGGAAGAGCATAGCTAGTAGTATTCACCACCCCAAATCAAAATGTTATATTAGATAATTAGAAATAGAAAAAAGATCCACTCACAGTTCCATGCACTCTCTCACATATACAAAACTGTACTATCTGAAAAGTTACTTTAAGCATAGTTCATAGAAAATGTTACGATCATACCATCACCGCTCAAGCAGGCTTTGAACTTACAGCGCCTAGGACATAGGCATAATCAAAATCCCACAATAAGTAATAAGAATAAGCCCGAAGTCTTTCGATTTTATCCTAATAGTGATCTTCAGGGGCCAGTTGCATAGTCAGGGCTTGGACAACAGTATTAGGCGAACTAAGTTCTTTGGCCCATCTAACAACTTAAAAGCCAAGAGTTAAGATTTAAGACCACTTTTGGACTTAAATCACGAGCATGCAACTGGACCCAGGAATACCATGCTTCACGATGTTAGGGTAATACCATAAAAATTGGAGAAAATATATCATTTACATTTGCACGTTTAAAGAGCATATGCCATCAAAATAGAATATTGTGTAAGATTCATTTTCATATGTGATGTATTCACAAATATCAAATATGGAACTGGTTTGAATTTTAGTTCAGCCATTACTGAGCCCTTTAAATATTAAATTGATTCTATTAATTCCAGGTCGTGTGGGCTTCCACGATAAAAGTCGGTTGCGGAATGGCTACGTGCGCGTTTGATGGAAACAACGGTTTAAACCACGTATGCAACTATGCACCCGCGTGAGTTCATTCATTTTTTGGGATTTTTTATCCGTATGAATCGTTGTTAACCGCGAACGTTTCTTTTCGTGTTACGCGTTCTGTAATAAGATATTTTTTTCTGCGTCTCTGTTCTTAACGTGTAGAGGAAATGAGCCGAACGCATTCGGGCTGGAATTCCGGCCGTTCGTACGCGGAAAAAGAGGCGAAGACTGCGGCAGTAATTATGATTCCGTGACGGGATTATGTGGTCAGTACAAAAAAAAAACAAACACATAAAACTCGATCATCAATGGACGTTGAAAAAATACTGCTTGCTCTTAGCGATATTGTTAAAAATAGCCAATATCCATTATCTAATATCAGAACTGTATCCTAAGCACGCACGCTTAAGAGGACACGTGCGCTAAAACCTGATTTCTTTTTCTATATATTTCTAGATTGCGGCGGAAAGGTTTGTCTAAATGGAGGCGTTTTGGATCCGAAAACGTGTACATGCAAGTGTACTTACGCCGGGGGTATGACGCTTCCCTGGGTCTCGGGAGACGACTGTCAACGTACGTATCGTATATAAATATACATCTATATAATTCCCACTCCAATTAATTAACTTCGGCATTCATAGAATCGCGGCTTATGCACCACGATACAAGTGAAAGAGTTTCTATTTTTAATTCTATACCTAGTTGATTGTACGCGGAACCCGATTGACTTTCCCAATAACAACTGCGAGGCGTACGACTGTAAAACGACGGCTATCTACGACATGTGTCCGATCTTCTGTAATCTCTGTCCTCGTGAGTTTTATTCGACGTCTATAAGAAAACTTAAAAATCGCAAGAGTTCAACCCTAGTCAATACGTCCATTATATATAATAGCATCCTTGTATTTTTCTAGAATTCTGGGGGCCCCGTGCTATACACACGGGCATTCATGTACTGTACGTTGTGTAAGATTATTGAAGGGACATAAGAATGAAACTAAATGTAGTAATGTGATTCCGTAAACAGGCTCTGGACACATAGTTTTCAAGAAAACACAATTAAAGATAATTCTCCCTTTCGATGTAGATTGAAGTGTAATGAAATTGTAATAGAACATGATCTCTAACCGCATTTTTTCTCGATATACTTTGACAGCCGATGGTATTAAGTATAAGAATGGTATCGTGGCTGATCGTTCTCTGCCACGAGGTCCAGGTACACAGTGTGATTTCACATCTTGCTACAGCAAATGGACCTGGAATAACACGGCTTTCGGTTCCAGTCCTACGCTGCATGCTGCTGATTTCCGTTATTTCATTTTTTCCGCCCTGTCCCTGGTAACAGTAACCGCATTGAACCGTTTCGTTTAAAGTGCCTTTCGCGACTAACAAACCTAGACAGATTTTAAGAATTTTTTTTAGTATTAGACTTCATAGATCTAAACATGCAATCCGTATGAATAGGAAAACAACTCTTTGGCTAGATGTTCTCAGATACTTACAGGGTACTTCATCGCATTATGTTGTTGTGTACATCATCAATAGATAATACGACGCTTATATATTGTATGTCAATAACTTTTTGAATAAATGCATAAGAAAACGACATCGATCTCTTGACTTCGATACATATAGATTGCGAATGCGTGTTCCTTCAGGAAAAAAACGATATCATAGGAACAACACAGCGAGAACGTTGTTCAGCTTCGTTCATAGATAGCGATACCAGCGCTATGGAACTCATTCGAGTAGTCGTCTGGAAGCTAAAAAGACCTATAAATCCCTCTAAAACCCGTCTAAAAGCCGACGCTAAGATGTATATTTCGGTGGAAGCTAATGGATTCGATGATCAAACACGGTCGTACAGTCGGCTAAAATTTCACGGAGATTTGGATATGCCACAAAAGGTTTTAGTAGAATTTGCATACGTTGACTTTACACTAGAATTTACCGCTAAGATAAGGCGCTGAAAAACGATATCCGTAAGAGAGGGTATATACAGGCACTTTTCATTCCATATCCGAACCACCCTTGCTTACCTTGTCATTCGTTTTATTTTTGAATGTCGCTCATCATGGGTGGCACCAGGAATTTTCTATGGGGGGTCGAGTACGTAATATTTAACTAAAAGTAGCCGAAGGAACGCATAAAAATTGCTGGCCGAAGGAGATGCATTCTGGCGCAATCTACTAGGCCTATTACCAACAAATACGTCGAGAACAACGGGACCTAATCCACAAATATTAATGATCCCATCTAATATTTTTCCCGCACCCGAGCGGGATCTGCAGAAATATTCTAGGCTTCATGACAAACGCTACTTGTCATATGACATGTTCGACAATGCGTGCCACTTCAAACTGGCACAGTTCGAAGCGAGACCCTTTGTCACGTGGCAGTAGCTGGCTCGCAACAGCTATTTGAGAAGTTTCGCAATATCACGGATACAACTTTTATCACTTGCCGATTGAGACATCTGCTATTAAAAGTTTAACCCATTAAATTTGACGGCTGTTTAATATGATAGGGCCTATGCTTTAATTACTAGTGAAGGACTGAAATTGGTTTTAATTATGTGTCACACGTGAAGGCAAGTAATATCATGGATGGAGTCCATGTTTGTTTTTACAAAACAGACGATATCAATAGAATCAGACTTCACGACAACATACAGTTTAAAAGATAATAAGCAAACAAACAGTGTGTTAGTTCTCAGATATGAGATTTGCATCTTTCATAAAGTGCTGCCACCGCTTTATCGAGGTCTATTCTCTATGCGACGATCGTTTGGGAATTTTTAAAGAGGGGGTCGTTCGCACCGCCGACCCCCTCTGGTGCCGCCCATGCTCATTGAAATAGTTAGATATCATTAACAAGAAACATATAAGAAACACTTTGATTTTTTTCTCAAATATTTCAAAGCGACTGGCGAATATGATTTGCGTTTATATCACTTAATTGTCTCCGTTGATATTTCTAAGGGGTCTCGTTGCCGGCTGCACTGAAAAAGAAGTACGGGGCCAAGTTCAAACTGGTGCTCTATCGACAGTGGGCAAAGTATGATAAAACCTTACCGAGAAGTTACAAACAATGGCGGAAAATGATCGAGAAATCGAAGCTGCCGAAGCCCGACGACTGGGGTCCGTGGGAACCGTTCGATCCTACCGAAGAGCAAAAACGTAAACCTACGAAAGTAACGGGAAAATCGGGAAAAATTACCGCGGAAAAATATAGAAAAGAGAAGCCGAATCGAAAAGCCAAATCTACAAGCGTGGTAACTGGAAAAGAGAGTTCGTCGAAGGGAAGAAAAGATCTTTCCGAAGCGAGCAAAAAAAGAAGAACAGCGAAAGGAAAGAAAGGTAAAGAAGGAACTGCGGAAAATCGACAACGTCATGTTAAACCTAGCGAACGAAAATCGGGTAATCGTGTATCTTGAAAATATCAATTCGCTTCCGTCACAATTATGTCAAATTGCTGAATCAACTAATGTCTAACTATGAGGCAATGGCGCTGTGAAATATGCGCTGATAAAAACCGTATTCCTAGTGTACACGTGAGATATATTCTAGTAATAATCAAGAATCTTTTTTGTTTTCTATTTTCTAGGTCATCGAAGCGAAGAACATATCAAGTGGCTGAAAGAAGTCCAGAAGAAATGGGAGAAACTGGTCGGGACATTCTCGCAAAATTGGAACGTCGAAGTTAACTCAATCGAACGCCATAAAGCCGAGAATGAAGCCCGAATTTGGCGCAATCGTAATCTAGACAATACGAATCTGTACGGAGAGAAACTACGGACCAGCGCCGACAACTCGAACTGGGAAATAGATCCGAATAGTATACAATATAGAATGTTCAATGAGGACAAGAATAACGGCCCGGATGCCGATGAAGATGACGTAGTTCGCGACACTCTTTACGCGCAGAAGACTAAAATACCTTTCCCCTTAAAGTAAAATGACTGGAATAATGATGCCTAAATAATGGATATAATAAATTTCCTACATACACGTGTAATCTAGCATCTTCATTCATTTGGTGATTATCTTGTCGTTGAGGGAATCATTGAGGGAAATAATGACGCTTTGTTTCTCAACCACACGACGTTATTTGCCATTCCCACGCGCGCCGTTTGAAGAAAAATTGCGCAATTTCTCTGACAACGATAATCGCGCGAATTGTTTACAAGGTTGGCAATCATCTTGAGGCATATTTTCCAAATTAAAAACATAAAATTACGCACATTTTATGGCCCTATCAAACAGCGATTTATCTGTGTTGTATTTCATTACACGCTACCGTGTTCTAGTTAGTTCGTTATCACATATTTGCCATAGCGGCTGTCACCCGAACGTGGTTATAATTTCACATAATGTTATGATATATCGGCTTGCGGATGAGTTTATGACTTCGACGACGAACAAACGAAGTGCCGCTTGTATCACGACAAAATGCACCGCAATGGCGGCGACGGACTCGCGTTCATTTTAGCTCTGGTGGGTATATCGCAACTCGGTACGTATGGACCCTTAAACAAGTAAAACCAGACGAATAGTTCTTAATAGGTTAACTAGTTTATAAGTCGCACGATCTTTCGCTTCTAGTGTATAGTAGCTTCATCAGGTGAATGAGTATAGTCAAAGATGCGGTTGTTTTTCAATTGACTATACTCATTCACCCGATGAAGCTAATATACACTAAGTAGCGTAAGCTAGTGCTTTTGATAAACTAGTTAGCGTATAGAGTACTAATCGTCTCGTTCTATTCATTCTACGCCGGGTTTACACGGTTCTTCCACGAATCTTCTCACTATTTCAAGTAGTTAAACGTTAAGACAGATAATACTTTATAGGTAAACTAGTTTATTCGATATACGGTCTTTCGGCGCAGATCTTATCTCAGATGGACTATTTGACCTAAAAATGATAATGAAATAGAAATAATAACAATAACAATAATAATAGTTTATTTCTTTATATAGCGCTATCATATAAGATAATCATAGCGCTTTACAATAGTAATACATGAACCATATTATTATTAAAATACCTAAACGCGAGTGAAGTCTCGATCGGATAGCGACCCCGGGCATTATTAATTCATATACTCAAAATGAAACTGGTAATAGGAATTGAACACGGGTGAATTTGGCGACTTTGCGCAATATTTGATACGGTAGCCCGTGAATGGTTTTGATTACGTATAGACGCAGTGTTAGTTGATTGAATTTCTATGAATTCAACCGTCCATAACAATAACATCACGCGACACGAGCTCCCTTCAATTTCAGCATGAAATATTACAATCACGACTCTGAATTCTTGCTTTGGCGACGCAGGATTATAAACCGCTCTAGATACATACGCAAATTACGCCCTAGAGTCAATATGGTTGCATTTCGAATATTTTGGTCTGTTTCCGTACTTCTCCAAATCAATTAATAACAATGTAAACAAAGCAAGCGTATTGAGATTTGCTAATCAAAAAAGAGGTAATTGAATTCTAATACATGTTCTTCAAACCATTTCTTGAATGCATGATGTTTTATCTATGAAACGCCATGGCCAGTAATGCGCGGTTAGCTCGGTTATTAAAGTGGAGGACTGGGAACCAAGAGGTCCTGGTTCGTAACCACCTCCATGGACTTGCTCTGTTAAGTTAGTCAGGTTGTGAGTCATAACCTATAAAAAGGTACCGGCCCTGGCTAAAAAGGCACTGGAAACCAAGAGGTCCCTGCTTTGAAACCACCTCGGTTGGTTGTAAAGATACATGACATGGACTCAGCTCTGCTAAGTTAATCAGGTTGTGAGTAATAACAGCCTATAAAAAGGCCCTGGCCGTCTCTTAAGACCCACCAGGGTTACACTCTTACTTGCAGTATAAAAAGGCCCTGGCCGTCTCTTAAGACCCACCAGGGTTACACTCTTACTTGCAGTTGGGACATAAAACTCTACTAGACTAAGTAAATCTGCTATGATACATACAGCGAAAAGTGATTTTTTTTCGGTAGCGAAGTGTTAATTTTTTCAGCGGCAAGTTTTCGCACTATCAACTCCGAATGGCGAATTGTAAATGGGATGGAATCGAATCTTGGCGATCAGGCGTGGACGGTAGCCATATACTATACCCCGGATCAAAAGCGGATGTGGCCAATTTGTGGTGGCGCCCTCATTGATACGAGACACGTACTAACGGCGGCGCACTGCTTCAGACGGTAAAACTTATCAAAAAGTCCGACAATTCAATTCAATTCAGAATTTTATTTTATTGACAATCATTTTTGCAGTCTACACGAAAACACGAGCTTTGGGTTCATTTCTATACCCAATAGATATGCATATATTCTGTACACAAACGACGACATTATTAGCCTCAGCGTTCACGAAAACAAAAAACTATATGAAAAAATATAAAAGATTGATGAGGCAAAGTAATAATGATCGTCCGTAGGGAATTTCTCATCACAGACATTCATCAAAAATGTATGACGTTGTTTTTTTAATGCTGTCGGGGAACTAGTTGTTTTTACGTATGTCACAGGACCGGAGAACTATCTTGTCATCCATGGCCAGGTAGACGTATGGGGAATCTAAAGTTTTATCACTGCCATCCATCAAGAATGTACGACATACTTTTAGATGTTCTCTCTCGGAACTGTCTGTTTGTTTTTTTTTATTCGTGTCACAGGACTACAGCACCGGGGAACTATCTTGTCGCTCATGGCCAGGTAGACGTGGCGAATCTTAACTGGAACAACGTCGTTAAACCTATCGAAATAGTTGTAAATGGTTATAGCTCGAAAGCGCGTACGTTTCCGCAAACAGTTTCAGGATTTTCACTTAAAGCATAGATAATTTGAATTGTGGTATTCCATACGCGATTATCATCAACTTTTTTTGAAGCATCAATTATTAACTTTAATTAACGCCTATTCAAATATCGAAATATACTTCAAAACGTTGCCATCTCATTGAGCCTCAATTAAAAATTTCTCTTTGAAAAAGATAAGCTTTTACAGCCTATTTCGAAAAGCAGCACTGATTAAAAGAATATAACCCCTTTTAAAATCCGAACTTCTCGCTGGATCTCTCGCTAATCAACCGATAACGTTTGTTTATTTAAATTCTAGGAGATGATATAGCGATAGTTAGAATGAAGTTACCGGTAAAGCTGGACGCCCGCACTTCTGTGATCAACCTACCATCATCCGAGGACGATCGACCGACTTTAGGTGCTAGCTGTATCGTATCCGGCTGGGGTGCAATCGACTCGAATGGCTCGAGTAAGAGTGTGATCAGCTCAATTATAAGTTATATTCATGGTTATACGGTTATGATTTATATACATAATAGATTGTTACAAAGATATTCCGTTACAGTACTGTACACGGAGCAGTACAAAAGTATAGAAAAGTCAATGTAACAATTGATTATTCTAAATATTAGGAAAACGCAACGTAGGCCAATTGGTTTTCTTTAGGGAGGCCTCTACTGTCCTCAAAGCGGCAATTGTACCTTGTGTAAAAGTGTTTCTGCATAGGCGTCACATAATGTCAAATAGGGCCTATCTGTGTGTTGAAATGCTTCTAAGTACCTAGTGTGATTATGTTTACTTGAGTTATCTTGAAATTTTAGTTTTACAGTATATAGTATTCATCCTCCAGCGGCAGGGATTCGAGCCTGATGGCATCCCCATACTCAGCCGCGGCACAGTAGACCGAGTGCGCAGCTTTCCCGCACGAAAACTTGCGGCACCAATCAGATTGTTCGTTGTATAATTTCCGAGGAAATTTTCACGGATAAACTTTGAATGGAAAAACCCGGGATAAATAAAAGCAGATTTTTGATTGGCTGATAATGGCAGCATCTTAGCTGCGCATGTGGCTGCACATTCGGGCTAGTGTGGCAGGGTTTCGTACCGTGACGAGTCTCGATACCATCCCTGCGGGAGGATGTACATTTTGATGTTTTTGTTTTGTGTTGTATGATGATAATTGATATTTATTCGCCTCAAAATATCAAAGCTCATACGAATATTATCAGATTCTCGATTTATCATTAAACCTATACAGAGTTCCCGAATACGTTGAATCACGTCGAAATCCGAATCAGAAATAACAAGGCATGCAGTCGTATTTATAGAAAAACTAAACTCACCAAGCAGCACGTCTGCGCCGGAGGACTAACTATCAAAAACACATGTCACGTACGTTTTCCTCGCAATGTTTAACTGCGAAATGAAGTCTTTTAAGACGACCAAAAATACTATACGTATTTATGTTATATTTGATACGGTATTTTGCAGGGGGATAGTGGTGGACCATTGGCTTGTTTCAGGGGAGGTCGCTACGTTTTGGACGGTATCGTATCATTCGGTCCCAAAACCTGCGGAGTACTGGGAGTACCGACAGTCTATACGAGTACAGCCTACTACCTGCCGTGGATACGCAAAACACAAACGCTGTGAAACTTCGAATTATCTATATATAGTAAACATATTGAAATATGAATCGTTAAATTTCATTCAACAAGTATTGTAGATAGTTTTTATCTTTGGTTTTGGTGATCTGGTAGGTAATGTAAACAGGTGCGCCCCATCGATGCACAATTTTCATTCTATTATTGGCGATGCGTAGCGAAAATTGCGGAATTGTTACCTTAGTAACGGTGATTCGAGGAAACCCGTCGCAGCTATTTGCTGTCAGATTTAGACCTGAAAGGACTCATTTGCAACCTTCTGCAGTTTCATCACATACGCAACACGACACATTCCAAATGTGAAGTCTCTCTTGCCGATATAACCCGCGTAACTGATGATGAAATTCCAATTCTTGGAATTCATATATTACACAGAGTGTAAGAAGTCAACAACTCTCAATCATCAAGAAAAAAAAACGATTCAATGAAAGAATGAATAGCAAGTTCCTAATACACCTATTCCATATC
The DNA here is from genome assembly GCF_964204645.1 of Tubulanus polymorphus. Classification (NCBI taxonomy): domain Eukaryota; kingdom Metazoa; phylum Nemertea; class Palaeonemertea; order Tubulaniformes; family Tubulanidae; genus Tubulanus; species Tubulanus polymorphus. Next base: position 15,607,451 of record NC_134031.1, on the reverse strand, counting down.
GGAGTCTCACCGAGTCTCGCGAGACTTGAGCATAATGGTTTCGCTTAGCAAATGAAATTTTCATCACAAGTCTCGCGTGATTTGGTAAAGAAATGCGTGATCCAACATGGCCGCTTAATGTAAAAAAAATTGTTATCAAGCAATGCGAACAAGGGGATGATAGTTTCCGTATGAAAGTGACTGCCCATGATTCAATTGAAGGAACAAATCCGTAATATTGTGGTAGAAAACTGGTAGAGCAATGACATTTCCACTCGGGCCATTTTCAATTTTTTCTTCAATATTTTGGACTTTTTGTCAATTGGATCTTGAGAGGAACTTCGATTATTCCGTCAGTTCCATCGGATGCGGGTTTCCCAGCTCTCTAATGAAGCAAACTTGAATTTTCTAAATCCTCGGCGTGATTTTCCGATAAGCGTTCCCCATTGTCTTCGTCGTATCGCGCGATTTCATTAATGACAGCAAGCGTTAACTGGGGGGAAAATTGCCCGCAAATACGTCTGCGCGTACGGTTACTCCTCATCGGCAAATATTCGAGCGCTTACGTTCGTTTTTAATGCGACGAACTCAACCATCTGATCGCACCGGTTGCTTAGAAACGTGTGAACGAACCAACTGAAGAAAACACCACCTCGTCCGGTTTTCAGGTTTTCGTGGTTCCTTCGCGAAAAACGCCGTCATCGGTGCAGTGTCGCGAAATATCATATATCATATCATTTATCATATCATATACCATATCATATATCATATCATATATCATATCATATATCATATCATATATCATATATCATATAGCATATAGCATATAGCTTATATCATATCATATATCATATATCATATATCATATATCATATATCATATATCATATATCATATATCATATATCATATATCATATATCATATATCATATATCATATATCATATATCATATCATATATCATATCGTCGTTCCTGTTCTATAGAAATAAACCCCGAACAAACGTTTCCAATGCGCGCTATACCGAACGGTTCAAGATGTGGAGGTCACTCCCGCTCGCTCGCTCACTCGCACGGCAGCGCGACAGTCAGGCAATTCACGACTTCGTTTACAAGGCTTGCATCGTACAGTCAGGAAATGGCAGCATTGAACCAGACTCGCCTTGTATCTGTAGCGAGCTGTACCGCAATATCAGAACGGCTCTCAAACGACGACGACGGCAACGATAGTTTAAATACGACCACGATGATGTAACAACACTGTCGAGACGAAACGAAGAAACGATCGCGAATCATTTCGAGTGAAATGTTGGACTCGCGAGGAGGATATTCGTATTAATCGAAGCAGGTAAGCGTTTGGAATGATATTCCCTTTTATCGTATAGCGAGTGAGGATAAAAACTATCGGTAACGTTAGAATTTTTTAATGTCATTTAAAAACAAATGTCAATCGGTGCTCTATTATCACAAGTAAACAACGAATTTATTTTATCGCGTTTGTGACAAGGCGATTTTCTATTGTGAACAAACGTAAGTAATTCTGCTTCATATTACAGCAGGAATAAACACAGCTCACAATATGCATATATATGACTTGACTACATATGACTTCCCTGATTTATCGTTATGTTGTTACGACCGGTTTCATGAAAAAGGATTCGGGTTTTTTTTAAATTCTGGTCTATAGATAAGGTGACATAAAAATCTAAACGTAATACGGTTTTCCCCCTTGCACGCGGTCAACGCTTCATCTAATGCAAAAAGTATATTCAAAAAAGTAGAAAAGGCCGGAAATATACGCGGAATTAATGTCATTTCGATATGAAACCTACCGTTATTTATAGAAGGACCGTTACATGTGTGTTGAGGGTAAGTCAGGGGCTGAAAGGAGGAAGTATTGGCGGACTTAAATACAATCAACAATAAACCATGCATAGACCGCCTGATACGAGATGGTTCCAGCGTATCATTGTCATTTAAAAAAAATCATTATCACTATTATTATCTATTCATCACCAAAGTCATACAAAATCGTATGGTGGACATATCCAAGTACAAAGGAATATGATATACATGTGGAACACCGATATCAAACAATATAATACCAGACAGACATTATTACGTTTATGATTATTACATTACCAAAAAAGGTAATAGGAAATAATTTTTCTTTGAATTGTAATTCAGAGTACGCCGTATACCTTAGAAATTACTTCGGTGGTTCGTATGCCGCCTTCCTGGAGCAGGTATTAACAGATATCAATTCAATTGATTTAGAACCATGAAATCTGCTAAATTTTAATCTATAAAAGTTAGATTTTACAAGAATGAATAATAGGTAAATATGTATTAGTATATGATTTTTTTATGATTGGAGAATTTAGGATACGTCGAATAAACGGTATCAAACTTTTCGCTGGCATGATATCAGTGTGCGCATGGGTCGCAATGGAGGTTAAGGTGAACTTAAATTGTGCAGAATGTGCCGTCAACGATTATCAAGATATTTAGGAAATGTTTCATGAATTGGGTGTCGATTCGCGATTTCGCAAATTGTTTATATTAACTAGACGAACGTTAGATTGTTGTTTGCATGTGCCCCTATAGCATCATCTAAACACCTATCGATTCATTATCAACGTGTTTCACCTAAGCAACTCACGGCCTCGAACATATCATACATAGACGAAATTCACATTTAGATGAAGATGAAATTGTTAGATATGATTTCCGGGAAATTGTGTGGTCAGCGTGGGTGCAATTGACCGGGTAAATGCGCGGTAAGTAGGCGGGCAATTTTCAGTTCAAAAGCAGTTCGACGAACGCGTGTCCTCCGAACGAAACAAGCGGTTATCTTCATCAGAAAATACGTCGTCTATTTTTCAGATATGATAAACAGCAAATACGATAACATGTAGATACTGCGACATACAAAGCGCCGATAGACGTTTTATTGAAATTGAATCTAAAAAGCATTTTCGAACATATAAAATTGAAATATGATTCGCGATGTTGGGAATTTTCCAATTTCCGTAAAGCTGTACGTATTAGATATTTATGAACGCACAACCATTTATTCCATTCGACAACGCCATTTTGAACATGGCATTAAAGCAGCAAATCAAATATCATCGTAATGAATATTGTTGGTACTGCCCTATCATATCATTCAACAAATGGCTATACAGTGAACCCCCGATAAACCACCCACATCGGTGCCGAACGATTTTTGGCGGTAAAGGGAGTATGGCGGTATATCGGGGGTGTTTTACTACGTATTTGTATAGAGATGTACATTGAGAAAATCTGGCGGTAGGTGGAATTATGTGGGAGGGTGGTAATCGGGGGTTGATTGTTCCGACTGAGGCTTGAAATTAGTGTTCTAAATGAAAATGATGCCATAAATGACCTGAAAATCGAGATTCACCTTCTTTCTAGAGTTCGTGGTTAAGGCCGAAGTTACATATTTGTCACTGGGAACACCGCGCATAGAATGTTTCTCATCTGTGGAACCGGCGGTTGATAAGACGCGCGCGCATGTCATGCCAATTTGGACGTAATCAATCCACCTGAGCCTCCGCCGTCGTCGAGTTTTGTATGAATCTATAATTCCCTCCAAAAACGTCAAATCTACAGGGAATGGAAGTATAATCTTAAATACCACGCGTAAAAACTAAGGGCTCAATTTCTTTGGTAAATCTATACTCGCCATATATACTATACATACTCGATTGGTAAATCACGTGGTCAGTTTAGAGAGTTTGTTCGAACTCTCCCTGTGAAACGGAAGCGGTAGTCTGGATAACGCCATATAGCGCCACTAATTTAAGTGTTAAGCTAGGCAAGGTAAATTATTGACAAGTATATATTTCAAAACCACAGTTTGTCAACATTCCTATTATTAGTGAGGCTCAAGCCGATTTTAATCAGTTAACTTAATCTGTTTTCAATCTGTCTCGATACATGTCAATGTATTGTAATGTATCAGTTTCGTTTCATTGTTTTGCGTCCAAATGAAGTAGAGATGTATTAAAACTTCGTATGCGTTCATTAGACTGTTACGCTACGCTTTTGATTGACGATTGGGTTTTCGTGTGAGTAACTCTTATTTACCACGCGCAGCAGATTGACGTCGATATTTTCGGTTTTAATTATTCTCCGCAATCAATTTATGCTTCGTTTGCACTTTCATTGATTGCAATCGTGCTGTTTTCGGTGCACCCGCAGGCACTGCTAGCAAGTGCGCTGACAAAGCGTGCTAAACACCGGATATATTTGCATTTCGAAAAAGAAAATCGCTAGATTCAACCTATTTCAACCGTTCCTCGGATATTCACAGGTTTTTAGAAATAGTCTATCTAAGATCTAGGGGCCGATTTTATAGACTGGTTTTACCTTTAACCCGAGGGCTAACTTGATTGAAAATGAATAAAGTTAGCCCCCGGGTTAAAGGTAATACCGTTCTATAAAACCGGGCCCAGGTCATTATACGTGATTTCAACCTCTGTGAACTAATATACCCGATAATCTTCCGTGAAAATTATGAATCAAAGTTTGTGTCTAGTATAAGCTTTTTTATAGGCTGGCTTTACTTGTAGAGATGACAATACATGAATAAACTCTTATGTAATCTTACGAAGAGTATCTAGATAACTATATAAATGGGTTCGAGGTTTTATGGAGGTTATTGGGTGGGGTGTTTCATGTTGATGTGGCAATTTCTCAGTACTAAATAACCCTGGACAGGTTTTTAGCCTACGTTATAGTTTAAAATGTGAATAATAACAAGGAGGCAATATATTTAGTAAAAGAAAATCGTAACTAATACAAAACATCATCAGTCATTTTGGAAGTTGTCTCCCTCTATGAGGAAATTAGTGAACTAGCCTATAGCCTGACCAGTGAGGAAGTTCATGATGTTTATATCATCCCACCAACCAACGAAGATGGCTATCCTGCTAGTATACTATATTAGCGAAAGCTCGTGCTACGAATGAATCTAGTCAACATTCAAAATACTATTCGTCTTAACGTTGACTTTATGAACTCATAATCGTGTTTTAAGTCGGTACTGTTTAAAAATGTCGACGTCGTTTTTCGCGAGCGAGAAATGATGAAAATTCTAGTTCGAACGCGTAATGAGGGAGGCTTCCGACTCCAGCAGGCCTTTAATACCCGACGACAGTGTGATTAAGATCGCAGCTTAACAGGTCTTAACCGACTTAAAGGAGCTTCGATAATACACTACGACGAGTTCCATCAATTTTAATGTAGCGTAGCTGATTTCTAGGCACTTTCCGACGAAAGTGCAGTGTACGCGTGTGTAACTCGGGTTCACGCCATGTTAACTCACGCATATCTATCCATCTATAATTCAGCCGTTGTACTCGCCGTTTCTGAAAGCGAATTTATAACGAATCAAATAAATACGAAATAAGCAATTTCGATTATTGCCTCAACGGCTGCGACCAACGCCGCCTCCGCCTACGCTACAAAGCCTGGTTGTTTCAACGGCAATCATATTGAATGTTAAACGCTATATCGGCGAATGGAATAAATTGATGTCTATCGAATCCATTACGAATTGAAATTAGCTTTGTTCCGAAAGGCGAATAGATATCACCGGAGCAGCTCTCAATTGACCATGAATGGAGACGGAATAGACAAACGACAACGACTTGATTATTTTCTCATCTCCACAACACACACACGCATCGCGCAGCACACGGTGCTGTCGTCACCGACGATTGTGCGTCTCTTATGATAGCCAATTTCAGCAGAAAATGCCACTTACCGTAGCTATAGGAAATAATTAACGGACGTCGACTACGATTTACTTTTATTTCGAGGGAACGATAGAAACGATACCACCGACGACGATATCTCCTGTTCGTCGTAAAATCGTATGCGAAACGAAATGCGATGGATGGTATATTTAGTAATGCTTTTAAACATTTTTTAAATATTTAGTTGTTTTATGGGTATCCATCATCCGTGGTTCGATCCATCAATGCAGAACCTCGTGATGACCCTGTTTATCTAAGCTTATCTACAAAGATTATTTCCTGGATTTGAATTCGAATCCACCTTTTTGACGACGAACATCCCCGTTCATGACTAGACAATTGCATAGTAATGGGATTAGCCAAATGGGAAATTTGAGAAAAGGTAAAATGAAGGGTGGGGGCAAAATGGGAAAGGGACACATTTGGAACGGGGAAGGGAAAGGGGCGAAATGGAAATGAAATAAGTGGTAAAATGAGAAGGGGCTAAATAGGAATAGGAACCAGTGAATATCAGTCATTGACGTGGCGAAATCGTACTTTGCAAATTAACAAGAAAAACAAACTCCGTTTTTTTTTGCGTCGCGTTATATGTATTCTGATAAGGGCAGATTGCTTGCGCATGCGCGTGACGAGGTTGTTCTCGAGGCGATGTCTACGCGGCCGGTAATGCGAACTAATAGAAACGCATCGACGGAACTTGATATTTGTACGGTGTGGAGAACGCCCCGAGTTGTCGGGCGCGGATACGGAAATGCCCCTAGGATGTTATTATTACTTCGCGTCTAAAGAGCAACGTGTCTACCGTAACAACATCGCATCGATCGCTGCGCACGCGCCGAAACCCTCTCGGCGACCACACTACCGCATATATCCGCAATGGCGCAGACAATGGTATATAATAAACATCGTAGACAGATATAGTACGACCATACGATCAAAGATATACTAGTAAAAATAGCATCGGAAATGTCACAGATTTGTTAAAAAGAAATCGAAATACGTTCTTTGTCCTTGTCACGCGAAATGAATAATATGGTATTGTGACATATATGTATGGCAAAATGCCAATTAATGATTAAAGCAAGGTTTAATAGGAATGAAAACTGATAATAACAACTCTCTAGCGGATGCTTCTGTCAGGTTTCGGCAGGTTATGCTATTTCGGAATAGGTAGAGCGCATTCTGGTCAAAACGAACACGCCAGAAGAGAATTCTGGAATCGGCAAACACCAATCGAAAACTGCCCAAATGACAAATTAAATTTTTGTGTATCATTAATCTTATTTTCCATTCTCTGTAAGCAGCCAATGCGCAGTCATCTTTTTGTATTCATTTTGTGCCAATACGCAATGCTTCCTTAGTAGCATTTTTGGCTTTTTCCGCAGCTGCCCGGCATACGTCTATCTGACCCTAGACCCTTTTGCATTTCATTTATATATTAACAGATATGTAAATTCATTTCGTTTTACTAATTTCATCTGGATATTTTGATGTTGTTTATCATAATGTTTACCTCTAAATACAGATATCTACGCCCGCGGCGGTGTCTGCTAATGAAATCAGCATAGGACCAGTGAAGCCATTGAATAGCAATAGAAACAAAACACAAACGATTCTTTTTATCCGAGCCCCGATAATAACGTTCATTATCGTCATCCTCGGGTCTGCTACGTCGATAACATCTAGGAAAAAATCTCGATCTTCAAGCGAGACAAAACGTCTTCCTTTTATTTTGGAGAAAGGGGATATGCAGACGACTCCGTTTGATGATCGCAGCCGACCGAGCTACTCAGGCGTGAGCTGTCGATTCCGATGATCTGCCGTGTTCTTTGTATTAGGGTTTCTTACGGACACATCAGACGAACTCCTGTTAGTCATTAGATATTCAGTTACATAATTCAACTCTGTATTGTCTAAGTATCACTTGCTCGGAAGTGATACTGGTCCTTTGTATTAAGTTGGTCAGACGATCGTACTTGAAGGGCTGCCAGAAAGTGCTATCATATAAAGTCAACGAATGAATATTTCATATCGTGTTTATGGTCACCACGAGTCATAATGCCTAGACTTCATCACGTACAGCATATTCATATATAGCCTACCCAACCAATCCAAAGACAAAACTTTCATTTTGTTATATGAACATACTCCAACCCACCGATATTATTTCCTGTTGTGCAGTTCCGAATCAGTTAAATCTTAAGCTTAAATCAGTGAAGTTTGAATCAGTTAAGCTTAAATCAGTTAAGTTTGAAGCAGTTATGCTTAAATCATTTAAGTTTGAGGCAGTTACAGTTGAAGCAGTAAAGCTTAAATTAGATAAGTTTGAAGCAGTAAAGCTTAAATCAGTTAAGTTTGAAGCAGTTAAGTTTGAAGCAGTTAAGTTTGAAGCAGTTAAGTTTAAATCGGTAAAGTTTGAATTGTTGTCCTCATTGAAAAAATGAAGAAACCAATTACAGAAATTATACCAACAATTTGGGTTAAACGTTTTCGTGAAACTGGGACCCTGGTCTCGTATGATAGGGACGAGACAATAGAAGAACCGTCGGCCTAAAAAAAAAACTCTGCCCCAACAGGATAAACCCTGGAGCGGGAGAGAACGATATCCCGGCCATTGTGTCTCACTTTTCTCAGTGGATCCTTTTCGAGAGATCTCAAATCGATGATTCAACTCGCATTAAACCGAGGTTCAGTTGTCGAAATAGACGCACCTGAAATCCGATAAGTTTATCCATCGTCAGTCGTTATGCGTCCTTCAAGCATTTTAGCCATTTAGCGAGAGCCTATAATAAGTCCATCTACGGAAGCATCGGCAAATTTCTGACTGTGTAAATACGATGCACTACTGTTTAAACGATTCTCATTTCTCGGGTGCGATCGGTGCGGCTACCATAACGCGATCTTGAGAGAAGACATCATTGATTAGACGCTAATTCATTAAATATCCCGGGTTTAACGACCGCTCAATCCTGGTTAGTGTCGTATACAGAAGACCAGCCGCTGCAAAATCGAAATGGACCTGCAAAATACGCGACGAATTTCGCAATCCAAAATCTGTTAAAAACGATAAATCTGTGTTTTCATAATTGTAGTTTAGCGCGAACCTTATTTGTATGCTGCGCTGGGAAATGGCAGCATTTTCAGTACCAGCCCCTGTACGGAAAAGTTGAATTCCAGAATTTGGCTAATTCCCTCATTCGGATATCGTCAGGATAATATGAATAGAATCCCGCACCAAGATAACGAAAGCCCGAAAATGTTTTCTAGATTTAGTAGTTTATTCAACGTTTCGACTAAAAACTATAAGTTATCTTCAGGAATACCGAATTCAATATTCAGTATTCCTGAAGATGACTATTAGTTAATAGTCGAAACGTGTTGTAAAAACTACCTGCTCAAGGAAACATTTTGTCGGGCTTTATCATTTTCTCGTCTTTATTGCGAGATTTTCGCTGTCTCAAATGCGGATATAGTGTTTTATCAATGGTGATCGTCGAGATATCATCTTTAATCGCCCAAACAGCAACAGCAAAACACATGGCCGTAGAAAACCGTCACGGATATTGTACTTGTCGTGTATACGAACTATATTTGCTCAATTTCTTATGACTGTCACATACGTATAGAACCGATACTAGTCTTCTGGTATATCTGTAGCCGGTTCTTCCACGACTAGTATAACGTGATGTGAATTAATTTAGTTATCTTACTGTCCAACGTTAGCTATCGCTTACGGCTTGCCCGCGTGGTCGGCTTCTATACCAATTTGTCGTGCTGCTTTGCCTAATAAGGAAATATCATTATATAACAATCTTATAACTCATAAGCATACCGGCACCAGCTCACTGTGAGTGACATCCATTTGACGATATGTCGTGCATGTATTGAATTAACTTGTTACAAATTGCGGATCAACTTAGCTATATTCACTTACATAGTCTGCCTTAAAGTTGAAATACCACGATCCTGAACTTGTACCGAGCATCATCACAAAAATTTCGCAAAAACCACAGGGGTTTGGCGATGGGCTTGGATTCGATTTCCGGGTTGTTGATAATCTCACGAGAATGGCGCTAAATATGAACTGCAAATAAATTCACAATATATCACGGAAATACCTTGTGTTTATATTGTTTATTTATACGCTATAAAGTTCCGATAAAAAATTGGTCGTTAAGGATCATTATCAGACGGTCGGGACGCTCTATATAAAATTACAAGGGATGAAACGTCAGGCCTCCGCTGTACTTAAATTTTCAGCCAGAAAGTTGGGACAGTCACGTGACATGCTGATGATGTCATCACATTTAAAACTTTAACATGAAAAGTTAACATATTCACAGACCGATATCAATTGTCAGATTATGATTCATATGAAATAATAACTTATAAAGAATAAATTATGATCAAATATATAATTCATAGACAAAAATTACATTCGAATGTAAGTTATTCTCAAATATTTTTCGTGTCATAGTTTCCATCTTAGATGCTTCAGGTTCGCATTCAGTCAAATAAGAAGCGTTAAGTCACGTGACTGTCCCAACTTTCTGGCTGGCACGACTTGAAGGATGTTTCATGCCTTTCAAAAACCTGCATAAAAAAAATTATGACAAAAGAAATATTCCTAGCCGTGTTCACCGAGAACCCAAGTGCCAGACGTGTTGAGTATCGCGAGTTCTTTCGTGTAGTACAGAGCGCCACGAACTAGATCGGCTAAAATCGTGAAGAAATAAATGCTGGGCTCTCATAATCCCATTCTCCAAATCCTGGGTCAGTATAGCTCAAAAGTTGTTTAAAGATATCTGGTGATGAATTAGCAATGAACTTTTAATTGACACCATGGCAAGTATCCCTATGTTAACTCTAACCAACTTTTTTGAGCAACGATTTCCCATGGTGCAAAGCTTGTAAAGTTATTCCTGGTTTTGAAGTGGCTTCATTTCGTCATCTGAAGAATAAAGAAATCACGGATGAAAAGAATCGTATAAATGACGACCTATTCATTAACTCGGTTTGATTAACAAATCATCACATTTGCCGCTAAACAAGCTCGCGGCAATACAAGTGGAAATTCGATATTCGAAATTTGCTACGCGAAATAAAGTTTTTGAGACACCAATTTCGTCGGATTTCATGCCCCCTGCGTCGAACCGACAGACGGTATTATCCAGGGTTTTCATCTTTGCTATAATTGAAACGGTTTCCAAGAATACGGCTGCGTCGGTTTCCTCTTACTACAAAATGACGACTATCTTCTTTTCTGCGATCGTAAGAATATCCCTTGATATAAGAAACGTTAATTTCCAAAAGCGCAATCAGTCGGCATCAAGTGTCCTCGTTTAATGAATTTAATAATAACCTGCGCAAACAATGACAGAGACGGGTACATAAAAACCGACGCAAATATTACAACGGAAAATTACTTCAAAAAACGTATAAGAAATTGATTTCCAGCTACTGGAAACTGATTGAATCAACGGGGAGCTTTTTAATTTAGAAATAGACACAAATTACAGCTATACATCGAGCTACCAAATAACCTTCAATAAAGGATGATGTTAGCGCTAAGTTTGATACGGAGTTACGTTGCGACCGATAATACCCAGAAACGGGGCCGCATATAAACAACGGAATTTTTTCACAAGCCATTTGGATATGGATACCGTTGTTTCCTTGACAACCACCTAACGGAGATACTAAAATTGCGCGAATTCTGCCCCGATATAGAACTGTATATTATCGGAAATTCCGAAAATTCGTCTGTTTATTTTTCTTCGTTCCAATAGTCGAATTAAATATCTTAACGTCGCCGCTTCTAAGAGATGGAACTTCAGTTATAAACTGAAACCCATCAGGCAACCGTCGCAGTTAATATAAGTGAAGTGGTATCAATTAGAAGTGTCATATATATGGACTCCGTGGGCAGATTAGGAGAGAGTTCGCCGTTTTACATCAGTAATAATCATTATGCGGGTTCGCGGCCGGGTATATAATGGGTATTGCATGCTCATCACCAACAACGCATCAAAAACCAACAGCAGCGGTTTCGCCCACGCGCGCTTCAGTCCGATCGCTCTTCCTTGATCCGAAACGACAACACGAATTTGCGGGAATTCATCATCGTTTAATGTTCATATCAGCGTCGACGTTTCACGCGGCGTAATGATGATAATGCAGCACGCATGACGGTTGGCGCCGTGGCCGTTGCCGAGTGCCGGAATATAGTGTGCACGCGCGCGGGCAAAACTTCACCGCCTCAAGGAGGTCGCAAAAGTTCATATACTATTTCGAAGCATAGAGCGATAAACAAAGTTCTATCCCCCTCTTCCCCGTGAGCAAAATTATGTTTTCCGGTAGATGATAGATTGCTACTGCCAATTTGCCAGGGCAGTCGTATAATCTATTCAATACGCATTATTGCTCTTTATCTAGCGAAAGCCGATGAATTTGAAACATACATTAAATTCCGAATGGCGTGTTTCGCATCGATTAACACTTACCAAACAAGGCGAAACGTGCCAGAAAAGAGAACTTGGAAAGATGTTAAATGGAAAATGCAATTTCGTGATAGCTAGACGCGCGCTCCTCGGTTGCTGGCCGCGATCGCTTATAAAACTGGTTTATGTTAGACGGAGTCAATTGGCAAGAAGCGCCCATAAATCTGCCTAACACGCACGCATCTCAAGACGAGAAATTGGCCTCGGTCGTCGCTTTAGGCGCGTGAAATGTCACTGTGGGAGAAGTAATTTTATGTACGGAACTGTTTGCCTGATTGCCAGTGGTCCTCGAGGTCTAATCAGTCTTCACGGGATCGATTAGCCCATTCGCCAATTCGGCCGATATATATGTCATTCGCATGCGCTCCCCGAAGGCTAATGAAAACAGTTTTGTGACGAGCAAACAACCGTCGCTTCCGATCGTCGTAATCGAATACTTCGCGCTATTGTTTCAGCCCTAAATTTTCGAGGAATTTTTCTATTTTCGGCTAAGAAACGTCCGCCAGGGAATACTATAGAAGAAAACACGGACTAAATTGATGCTTAATCTGATAATAAACCGCGGCAAATCAGCTCGTTCACAGAGAGAAAGATGAACGGTATAGCGTCGTAGTCGTTTGCGGCGATATTTCGACGCGGTATTTAGTGACACCCGGCTCTGTGACAGAACGGTGCCTAGACACTTCACCGATCGATCCTTTGTTTTCGTTTATACAGTTCTTTCGTTTTTGTTATTTTTCAGATCGACTGCAGTGCAACGAACATCAACGCGGGCGACACTCACCGGGATTGCTGCGTTCGAGTAAAACGACATATTTGACAATCGGGGATTCTACCGCGCGCGTCAAAAATGCTTCGCGTATAGGAATCAGGAATCGCTGCTCATTCCACATCTGTAAATCGGATTTTGTAATGTGTATACGCGTGTGTTGTACTTTTATAATCTACTGGTCTTGAATACTGCTAAACGAGAGACCCGTCGCAGTCCGATTATAGTCGTCAGTATCGATGGAAATTCGTTTCCGACGCATCGCACAAAATTATTGTTTCGCTGTTGCTGGGACGTTTCGCTATGTGCCTGCTCTTCCGTATTACAGGCAACACTGCAGGCGGGAAACCTATGAACTTTAGATTTCGCTGTTGAATTACGAATATACGTCATACGAATATCATAATATATATATATATATCTGTATAACCATCCTATATGCAACTTTGATCTTGACTTATCGTGTTGTCATATCGCACATCGACTCCTCACAAGCGAGCGAACCATTTATAATCATATTACTACGTAGCATGAGTAACTATTTCAATCGCACAAAGTTTTATTGATACTGTATACTCGATCGAAAAAAGCTTATATACATATATTATCGGAACTTATTTTTTGCATTTAAAATTGAATAACGGCAATCGCAATATTACGTATATTTTTCTACCGCTGTAACGAACGTTCATATTCTTTAAAGTATTACATCTCGTATGACGTAAATAACGCTGTTTTGCATAATAACCGCATCGCGATAAGTGCGAATATCAACAGATCACACTTCGTGTTGATGTAAATGAAAACAGAGCTACGAAAGCGTTACATTTAGTCGCCGCTGGAAACTGGTAACGCATCTTGGCGAGTGAAGAACCCGATTGTGAATTACGCTTTGTGAAAGGTAAGTCCGTCGGTCTTTTACGATCGACATTTTTGCTCGACTAAATTCGAAATTTTTCCAAAAAAGAATCTCATCAGTATACTAGGCAATTTGATGATGTCAGATTAAGGGGATTCAGTGGGAGTCATATGAATGGGTCTACAATCAACTAGGGGCTTTCCGTCTCAACCCGAAATAGAACTTACTCTATATCCTTACGACTTCACGCGTAAACATCTATATATTACGTACATAGCTTTTTATGCAATTTCGTGTAAATGAAAAAGCGGCTTTGATCTGATAGAAAAAAAACCAACCATCACCGAGATCAATTGCAACTCCGAAGCGATCTTCTTAGTATCCATCGAAACTCAGATGTCAAAGCTTTTGGCAATTGCTTTGATCATATTGTATACGATTTATATCTCTGAAATAACCAATTTAGGAAGTAGATCCCGCGAAAGAGATGAGAGAAAGACCTTTCGAACTGACCGGTTATGATAGGCGGGGGCCAACCGTTTCGCGATCGTACCACGGCCAACAACATCGCACAAAACCCTTTGTAATTACCATTTCCGATCACGGTTTTCTTTGATACGGTTCGTATTTTTTCTTGTTGTTGTTTTCGACAGTAACGGAACCGTACACGTTTATCGGAAGGGAGAAAAACATCAAAACAGTCGCTCCGATAAACCCCTGCTGCATCTGACAAGGGATTAACGGCACTTCTCTAATCCCGGAATTAGGATAACGACGCTGTGTTCTTGGCGCAAGAGCGTTTTACGCTTCTGTACGCAACAGCGTGACGTTGAAACTAAGCGAAAGATATCTTAACGACTCGGCCATCAGTTAAAAAACCAGCGCGCTATTATACCGCCGAGAGGGGGAGAGAGAGAGACTATATAAACTTATCATACATTGGTCATTTTCTTATTCATAACAGACCGGGCTTATCGACCAGAAGTACCCGTTAGTGGACGAGGTAAGAGCTCTACTGTTAATGTGCCGTTTGTCTTCAGATCGACTCGGGATACACATAAATCGTGTAGATAAGTCTTAAGCCGTTATTGTCTGACACGGCGGACGGTTCTCGTGTCGGCGCCATCGATAGATTTTTGGCCATACCTTCGCAGGAAGAAAGTGAAATTGCAGTTTTGCTTTATTGTTTCAGTCCGTAGATTGAGGCTTCGAAGCCGCTTGAAGATGTTCATTTCTGGCGCGTGAGAAGAGATGGAAAAGATACGCGAGAAACTAAACATGCCAAAAGCGAAAACCTTTCACGAGACCGGTAGTTTGGAATCGATGGTGAAGGAGTCGATGTTTTTAGGCGTACTGCCGATGGCCGGCTACGGAAGCGAAGGAGACGGAAGTAGATCTCCGTCACCAAGGTCACCAAGGTCACCCCGGACGCCTCGGTCACCGAGATTCTTCCGTAAGATGAGTGCGGTGCCCGTTGTCGACGAAACCGACGATAGCGAGTAAGTTCACTCAATTCAAACTTATCCTCTTTTTTTCAGTATATAATACCTCATTTCATATTTTGTTGCTTTATACTCAATTTGAATATCCACGTTTTCTGTCACACTGTAGTCGATTATGCAAACGGGTTTCATGTGTATTTAGCAAGCTGGTGCACCTGGAGGCGGTGTAACATCAGAAGTTTAAAGCTCGTTTAGTTTTGTAAATTCAATGCCTTTTGGATTAACTGTCTCGGCGTATTTGCATCGAGATAGTCATTAAGCGAGTCGCTTTGATGCAGCCTTTCATTTTCATACAGGAGTTCAACCGAAGGCTAGAGAATACGATTGAAACCACATTGGTTCGTCATGACATTGTGAACCCAGTGAATCGTTTCCGTGTAACCCGAAGGACTTGTTTGAGAAGTGTTATCATGTGGATTTAGCTCAAATCTACAATATGATAAAAAGCCCCTATACAACGCCGAAATTTCATAAAATGATATTTTCCATTTTTGCAATAACGTTTCAGTTTTTGATCCTAACTCAAGCGGACGTATATCTAGAATACCGTATGCCTTTACCTTTCATAAACCACGAACGTATTTTATGACATACCTCGGGAATTGGAAGTCACTTTCCTGCCCGAAAACGTATTTGCACTACTGTGCCAGCGTAATCGAGCCGTATTCGTCGCTTATTACTTCTCGGCACCTGCGGCACGCGAGGGAATTAAACAGCGATATTCGATAGACTTGAAAATAATTCATGGTTGCTATTGTTTTTTTGCGACGTTGTTCGTCGACAGCCAAGACGATTGAGCAGCTTCAAAGAAAAAATTATATCGCGCCTAAAGATGCGCTCTGTTCATCTTTGCGCGCTGTTTGCCGAAGACTTTCATCTGCACATCAGACTTTGCTTTTATTGGCGTAAGGTGACATTTACTTGACAGTATCCGGTGACCTTTGATAGCAACATGAACTATACCGCTATGCTACTAAGGAGTTGACACCGACTGCGAAATGAGTTTAATCAACGCCACAGCGTTAAAATATTATTCTAAAATCACGTGTTCAAAAGGGCCACGAGCTACACACAGCAATAGGCTTCTTAGCTACATAGGCTATCCCTGCCTTCCAATCGAAGGTGCCCTCTTCATTAAGTCAAAGATCATTGAAATCCGCAAATCTGACACTTCAATCCTTTTCGAAATTGCAAATATCAGGATGTATTTCTTCAAAAGTATCTAATAATGAGGGTGGGAGCCAATAAATAGGAGCTTATTAAATGGCTGCTTTATCTGAAAAATACTTTTCTTTTCCTCTGGACCTCGGTTTTCCGAATTACCCGGATCCTCTGAGCTAGGAATTGGCTTATACTATTACGGCCCAATTTTCACTTGAATAAAGAAGATCATTTTTTTTCTACTTAAGTGCCAGTCATAGCCGAAAGCATGGCGAATAGTCATTCATTGATGGCGCCATTATAAGCAGAACGATATATATCCGCAATATCGTTAATACTATTGATTGCCGTTAAACGTTTCACTTCTGGGTTCAATAATCGTTAATTTCCTGTGATATGTACAGCTGTTAAATGTTACACCGTTTCCGCTAGCAGATGATAGCCGTCCACCGTCAGGGGCATGAAGAAACTGCTGCCATCTGCCATATGAGAATTACATCCAATGCGGCCTATTCGCGATCGCACGAGTGTTTTTTCTGCGCGGGTTAATTTTTCCAGATAAGGCCCAGGCATTACAGTTTATGGTGCAAAATGAGTCCGTGCCTATAGTCGACACCAAATATGACAAGAGTGGTCTGTGGTTCGGGTCAGGTTTACACGCGAGATACAACATCTCCGTGCGAATGCCCGATAGAAATATTTCTAAAGTTTGGGAGCAGCTAAGAATTACTGAAAGGCTGACATTGTTCTGTTTACCGTGTTCTCATACGGCATTTCAGGCCTCAAGACATCTGAGGCGCTTATTGTCACTTAATACTTTGTAATCTTACCATCAGGCGCAGAAATCTTATCCGAAATAAACCGAAGCAAATAACTTCACCGATGCATGTAGTGAAATAGAAGAGAAAAATACCGCTTTTAAAGTGGGAACCAGATCCTGGAAAGCAAACATTTGTTAGGCGCAGAAATCGGATCTATTAGGCAGGGCGTCGACCGAGTAATGTCACTTTTCCGCTAAAAACTAATGTTCAACGCAATTGTAATTCGACTCCGCGACTGCGCGCTATCGTCGGGAGTAGATTTCAATGAATGAAATAAACTGAAAAAAACGACACCTCGCACGTGACTGAATGCCCGGTGGCGGGAATGAGCGATGGTGGTAAGCGAGTTTCGGTTTTTGATGTGCCTGGAACTTGTGCGCGTTGAAACTAACCAACAAACAATGAACAACAAACGAGTAATTAGGCGTCAACTTGAATAGACATGATACATACGAAATTCATAGTATTGTGTTTGTATTTGTGAGTTGTCGAGGTAATGTAAGTGTGGTAATCGAGGATTCTATTTCTGTGGCAAGTGAGGCTTCGCTCATCCGCACTCTCAGACCAACATTTTGATGCCCTAAAAACCGATAACAATTATGTTCATATACATCGATACCTATGCGTTATTTAAAGGGTTGTGTATGAGTCGATGTGCACTACGTCATCGATATTGGCGTTTAAAAATACCAATTATAATTGTGTTTGGCGTTTGTTTTGTATTCGATATATTTCATAAATATTATTTCATTTCTGATATATTTTGATAAATATTTTTGACAGGATGTGCACATCGGGGCTAGACTGGTTGCCGGTCAACTCAATTCAATCATTAATATTCAAATCCAAAATAACTTTATTGATCTTTATTATCACGTAATCTTTAATACATGGTTTATTTTCGACAAAATCAATCAATATATGTTTTATTTTTCTAGGCATAAATAAACTGTATATTTGGTTTTCTTGTTCTTAAGTAAAATTGAATCGTAAAAATTTCTCCCTTTGTGACTATGAATATAAAAGAACACATTAGGACGCTGAACCTTCGCGCTGCATGTTGCACTCTCAAACTGAGATTACTGAGTAATGCAAGGGCGAATGAAGCACCCCGCCCAATGTACTCTTTACTGTGGTAAGATTGAATTTAGATTTGGGAAGTTAACGTATAAGATAAGATAGATTAATTTTATTACTCTCCTTACTTGGTATGTGGAGGGAAAAGAATTTCGTTTACAAATGTTTACATTAAGAGAAAAATTAAAACATTTCAGGACTATAACAAGCAAGGTAAATATTAGGATTAGGATTTTATTTACAATCCAACCATTTTTGTGGTGCATGCATGGAGGGAGACTATGAAATATACAATATTTTTTAACAGAAAATATAAACTTGTCTTGATAAAATTTTACAAAGTTGTCAACAAAACATACATACACTATTTACAACATACTAATCATTGGATAGAACAATATACATCTAAGCCTTGTTTTATGAATTCTTATGAAGTGGATAGTAGGATTTGATAGAATATCAAGATTGCCTGAAGAGTTCAAATTCAACATGTTTTCGCGGATTTCATTCAGTAGAGTGCAATTAAAAACTGAAATGTAAGATAACGATTACGATTACGATTACGATTTTATTTACACTCCAACCATTCCCATGGTATATGGAGGAAAACTGTTACACATGTATATACAAATATTTACAAAACAACACTGAAGTGATTAAAATTTAGAGAACGAAAACGTAACAAAATATATATACATCAACCATTTACAGTACTACATATACTATTGGAGGGATCTATACACATCTAAGCCGGTCTTAATGAATTGAGCTAATTGGACCGTTGGGTTTTTCAGAATATCAAAGGTATTAAAGGTATTCAAATTCAAATAGTTTTTGCGGGGTTCGTTAAGTAAGGTACAGTCAAACAGAAAATGGGTTTCATCACCTAAAGTATTACAAGTGGGTCATATTCAATCAGAAGACCTAGTTGTAAGTCGCGACATCTGGCGGAAGGCTAGTATACATCATACACCACATCGATTTGATGACGTATAGGCGTGTTGATTGATTATGAAGCCTTCTTCTAGACAGATACGAAACCAAATTTATCATTAAGTTTAGATTCGCTGCCAATTTCACTCGTGTTCGCGCGTTCTGCCTCGTCTATCGCGTCCACCACGATGCAAATTAATTACATATATACATATATATATATATATATATATATATATATATATATATATATATATATATATATATATATATATATATATATATATATATATATATATATATATATATATATATATATATATATATAACGCGATATGCAATACGTTTCAGGAAATATCAATTATCGCATGAGTTAATGAGTTGTTGACGTCATGAAGTAATGGCAGACAGCTTGCGCGTCGTCTCAAACTCGGCGCGAGAATAACAAAAGAATAAAGGAATTGAGCGAGATATGAATTGCGTACTCAGTCATTGACTGTCGCACGCGCGGATGAAGTCGACGGGTGATTGTGGCGCGTTTTATGGAGCCAATGTCTATATGAGATAAACCGATAAAACATGCGATCGTCGCAACTAAATCACAATTACAGCATCGTCGATTGATTTCCTTTTTTTAAGTCGCGCTCGATTTTTGAATACACGTCAATTGAGCGCTGGATATACGGTCGACAATTTGATTTATTTCATGTTATCCGCCGAGCGGGAGTGGTGTCGCCGCGCGTTCTAACGTGCGAAACGCGCTCAGACGTTTTTGACGAGTTAGCATTTTTGCGCGTCGCCGAACGCGATTTCAATTTCGAATTCGAATTTCTATCGCGCTGGAATTGTTTCGTCGCAAAAATGAATCCACTGGGGAAGTGCGCCAACGTTCGTTCTTATCACTCGATGATCTAGTTGATATTCGAAGTCAGACCGCTTATTATGCGAATTCAGTCCGTACTTTAGATTGGTGATATACAGAGATTCTGATATATTGATTTTGAAGCCCGCGAACGACGGTAGGTCGGAAAGGGCAGATTTAGTTGTACAACAGAGCAAATAAAAAACGAGAACTCGCCCAAATCGGACAAACTGGGCGAACTTTGGTTATCAGAGTTAGTCAACTATAGTCGAACTAAACGAAACCGAATGTCCGTTAGTCGGAACTATGGTCCGTAAACGGTCGACCACAGGATTGAGTACAGTCGCTATAGTTCCGACCCATTTCCAAGATGGCCGACACTGTGAAATACGTCACGACCGAACTATAGCGCGTTCGGTTATTAGTTCCGACCACTAGTCGACTAGCTACGAGAAACCGAATTTGGCCCTGGGATCGGCATACCGACACAGTTAGCAGCGAGAGCTATCAATTGATATGCACAATTATACAACTGAGGACACTTTAAAGCGTTGCAATAATTTCAACGGCTGTATTGGTGATAGCACAGAATATGACCTGGAATGTTGGTCCTAGCTACGTACGGATCGGCAAATACTTTAACAGTTAAATAAAATGATTTCAAACTCTTGTTTGAGTAAACCGTGTCTGAGTTTTAGACGAGATTTAATGTACGTGAACGCGTGTCACCCATATACAATGAACATGAGGTGTCACTCATATACAATTTACAGTCTTCTTATAGTGGAGTTAGTCGGGACCCGTTTAGGTTTTTTCTCTCAATCTCTGTTCATAGCCTGTCCTTTCCGTTAAATAAATTTGACCCGTTGAACGGCCCCTGCTGTCGAAGAGTAAAATCATGGCGCCGAAATTAGAGAACAAAAATGGCAAAAAATGGTTACGACGATTTAGTAAGAAGACGACGCGTATATTAAGGCGTTATTGGTAACTGATGGCCGTGTTCATCTGCCTATAAATCCTCTTTGTACAACAGTTTGTCGAAGATTAGCCGTGTATATAGAATTCTTGGAAGGCTTGCAACCTCACGTGCGACAAAGCGGTTTTTTCCCATCAGCCGACCGTCATTACGTTAATGGTGCATCGCAATCGAGGAACTCATCATCACAACCGCCCCTCCTCGAGTCCCTAAATGTAATACAATATTAATAATGCGCGCTTTTAAAAGAATCACGGAGGACCGTCGCTGCTTGATTAGTTATATTTTCGTTCTGACGCATTAGACGCATAATTTTCTCGCGGCATTGTCAATATACTTTCTACAAACGGAAGCGCACGAACTGCGCGGAGAATGAGAAAAGAGCCATTTGAAATGATGAAAATCAAGCTAGACTATTTGTACGTATCGGATTCTTTTGAACCGTACGTTGCCGCGGGGGCGCTAAATGTCGATGTGAAATCGCCCCGCTTTTCGAAAATTGAAACGGGTATTTTCGCCGCTGTTAGAATGCAAATATTGCCACGGTACGTTTATGGCGAGGAACCGGCCTGCCAGCTATCCCGCCAGATGTCGCCACTGAAATATCAGACCTACTCGATCAAGTTTGTTCTCTAGTCATTTTTAGTTTTCCAATCCGAAAAATAGTCAAAATCACACAAACTCATATGTTAAAAATCCACAGTTACTAGCGAGAACAGAAAAATTCTAATTTTCTAATGAGTATTTATTGTAGCGAACGTTTTCGCTAGTTACATAATCCCCTCTTCAGGCATAGTGCAAGTGATTTACATTTTGATGTCATGCTGGCACGACTTTCAGATTTGTTTTTAGAATTTTACTGCGTAAAAGAAGAAATCCAGCGACGACGGCACTTGCCACAGCAGCCAAGTACCCGAGTAGCTAAAAACAATTTAAATCCGAACGACTCGTTTTTCATCCGATGAAACGGCGATGACGTCACAATAAACCGTTACTTCTTAAGATTTCGAGAATCCGTGAATTCGAAACCCGATTTGTTTTCATCATCGAAACGCGCGTTCTTTCGGTATCTCGAGCCGACTGGTGACCTTCTAGTTAATGTTCCGTGCAGAAAACGTCTATCTTTCGGTAATTCGCGTTTAAATATTAAAATGTTTATCGAAACACGCGAGATGCAACTGAAGTAATTCGTACTCCGTGACATGATAGCCGGTTTTTACTCATCCTTCTAGTGACGTCAACCTGAGATGTTAATAATTGAACGACTTCGACGCTGCGTCTCTTGAGATTTGATCATCGGATATATTTTTGCCGATGGACATACACTGTGTGTTGTTTTGCAACATGTACAGGCACGCAACCGGCGCAAACCCATAAAATCTGAGTTCTGCAAAAAAATCCACAATATATAGAATCCTAGATATCATTTGGTTTACGATCACAATGGGAGAACACATCTAAGAACTCATTGATTTCAAAACTACCAACCCCCCATTTGTTCCACTATTTCCATGCACCCTCAAACTTCGAACTTCAAACAATAGCGATGCTATTTTTGTTATCAATGACGATCTTAAGCATTACACAGAAAACCCGATGTAAAAATTACGAGGCTTTCGTCTGGCGCAGTCATAGTTATTTGGTACATTACATCGAAAAGCCAACGAAACAATTCCCAATAAATTTCGCGTTCAGTTCAGTCGAGCAACTATGCATAAGGATAGTACAATAATACCAACACCCGTTTCGTAGTTTTGGGTTCAATTTGAATTCAGCCATGTTTTGGTCTATTCGCTGCCTGTTAGTGGGTTAAGACCCGAATTGGGTTTACATCACCAGTGGGAACATATACTAAAATGAACTGAAATCGGAATGTATATATTTCCCGCAGAGGTTTTGCTGCGCGGAATCTTTCTTCGCGCCTTCATCGTCGGTTCCTATTGTCGGCTTGATCGATCACTGTAAAACCACCATTGATTTAACGGATTAACTCTCTCCGACTGACCCCCATCTCTACTGGTCGTTTACACCGCCGTTAGAATTGACGGGACGTGCTCCGAGACGAGAATTGCGCTCAGCCCTTTGTTTTGATGGTATAATAGTAACGTGCTGGCAAGTTTGAAACATTCATGAGTTATTAATTCTCGGCATCGTAGCGTTCGTCTGATTCTTTCATGCGCGTGGACGTGATGCGGCAAGCTTTCAGGGAATATCCGGCCGGTAAGATGAACTAACGAGCTACTTTTCATTTGAAGATGAAAAACCTCTGTAAGCAAATAACGCGTTCGCGTTACGCCGAGTTGGCGGTGTGGTTTGCTTCATTTTGTTCATCGACCGAAAACGGCGAAACAATTTCAAAGGTCCTTCTTACGCAACGAACGAAGTGAAAATCAGGTCATTTTCAATGATGTTTGAACCGAATTTTAGGCACTTCAACTTCAACTTCAGCCAAGTTAAAGGCCAACGCCAGCTTTTTGATGGATATACCATTTGTGGTGCGCATGCTAAAACGAAACAAACTTTTTGGATTTTTTCAAAAACTTTAACTTAAAAGACCACATCGGCGGTATGGATGAGAGCCTTGAAACATTTAAGGTTCTCAGCTGCCGTTACGAACTCGGACAGGTCATTTCAATCCCTGTTAGTTCTCGGGTAGAAAGACTGCTTCCGTGGTTGACACCTTGCGACCATCGTCTGGTAGAGAGGGTTCTCAAACCAAATATAGAGAGATATAGAAATAACTTTCCCAATCAGTGTTTGGTGTATATATTTCACTGAAACGTGGATTCACTTAAAAAGTATATACGAAGTAATTTGAAATGTAGAAGAAATTTAAGCCCGGTTACGGCGCAACTACTAGCGAACCTGGCGGATCCACGCTTGCTATACGTGGAATCCTCGCTTGCCACAGTAGCAGTTCCGGCAGCTCATTGATTGGGGAGTCAATGGGGGTATCCGCAGTGCTACTGTGGCAATCGAAGATTCCACGTGAGGCAGGCAAGGATCCGCCAGGTTCACTAGTAGATAGTTGGTCGTCTGCATTCGATTTCTTCTACACTTCAATTAAATCTGTTTGAAATTTTCTCTTAAATGAATAAATCATTTAATATGAAAACTATACCGATATCCGAGTAGAGTAGTGAAGGTATTGAATATTTTGTGCCCGCTGTGATAATACATAAATTCGGGAGTCTAACAATCCAGTTCAGATTTCATTGAAAATGAACTAATTTTGACAACGAACGACGTTCTTCTCGTCACGCCATCTGATGGGAAAGCCGGTTTCGCGGGTTACCCATTGATTCAAAAACAAAACTGACGCGCTTTGTAAGTTTCAAAGCAGAAAAGCAGATTTAACGGTAGAACTTTGCACCGTTATTCACCTATCTGACTGCTTACTGCGAAAACATTTTTTTCTACCGAAAAATAGCGACGAAACTCGAGATGTTTGTGACGACATAATAGTTTACTCGGTAACCATTCATCGCGCTCATAATTCTTCAATCAGATCTGTTCGTATTTCGTCGCAAAAAAAGCTCCAATCTCGAGTTTCCGTAGCTTTTGAATTTTTTTTTTCGGGGTATAGACCGATAAACCGTAAAATTGGCAAAATCAGGAAGAAAGCGGATTCGACGACGTGAGGTTCTGCGTGTGGACGCGTTACTATGACTACGGCAGAATTGATACGTGTCGCAGATGATAGTTCGGTTCGGAGATGCTGATCACGCGGCCATCTATCTGTGTAGGGGTCGGTTTTCACTGAAACAACAACGAACGGTTGCGCTGCTAGACGAATACAGACGTGATTCTGAAAGTCAAAACCACTTCCTCGTCAATCTCAACTGGTCGACGTTGATAACGAGATGAACCACCGGTCGTTTTTGACCAAGCTGTATATATATATATAGGGTATATTTCTTGCGGAAAATACCATCTGAGAAGATTGTGAAGTACGCGCGGTAGAAAATGATTTGTAGATCCGAAATCCGTTTCTTCTCTACTCAAACTTCAGAAAGTGAAGTACAATTTCATAAGATAATATCGTTCTACGGAAGTGGCCATTCCGCTTAATGGAACGCATAATCGTAAAACGTCATAGTTCGCTTTTTCATTATTCATTAAAGATCGTACGCCGAAAATGCTTTGGAGATGATGATGAAAGGAAACCCGTGTCGCGAATACACTTCAAAGGGCAACACATAGAGCTTCATACGAATCTCTAGCGGGACTGCGCCTTTCAGTTTCCAACGCGAACTCGTAAATTAAAGCGGAATAAAGCGGGGCTACAGTCGCGCGTTTATTCCGAAAGGACGAAAAATTATGTTCAGTATATACTCGAAAAATCATGGCGCCAAGTAACGAGACATCCGGCGTCGAGTGCCCTCTGTCAACGCGCTGTGATATTTGCGGGCTTCATCTTTCCTTTTTCGCCAGGAAGACACTATAAACAAAAAAACACGGTGCCTTGGTATTAACCTGCCATTAACTTTCCTCAGAAGACGCCGACTCTATTACGCATGTTTCATTCATATTTTCCGGAGTGAAACCTACCTTCGTAAATGAATATGTCACGCGCAATACGAAATGATAATATGATACGAAGTTACCCGACGTACGGAGTGGGTAAAAATGCTAGAAAAGTCGACGGAAAATAATGTTTTCCCCGACGCGCAGTAGCGCTGGTGCAGATTGAATATTGAACGAATTCTGGGAAACAGTAAATTGATTCATGGCGAAAATACCGATTCGATGATTTAGAGGTCGCTGAAGGACGCGACGGCTGGAAAACACTTTTTCGTCACGCAGTGTCAAAAACTTTTAGCATCAACCCGACTAAAAAAATACTATACGCTCCCGGATTTAAAACTTAGGACGGTGGTTGAAGCAATCTGCATCATTACCATGGTAACGCGGTTTTGTTTGGTAAATCGGCGCAGTCGGTTTGATTGTAAACGGTAGCGGAAGGGACCGAAATCGTCAGCATTCGCGCGTGCGCTCCCGAAGACGATACCACCGCCACACGAAGTATTACACCACGCGTTATACTGATCTCAGGCAAACCGTCATCTCCAACGAGACCTGCCACATCATTTATACAGTACACGATGGTCGAGTAACTGAGTAAGTGCCATTGGTCTTGTCGTGGACGATCCGATATTCATCTCGCTCCGACATCAAAACTTCGAGCGAAGTTTCCACGGTTTCTTGGATGTAAAGCTCGTACTAGCTTTGAGCTGGGAAAAAAAACAGGCGACAAAACTGAAAACATGGTTACGTTAGGATTTATCGATCAAAGACCTTGAGTTCTGAACGGTTGCATCGGGGAAAACAGTATCTTTACAACAGGTGAAACTAGAAAACTACACAAGGATACGCCACACGCCATCGTTTTCTTTTCTATCAGTTCATACCGTAACAAAACGTTGCTTAGGAAAATGCATAGCTGTTTATCGAAACGCCCAACCGGGCGACGGGGTAGCAAATACGAGATAAAGAGTTCTAGTTTCGAGGGTTTGCCGAGTAGGAGCTCTCCAATTCCAGTCCGTCCTTGGACAAGGTAGGCAAACATGTTGTGTCAGCAAAATTCACGTTTTCATCAACACTGTTTCGTTTTGATTGTTTTTCGTTTAATCATTGTCAGGCCGACTCAATTTAACTTTGCTAGCATAACATGTCAACGCTTCTGGGGAATTTGAATTGAGGCTTTCTAAAAGAATATGTTTACGCAGCGTATTTGTCTAGATGGACAAGATATAGGCTATCTATGCATGTATCACCAAAACAAACGATAATCATAAGAAAGATGTTGATGACGATGACTCAGACATTGATTCCATCTCCTCATAGAAAATGTCGTCAGTCATCAATCATTGTCGTTTGTCACTGTGTATAACGAAGACGTTGACAAAAATCATATGCTGAATAAGCAAATACCGTGATGATCGTATTTCGAAAATATATCGTAGCTGTTTGGCTATCAACTTTGGTTCATCGTCATGTCGTGTTTGATGTCCTTAATTATAAGACTAAATAAAACCAATAGTGATACCATACAGTGCGTATTTACTATGCATACGCGATCGTATGCGATGTATAGTTACTGCCCTCCGGTCTCAAAACGCATGTGATGATGATCGGCCCCGAAGGCGTCGTACGTAGATATTCAGATGTCATAATTATCAAATAAAGTTTCCTTTGAACTAACGAGTGCACGTTTCCTTGGGATGGGGCGTTCATCTCAGAAATTCCACGTTAGATAGTGTCCTACAGCTATGTGCTACTCCCTAACACTGTTTACGCTCGTCTTTTTAATGTTAGCGTTGATGAATCCATGGAATCTTTAAAAAACGTGCTCGGCTTTGTAAATAGAAAACAAAAAGATGAATATAACCAATTTTTACAGGTGATGACTAATATTTCGACCGGGTAACGAAAACAGTTTAAGTAAAAGCAACCAACAGTTTAGTATAGACTCGTTACCTAAACGTGGGACTGGGTCTGCGAAAAGTTAACTTTTGTTCCGAAAAGCCTCGGACGGAAAGCGATGACTTGAATTTGACATTTAATTCCATTACGGGGCATTCAGTCGATAAAACGGTCTAATCATCGTCGGCGAATTCCATCGGGATTTTCGCGTCATTCACAAGCAAGAAGAATTCTACATATCATTCTGCTCATGAATGCCAACGCGTTCGCAGTAGATCGAACATTCATTACAACTTCTCTGACAAGACGCGGCTTTTATTTGTCAGTCATCTTGCCGTCTCGTTCTCGGCCGCCGTCTAGTCAAGATGCGTAATTCCGTGTCGACTATAATCTATAGGTCTTGGTTTGGCAGGACTTCGTACCATGGAACCGGCCGCGAGAGACGGCATAGTCCTGTTGTCCTGTGAAGTCGGTCCCATTTTGTTTAAAAGTCTCGGTAGCCGAGCATCCATATTCCCATCGACGCTTTACTCACAGTTTAACTTCTTTATTGGCCGTTTATTGGAAAAACGCAAATTAATCATTGAAATATTTGACACAAATCCCCAGGTAGCTTCGTCGTCACCATCATCATCATCATCATCATCAGTTTCCTGGAACTCAAACATCACATCTACCTCGAATCGAGATAAACTAACTAATTGAAATGCTTCGCTGAAAATGTCCTGCGTCGACAAAGGTTAAGTGTTTCCTTCAACTCACAACACATTTCTACGGTCTGCCTCGTTACTAAACAGCGTTTTGAGTTGAGAGTGCGCGCGGCTGGATTTCTAGCTACGAGAAAGAGACAATGAAAATTCATTAACGACTTCTCGGCAGCACGCACGGCGAGTCGGTTTACTGTTTTATCTCCTAGATTCACCACGGCAGCTTCCATATTTTTCGCATTTACTGCTCTGCCACAAAGCAACAACTCGGATAATATCATACACTGCCCTAATCTTATCTAAACCCCGTGGTATTAATATAATATGTAACAATAAGTAGCGACCACAGTGCGCTTATTATTAGATACTTTATAAGTAGATATCGAAGTAGATTTAAGTATATATTTTCCGGGAAGGATTGCGACCGATTTATAGATGTATAGACTGCTGGTAGGCTTGCCCAACTCGGTTAAAGTAATTAATCATTTCATTATGAAATAGAGCTCGCGATGTTGGAGGGGGTTCATACCAATATTAGATCGGTCGAATTCGTTATATTACTTTGACATTTCAAAATCCGTATTCTGTTTAGCTTTTTGACTTACTCTATGAACCTGTTACAAACAATTACACTGAGGATTTTTTTGGTTGAATTGGTTTTTGTAATATCGTCGCTATTCTCGGTTTCATCATCAGTCGCTAAATATCGTATTGCCGTTGGGCATTTACCAATTAGATTATAGCAATAATTCAATATTATTCGGTACAAATCCCAATTCATTAATTCACGCAACACCAGGCGCCTGATTGGGTTTGTCGATTCACGTTTTCCGCGTAATGCAGAGTTACCATTTCGATTTCTGTTGAAATTAGATCATTGACGACGATAAAAATGAAGATTTCTGAAGACGGTGCGAAAAATTCAAATTTAGTCCAATCCGAAGCGTGTAATGAAATTCGGACGGTCAATTGATATATGAACACCACGCGTATTTTGACCTTTTGTGTTTTATCCATCTCCTAACTTTCAATTTATCAAAAATGAGATAAAACACCTCACAAATTACTGTTAAAGATCAAGTATAGCCAAAAATAGCTTTTGTTTTTAAACGATATATAGTGTAACATGTAAACATAATAATCATTCTTGAGAAATCTTTGCTATATGAGTGATGGATTACTGAAGTATGAATGATTGAAAAGCGTAAATATTTATTCAATATTCATTTAAATATTCAAGTTCAGCGTTTATAAAAAAAAATGATCATTGAATAAGAATAAAGTGATATTGAATAAGATCATAATAAGAATTTCGATGAATAGGCTATACTTGATCTCTAAGTCACGTAGTCTGTAAGATTTGTACATTTCGAATGTACGTGTATAAATTATTCAGATTTTTTGGGGATTTTGTATTCTCTTTTGCTCTCTACCAGTCCGTACTTTTTGTACGAAATAACGCCTTATTGCTATTACGTAGATTCGGACTTGGAATTCGTAAAAATAGAAAATTCTCAATTCAAAACATCTGTTAAATACTCATTACGTCGTTATTTTCTCGTCACGGGTACGTCTCATCAAAAAACGATTGATAACAGGCTCGGGTCCTTGTGATGATGATAATCATATGTATTATGTTATTTATAGCTGTTAAACGACGTTTCTGCGGACATGGATGAAACTACTCCCGTTAATATTCGTATCGGCTTTAAAAGACAAGAAAAATATATACATCCATCAGGTTCATTAGCTTATTCGCGACTTGAAAAGATGGCCGTTCCCAAAAATCGCAAGGAACCTGATGTACATGTTTTGGATGAATCCAGGCTGAAATCTGCTTTTATCACACTCTTTTCTTTGAAGTTATTTGGCCAAAAAGCCATAAATTCGTTATCCCATTTTCCCTGATAAACTGCTTTAGTTCTCTGAGCGCAAGTGCGCAGAGAAGTTTGGAACCAGTATTTTGGTAGTAGCATGACCCATACATTCAAACGTGGAGAACAGATAATAAGTTGAAAACCCGCTATATATACAGAATGCAAAAATTCATTTATCAAGACTTATCAAATACACCCCTCGCACCTGACGATGATTTCTAGTGAGATCTCGAAACGTCGCGTATTTTGATTTCAAGTCTCGATAAATGAAATTCAGTATTTTGACCTCACGACAAGATACCTAATTCAAGGCACGGAAAAGTAGCCAGGTTACGCAACGCGCGCGGTGGCAGGGGAAACCGATCTTTCTATCGTGTTATTAAAGCCCATCAAAGGGTCGTCACCGGACTATCGTTCCGACAAGAGAGACATGAGAAACAAACACGGTATTTCGGTGCAACGAGTAGCGCGAGTATAGAAGATGAAAAGCAATGCGTGATGAATTTCTGATTAACTTCTCTCTTTCGCAGACGACAACGACCTGTCAAGTGTAAACAGACTTGTTTTTCCATTTTCGATCTTCTGTGATTCGCTGCTTTGATTGTTGTCATTTTGCAACACGTCTATAGAACTCTCTCGTCGGTTCGTCTGATTCTTTGTTTTACTTTACGCGGCGTCTAATTTCTGTTACGCAATTTTGATTCTCCCGACGAAGAAAACATAGCAGGTATCATTTTACGACTATATTGCAGTTCGTTTGATGTCGGTTACTCCCTAGTCGAAAACGAAAGCCGTCCGTAATTTCAACAGAAAAATTGATTCTTCCTTGCAGTACAATGACGTACCTCCGTTGGTACACACCAGTTTGCGCAAAAATCATCTCAATCATGCGTAGTGAAAGTTAGTTCGTCGTCCATGAAATTTAAACTGGATTTTTAACCCCGAATCCGAATTGCCCAATCAGTGTACACGGTTTCACTGAAAATGGATTCATTGATGAGGAAAGCTGAGTAGAATTTAACTGAAATGTAGAAGAAATGACAGTAACCAAATCGTGTACCCGCAGTGCTACTGTGGCAATCGAGGATTCCACGTATGGCAGGCGAGGATCCACCAGGTTCGCTAGTAGATAGTTGGTCTTCCGCGTTCGATTTCTTCTTCATATCAATTCTGAATGAACTTTCCTCTTAAATAAATCAATTATTCAAGAAAACTATGCCGATATCTGAGTAGAAGAATGAAAGTATTGTATATCTGGTGGGTGCTGTGATATGGATTCGGGAATCTAAAAATTCAGTTCAAAGTTCATAGAAAATGAACTGATTTCGGCAACGGACGACCTACTGTACCACGCCATCTGGTCGGGTAGCCTGTTGGATCCTCGCAGAACCCTCGCTTGCCACAGAAGCGGTACCGCTACCTCGTTATCTTCGTTCGCGACGAATAAACTTTAACGATCTATTTGAAACGTGTTTACGTAAATGGTACAAACACGTTTTCGCGGTGAATCCCATGGGAAATATGCTGCAAGAAGCTGTTATTTCATTTTACCGTCTTGTTTTTCTCTTAAAACCGACGCTCGTTAAGTGAAGTGTGGAAAGTAGCAAGGATGTATCTTACATCGTATATACAAGCGGATACCGTGGCGGGAGTTAACTATGTATTCTTATAAAGTAATTATCTTGACCACAATTAGCTGTATCCTTTGTTTCAGGTTCCAGGTGCATTTGACACTGCCATATAATAGCATCACTCCTTACATTATACGCCACACCCTACCACATGCTTCTCGCGGTTCCTTATATAAAAATGTACTTAGTCCTCGCACTCTATAAAACGAAGAATTTTAGAAGTCCATCCATGTTTAGACTATAAGAGACTCAACTCCTGACTTGAATTTAGCGTTGCCAGGTTTCACAGTAAAACCTTTTTTGATCCACTGATCTTCGGGTTTCTGAATTTACGATCGTCTATTTGAAATGGTTACCGGCAGATTTCCTCGAATTCAGCCTCTGAAAGATGCTACACTAGCTCGATTTACCGCCGCGTAACTTAAAACCTTAATCAGCGCGGCCTTCGTGACGAGCGTCGCAACGATCTCTCATCTGTCCTAAAATTCGCAGCGCGCCTT
This sequence comes from Tubulanus polymorphus, assembly GCF_964204645.1. Taxonomy (NCBI): domain Eukaryota; kingdom Metazoa; phylum Nemertea; class Palaeonemertea; order Tubulaniformes; family Tubulanidae; genus Tubulanus; species Tubulanus polymorphus. The sequence goes on along the minus strand of NC_134031.1, from coordinate 15,575,088 downwards.
AATGTATCATCGCACCAGCTTCTTCGCTTTCTGTCTCGTATAGCGAGGACGATCGACAAAATGAGTCACATGCCCCGCACGTCCTCGATCGGCTAAGCCATATCGATGATGAAAAATGTCGTCGGTTGTTATTATGCGATCAGTGTGCGTATATATACGCCTTCGAGACGTATCCGCGTATAGAGCAAAAAATACCTTCAAACTAGGGATTATCAGTATTGGCGCTCACATTAGTGACACTCGTCACTTATTACTGAAAAATTATCTTGTTACTCCGCGTCAGACGCGTCATTTTGAACTCGTGAAATGCCCCCACGGCTTTTTCGCACTAAACCTCGGAAGAAAAAGATTTACCAAAAACCGACAGGACTGATACTAACTCGGGAATTGTTTATGGAAACCGATGGTGGTTCCGCGAGCAGCTTGCGGGAAGCCGTCGCGATAAGAGAAGATCTTTCTAACGCATTATTCGCCGTTTTATCCGGCTTTCTCGTCGCGCCGCGCGTTTCTTTGAAAACTCGTTAATACGGCCGAGAGGAAATATGCACCCGGTTCATCGTCGCATCACAAAGCGGTGACAAAGACATTATTTATACCGCGCGCTTACGGTGGAGCTATCTCAGTCCAGCTCGATCGTCAAAACAATATACAATAACGAGCGCGCATTTTATGACCCATAAATTCCGTGCGAGTCCTTCAGAATGTCATGTGCTCGTAAATGACGTATATTTTCCGTTGGTTAAGACTGTCCATTTCACGACTACCTTTCAGCGGCGCCATCGCGATGATCGAGATAAAAACGTTACAAATTCTGGTATTCGTCCTCGTAAACCATTGATGTTTTGCTGCCGAGGATTATATGATATCGCGTCATCGCCGAAGCGCATTTTGACTTCTGTAAAATTCGTCTCGGTCACAAAAGGCGGCTAATTCTCTTTATCTCTACCCCCATTCCCCTCGCCCCTCCCCCCATAAGGTATACTTTTCAGCTTTGCTACGGTTTCTCTCGTATCCGTTTGCGAGAAAAACTTGTTTGGCTTTAGAAATCTTACCAGCGAAGATGGACCCAGTCCATAGATAAGAATCGGCCGTTGAGTTGAAAAGCTTGGAAACTCAGGGTATTCGACAAGTTGTGAAAAAACCTAGAAAACTCAGGGAATTAAGATCCGCTATTGACCGCGCTGTTCTAGTTATCAATACGTGATTTTTAAAAAAAGTTTTTGGAGAGAATCTTAAACCGAGAAATTTCACCATTCATCACCTGTAGATTCTCTTTGGGAATTTCATGTCGTTGATCATGGATAAATCATGGAAAAGTCAGGGAATTTGTGAGAAGGGGAGAGTGGCCAGCCTGTGGTTGAGCAAAAGCGCCGTACACCATGGACCCTTGATATCTGACTTTTGTTGTTGAAGACAATATGCTGATCGTTTGGCGTCGTGCGATCTTACAGAACAAACTCTTTATGCTATTGACCACGTTGTTCTTTTTTGTCAATACTTGATTCGTGAGAATTCGAGAATATTAAATGGAGAAAATCCTAAAACAGTGGAGTTCCAAAAAATAGCTGGTCAAACTTCTTTTCTCAAAGGTTACATCGTGAGTTGTTGCTGTTGCACACCTGGTATAGGAATAATCCTACTCAACTAATGTCAGATTAAATGGCGTTTATAGTCACTGAGAATTACCTAAACTTTAACCGAACTCGCCAATATATATCATCGACAGATTATCTTTGGGAATTTTGTATTACGATATGGAAAAATCAGAAAACAAACTGGCTATCCCTAAGTAGCAATACGCCGCAATACCACGGACCCTGGATATCTGGCTTCTGTTGTTCAAGACAATATACTGATCGTTTAGCGGCGTGCGATCTTACAGAACTAACTCTTTATCACCTGCAGCGCGTATATATGCGTATATATACCGCTAACGTCATACGACCGGGAATGCCGTCGTTAATTTGTTTCGTATAGACACACTTACCGTCATCGGATCAGGATGACCGCGCGTGACGGCTTGGTGCGATGCGGTGCACGCGGCGCGCCGTTCGAGAACACTCAAACTGCTGCCGACGATTACACCCTCTTTATAATAATGTACGCATACGCATCGCAGTCCGAATAATATTCCCCGCCGTATACGCACGGAATTCTTGATGATATAATTTGCCGGCCCAGATAGCTAATCAAGTCACTGTATGAGTAAGTGGTGAATATTGCGTCATTATGTACTCCCCGAGATAAACCCTGGGAAATCGCTGGTCAGACGATCGCTTGACTGTGAACCGGTGGCCAAGCGCGAATGAAGTATCAACAAAATCCTCAGATAAAAATATATCTTCAGTGAAAAATTCTGAATTATATCTCCAAAAAAAAGTTACAGCCAATGACACAAAATTACCAATTTTTTGAGGGGCCTTCCTAAAAGTGACGTATTTTTTTAAAACTATATAATGCCGGGTGCACACCTTTGCGATCATCGTGTCATGGCATGCGATGACACGATGAAAATCGCATCATCCCCGCATACCTTTGCGATTTATTATGAGGGCCTCGAGTTGGATTCAATCACGTGACTGAGCTGCCATTTTGAACATCACGTGATACTAAAAATTTTCGTGCGGAAAATCGGCAGCGTAGCCCGCACACCATTACGATTTTCATCGCACGGAAAAATCGCATGCGAAAATATCAAACAAGTTTGATTTGTTGCGATGAAGCGATGAAATCGGCTCCGGATGCCACCGCATACCTTTACGACGATGCGATAAAACCATGCGATGAAGCGATCATACGATCAATCGCAAAGGTGTGCGCCGGGCTTAACTGTGTCCGATTGTTGAAGCCGAGAAACATAAAATAAACACCATCAGAGAATAGAAATTGTCACCTTTCTAACGATTTATAAATTTAAATTTTGTGCCAAAAGAGGGGGATGACAATTAACCGCGCTAGAGGTTTTAGTTCAAAAAATGTTAAAATCTGTCCAACAATGAAGGGCCTGTGGTACCTCCTCAAAATGGCGCCTGGTTACTGAGACGATTTGGCCTTGGTCAAAACTTGGAGTAATCAGTCAGATTACTCCAAGGTCAAACTGGCCCGAACCAAGCCTTAAGTCTTACTTGACTCATGCCTCGTTCACACGTAAATCACTCACTTGTTACTAAAATATGTTATCAAAACGATAGTGGTAAGTGAGGTGAGTCACTCCCAGAAGCAGTTAGCAATCGCACGCAATAATCTGACACAATTTTGTTAATTTTTGGGATTTAGCTTTTAGTGAAACTCTTTTTATAAATCGAGTTAACTAAATCGTGTTAACGGGTCTAAATCGATTTAAGAGTTTTAATCGATTTTAGATTTAAACCTTTTTTGTGAAACCGGGCCCTGCGCTGAAAAATCTGACACGTTTTTTGGCCAGGCCAAATTGTCTATAGCTACCGATTGGCGAGTTCATGCCGGTATCGATGGTGCAGTTGTTGTTAGTGGCTTATCGCTGCACGGTATCGATCGGACATCCACCGATCGAGGATTCATATTTGCCACACACTGTATATCGTGCCTGTTTAAATCGGGTTTTTCTTTATTGACACTGGCTGACTGATCGAAGATCGATTACAAATGCAGCACAGAGCGCTAGCGATAAATACCGACAAATGATATCTGCATTTCTATGGATTTTATTTCTGCCCCGCCGCTGTATACGTATAGTTTTGTTACCCATTGAATGATTGATTGATTGATGAGATTTGAACTTGTTATCCGTTAAAACCATTAACCAATCATCCCGGCGTTATGGATAGATTTATAGATAACACTCTCCACTTATCCCGGCATTAGTGCAATCTAACGTGCCGTTGTAGACTTCGCGTGTCACGCAGCACCGCCGTCAAATATCATCAGCAGAAGATATTTTTCATATACAGAATTGCAGAAATCGGCGTTTTCGCGATAAGTTTACTTAGGGCTGTGAAACAGGGACCGTTTATTCAAGACGCATCCGTAAGTTGCGCGTGTCCCGTTGGGTAAACTTATAAAGGGCACACAGACATTAGCGACAGGTATAGGCTTATAACGAGTGCTTCGTTAAAATACGTACGTCAAATTTGCGAAGGCAGCGGTCGAAACGTGAGGTCCCGGTGCCAGTGTCTATCCAATGTCGTATGGTATGTTATTGGGCTAAAATGAAAAACGAAATCAGAAAGAAGAAATGGAATGTTATTTTTTATATGATTTTAGCTGAACTTACTGAGAAATGGTATTTACAATCACCGCGGTTTTTACAGTTAAGGATATTATTTCCCAATGCAACCTCCTACACACGTTCAATCAACTAAATGTATCGGAAAGTTTTATTAAAAGAACTGTTCAAGGTCTCCTCAAAACTGCGTACATTAATTACGTTTGGAATGAACTGCATCATGATAAAAGGTGTTGCTTTTATAAACTTGCCAAAAAAGAATTTTGTTTGGAAACGTATCTAAACTTGCCAGCCGATTTAGCTCTTCCTATTTGTTTTTTCAGAACATCAAATCTCTATATGGATTCAATTAACTGTAGACTTTTTGATTTACCCGATTGCCTTCGTTCTTGCTCTTAATGTCATAGTATCTTCGACGAGTATCATCTATTGGCAGAATGTTCTTTTTTAGACGAGTATAGTCAACTAGTTTGGAACGGTCCCATTTCGTTTGACTTGCCTAAACTTGGAACCTTATTAAGTAGATGTAACAACAAATCTAGGAGATTAGAAATATTTTGTTAAACGATTGTAAAACTTCTTGATGTCCCTCTGTATACCTCTCGTTGAGGTGATGAGTGTAAATAAATTTCATTCCACTTCAAAAAAAAAAAATTTCATTTCGATGCTGGATTTCTTCCCAAACTCAATCATAAAATCTAACAATAATTTCTAAAACTCTATGCAGGAACTCGAAAGACTAATTCGATTTTATTTAGATGCTTGTTTTGCCTTATTTTCGAATTGGAAGACGAACAATTATTGAGATCAAGGTTACTTGATAATGAACTTATTTTGATCAAGTTCGTCTGATATCTCGGTGGTGCCATCTGACGGGATAGCTGGTGTACCGGTACCCCATCGGAAGGCATAGGTGCAGACAACCACCTCCCCTTTACAGAGTTTGTACGTATCGATTCGAACGTTAATTTCCGGGATTACGTTTAACGCAAAGAATATCTGGTAATACGCGGAACTGATTTCTATTAATTAATGATGTTATATTCATTTATTACAAATGATTAATTTAGTGCATCGTTTGAAGCTTTTAAAGGATCTATTGTGTTTGTTTTAACGCCGCTACTGAACCGACGACGAATTAATGATGATTTTCATTTTATCGAGACCACACAAACCGGTTCGCGTATATTCGCGTCGACTATATAACGATCATAAATCATAATTGAACCGCGACTTGTCGGCAATGAAAATCACCGTCGCCGTCGTCGCCGTCTCGATGTGTATATTTATTTTTCATGGCAAGACTTCGCCATAAATCACGATCAATAATGATACGCCACATATTGGCGAGGTGAAGAATTCGCGGGGGACTCGTTCTATCTTCGCTCGTGGCGGAATCACTTACAGCAGTGTCCAGAATTTCATGTTACGTGTATTGTACATCATATGAATTTAGGTTGACGCTTGGTCAAGGAGCACAGTCATATGATATCTGGGGCCACTAAAGACCAGGGGCCGGTTGCATAGTCATGGCTTAGACTTAAGACCAGTCTAAGACCAACTTAGTTCTATAGCTATTCTAACAACTTAAGACCAGTCTTAAGATTTAAGACCACTTTTGGACTTAAGTCACGACTGTGCAACTGGCCCCAGGGGCCGGTTGCATAGTCATGACTTAGATTTAAGACCAGTTTAAGACCAACTTAGTTCTATAACCAATCTAACAACTTAAGACCAGTCTTAAGATTTAAGACCACTTTTGGACTTAAGTCACGACTGTGCAACTGGCCCCAGGGACCAGTTGCACAGGCGTGACTCAATCTTACGAAATGCGGGCGTTTTGTGAATGTCATGAAGGCTAAGGGAAATTCAGCTGACAGTTAATGATCTATTGCCTATTACCCGGTGCACGAACTAAGATGCTCCTCAACACCCTCGACCCACCAGTTCCAAAGTTGGGAGTTAATTTTCGACTCAAAGTCAAACTCAATGAAAATGAACTATTCTAACTCTAACTCACGACAGTGAAACTGGATTTGCCAGCGCGACGAGTAATCGCTAATTTTGCCCTTTAATGAACCTTTGATCCATCGTTTTAGAACGAACGTTTCCGCCGCGCGCTACGCAAAGTAAATTGAAATAGATATTTTTTTTTGCTGAAAATGTCGAATCAATCATTTATCTCTTAATGCGTTAGCGTTGTTGTTCGATGGATGAAATAAAAGTGACAGCGCAGTTTGCCGGTTCGGTTTTAAGAATGACGTCAAGCGTACGTTTGGCCGTCGGCCACGTGGTAGACACGATTTGTGTAACGCAAATCTAAACGTGAGCGAAGCTGCAGTGATTATCCGTTTAGCAAATAGAAGGAAGTGTACTACACAACACAACCGATGCTTAATTACGAGTTTGTCTTATATTCGATGATGACGGGGTTCGGAACGTCGCCCTGCTCTGGAAATGAACTCGGTCGGGAATTACCCGTGTCGCACTGCCATCGACACAGACTCATCTCGTCCCTGTTGACATTCCCGCACGAATCATACAATAGAATTAATTATCACAGGCTCAACGCTGGTCACGCACAATATTGGTGACTCAAAGTACTACAAAATTCGTAATCTTCACTAAAATGTTTTATGCTGATTCAAACTATGCGTACGATGTATATTATTTCGTCTTAAGAGTCGCAATTCCACGAGTGTGTTTTTTTTCTATTTGATTTGATTTGCTTTGCATAAATGACTGGTACAGCGATGATAACAGAACATTATAGTTGATATGATAATGCAGATAGTTTTGACTCGGGCCAACCGTTTACGTTGGTGCCAAGTGGGTCCATGCCTACGTTTGTTGACACAGGCATTATTGTGCCAAATTTTCTAGCAAGGCTGCATTTGAATAAAGTTCATTTCAGGAATGTGGAAACGAGCTCTCTCTATTAGGTACGGGCCTAGACTTGTGCTTGTCCGAGCCAGTTCGAAACAGACTAAATGGTCTCCGCATGTGACCGTGACTTAGGTCTGTATTCGGTTGCAGTCTGCCACGCGACCCGACTGCAGAGTTTTTTTCTTTAACTAACAAGAAATGTATTTGCCATAAATGTACAAATAAATTTCTTGCTAAAAAACTATTTTCGGTCAAAAGAGTTCATGTTTCATTTCTTTTTTCCCTCACGTCATTCAACATTACAATGATTTTTCTTCAGCCTCAACCCGCTAAGAGCCACGCGGGTTCGATGTTTTTTTTCTCGGCCAGAGAAGAACCTCTGTTGCCACCAGGGTTTGAATCCATAAATCCCGGATTGACGAGACCAGTGACCATTCGGCCACTGCGCCCCATGTTTTATTGAACAGTTTGCTCTAGTTAGCCGCGTCTGTGCGAGACGTGTCGGACTAGATTTCTTTCCGGTACATCACGTTATTACTAAATTGATAAAATGACTGGTAATCGCAACGTTCCGGGCAGTGCCATTATACAGTCTGTATATCCGGTGGTTTTAGTACACTACGCCATATGAATAAAAACGAACGTCTACGACAAAACAAAAAAGAATATGAACAGGACATGCGAGAAATACGATATTTGTTACTGAATGTAACCCAGTTGTCGCCAATGATTGCTGCAATATTCCGAATATCAGAGATATCGATTCCGTCGAAAGATCTATTCACCTCCCGTAGAAACATAACGCTCAGCAATTCTGACGCCGATCAAAACGTTGCGGCCAAAAGATCCCGTAGATGAAACAGCTACGTATACCAAGACCATCGATAAGCGCTATGGAATGCGATGCCATGAACGGCTTAACTCCGTGTTGAATAGAGTTGAATACAACATTTTGTTCTGTCTAAGCCACGTAACTGAATATTGCATAGCTTTGGCTGTTGATACGCTGGTGTTCAGGGACGGTGTTTCAGGTGAACTTGCGTGCAAAATTACGGGTTGTGATATCTACGAAATATTCGTATAAGTTTGCCCGTAAGCTCATCCGCAACGCTTACGGTACGCGCGTAACTTGCGGACGTTTCGTTAAATACGCGGTCCGTACCATCTGCTGGGAAGCCACGCCTCCTGTTTATGTACCAAACATGAAAAATAAGAAGATGTTTAAGAGATGTTGCGCAAATACGAGATTAAGTTGTGAAATCATGGCCTAACAGCATGAGGCTGGTTGTATTGGTCTACTGGTTTTAGCACGTACTCCTTCGGTGCTCGGCGAGCTCGCATTGGACGCATGTGGATCCCTGATGTTGGTTAAGCACCTCAAATCCCGGCGGTTTCGAAACGTTCATTACGGACAGGTGGTTACTTCGAGGCCACGCGTGTTAGAACGCTAATTAGTAACGCGGTCTTTACGCACGAATTGAGACAATGTGGTCAACGAGCGCTGTCGTTGGAGCACTCACGAGGGATTTCTTCGTAGGTTCTTCCAATTACTAGTCCCTCATAGAGACGTCATGAGGGTTTGACCAAATAGTACGGTCAACAAGCACTTCTTCTTAAGTAAAAACATCCCCAGACTTGGTCAATGCCACGAATGAAAATGTTAAGCTATTTCGGTAGAATAGCCCGCACACTGTGACGTGGAAACAGATATTAAGTTTAAAACCCACTTTATACAGAATTTAGAAGATTAAAACACTTCAAAGGCCGTCCCGTCGTGAGGTTAAATGAAAAATCCAATTAAGGGTTCGTCTTGGGAAACCAAGATCTGAACGACGTAAAGCCAAACTAACAAACAAACAAAAATCGAATATCATTTATCAAGAATTAAAATTACGAGGTTTCGCACTCTCTGGAGACCGTATCAGTGCCATCTTGTAATGATCGTAGATGCAATAAAACATTTGCCCCATACTCAATAATTTGACGTCGACGATGTTCGCCTATAATGCCGTAATGCGTTATAAACCATACAAACCGACAGCCATTTAATTAATTATAGAAAAACATGAGCAAATGGGATAGATATAATCGGAGGATGTTTTTTTTTTCGTCCTCGAGTTGCAATGATGGACGAGCAGCTATAGGATCAAGGCCCCGGCTGGAAATCTTTTTATCGCCACGTTTTCGATTAAGTCACTTCCATATCCGGCTAATGAAAGTCAGTGTTTCAACGGCGGCAACGCGGGTCGTTACTCGCATCCGTGTTTTCATCGTGGTGTCGTTCTGAGGCAGATGTACGGCTTCCTGCGCCATTCGTGTGATTAATATAATAAGACTACGCGGAAACAACTGCCGGACACAAAAATAATAGAAAAAGTCTGCTACGTATATACATCTGGAATTGATCCGTCCGATCGATATGTTGGTGATATAACGTTGTTATATAGATCAGAAATCTTGAAACTCCATTATCTTATAAGGATGATGATGATGGCGACGACGGTGGAAAAAAAACGATGGTGACATTAGATCGCTGTCACGAAAACGCCAAAGTGCTTCGAACGGTCACCGGATGGCCGGATATTGCTCGCGGATGTTGTCTCCAGCCTGTCGAGAATAAAGCTAGCTTAATGAGGACTCTACGTTCGACTGTGGCAAGCGAGGGTCCACCGGGTGTCGCTAGTGTGCATTCGGGTGACGATGCCAGATTTCTATTCAGATCGAATTAAAATCTATCCATATTATACGAATGATGTATGTTTATATCTGGTTATTTACAATACATATTTACAATACATATACTACCGGAGGGTTTTATGTTCATCTAGACCTATTTTGATGAATTAAGCTAAATTTAGCCTTGGATTTTTTGCGAGTCGCTCGAATGTTACGCACGCCATCTAGCGGGATAGCTTTGACGGCACGGGGTCTTCATTAAGACACTGGTAAGTTTCGTGACGAGTCGTTCTAATCACCGGTTCGATCCGTCTCGGGCAATTTGCCGCAGTTTTAGCACGAAAATACCACAGATTGCATGTGCTGTCTTGGTGACCCAGTGCCACCAGCGATCCCGCTAGCTGGCGTGCGTATCAATAAGATAAATACTCGCATAGAATGCTTTTGCGATTTGTGACGCATCGAATTATCAATGTAGAAGACTTTATTTTTGACATAAGATTTACTGGTAAAGAAATCACGGAAAATTCGCTCAAAATCTAGTTTATTTTCAATCCACATCAGAAATTCGCCAAATTACATCTTGTGATTAACTAAGATTGATCTTCAAGGTTCAAATGAAGTGCGATTTTTATTCGTGATTTTTTATCTTAAAAATAGGGATTGACCCAGATTTGATTTTGATTTTTTGGATATATAGCTTTAAGAGATACTTAGATATTTTAAGATTAATAGATATTGCGATTTCTTTTACGCGCGGTTGAGATATGCGGTCCTTGGTTTCACATCGTCACTGTTCTCAATTGTTGCGTTCAAAAATTCCAAGAATCACCAGCAAATATCTGCATTTCATTTCCTTTAAAATGGTGTATAAATTGATTTCGTCGCGCAAGGGACTGCAGAACTATATGATATTCAATCTAAACTTATGTTTTAAAAATGAGCGCAAATTATCGCAACAATGGGGACCTCGAGGGACCGCCACAAAATGGCGCCTAGAAACTGGAAACTTCTTTCTGGAATCTTCTGGAGACTTGAAGTCTTTGCATCGTCGTCTGAATGTGTAACGGTGAAATTCGCTTACCGCAGCCGAACATATATAGTCCTCATAAGCTCGCTTATTCGAGGACATCAGACGCTCTTGCATGCGCGCGTGTGTCGGGTGCGGTTCAACTCCAGAATAGGTCAATATAGTTCCATCGTGGAGGATTTTCTTTAATGAAGTGAGTGGTTCGGTTTCTAATTGCCGACCTATTTTACTCGTCGACAATTCCGACGATTTAGAATTGCCGACCTATTTTACTCGTCGACAATTCCGACGATTTAGAATTGCCGACCTATTTTACTCGTCGACAATTCCGACGATTTAGAATTGCCGACCTATTTTAGGCCTACTCGTCGACAATTCCGACGATTTTAAATTGCCGACCTATTTTACTCGTAGACAATTCCGACGATTTAGAATTGTTGAAGGGAAGATAAATTTTCAAGCAACGACACGGCCACTTGATGCCGATTGCAGTTTGTATCTATAAAGGGTAATCTACACACGGTCCTTCATCCCAGCCATTTTATATCAGGGTAATCCACACAAACACCCAGCCCCTCGATCCCAGCCACCTTATTCAAGGGTAATCCACGCAAACACACAGCCCCTCGATCCCAGCTACCTTATTCAAGGGTAATCCACGCAAACACACAACCCCTCGATCCCAGCCACTTTATATCAGGGTAATCCGCGCACACACACAGCCCCTCGATCCCAGCCACTTTATATCAGGGTAATCCACGCACACACACAGCCCCTCGATCCCAGCCACTTTATATCAGGGGTAATCCACGCAAAAACACAGCCCCTCAATCCCAGCCACCTTATTCAAGGGTAATCCACGCAAACACGCAGCCCCTCGATCCCAGCCACTTTATTCAAGGGTAATCCACGCAAACACACAGCCCTCGATCCCAGCCACATTATATCAGGGTAATCCACGCACACACACAGCCCCTCGATCCCAGCCACATTATATCAGGGTAATCCACGCACACACGCAGCCCCTCGATCCCAGCCACATTATATCAGGGTAATCCACGCACACACGCAGCCCCTCGATCCCAGCCACATTATATCAGGGTAATCCACGCACACACGCAGCCCCTCGATCCCAGCCACATTATATCAGGGTAATCCACGCAAACACACAGCCCCTCGATCCCAGCCACTTTATATCAGGGTAATCCGCGCAAACACGCAGCCCCTCGATCCCAGCCACTTTATATCAGGGGATATTATTATATAAAAGATATTGCAATTCTAAATCGTCGGAATTGTCGACGAGTAAAATAGGTCGGCAATTCTAAATCGTCGGAATTGTCGACGAGTAAAATAGGTCGGCAATTTAAAATCGTCGGAATTGTCGACGAGTAAAATAGGTCGGCAATTCTAAATCGTCGGAATTGTCTACGAGTAATATAGGTTGGCAATTCTAAATCGTCGGAATTGTCGACGAGTAAAATAGGTGGGCGATTCTAAATCGTCGGAATTATCGACGAGTATAATAGGTGGGCAATTCTAAATCGTCGGAATTGTCGACGAGTAAAATAGGTGGGCGATTCTAAATCGTCGGAATTATCGACGAGTATAATAGGTGGGCAATTCTAAATCGTCGGAATTGTCGACGAGTAAAACAGGTCGGCTACCTGGCTCGCGGAAGAATACGTGCTATGTACTCAGCCTGGGCAGATCTACTTTTACCTGTTCTGGAGTTGAGCCCCGGGTGCCAGACCCTGGAAGAAAATCCGCACGAAATTTATCATTCGTCGCGGGAATTAGAAATTTAAAACGTTTCGTCATCTTTTTAATCGGAACGCGGAGAATATGAAGAAGTGTTGGCGAAATCTATCCCACTCGACACAACGCGATCTCCGACGAAAAGAAAGTAATCAAGGAAATCACAAGATTTGCGTGTATTCGATTCGATTCGTATTTCTTGTGATGTTCATCGTTTACCGAGCTTGACTTTTAATTAGGTTATAATCTTTTTAAACAATGGAACACGGATTTGTATCGTTATTCCAAATTAGTTATTATTTATACCGCGTTTTATGATGTACCTCCCTCTCCCTCTCCCTCTCCCTCTCCCTCTCCTCTCTCTCCCTCTCCCTCTCCCTCTCCCTCTCCCTCTCCCTCTCCCTCTCCCTCTCCCTCTCCCTCTCCCTCTCCCTCTCCCTCTCCCTCTCCCTCTCCCTCTCCCTCTCCCTCTCCCTCTCCCTCTCCCTCTCCCTCTCGGCTATTGTGAATGTGGGATTTACGTTTTTACTAACAAAATGTGTTTTTTTCCAAGGCGTCGATGAGCTTTCGAGTGTAGTTTTCTTGTTATATCGTATCTTAGGAAATACCCATAGCGGGTCCGATTCAAGCTTTCTTTAAAGGTCTTTCAGCCCAAAGAGTTATAAAGGATCAATTTTGTAATTTTTCACGGAAACGAAGCGATGCGTGTTTATCGTCTCTACCGCCCAATCCAATTTTACCGCTCGTTCGTGTATTAATCGTCCCTGACAAATTATCTAAAACGTCGGCGCGTTCACATTCTGATTGATAGCGCGTGTTAGAAATAAAAACGTTCGCGAAGATTTTTCCGCATCAAAATCAAACAAACTACGATGCGATGCGTCTCCGCGATAGCAGACGTTTTTATGTTCGAGTGTCGACGGAAGATCGATGATCAGTTATACCTCGATATTTCAAAATATATTTAATATGTCTACGTTTACCGTATTGCTTTTAAACTAATGCATTTCGATTTATTTTTCTATTTCACGCTATCTTTGGAATGACACGTATTCAGGTAAGTTCATGTTTTATCAGCATTTCCTCAAACCTTAACCTTAACCGATCCCCCCTCCCTCTACATATCATAGCCACGTTTTCAGGCCAGATTTGAGTACTTCTAAGTGGGGTAAAACGACGCTTTCCGGGATTTTAAGGGTATAGGATCACGAAATCGTGACCGAGCATTGGGAAATGCATTTTATTCGCTGACTGGTTTAAGAGGTACAAAGAAAGAGATCGAAGGTGACCATTGATGGTTTCCATAAGAGTATGACCGTCACGAGAGACCACGTCTATACGTTATGAATCTAAGCCAAGTATTTTAACTCAATTGACGCTCTCTGAGTTGCGGTTTAAGGTTGATGAATATGATATTTCTGTATTGATTTATTAGAAAGGAGGGATGATGATGAATTGACGAAATGCAGCCGTTTATGTGAGGATACAAGGAGTGTCGTATAATCGTTGCGGGTACAAATAAACCATCATTCACTTAAACTTTCTGATTAATTCATTTCATATCGATTTGCTCTCGAAAAAGAAATGACTGAGTCTTTGTCTACAGGTACCGATGTAATAATACTAATGTGGCCGCCGGGCATTATTAACGGTAAAAATAGACGAACGTTTGAATATAACGATTTTAACCCGCGTTTATGCTTGAAACAGTCAAAGCCGAGTTTTGAATAGGGTTTTAATGCGTTGTCTTGTCTTCTTCTGTTGCTTTACTGCAATTTTTTTGGAAAAGGTGTTCAGACCCCGGCTCTGAACACCTCACGCGGGCTTCTGCTTTCATACAAGAAAGGAATTTGAGCCAGCCTTATCGAGTGTAGAGCGAAGCTGTATTCTCCGGGTGGTCATTAACTTCGGTGTTTCAATCTAGCGGCATATTTGTTTCGAAGCTTACCCCGCGAGAGCGACCGAAGCGCTATATAGCGCCGTCAAGAAAATCCCGGGGAAGCGAGCGCACAACATTCATTACACATAAATATTTCATCGATGCGTCGCCATAGTCACTTGATACGACCAGCTTTATGCGATCATGGCACTTTTTCGCGGCCGTTTTTTCATTTCGTGGATCTGAGACTTATCATAAGATCTTAGACCAGTGAAGCAATCTAATCCTATCACTATACGCAATGAAGTAATAGGAAATAGGTCTATAACCATTTCGACGAATATAGATTAGACCCTTGTTAAAGTGATAAAATTGAAAACCCCACAATAACAATGAAAATCCGAGTCCGAAACGTTTCCTTGAAGTTCAATGTTTCGACTATATTCTTATAGGTTTTTTTTTTCAACACTCGCAACCCACTGAGGGTTCGATGTTTCTTTTATATTGCGAGAGAACAGAGAAGAATCGAATCAACCATGAACCCTAAATTGATGGGACCAGAGACCGACGGCTTAAACCATGCAGCGCGTTATAGCCATCTTCAAGTATACTGTATTCCTGAAATTGACCATCAAGATTAACTCAAAGAGACAATTGGGGACTTTTTCTTTTTCAGTAGGATTGTCGCGAGTAATTATCATTTTGCCGAATTAGGCACGGTTAATCGATTTCACAGCAGTTTTGAAACAGGAAACGATTTTTACCGAAACCAATTTGTGTTCCGCGTTTACGCCTAAGAGCGTTATGGGAGAGCGTTCGAACTCAAATCGAAACAGACCATTAGTTCTTGAACAATGAGTGTTACGTTTCCCAGAAACACGCGTGAACACGACCTGCTTCCTGTAAATTAAGACAGGCGAAATATCTAGCAAAAACAAAACACAAGTTACTAATAAACACGCGTAAAAATCGCGCCTAGACGGTTGGTCATAATATTATAGAGCTCATCTTACGACGAATGGAAAGTCAACTAATCTAACAGCGTGTGTTTGTAGCATTTCTCGGGTTTTGTCCGCGTGTTCGCATCGGCTAATTGATACAAGCTCTATCTCGGCTATCCTACCCGGCGGCACGATTACCCCAATTTTCCTTGCCGCATCTCCGGGGAAATCTCGCTCAGTCCCGACTCGCTTAAAAAGTCCCCCGGTACTTTTGAGACGGCGCGGATCTTTTTTTAGATATATGAATGATTGGTTCGGATATAAATCATCTTCGCGGATCGCGATATCATCGCAGTCCTGGGTTTAATGAATACATTTACCAGCACACCAGCTTTCCCGTCAGATGGCGCCACTGAGATACCAGACATACTCGATCAAAATTAGATCGTTTACAAATCACTGCGATTTCAGTCTTCCAATCGCAACATTAAACAACCACGCTTTGATATACTATGATTAATAATGTGACACAAATTGAGAAATCTGAGAAATTTGTCGTTAGATTTTGATTGAGTTGAAAAGGAATCTAGGGTCGACGTCGTACTGTGACGTCAGAGTCGAAAGTTCTTCTCTTGTCTCTCCCCTTAATTGGAAAAAAAGATAGATCGAATCCGCTGATATTTACCTATGGGTGGCGCTCAGTGGGTTGAGGGTAAAACAGACTGTAGCAAACCCGGCAGATTTACTGGTGTAATTTCACTTGCGGCAGCCCGTGCCTTATAACATTTTAACCCTCCTAAAGCGTGTTTTACCACTACAGCTTTCGTAACAAAAAATCGAACACAACACGAGAGGTGTTTTGCTGCCGTACAGATTCGTTTGTCAGGAGGTCAATACGACGATCATTCACATCGTCTGACGAGCGACAAAAGTAAAATTAGTTTATCGCGCGGCATTTAGACAAACCGGGTATA
The DNA here is from genome assembly GCF_964204645.1 of Tubulanus polymorphus. Classification (NCBI taxonomy): domain Eukaryota; kingdom Metazoa; phylum Nemertea; class Palaeonemertea; order Tubulaniformes; family Tubulanidae; genus Tubulanus; species Tubulanus polymorphus. Next base: position 15,558,740 of record NC_134031.1, on the reverse strand, counting down.
CCCGGTATCCTGACGGAATGATCGGATTTTCTGGTGGCCATAGGCGCCGTGAACCGGAGAAACTGGTTTTACCGGATTATACTGAATGATTAAACATCAGCGGTCTATCCGTGTTAAAAGCTTTAGCCTTGAGCCTCTATATGTGTAACATGAACCAATGCATACGGCGTTATAACGGAATAGAAGTGTATATTTCGACTTACTATTTTTCTTCTATTTTGAGCGAAATTATTCACCAGATTTTGACGGATCTAGATTCTTTTTCGCAATTACAGTGGTCCGATCGATTGAAAGACGAACCGCCCAATGATTTCAGCTTGAGACATCCATAGTTTCAAAGGTGCTACTTATAGGAATGACACACCCGTCCGCGTAAGTGATTAAAATGTTCAAGATTACTCTCGTTTTCAATGGTATCAATTTCCAATTTATCTTTTTGTTTTCGAGTTTCATCGCAGACAATTCGAATAGAGAGAAACCGAGCAGCTTTTCATTAGCAAATCCGTTTGAACATTCGAGAAATATTAGAAGACGGAACCTGTTCATTATTTACATGTAAGCTTAGAATCGTCAACAGTAAATGGAATCGACTTGTTTGGGCCATGGTTAGCGTGTACGACTCTTGGAAGCCAGATCGTTGGTTTCGAACCCCGCATTTTACCCGGGCAAGAGGCGTATCATCATCCCCTCTCTCCACCCAGAAGTAAATGGGTAACTGGCCTGATGGATGACTCCTGAGCACCTAGCAGCTGCTCGGATGTTACTTATCCCCATGGAGAGATGACTGATATCATGGTTAGAGTTATAATGGCTGTAAATACCGTTTTATCCCAGAAATTTACAACTAGTTCCTCGTATCGACTTTTTCCAGACTAAAATACGAAAAGGAATCTTAAGAATTTTTAATAAAGTCCAATATCTCGTTGGGTAGTGGGTTAACAAGCACCTTCGGGTCATGCCACCTCTCAGATCTATAACTCTAGATCGAATTAAGAAGATCTTTGTTTTAAGTTTCAAAGTGTCTTGGTATGCGGCACCAATCCCTGCCGGAATAACTCCGCATTGAAGTCGGAAACACCATCTCCGATAAAACTATGCTTTCTGGTTTCTCTCGCCGTGTTTTGCGTCGATACCGAGAACCAATTAACGAGAGACGAACAATTACTGCGGATACAGACAGTTCGGCGAGAAACACGAGCATTTTAGATGTCACGACGGACGCGAAGAAAATTGTTTTCAAAATGCCCTCTGCGCCACGTAACGACAAGACCTTCGCCGTGTAGAAGGTTGTTCAAAAGTAGAACACAAATTTCAGATCGAAAGTTGAGCTCGAAACATAACAATCCCCGCTGGCTATAGCCAGATGGGAATTCGTTTGAGATTTCGTTAGATAGGTCTCCGCAGGTTGTTGAAATTGATGAAGATTTCGTTAAGCGCTGTAATGAGTATGTCGATTACGCGATGAAATACAACTTCGAGACGGCCTTCTGGTTGCGCGACGCACGACGAGTCTGAAAGTATAAACCGACGAATTATTACGAAACCGAGACGACGAGGTTAAGGGTGATAGCCGGTCACTAACATGCAGGGCATTTTACAGAAATAAATCTGATAATCAGGTAATGATAATATGACTATAATTATGACGTATATATATGATATTACGGCTACTAAATTACGTAGTTCATTAATGACATTAAAATCGAAGTGCATTTAATGAGAACGCGTGCTTATATGGTGGAAACTTTCGACGAGACCTTATACTTGCCGCCACACCCAGCCGATATATATAATAATATATATAATATTCAAGTATCATGATTAAGGTTTATGCAATATTTAAGTATTATTATCTACATGTGGAATCAGTCATTACATTGAATATATATATATATATATATATATATATATATATATATATATATATATATATATATATATATATATATATATATATATATATATATATATATATATATATATATATATATATATATATATATGTGATGTTAGACAAAAACCTTTACGCCAAAATAATGTCTAGGCCTCCGCTATCTTTGAGATAATTGAACGTATGAACCTTTCACCTGTGCAGGTAGTGCAGGTATATAGTTTTCTTCTTTTAAAATCTATATTCGCACGAAGTGTTCCCTAAGGGTTTGTTATTATCGGTTTTAACGTATTATTGTGTGCAGATTTATATATCTATCGAACACAGTAAACCGATCTACCGATTTAGTATCGTGAAATCTCGAAAAAGACATCATTAACTCTGTTCATGATGCTCGACGCTAAAATCTGAGCGCGACCTTCGACGTCTGTCAGCAATAAAGGAAGAAGAGTAACAGACACGTTTCCTATTACAACTTCGTTTAACAGTAAAGCAAATACGCGCCAATAAAACAAGATAAACCTCTATAGCAGTGTAATTTTTCTTGGCACGACTTTTCCGAATAAAAGCAAATATTTGATCTGCTCCGTTCGGTCGTACATTCGTGTGTTTAGGGGTGATAATCTGCTCGATAGTGTCGACTCTATATACTGATCCGGTTATTGTGTCCGCACCTGTGAATCCCGGATGCACCCGGTTGCTTTTATACCAGCGACTCGCCAAACAATTCTCAGATTTCTCAATTATCTCTAATTTCCGACACTATCCGATTTTGAATCAGGGATAGATAATAACGATATTGATGAGGCTTATATAGCGCTTAAATTGAGCCAGGCTGCTCAGAGCGCTTTACAGCTTGGTACTATTACCCAAGCCTATATCTCTAACAACGTATCAGTAATCTCTCCGCGGAGAGAAGTAACACACGATCGACTCTAGCACCTGGGAGTCATCTATCGGCGATCCTGAGCAGAGAGAGGCAACGAACGTAAGCGTCCTGAATGTCGGGAATGCTACGGTAATGCACGGAGTTCCATGAACAGGATTCCCGGACTCAGGCGCTCTTACTACTTGCCTACACTGCTCCGTGATACGGTGGATTATACTGCTCAGGAGGGATTCGAACCTGATTGCCAGATTCAGCCATGGCACGAAACCCAGCCACATATTATATAGGTTCATATCTAGGGTGAATTTTCAGCTTTCAAAGATAGATTTTAATTGAATCTGTGAAGAAATCTGTGAGTTGTTGTCTGAAGGCACACTAGCAATCCTGTTGGATCCTCACTTGCCACAAGTGGAATCCTCGATTGCCACAGTCGAACGTAGAGTCCTCACTCTTATATCCTTACCCTTACTTATCTTAGTTTGAAGCATGACCTGATCCTAATCTAAACCTTTAACGTTTATGGCGTAAGCGTGTATAGCGTAACCGTCTGGACCCTGCTATACCTTAAAACTTAATTTCACGCGGTTGGAATAGCCACCATTTTGATTTTGGTGATACGGAAAAGACTGCTAGATCGTTCCATCGTTGAGGGGATCGTCTTGATGGCATTTGCGATGGTGAATGGCCGTGCACCTGATCTCTGACCGCGTCATTACATTACCTAGAAAAAAAGTTAACTTCGTTCCCTGTGAGTTTCTTTTTTTTCTCTCCCGTCCAAACATCGTTCCTGGAACTCGCCGTTTCTAGTACACCAAGGGATAATTGTATAGACCCCGATGCGCGTAAGAGTGATTAACGCTGGCGCTTCCTCGGCGGAGACACTAATAGGCTTAGTTATACCCGAAACGACGGCGGTTACCTTCAACCAACAACGAACACGGAATTCAGTGCAGAAACTTCGGCATTGATGGAGGAACGAAGCACGAAGGGAAATATAACAAACGAGCAAAGATGAAGCCCGAAAAAGTTCCTACATAGCTGGTGTTTTTATTCGTTCGACGTTTCGACTATAACCTAATAGTCATCTTCAGTCGAAACGTCGAACAAATAAAAACATCAGCTATATAGGAAATTTTTCGGACTCCGTCTTTCGTTTTATCAGTGTGGGATTCTCTACTTTATCGTTACTACACGGAATAGTGTTTCTTCAATGGTTATAACAAACGAGCATTTGCAACGTTATCAGACAGGTTCATAAACGTCATCTATATTCATAGAACACCTCGTGGCTAGGAGTCATATGAAATGTTGGAATCTATGAAGCTGGATGAATTTTTCGTGAGTCGGAGGTCCTCGGGGTAACTGTACATAATGGAACCGCTGTAATACAGCGAATCCGAGCTTTGTATTCGAACCTCTTTTAAAAGACATAATATCGCTGTTGGAAACATTTCCCGTACAAGGCACGCTAATCCGAAACCAGGGAAGCTACGGTTTTCCGCGCCCTGGACCAAACTTCTACTGATGAAAGAATAGAGTTCATTGTGTTCGAATTGTATGGCGATACGTTCGTAATAAACCACTGAGGTATGCAACGCGTATTAGATATCAGCTCCAGAACGATGTAAGAGTTTTAATCTACTAATTAGTCAAGTGGCCTGTCATAACGATGATGAACGAGTCCTTAAAAACGCCGGCGCGATTCGGTGCACGCCTTGTTGAGAGGGTGTGCGGTGCCTGGTTCGTAATTGACTGATTAACTCCACCCCCGGAGCCGACGACGCGTCCGACCCGTCAAATCGGTATGATCAACTCAAATCACTACAACAAGATTGTTTAAACGATCGAGGTATCGGACAGTCGAATAACATTTTCCGATTCGCCTCTACTCATGCTAAAGTAAAGTCCCACATGATATATTACAGATTCAGATTCAGATTAAATTTATTGCTCCAGAAATTAAACAATTTTTTCGAGCACGGGATCCAAAAATAAACAATTTACAGTTATACAATTACGGTTACCCCAGTTACATTTATAATATACAGTGACAGTTTCTTCTTTTATACATATCCTTTCATTATACACGCAATTAAAACGTGTGTGCACAGCGATGGCTAGATGAGGCTATGTGCCTTTTTTATGAATACTGTTAGCTTCCTCAAGATGCTTGGGTCTTGTGATGTAAAAAGATTCATAAATTTTCTTGAGAAAATAAGGATATTTACTAGTTGTTGCGGTATGTAGCGACTTCTTAAACTTTCAATAAAAAATACACTCCATTATTACAATAACCACACTCAAACGTGGTGAACGGATGATAGGATAAAGTCCCAGATTTTTTGAAATGATAAATTATCGATTTTAATATTGTTTAATTTGTACATAGTGAGTTTTTATCTTATTACCCGCATGATATATTTTAAGCAAAAATATTTCGAATATCCATTCAGAAGGAAACCAAAACGTTTCAATGTTGACTTACAGCCATCGTCGGGTGGAATTCAACCTGTCGTCTTGTTTCCGTAAAGGTTCGAATTTTTCTCGCGTAGAATTGTATTTGTCCGACAGTCGTTTCTCTTAACCGATCCTGTGCCCGCATCCTATTGACTTTACTCGATAAATCAATAAGTCGGAGAACGCTGACGAAGTTTCATTAATAGCTTGAAATTATCTGGTTTCCTTGCGGGCCAAATTTCTTTACTATTAACAGTTATCCCTGCATTTTTGTAAAGATTAAACAGATCGGATGGGTTGGTCAATTTTAGACCTCAGAATCTCGAGAAACAGGTTTCTTTTTAAGCTTAGTGTTTTTAAGCTCAGATACATTGCTATTCGTCTTTACGCAGTGAAACGACTGTAAAACAGAGCACGACTGCATCTAGTTGAGCAGTTAGCCTACAGGTGGCGATACCATCTGTTTTAAAACGAACACGCGACTTGCTGCCTTAAGACGAATGTCAGACCAAAAGCCAGTAGCCGGGTTCAGTGCACAACTTCGAAAATAGCTTGGATAAAAACTTGAATAGGTTGAATCATTTTTTTCTGAAATTTCGTTTCAGCCAACGGTATGGATCTATACACAGATAGCGTTTTAAAAACAACTCAGGTTATTTATCGTAGCATACTACGTAGTTTTCTTTTACGTAGGCGCAAGAGTCAAGAATCAAAATTTTAAAGACATATTTCAAATGTGTCAATTTCGACATTAGCGTGTATGCCGATTATTTCAATTCAATTCGTAAAGAGAATTCCACACTAATTAAACGAGAAATCTTCATTCCTGGGCCCAGTTTTATAGACTGGTAACACCTTAGCTCAACCCATTTTCAATAGAGTTAGCCCCCGGGTTAAAGGTAATACCAGTCCATAAAACCATAAAAAGATTGACGATTAGGTTATAGTCGAAAGGTCGAATCAATAAATTATAAACTTTGAGGAAACTATTCGGACTTAAATTTTCTCGTTTCATCGGTGTGGGATTTTCTATCTATCGTCACAAGACGGACTAAGAGTGTTTCGTCTATGGTATTACATCATTCATTCATTGAAATGGTTTTAATCCCAATGCTGGAAAATAAGCCAGAAAGCTGATCAGGTGATATAGTATGACTTAATGAATCATTACAGGACGGGTTGTTCCGTTGTTTTCTTAGTCCGACGTCGTTCGTGACGACTGCAATTTACAGCCATCAAAAGCAATCTAAGTCTTCGTGGAAGTCGGCAAATATGAGTTGAAGGAAGAAGATTCTCTCGCGAGCTGTTTGACGCCCGGGGGACCGGTAATTAGTATTAATACGGCCCCGGTGGTTTCCCAATTTATTTGACGTAATTCAGCTACAGGCTGTTAATGACATTTTGCCGAGTATAGTCGTTTTTTGTTTATTCCGCTGCGAGGACCGCGTTTCAGCCGCGAGGGCTTCTAACTAGCGAAGATGGTCGCTCGGTAATTTAATGATGAGAGCTGACAAACTGTATACGGCCGCGATTCTGGGTGAATACGAAATAGCGGATGCAGCCGCGGTCGCAACTCTCTTCGCGCCCGCGTGAAAAAAAAAATTTTTCAAGTCATGAATTATTAACCAGTGTCTCGAGGGTTTCGGTGATATTTCGCGCGTTTCTATATAGTTTTCGAGTAAACGACTTCGAGTAAACGATTTCTAATTGATTTCATGACGAATTACTTTCGGCGATTACATGGCAATTACCTCATCTGCATTGATGGTCATGCGTCGGTTCATGTTACCCAGGGAAGAGCATATATAAATAAACATACCTAGGCTAGACAGAATTTCTAACCGAAATAGATTTCAAAAACCATAATTCAATTCAAATATTCAAATTAAATATATCTTTCTTGTGCTTTGAGTAATATAATATACAAGTCCAGTTTTTAACAATGGAGATGAGGAAGGGATGATAAAATACAAGATGTATAGGAAATCATAATAAAACGTGAATAAGCTTTAAAAGAAATGATACTGACATTAGGAGCGGTAGATAAAGTTGTCATCCCGCAACGGAAGGAATATCGGCATTATAGGTTAAGTACTTTACATTCAATGGAAATACACATGCTTTCCAGGGGCGTGGTTGCCGTCATAATGGATCGAAATTGACGCTCATCTATATCTTTTCGGAAAATTCTTGATATGCAGTTTCATATTTGCAAATGGGGGACAGATGGCGAATAATAGATGTAAGATATGCATGATATAGACAGATACTCATCCGTTTTCAGTTTATTTATCTTCATCGATTGACAAGCGACTTATAGCACCAAACTACTTAGATGCATACCGCGCTGACAACTGTAAGGAGATGTATCTATTCCGGTAATGGAAAAGTCTTGAGTGTCACTAGAAAGCAAAGCGCAAAGGCGAAGATTGCGGATCCTTTCTTTTGTCGTATTTTACATATATGTAACATCACTCGTTTCGATGTACTTCCCGAATCAGATCAAACCAGTAGAGCAACCCGAGGAAAAGTCAGCATTTAGAATCATTTAAATCTTTCAATATCTTTTCTTCTTTTTTACAATGCAGCTTGAATAGTTCTCCACCATAGAGCTCGTTCTCTGATTTACCATTCACTCTAATACAAATCTATCTTCCTCCAAAGTTATGATTAACTACTTCCTAGAAACATTTATTTCTGATTGACAACTCAATGGGGAAAACCCGAAGAAAAAGTTTGATTGGCATGTCAAATGTTTCTGATTGCCAACTCAACCAGGGAAAAACCAGGAGATAAAGTTTCAATTTTTTGAGAGAACTGAATTTCTGTGAGATGATTTATGAGAGGGAAATTAGTAATATTCAAGAGCATTAAATTTTTGTTTAAATGATTTATGATAGGGAAGTTAATAGTATTAGACAAAATATCTAATGCAGCGTAATTTGATTTCAGTGAATTCACACAAGGATGATAGATCTAGTTTTCATATGTATCATTACATATAATGCACATATCACCATCATGCACGTGACGTCATAGTTTGTTTGCCCATCAGTGTTGGAGATTTGCCAAACATAACAACAATAGATAATATGGTCATTTAAAAATTTTGTGGATATGTGATGTAAATCGCTCATTGTATTAACCGGCAATATGGCGTCGGTCACGTGATAAAAGCACATCGCTTCACGGTGTCTATATAAAAGAATAGCGTAGACATGATTCGGCAAAAAATTTTGCCATCATCAGAACAGAATTTGAATTCAGTTTTAATTCGTAACTCACTGACATAGCATTGGGATGAGAAGAGTTTGACAGAATATATTGTCAAGGTAATAGAGCGTTTTGAAAATTGACAAGTATATATTATGTTATGGCCATTCGGTCTGAATTGGCCGCGCGAAGAGCACTGAATTGCCGAACTACCAACCAGAAGGTACACTCGTTCTCGATAACCCTCTTTGATAAGAACAGCGGAATAACAACCGGTGTAAAAAGATACTCGATATGAAAGGAAAACAAAAACTATAATTCGTTTATCCGCCGGCAACTGTAGAGTCATTTTTTCATTGACCGGATGATGTTGCAAGCGAAAGAGGAAAAACGTCCGTCATTTTCTCCAAGTTCTAAGAAACGCCGAGGAGAGGTTATAGGTATAAAAACGTATGCTTTTCGACGACGGATGGAATCGATAGACTTTGTTACGTTCATTTTTCAAACGTTACGGTGCGGAGCGGGCGGTGCGGTGCGGTGAACGCCGCCGATATTCTTCGCCGAGCCGCAATGAATAAAAACGGTTCGATTGATTTTTGACGAGGTATCGGATGATAAGGGGATATTGAAATAACGACGATCTTCTCGAAGCAATATTCAACAATGGAATATTCAGCTGTATTTGTTTCCGATCAAAATTCTGACGGTTCTAAATCGGCTTACCACCCGGTCGTATTATACGCATTCCTTCGAGTGATGTAAGATTACGTTTCGCATTAATTCCGATACACCGCGCGCGCGCGCGTCATCGATACGATCGATTTTACCGGAGTCACCCGGCCGTAATCCTGTTACCGTCGATGGGATTACGAAAATGAAACGATGATTTCGCAAATGAAAAATGACGATATTATGAAAACCAAAAAACACTTCAATACTATCTCTCTTCCGGAATAGTAAATATTGCCGGAAGAATTATCTCGTTGGGGCTTGTGGCTCCGTAACAGAGTCGCAAATGCTAATTAGTAAGGTGCGGATAGATGGCTTCTTTTCAATTATTCAACGAAATTCAAATTACAACCGCCTGCACGAACGTTAGGTTTTTTTCGTGGAATTCTATAAGAAAACTTTGATGCACTCGGAGCGTCGGCGCTGTATCGGGTTATACAAAGGGGTAAACATGCATCGTAAATGCGAAATATCATTCAACATTCCGCCGTGTGCCATCATTCAAATCGGTCGCGTGACATTGAGCAGGCGAAGGAACCATTTTCATATGTCCCCGCGGAGGACAGTGTCTGCTGCTCGATGAGATGTGAATAGATATATCACGTTTTGTCAGTGCGCATATTCGATTCATCTCGTCTCGTATTGTCTGTGGCCGGAACTCCTCGCTGGCCGGGACGTCACGAACTTGTACAGTTACACGGTCAGCCCACAGTCAGTTATAACGTCTTCCAGGAGTTCTATAGATTGATGAATCGAGATTTGACACACATTTTTCGCCCCCAGATGGAACTAGCACCGTTACGAAACAGGAAATAACTACTCAGGGTTCAGTTCCACAGATGCGAGTCAAGATTTGACTCCGAGTTAACTCATTGAAAATAAACTAACTTTAAAAATTCCCTTTCGCTAGCGCATAGTAACGGACAACAATAAAACAGGACCCGGTTTTATAGACTGGTATAACCTTTAATCCGGGGCTTATTCAATTCGTTATCAAATGAGTTAGCCCCCGTGATAAAGGTAATACCAGTCCGCAAAACCGGGCCCAGGACCATAAATCGTATTTGAATCGGCTACCTGCAGAGACCTTACTCGGAAGCCTAGACTCGTGTAGAGCGAATACGACTGAACATCATGTATACGACGCGATTGATGTATGCGATTCGTCAATTAATGCGACAGAGTTCATTAATCTTCAATTCTGTCGGGGCTAAATGAATTTTCACGACTCGCCCATTTATCACCGAAACAGCGTCGCCGTTCTATTAACTACGACCAACTGCTGTCGATATTCACTAGCGTTTCGAGTTCGCGAAAATATTCGCAAACGCCTACGTCTTTTAATGAGAGATTTAATTGATTTCTGCACGAGTGAATATTCTGATTACCAGCGCCAGGATTGATTATGCCGACTGACGGCATTTTATCTGATTCTGCACAGGAGATGTTTTTTTTCGCGTATCATGCCCAGACGCGACAGGGCGTAACCGTTCACGAGTGGCCTTTACTATTTCCGTGATGATCTTAACGAATTGGCGTAAAGTAAAGCCTGACCGATCGTGAATGATAATAATAATAATAATAATAATAATAATAATGATGATGATGATGATGATGATGATGATGATGGTAATGATGATGATGATGATGATGATGATGATGATGATGATGATGATGATGATGATGATGATGATGATGATAAAAATAATAATAATAATAATAATAATAATAATAATAATAATAATAATAATAATAATAATAATAATAATAATAATAATAATAATAATAATGATAATGATAATGATAATGATAATGATAATGATAATAATAATAATAATAATAATAATAATAATAATAATAATAATAATAATAATAATAATAATAATAATAATAATAATAATAATAATAATAATAATAATAATAATAATAATAATAATAATAATAATAATAATAATAATAATAATAATAATCATTATCATTATGATTATAATTAAAGTTATTATTATTTATTTATTTCAACTTAATATTACAATATATATTATACATAATAAGAAATGAAGTTAAATGAAATATGTTTATATTAAGCAGAGGAGACTAGAATATTCACAATAAGACCGACGACCCAGACAGACACTATTAATACATCGGTATGATACATAGTCATTCACATAAACAAATATATAAATACACAGAATTAAAAGGTATTAGACGAAAATTTCCATTGTTTTACTCTAGCAAATATAAACACATTACGTAGCTCGACTCTACGTAGTATTTCTAGTTTGCATTCGTGATTTGTGGGATTAGCGTAAAATCTCCTGTCGAGATACAATTCTCTACTTTCGTCTGAATACGTCCAGTCGAATAGATGATTTACATACACCTGAATTTCACGCACGTCTATTAGCCCAACTGCTGGCGAACTAAACACGCCATACATATAGCACTGGAGTTCCTACTTCACTGATTACTACGCCGAGATCTTATCAATTTCTATGAAGCCTTCATTTACAAATTAATTAGTTCTGATTCGACTAATGGCTGGACAATTCGACGTGGTCGGCGCCATTAAAATACGGAAATCACGAACACGATGTCAGGGAGTAACACGAGCGACTCGTGATAAATCTCATCCAATTTCTGTCACGGGTTTTTCACAATCTTCGCAAACAGTTTTGATTAAATTAGAAAGTATCGGATTTCGTCAGGTCTGCGGTTATAGCATTATAGTTCGGTGTGGCTTCTCCCTACGCGCGAGTGTTTCGCGGCGAAACTAAGTCAAGAACGGCCGTTTATTAGGATTCCGAGGGCAATGTCTGTGTATCGATTACTCGATATATCTCGGCCGGTGCCAGGGCCCCTGTATATTCGCTTCAGGCAAAAAAAATCAGGTGATGATTGCGTATCGGGTGGCGCTTTCAGAGTTGTTACTTCTCGTCGGCGGCCATTTATCAGGTGTATATTAGTCCGGAGAGTTCTCTGTCACACGACGTCCACCTGTCGAAACCCTGGCGACGAATTACTCTCCCCCGTGCCCCCAGCGCCTTCAATTAAGCACTAACAAATTAATTACCTCTCCTTCTGGCGAAGAGAAGCCTAGAACATTACCGGCCGAGTTTTTCGTTAATTCGCCATCGATCCGTGTAAGAAATTAATTGCCGAGCGCGCTCGTCGGTTCTGTCTTGCGTGTGTGTGTGTGTATAATGTGAGAGAGATGGAGAGAAAGAGTAAACCAGACAGATGCGGCGTCGGCGCATGCAGCTTTTCAGCGAACGGAACACGAATCATCAGTGATGTCGATGCGGCTACACGGTACAGTCGTAGCGTAACGCCGCCGAGTCAGACTCGTTTCGTCCAAGTTGCGGGGAACGACTCGTTCAATTTACTCGAGCGACTGCGAACATTTCTAGTCGGTATTCAGCGATCGTGGTCGAAAACAGTGTACTGAGGTTATCTGTGAAAAACGGCTTTATTTAAAACTGATTCCAAGGTGTGAGTTATTAGTTAGACATTTATGCGTGCTATGTACATATGGAACACTTACATATTATATGCGCATATGACATTAGTTTCAAGTTGATTACTTGGTTCAGTCGATCGACCTAGGATTATTGTTTAATAAGTACTGAAAATTCAGCGCCGTACGGGGTTTGCTACGCCACGAACTGACGCGTGAAAGATGACGATCGTTCATGGCCATTTCGCGAAAGAAAGTATCGATACTCCGACTTGAAAAGTGACTCGGTTAAATACATCGTCGGTTGAAGCCATCATGACGAATTTACTGCGTATCTTCGGAGGGTCGATGACCGAACTGAACAAAATCGACGACCAGGGCAACGACGCGGAGTTCACGCCGAAACCGGGATTACTCCGACGAGCGTTTTCGTCGAAGAAAAAAAAGAAGAAAACCAACGCTCACAACCTGCTGAGTCCGAACGCAATCGGTAGCCAGAACCATTTACGACCGGCCAGATCGAACCCTTGTAACATGGTTTATCTGTCTCCAGATAGGTAAGCAAACTCAATCTCCATTTAGGTACAAGGTATTTATACTTAATTTCGAAAAAAACCTTCCTGTAGATAGAAAACATGGACGCTTGTGAATTATTACGATTGGCGCTTGCCATTTTAGACTTAAGATCACATAATCGTCGAAATGACGCATTGACGTAATATTGACGAAATTAACTTATCAAAACGTTAATTAAACCGTTCCTTTTCGAGTGATTTCTCTCGGGAACTTAATCGGAATATGAGATACATAATGCCGAGCTCGTCTAAAGTCTATATCGAACTGAGAAAGCAGTCTACCAAATCAGTCTAATAAACACGTCCAGCGTCACGGGAATGCGGATTTCGGCGTTCTCTTCCCCGCTTGATCCCTTGAAGGCAATATAGAAACTAATGAAAGTATTCCATACATCGACAACGAATTAATTCTATATCTCTGCATTGCATATATATAGATATATCGCCCAGGAAGTGTATCGATGGGCGTCCATACATTTGCCGATGTCGGACGCCGCCGCGAAATGGATGGGGAAATCTGACGCCGAATATTTGTACGGCGCAAACCGATCAGATTAGATCGGCAAATCGGTCGACGTATATTGTGTATTTGTTGATGGTTTAAATCGTATACTTCCCGAGCACGTTCCACTGGCGGCTATGCGCGGAATTTATAACCCTATAACCTACGCGAATTGCCAGTTTAATAGCACTTCGATAAAGATCCCTGTCGATATAATGAGTTACTGAGTCAATATTAAACGAGGCGTCTGTTATTATTTACGATTAAAAAGCGCGTATGGACCGAGCCAAACAAACTGAGCTTTACGATAGTTCTTTGTCTTTTTATGATAAGAGTTCAAGGTTCGGTGCCATGATTTTAAGTACAGTCTGTTGGCTAGCATTCGATTCCTCGTAACTATAACTTATATAACTTATAATGTATCGATTCATTATAAAGCTTACACTCGTAGCTTTATCACTGTATGTACATTTACGACTGTTTATACCCTCTTAGAAAGTCTTCGTGAATCAAAACCAGGCAAAATCCGTGTTATGGAAGAACTCTTTGAGTACATAGAACTGTTACGAATATGTCCTCTAACAAAATTGTTTCAATGCAAAACCCTGATAAAATTGTTTAGGCGGAAAAAATATGTGAATATTTGTTTTTTTCAGCCTTGTCATTGATAGCTCTTACTAAAAACACGTTCACTGATATTTCAATGGGACTCATTACACTTTGTATTGACGAGATTCTCGATTATGAAGGCTTTCGAAAATTCCTAATCGTAATAATAACTGAACAATATAGCGTTCTAACGTGTGTGATTGGTTTTTTTCTGAAATGTGTTCGCGCCCGGATGAAATGCGTTTGTATATACGACACAAAATCTCCACGGTCGTAATGCGATTACTAAAGTATTTTGACGGCCCTGGATTATTCTGTGCTAAACGAAACCTAATTACTATATATGTTCGGATAATCATATTATATGTGGATACACATATATATGTGCAGCTCTCCTTCGAAAATTCATTACCGATCCAAAGCAAAATCGTGTCTGCTAAGAGTCTATACATTTATCTAAAAAATATATGTGCAATTATTTCTAAAAGGGAAAAAACCTCATATTTGCAAATTGACTGAAAAGTTAATTAACATGTAGAAATATTTCGCGTGGTTACCACTTCCCCGTCGTCAGTCTAAAATGTCATCAACAGCCAGTATATGGACTACGTATTGCAACAAGGAAAATGTATAATCCACTAAAAATCGAAACGACTTTCAGATTCAAGTCTCGGACATAGAACTCATTTTTCACCACCGCATAACAAGAAATATATCATCGTATTTATGGAATGATTAGACAATATCTTCAAATACCAGTTTGAATATAACTTCATTTCTATGAATATTAATTTCTTCTATATGTCATCCTAAACCTGTTAGTCAGTTTTGATACAATGCGGGTTTTTTACGCCGTCAAAACCATTGCAATAATGTTTATATACATTAATACCTAGTATGCGTTATTCAAGGGGTTCTGTGTGAGTCGATGTGCAGTACGTCATCAGTGTTAGCGTTTCCAAATAAAAATAACTAATAATTTCGGCGTCTTTTCTTGCAATTGAACATTTTTGATAAATTTTGATAGTTATTTTTTGAGCATGTGCACTACGTCATCAATATATCGGGGCTAGATTGGTTGCTGGTCAATTCAATTCAATTTTTGATATTTTCAAATCCAAACTTTATCGAAACTCAATATGGTAGAATCTGTATAATGATAATTTATATGATAGTTATCTATTATTATATATATATATATAATTCATATAACATTATCTATTTTCGACAATATAAGGCAATATAATATGTGTTATTTTTTACGGCGCCAATACACTTTCAAGATATTTTCTCGTGTTCAGTTTTATTGCCCCATCGCGGATATATTGATATCAATTGAATACACTGATAAAGCAGATTGGGGCCGAATAAACTACCTTGTCTGAATGCATATTCCGGCGAATATGACTAGATCCTATAGAAAGTTGATTGAATGTTTTATTACAGTAAAATGACGCGATAAGCTCGCGCTGATAGTCATCCGGGCGATGATTTATCTTATTGAGGTATATCTGAAAATACTATTGGCGAGGGCTACCCACAGCGCGGGATATAATCGAACAGATTTTCTGATTGAAATCGCGCTGCTGCGACCGCGTGTCATGCCGCGAAGAAAGAGTATTGATGAAGGGTCGTCGACATGATATAGTTCTTGAAATGGGTCGACGCTTCGGAACCGGTGGGAATGAAGGGTCCTTGAAATCGTTAAATCACATGATTTTCATACGGCTGGCTGACTAAATTTCAACACGGAGTTCATAAGAAGAAAAATGTACAAGATTTTATTTGAATGAATTAGAAATTTTGGGAAGTAATATACGTATAGAGAATCCCACAAGAGTAACGAAAGAATTAAGTCCGAAAATGTTTCCTTGAGCTAGTAGTTTATTCAGCGTTTCGGCTTTATCCTAGACGTCAACTTCGCAATTGTCATCATTATGCGATGAAACACTACGAGTCCGTGTTGTGAAGAAGAATATAAAATCCTACACAAAGAAATACTCTGAAATGTTTCCTTAAGCTAGTAGATCAATCAACGTTTCGACCATATCCTAATAATAGTCATCTTCGGGAATGCTGAAGTGATTCGCTCTATATTATCCGTACTACACTGATGTAGTGTTGTTATGGCTGTTAATATTTTAACTGCGCGAGACCTGCTTTATGGAATTCATCTATCTAAAAAATCTATTTTCTATCGAAATCTATTCGTGAATGCGAGTCACTAGTAATTCTTAAGAAGAGGTTAATAACTCATTTTTTAATGAAACTTATAATTGAAATGTTGTAATGGCTTCGTATCGTTTTATATTATTGCTTATCCTGTTTTATGCAAAGTGTTACGAGTCTGCGATGAGAATGACGCTGTATAAAAATTAGTATTATCATTATCATTATTTCGGGAATATGTTCATCTTTTACCTAAGATCGGACGTTCTAGGAGTTGATTGAAGTGATCTGATATATATATATATATATATATATCCGATGTTATGTCTAACAATCAATAGGGAACATAAGTTTTTCGATATTCGATGAAATATCTTAAATCACAATCGATATTGTATTTGGTGAATATGTATATATTAACCCGGAGTTCGCAACGCAAGTTCAGAGTGATATTTCATTCTCGATGAGTCGAATTGCTTGGTATACGAAACTTGAGTATACGACGATATCGGTTTACAGGTCGAATGATGTTTCCTGAAATTGTTTATACCTAGAGCTACGACGACGGAGATTCAGTCGTTTATTTTACTTAAGATAAAGCAGCGCTTTTAGCGGTTTTGTGACGCAGATAAGATATATACATGTATAAAAAATATACGACTGAATCGTTAGTTATTCGTATGTCAAGAAGCCACATTAAATACACCGTATGTTTTTAGGCTAATATAATTCAATAAAAGAAATCCATATTTATTTTCGGGCGCGTTCGCGAAAGTGAACATTATAGTAAGTTATGCGCAGCCTAAACGGAGCGTGGGCGAATGGAATTGCGTGTAGGCGAAAAACGCCCGAACGTTAAACATTAGAAAATATACCGCGGATTAGAAAAGCTTCATTACAAGCACGTCTGATTCTGGACTTAGATAAAAGCTTTAATTTCGCTGGCAATCGTCGAGACGTTTTTATCCGTGAAGTTTTCCTTTGTAAAAGAAAAAACACGACGAACTGGAAACTTCGATAACAGATTCAACTTTCGAAATGTTTCGCGGATCGATCTATAAGATCAACGCCAAAATGTTCCGACTATATGATTCGGGTTATTCCGTGTTGGTGGATATCACGGATAAGCAATTTTCCTGTTGTGCAGAAACTGAGTGTCGAAACTGAGTTGTTGAAATCTAGATTAGAATGCAAACGCGCTAACGTTATACGAGTTGATAAACTGATTAACTTCTGACGGCGTGCATTTCACCATTGAACCGACTGACTGCAGCTGCGTTCCGTCACCACTCGCTATTATAAGCACTCTGGACGAATTTTCGCAAATTGGCGTTTAGTCGAAATGTGATACTAAATCGTGAGCTTTGTAGTCGGGCGGCCGTAGATACGCACAAAAGACATAGTAAACTATTACTATATTATATTATTAGATATTTTCATAATTCTAGCTTTCTTACTGGGCTCGTGTCCAGAATACAAGAACTAGGCTTATCTTGGGCTCGAGGTAATCCCCTATAGAGCATAAATAATGCCGTTCAAATAAATGTCAAATCGGCTGCTCTAGCTAGACCAGAAAATGGTATGTTTCGAGAGTCGATAGATATGAAACAGGTGTGTATACGAAACGCCTGTATAAAGCATCGTCAAATTCCATACTAGTAAAATTCGCGGGTCGAAACAGTTTTAAACAGAAATGATCTATTAAACGATTGAGACGTTCCCGGTCTACAGTTCCCAGTTCAGATTTCATTAAACTACAATTCATCGTTTGGAATGAACCGGACAGGAGCGGATCTGTAGGGTCTGATTCAGGATAGCGCACATCATAGTTATACGAAAGAAAACCCGTCGGAAAACATTAACCCGTTTTTTTAGATACAGAGAACGAGCTTATGAATTCAAAAATGTTTAATTTTGAATTTAAAAATTTTTACAGGTATCGATTTAGTATTTTTATTATCCCGTAAAATTTCACAACCATTTAATATTTTCAAAGGAGAGGATGATGCGCACCCCTGCACCCTGCACTTGGATCTACCCCTGCTGAGTGTCCAGAGAACTTTACCGATGACTTTGTGGAGACTGGATGATGTTAAGAATGATGGGCATAATAAGATGCTCAACTGCCAGGGACGACACGCGACAGATTTCTGATTTGTTGACATCCGTTCCCTGGTTCACTCGCCGGCATTTTATTGCCACTTTCCGCGAAGGGCAAAAGAGACTGGCGTTGATTGCATCATAAATTCTATTTGGCTCGGCAATAACCAAAGTGCGAGTAACCAATTAATGCCAATCAACACTAAGCAACTCTTTTTCGCACTCCACATTTGGCGCCAAACAGCGTCTAACTCTTAGGGAAGCCTAGACTCCTCGTGTAGACATCTAGATGCTTGACATTTTCGTCTGAAACGAACCGATACTTCCTTCCCTGGTGGCCTCGCAAAACATCCATTAAAACACCGCGGCAATAGTTCATTTAGGTCCTGTCCCGACTGGATGCTGAGATGATTTTGTTTTCGATATCCCGTGAATGAATGGTTCGTGAAATATAGAAAAAAATCTATTGGGTTTTTTTCGCATGAATTCAGGTTGAATTTTACGGGAGCCATAATGGGGCATCGAGTTGTCGTGTGGCAACATGCCAATTATGTCGACATATCGTGACAAGTCGACACGAATATGTTGCCATTTCGTGACCTTTTGACTAAATATTTTCCACGGGCAAAGCCGTTATTTGACGACACGTCGAAATGGAAGACGAAGACGCCAGAAATAAGACGACTGACCTTCGAGTCGTCATAAACATGTCGACTTGTCGCCCGGAAAAAAACAAAGGGTCGACAGAATGGTCGACAAAACGAAATATATCATCAGAACTTCACGATTCGTCGACGTTTTAATGTCGAATTGATGCCATATTTCGCGTTATGTCGACATAATATTATGGTGACTTGTTGAGTTGGAACGCGACAACTCGAGGCTCCTTGTCGCTTCCGTAGAATTTCCTACAACTGCTTTTCCGAACCGACAAACAACAGATAATCCTGAATTATAGATGGCCGTTGGCATTACACAGAAAGTACAACATATTCGCCGTTTGAGAAGATAATCCAGTAGTCGAAACCTTCCTTACCGGAATTAAGAATTTCGCTAAAAGAAAAAAATAGAAACCATCCCTGATCATACTTTGTAATTCAATATGCGGCGACGATTGGGAAGATAAGCGCATCGGTTTAATTTCAATCTAACATTTGGTTAGAATTTCAAATTCGGGCATGAGCGTTATATATTCGATGTAAATGTCTTAATAATCTTAATCAATGGTCGAATGAGACGGCGAATTTGCTGAATTTATGACGCGGTTTGACTTCTACTAATTGAAAGCCCACGCTAAGAATTTGTGGTATACAATCAATCGGGGGAATATCTAGCAGCCGGTCGCGTCTCAGGGAGAAACAGTGGAATTCATATATCAAACACCGACGTTTCATTAGGACCAAAGCGACCACGAGATAAACGAGAGCAGAGAGAGAGATAATATTTAAGGCATATTTTAGGCAATCCCATTATTGATTTAGGATATTCTACATCATTGATCTTTAAGTCCAACAAGATGTCTACTTCCCGCGTTGTTCTCCGATGAGGCCCTTTCAAAATATTCCATTTAGTCGCTGTCGAGTCTCGCTGTTGATTTTCGCTAGATCACGACCTATCCCTGGCAGACACGCCGCATCGACTGGTGCCAAATATGACCGAATCCATTAGTTGCTTAATGTACAACGTACAATTCTATACGAAGATCACCAGTTAAATATACCATCAGCGAAAGTTACGCAAATCTTGTCAACGTCTTTTGTCAGTAAATCTTTCGAGAAATGCAATTCGTCCCCGCTCACTGTATATAAGTATACGTAACTCAATTTCTATCGCCGGTCGGTCCGAAATTACACGACGATTCGGTTAACATCGTGCGGTAATCATAGCAGTATGAACGACGTTATTATTCGCTTTTTCATTATGATGCGTCTAATAAAATGTCGGTTGCAATATAAATGATGAGCGCCGTTGTTTGGTTGTCTGTATATAAATGCGTTGTAGTGCATCATCTCTTCTGTGATGCGACGATGAACGCAACGACGCGCGATGTTTGCAGCATAATATCGGTGTTTGACTTTAGGTAACTGCCCTTTTTTAATCCCCCCCAAAAAAAGTATCATATGCTATGTAGGTACGGCCCTATTAAGAAAGTTCCGATTCCGAACCAAATTAAGCTCGGACCGGTTTTCAAGATTCTTAGAGAAAACTCACTAGAAAGTACAGATACGCATTACAAGTTTGGCTGTAGATCCTATAATGTATATGTCAATTTTCATATATCATTTCACTACTTGGATTTTTACTAGCAGTATGATCCATTTTGAAACTATTTATCAACGATCTTCAATAATGTGTTTTCATCGTTGCGTACATACATATATACATCCATGCAATGAGAAGTTTTAATTAAGAAGAATGTGATATGTATAAGCTAGCAATCAGTAGTTACTGATGGTGGGTATATCATATAACATTATTCTGTAAGATTAGTCGGTTGTGAGTGTGTCATTAGCGCGTAGGAATGGCCCAGGAATTGTCTTATATAACTATACGAATATTAGACTGGCGTTGAGTTGCATTGACGTCGTTTGGGTTCGTATTTCGGTAAACTGTGAAATATGTAAGCTGGAAACGAAAAAATAATCCATACATGCACGTGTTTAGGGAGATTCCGCGAAATACTTAAAATGGATGGATGACGGTCGATTCTTTGATAAAAAGAACTTATTTATTATGATGCCATTGATCTTACCCAGGACACCACCACCTAACGGCAGTCAGTATTTAGTAGTATGGAAAATAGCAATACACTGTATCCCCAATACATCACCTTAATGTGGTTTGAGTTGTAAAATAAAGTTCAAGTTCAGTAGTACCAAACTAAACGTTGTATATATTCCAAAAAAAATGTACTTATTGATATGATAAACTTAAGATGATAATCATATAGTAGTGATAAAACTAAATTGTTTTTCTGTCCGAGCCACCTCGAGCAGCCGTTGTTAAATTGAATGGTCATCGTACATTTCTGAGCTCATATCATCAGATAACGTAAGCCAAGTTAATCAGACATATTTCTAAATGGCGGATCGATGTGAATATCGTATACGTATGATGACACATGTCTGGGTATGGAATTAGCATTTGCATTTTATCGATCACGTGTCATAAGTCGGCCACGCGAGTATCTTCTCTTTACGTTCTATATCTTCTCTATATCGTTACGTTCGTGTATATCTAAGACCCCGAGTATTAGGCGTTAATGTTGATGTGATTATGAAACGTTTGGTTAAGTTCGTGCGTCAAACGTTTCCGCAAATAGATTTCTTCCAGAGTTCAAAGTAGATTACGCGGATATACGGGGTTCGAACTCAATTACAGCCGGTGACGCCCTGACCGAAGCGCGTCGGCGGTACATATCGTTTGAGTCGTAATCAAATTTTCGTAGAAATACGACGGAATGAATCACGCGCATAAGCTTATATGATCTTATCTTGATACTGTTAAAACTTCTCAACGACTGCGAGTTTTGATCATATTTCGCATTCGTCGAAGCTACTTTCGCTATTGTCAACTACTATGCGTGGATATATTAAATCTGATAGTCATACCTCCTACACATAATACGAGTTGCAAGTTTCAGTGGTTTGGTCTGATTTGTAACCGCTGCATAATAGAACCCACTTGCGAGCGAATTTCTATCGAAGCTTTTAAAGATTTACGTCCATCAATTCAGATAATGTCAGCGGGCGAAGCTGAAGATGCACGTTGCATTTGGAACGATCTTGTAGAAGTTTCTCCTATACGAGCGTCTCCGGAAATACGAACGCGACGCGCTTTTGATGAACGAACTTTTTTTCAATTCGGCGGGATCTCCGTGTTTTGTCGTGTGTCGAGGTCGTCGTAGCGCGCGCGGCGAGATTGCGTTTAATGTCGATGATTACCGGGCTATGATGGCGTTTAGACGCATTCTCTGCCGAGAGCCCGTGTAATGACCGTAATTCTGGTGATACCCTGACAAAGTTGATTAGATATCTTGATTAAACTATCGCTCATTCCCGGAGGTGTGTTTGCGAGACGAGCTTGTCATTTCGACGTAGATCGTTGTTGTTTATGTGCGCGGAGCCTCTGTTTGTTCGGGTGAGATGGGTTCTTATCGTCAGATTTAGGCTCGCCTGCACTGGAGTTTGTCACCGCGGAAAGGGTTGTTTATGATCATATTTCCGACTGAGACCGACATTAACCGAGCGTCGTGTGGAGGTGATGAATGGCATCTTTTATCGGGAATCTTGTTCCTACAGGTTAAATATTAAACGTAAATGGTCTTTCCGCTTCTTGGAAGGATTGGTACGTGATTATCATTATGTATACATATACTCAAGGAGATGTGGAGACTGCGGGTGATACTTTGTAGGTTAACTAGATTTTATTGAAAATGCGAGCTTTCGCTGCAAGCAACAATGCGTATTTTCAATAAAATGAAGTTAACCTATCAGAGAACTGGCAGTCTCCGAGTTCACTTGTCAAATCATTTCACGGCTATGGCCTTTTCGACTACTTACACTGTCCAAGCGAAGTCTGAAAAGCTGCTGCTATAACGGCGTGAATTTCATGGGAAAAGAGATAAATCCTTTAACTTCAACTTTATGTCCTCTATTCGGGAATATATTGCAATAGACGAAGGGAGGGACACGGAAAAAAAACCATTAGCGAAACTCTTCAAGAGGCCCGAGAGAAAAAGAAAACATTTACAATGATTGCTTTGATGTAAACAATGATAATGGCAAAAACATATATAATTCCAATTTCGGTACTCTTGGTAGATGTATGAACACGATCTGGCAATAATGATAATGATAATGATAATGATGATAACGGTAACGCCGAAAATTCAAAAGCGCCTCTCTAGAGTTGTGAAATAAGCACGGAAAAGTACGGTTTTGAGGTTAGACTCGGATTGAACAAAATGACACACCCGAACCGTTTGATGCGGGTCATACGGACTGGTTCCGCGCGCACTGCGAGAATGAACTTCCTCCAAAATCGCGCAGACGGAATACAATAATATTCCATCAAAGCGTCACATACTCTGTTATTTTCAATATATACGATTGGTTGGTTGGAACCTAGATTCATCGGTTGAAACGGGACGAATCGACGTGGGAGTAAAAATTACATTAAGCGGAAAGGTTACTGCTGTGCGAAGAATAATTTTCTTTTGACGTACGACGCAACTTTGAAGTCACGGATATCGTGTTCCGGTTTCGCACGCCTAATCGTGACTGTTTCAATGCTTCGACACCTTCCTCGACATCTGACAATCACGCCTTACGAGAATAGCTACTTGATCTTAGCATGACACCTCATTCCGAACGAAATAGAACCGCTGTATTTTGTTCGCGGGATTAAAAAAAAAGATGCGGACTAAGTGGATAATTGCATGCCGAATAATGCGACGCCAAACAACTCAAATTTTTACGAGTTTCGTGCACATTTCTAATTATCTATCGGTCATAAACAGAATCTAGGGACTCCGTGATAATATCATCGAAAAAATCCCATTAATTTCAATAGTGTCACTAAATCTCTGAACAGGTCTGGCATAAAACCCACGGATACAACAGTAGAAACTAGAAAGTACGTACGTAACGTAATGAAGACTAAAATGGTTATACGCGTCGTGAGGCTATAAATATAAACAGCGAATGGAAAAGAGCTACATAGCTAGCTGGCAGCTAACTCCTTGCCAATATCATCAAAGGTTCATAGCAAAAAAAGACCTACTGTTTGATCGATACATACCGATTCATTCAGACGAAAATGTCTTTTTTGTCAAAGTGCTAAACGCTATACGAGTATTCGAAAGCGCGGGTGCATAATAGCGACGTTAGAATTCAGGTTATAACAGAGGTGATTGGCGATCGTAAAAAGACAGCAAAACTCCTCCGCATTACAGATGTTAGTTTAGTCGTTGATGAAACAATTTGCCGGGTTGTAACGTACGATAAGCAAATCCCATACTCAGAAAGAATAATGAAAATTATTATTATTCGTTTATTTCCACAATAAATTACAACGTGCCATGAAGAGATATACAAAATATGAAATTATGAGAAAAAAATATTCCGAAAAGGTTTAGTCCTAATTTCCACATATATCATAATATAATTAGTCACTCTGTTTCGAATCGTGTTTACATATCCCTGTAGTAACCTCAGTATTCGAAGACTTATGAGTATAGAGTCGAAATTTCGAAAAAAACGATCAATAACTGAATGAAACCTTTAAGGACTCGGATTTCTTTCTGAGCGGTGGCATCTTCTTTATTACATTATCGGTAGCAACACACACTAGTCAAGACATCGTTCCGCTGAAAGGTTGGCGACACCTGACAAGAGTTCAGCAGGTTCTGACAGGAAATCGTGCTGAGCGGATTCGTTCTCGCCGGGTTCAATTCGATGAAACCGCTGAAATGATGAATTCTGATTACGAATATTCGTTTCTGCGGTGTCGTTATCGTTAATTAAGTAGACGCATGACGGCGCGATTATATCCAATTTCAAACGTTTCTGCTGCTAAACTGCACCCGCTAATGATTCTTCGCTTTTATCGACTGCAAAAATTCAACTAGACACAGAATCCATATCGCTTCGTTGTCGAAAGGGAATTTCGTACGATGTAATTATTCCCCCCTGAATTTATCGATCGAAAACGAGCGCCATCATGGAAGCGACTCGACCCGAACCTAACGAGACATTAAAAATTTTTTTTGCGCCTTGCATAATTTATTACAGAAGTGCTCCGCGAATATGATTTGTGTATATAGGCGCGCCCGCGTGTGCGCCGCCGCCGCATTCCGGCGAGAATAATTATAACCGAAACGTGACACCTAAATTTCCGATCGAGACGAGAGCCGTGTCGATTGAATAGTTTTCGATTTTCAAACTCGACATTCTCGTCGATTACGAGATAGAGAGACGGCTAATGAATGCGACGCTCGCTGGTGCCGGTTTATCGCCTTTCATCAGCGCTTATACTGCGCTATATTCTGAAATCGACTTCACTTCGAACTCATTTCTTTCGAATTACGGTGTTCTGTTCTGTAACGGAACTGTTATTCAGCTGTCAATCTTTTTTTCGTAACCAAACCGCAGGGCCAGATTTAGGGGAAGGGGAGGTGGGGGTTCTGACCTCTGGCCTCTCATCGAAACAGGGATCGTTAAGACCTATAAATTTGACACACATTCTCTCAGAAATTGCATCCTTTCGGATTAGTGTCTTCAGAAGTATCTAAAACTGAGGGCAGAACCACGCGGAACCCCAATAGAGGACTTGTCTGCTTGATCAGAGAAACACCGTTTCTTTTCTTCTGGACCACGGCTTTCAAAGTTAACTAGATCCGCCCCAGAAACCCCTCTAACCATCGACAGATTATCACCATCGTTACCAAATAAACTTGTCGCCAGTTGCACAGTTGAAACTTTAGTCCAGAAATGGTCTTATATCTTAAGACTGGTCTTTAAGCTATAGAATTAGCTATAGAATTAAGTTGGTCTTAGACTTGTCTTGAATTTAAGCCGTGGACTGTCGTGAACTGGGCCAGTACTTCACTATAGGCCACCTGTCTGGACCACGGGCATTTTCATTTAAAATGGCATTACATTTTCAACCGACCCCGACCACAAACATCGTCGACATTTTTTCATGATCGGCCAGACTTCATCCATCAAAAGGCGATTGTCCGAGGGGGTGGGTTTCTATACAACAAGGAGATTGATACGACGTCTACGAGATAAGAAAACCAACTATCCCCATTACAGGGATACATTGCATAATCAACTCTTAAAATCAGGATGTTTTCGGCGCGTTCGAGTCACAGTTCGTTACGAGTGTTGATTCTGTACGAGCGTGTTTCTGACAAGCGTTCCATCATTTGCCTTTTTGCTTTTCTCGTGTGTCTGACATATTAATCCAGAGAATTCTATACCAGTATAGATCGAACTGTCTTTACGAGTGACGAAGACGTCGTTCTGTCCGCTATACCATTATTTCCGAAGCGGCTCCTATTTATCAGGCATGATAATTAATAATAATTGTCATTTTAATAGTGCAGGTATCCAAACTAGAGTCTGCTCAAATGCACTCCAAATGTGGTATTATAACCCCCAGCCTATAAATCTATTCATGTATCAGTCATCTCTACCCGGAGAGAAGTAACATCCGAGCAACTACTAGGCGCTCAGGAGTCATCTATCAGGCCGGGTACCCATTTACTCCTTGGTGGAGAGAGTCAATGAGGACAAGTGTCTTGCCCGAGGAGGGGGTTCGAGCCCACGACTTGGTGGCTTCCTACAGTCGAACGCTCTAACCACTCGCCCACAACGCTCTCTACAAGGCATGTTACTAATGAATTTGAGATCGGCGAAAAATCCCAAATATTAGCTCTTAGAATTGAAATTCTGTCATCTAGTGCGTTTATCTCAAAACGCTTCCTTTTTTGTTATCATCTTGCTTTGAGTTCGGAAAATATCACAAAAAATATTTTCAAGACAATTCCCGATGCAACAGCCATCATCATTGTATGGTAGATTAAAACAAGAATTGAAACTCTAGTAACTACTCCATCTGATTATCATCTTTCCATCATTTTTGTGGTATTTACTCAGTTCTTTTGCGTTTCCATATCATCTAATAATACGACACCGGTAATAACGTGGTGAAAACGTATGTGTTTTAATAGACAACATTAAAAATTCTTCTGTAGCAGTTTTATTAAGATATTTCTTCGACTCGCGTTTCATGCATAATATACCTGAGACTCATTAGAAGAATCAATAGCCGCTTGTTTTTATATAATTTTCTGGGATGGGCATGATAACGTCATATCATAATGGGCATACAGGTATTATATTCGCATTAGCAATATCATGATTTACTACTTGCGTAATCTTAGTTTACTGAACAACTACAAACATTTCAAATGGTCTATTTCTCAAAATTGAAGGATTTTTAAAGGAGTTTCAGAAAGTCTGCAACAAAAATAGTACCCGGAAGTTATCTGTGATTGGCAGCGCAGTGCCACCAATGAGAGCACGGTTACATGCACCCACTGGCAAGAAGGGCGCTAGCTGACAGCTTGTTGGTTGTCGCGGCGTAAATACTTTATGCCCCGATGCAAAACCTTCTTTTGCTCAAATTGAAGGAGCTTCAAGCACTTCAGTATAGTCCGAGGCTACAAGTCAAACAATGCATTTCTAAATGGTGATTTGCAGTCGGGTTGCGCCTTTAATAAAATAGTAGAAATAAATAATAAAACGGGCTTTCAATTCTGTCGGCGACTCTGCAAAGGTCAAGTGAATTAGATTTCTGATCCGATTCTCAAACCGAAAGTTACACATACAATCTTCTAATATAAACTACAATTCTTAGCAATCTTAAAAACCGAATTTCCCGAGATCCAAATCATCAGAAGTGTCATGATCGCTATTTCAGAAAATCACCGATGTAAAATATGTCATTTAATTTCTCATTGATTTCTTGTCTCTATCCATTTAGTGCCTATCATCTGTGTCCCGGCACAATAACCAAAAGGTAAGAGGAGTGGTCGATACTGCACGATGTACGGAGGGGAGAATGCGTGACCACCATCCATTCACTCGAAACAAGTCTCGGATGAATTGTCTCGAAAATAAAAATATCAAGATTCTTGAAAAACGTAAAACCATCCTTTTTCGCTCGATAACATTCCGAGACTTGGGTCGTAGACGCTTTCAAATTTATACTAACAAAATGTCCAATGTCAAGGTCACCGTCTGGTTCAGTCACCTGCGATGTTGTATATATGGCAATGACGACCCCGCACCAAATATATATTTGTCAAACCCGATTGTATGATATATGCTTGGTGATGGTAGGCCTAAAAACAGGTGACCAATCATCAGATCTAATGAAGCATGTCGAAGCATACGCTTTTGATAATATTCATATATGTATATACCTTTTATCTTCTACCATATTTTTGATATCTAAATGTATGTTTTATTGCGCTTGGAAAATACTTAATAAAAGACTATCGCTATAGATGCCGTGCTAAGCGACGCACGTTTTGCGAAACGAAAGTCGAGACAAAGCCATTATACATTATTAGCCCGGGATTGATAGCGAATTGATGGTCTCATTTACATATAGATGAATACGTTGATGCATGAAATTGAGCATCACGTGTATCATTATTGTAATCGTGGAGAAATATGAACTAATATTGTTTTGGTTGGCTATTCCGAATATTGCACTGTAACGAACTACGTCGTGCAACCCGAATCAAAACATGTGCCAACGATATTCTACGTCACTATAATCACTGATTTGTAATAATGATCACCATCCACTGTATACGGTCGGTATAACTGGTGTGGCACTAGTGACAGGTTCACCTGACACGTTCTTATAGCCGCGATCACGCACGTATAGACGATTTCACCCGGGTCAAACTGGTCAGGAGCAGTTCCGAGAGAACGCGTTCACCACGTAAATCGCCCACTCGATACTAAAACGATGTCGAAACGATGCTGTGGCAAGCGGGGATTATTCCAGAACCAGTGGGGTACCGGCACAAACCAGATGGCGCTACAATACACTCAATTATACGTAGTGAAAGTTGACTCGAATATAATTGAAATATAAAAGAAATTGAAGCGTGGTAACCGAGTTACCACTAGCGAACCTAGTGGATCCTCGCCTGCCATACGTGGAATCCTCGATTGCTAGAGTAGCAGTGCTGGTACCCCGTTAACATTCACACGGAATAATATGAACAATGCTAAAATTTGGCACGGGCCTGGCTTTTGGTCGGGCCAGATTTGGCGGGCCAATACGGTACCGGTGTAAACGGTTGGCCCGGGCCAAATCTGGCACTGGGTCAAATTTCGCCCTGGTCAAAAACGCTCGCTCGATCGCGGCTCTGTTCATGCGATGATCTAAAAATTTATCCCGCCGAATGAGTTTATCTCCAAATAATACACTACGGATATTCGAGACGACACCGATGGCTTCTACGCGCTTCTTCTATTAATCATCAATTATTCACCTTACTCTCAACAACTCTGCGTCGCCTTGTGTTCGGCGGCGAGCCCATTAGAATAGGACACGAGACGACATCGAGACATTAAGCGGTGAGACTGTATCCACCGACGTTGCCAAACGATTATGCAACTCACGTTTTACAATTAACCGTTCGATTAACCCTTGACCGGCACTAATACCTACCCACGTAGGAATAATAATCTATCGGGTAAAAACAATCATTTTGCCGTAGCCAGGCGCGATGGCTTCGCACGAACCCTTAAGAGCCTCTCTAAATATTCGTCCGTATCAGATTCACTTCGAATGGGGCACAAAAAAGCCTGGATTTTGGTCGTAAAGGGCACATTTTGCGTAGTTTTTAGGATAAAGCGGGCACTCACACGCTTTGAAATTCATTCTTGCCCTTTTATCTTATCCACGCGCGAAATATTCCGTTTGGCGATGTTTCGACCCATATTTTGTCAAAATCCCGGCCACGGGCACGCGTTCCGCTCACTATCGCTTATAAAATATCCACACGCTTTTTTTATTAATCATT
The DNA here is from genome assembly GCF_964204645.1 of Tubulanus polymorphus. Taxonomy (NCBI): domain Eukaryota; kingdom Metazoa; phylum Nemertea; class Palaeonemertea; order Tubulaniformes; family Tubulanidae; genus Tubulanus; species Tubulanus polymorphus. The sequence goes on along the minus strand of NC_134031.1, from coordinate 15,528,529 downwards.
CGTTCTTTCTTATTTTGATATATCTATTTTCATCGGTAATGTTCATATACGATTCATCCTTGTTTCATATATGTCACTGTTATAAATGACGACATCGCCGAGACTACGTCGTACGGGGGTCGATAAACACTGAAGATGTTTGATAATCATTAAATTCTCCACGAGGGGAATCCATTACATGTATTCCATTTCAGCGACATATTGTCTTGAGCCCGTCGGAGACTTGGTATACGGTATAATTTATAGCCAGCTCCATATTCGTGATCAAAGACAGTAAACTGCGCGCATATTTTGTCGATCTGTCTTCGTTAGTTTCGAGCTTATACGTTCTACGAGGTGCTCTATCAAATTCTAACAGGATGTATACCCAAAGGGATAACAGGCTATATTGGCACCATTAACCGGCTTGAAGGTCAATTATGACGAGAGTACCGGCTGATGGCGGAATCCATACGACAACAGACGTCACGATCCGATTCGAATATCTTACGGCGTGGCCTATCAAATCCAGGCAGACGCTTGGGATCAAATTAGGCCTTTTATCGTCGTTCGAAAGCGGTTTTAGCTTATCCTGCTGGCTATAACTTTAGAAGAATTTTCAATATCTCGAAGAAAAGCATTTTCAAAACTGAAACCTAACCGAGATCGAGATAACCCCCCCGACAAGGCGAATACCGATGCCCAATGCAAAAACGGGAGTGTATACGAATGCTTAAAAACTTAACCCCCCCCCCCCCCCCCCCGACAAGGCGAATACCGATGCCCAATGCAAAAACGGGAGTGTATACGAATGCTTAAAAACTTTTTATTTCGAAACATTATACACCTAATTGTTTTATTCTGCTAGAATGTTAATTCAAATATTTAGTCTTAAGCCAAATCTAATGATTATGCTTCTATAGAGTTGCGCTATACAAGCAAATGAATCATCATCAATATATTATTACGTTATAAGTGGGGTCCCGTTGCAGAGATTCTATAGCAGATCGCACTGACAAATCCGTTGCATTGTTATGGTTCTATAGGCTCGCTGATTCGTGCATTAAATTGAAAATGCATGTAGAGGTTATATAGCTCCGCATTTTCTTAAAGCACTGGAAAACGTAGACGGCATCGAAGCCCAAATCGGCATGTTCGTCAATTGTCGTGACACAATTTCAAGCTTGGCAAATCTTTCCTTTTAATGTGAACAGCGCATTTCAACGTCAGCGCTGATACCCTCATACATCAATTCATAATCCCATCGATACACATCGGAAGTGCCTCGATACACTGCTTTATCCAGTTTGGTCACGTTTTTTTTTTCTACTGCGGTTGAATACAGCCGAATATATCTGCCCTTTTGAAAAAATGCCTTTTCACACAACTTTTCATCCACGCGTTCAGGTGCACGCAATTTGCAACTATCAGTAGTTACGTGAATATTTGAATAGTGGCGCCCGCCACGTCTGATCTCTAATGTTTAGCTTTCGTAACCCGACTTTTGTATAGACATCTAAAATAAAAATATCTCCAATATCTCGGCTTCCAATCACTCTAGACTCTCAATTGTGGTGTCATTAATTTCTGGGATAAGATATTCGGTGCTTTTGTCCGGAACTATTCTTAAATATGGACCCAAGCTCCTTGACTATACAGCTGACTCCACTCGCAACGGAGCATCTTGTGCCCCCGGAATATGTCGTTATGTGCATATATACTCCCATTCATCAATGCATCTGATGTGATGACCAACCGTCGCTCCGACAGCCTCGGAGATCGCTTGCAACGGATTTTACAGTGTAACATCATCCCGGTTCAAGCGGTTATTCCGTTATTTTCGTAGAAAATGGGCGTGAAGATCGCCCATTGATTGTGACGCTTAAGTTTAACGACCTTTGACGTTATCATCCCGACACATCTAATTGATTGATAAATGATATTGTCAACTCAATCAATTAGTTTTCCGCGAAGAAATATATATGTAAAAGATTGCCAAAGGCTTTAAATATAACCATAATTAATCATACAATATACTGAAACCATACTTAACGGTTTATTCAATCATTGACTCTTTCGTTCTAGAGTCCATGATTTAATTGATGGATGTAGTGTGTTGTATGGTTGCCAGCAGGCGGACGTATGACGTCAAAATGACGCTGTCGCGTTGCGTGCGCATTACGCAATCACTGATCGATATCCACCGGGAAAAGGCGATAAAAAAACGACTGAAACGCCGATCTTAGATTTCATTCAAATATTTCATATATACATTCTAAATGTCATATTTAATTCGAAAATGTCATGATTCGTTATCAATCTCCGATTCCATACCGAAATATCAGCTACCTTTCGAAAATATCAGATTCTTTATTCGAACCGTTTCTAACTAAATTTTCACCTTCTATTTCTTTTCATATTATTGTCGACTCGATTTAATCAGGTAAGTCTTGTTTATATTTCTAGATGCATCCTTATAACGTTTGGTAATCATTCCGTGTCAGAATACTTTTAGAATATGCATGAAAAACTGTTAACCATATTGTACGAAAGCGATAAGGGGCCTCGATTTCCGCCATAATTATGTCACGAAAGGTCACGATATGTCGACATATTCACATCGAATTGACGTCATACGTCGACATAACTATGGCGACTTGTTGAGATGACGCTCGACAATTCGAGGCCCCTTATCGCTTCCGTCATATTTTGCCACCCATTTAAGAGACCGGGGTCAGGGAATGTATCATAGTGTCATCTTTATAAGTAAAACCAGCCTATAAAAGGCTTACGTTACGAGGCACAAAATGTCATATCATCGTAGATTACCTTTCCATCGTAAGGACAACACCTATCAATATAGATACAGAGGTATTTAGTAATTTTACGATTTGTTAGAACAAGTCTTGAAACTTCGATATTTGAAGAATCGTTGTTTCACATTTAGTGCGCCTTCGATTGTTTTCATATAGGTCATTTCTTAAATCATCACATGCGTTGGCGGGTAAATGTTTCTTTCTCTAGAAAATGCGCATTTGATTTGATCCGCAAAATCTAATTAAAGCCCACGTTTCGCCGATTGTCCCTTAATTTATTCGCCTTCGGGTTCGATTTTCACGAGACGACGAATTCTGTCGTTTTTGCGAGCGCGCGCGAACAGTCAGACACTTGACTCAGGGCAGATGAGTTTAATGGAAATTGCTGCTCGTCGGTTTCACTAGAAAACGGAGTGTTCACATCAAAGACGAAATGCAAACAATCGTCGTAGATGGCTGTGTCGCGACTCCGCATTTTTGAAAATTGCAACTTGTTACATCGCGCGGTGCAACCCGAGGCTTGTGTTATTCTGGTGCAACGCGCTCGACACGAACATTGCATATACCCCCGGCGGTATATGAGTCTTCATTTGCGCATAATTCTCGTTTAAGTTAATGGAAAATGCCTGCTTAATCTGGCAAAACAAAACAAACTGTGTATAACGGACGTAATTCTAAAACGTCGAAAATGATCAGTGTTGTCGTGGCGGCCCGAAATCACCAGTTGTAAGTTAGAGTAAACTCTGAGATAAAGTTAATTCATTTTCAATAAGTTAATGCAGAATTAAATCGTAACTCGGAACTGTGGAATTGGACCCTGCGGTCGGTTTTATAGGCCGTTACTATCTTTAACCCGATGGCTAACTCAATCGAAAATGAGTTGAGTTAAGCCCCGGGTTAAATGTAATGCCAGTCTATAAAACCGGGCCAGAGTTTTCCATTCGTAAAAACAACAACATAAAACCAACAGCGCGCGTTGAACAACACCTGATGGTTATAATGGAAATCTAAAAATCGCCAACTTAATCATTGAATCCCTAGGGACCCCTTCCACTAACCCTTTTACTACAATCGATGCAAAACACTGTTCCTTCGGTAAAAAGTCAGCGTGACGCGCAAAATTAATGTCATCCTCAAATATCAAAGAAACCACCGATAAGAATAGATCACACGACGACGCAGAGACTGGGTATTTATCAACGGGTGATGAATAATTTCGTTTATTACCGATTTGGAGAAGATTGCTTAAACCATGGCATTTAGGAAACGGATCTGCATGAAATATTCGAAATGGACGCAGATCATTATTATGAACAGTTGTTATTGGATGGTGGCGTGGCGCAACACATCACCGAAGAAATTAATGCCCTAATACGGCGCCGGTATTTTGTTTATGTATGTAACTTGCCCGACATGCGTTCAATTATTCAGCAGAATTCGTACCATCCCGGGACACTACATAGTGAATATCATTGACACGCGGCATCAGACTGATTAGGGTTATAAAGGGCATATTCGTGACGTCTTCAACGTAACGCTAACGAGAAAGTCTTGCTTTTCGGTCAAAAGCGGTCGATACTCAATACTAACGATTTTTCAAAGCTGCTCAAAAAGTTATTCGAGCGAGTTAAGATACCGGGCTCAAAATCATTGAATTGTGGCAACCAAAAACACCTACAATAAGCCTCGTCTAACTCGACAAACTGGGCCCAGCGAAATTGGAACGAATTAAGCAAAAGTGTGAATTGTGTCAGAAAATACGTTTGCAAGTCAGAAAATTGATTTCGTTTTATTCGTCCCGAGTTGGCGACATCGCAAAGCTTACTGTATCACCAGAGGCGTTAATGGGCAAGGAAAACCCTGTTTGCCTAACCGTGGATAGTGGCCATCGTTGCCTAACCACAATTTACAAACCGCGGTTATAACGGGGTGCGCCTGGCCAAGCATATTAGTGACGTCACATTCATTGTTCGTTAACGTCATGTTGGCCGCCACACTGTGACGTTTTCCTTCAGACAACCACTCGGCGCTCGACAAAAAATATTACGACGAAGCGCTGTGACGTCACGCGCATAATGTTTTTATGCGGAAGAAGGCTGGGAGAAATTTCTTGCGCAGCGATAGAGCCGCGCGCGGTGACCATTGCGCGTCGAGAATAATGATCGTCAGGTGGCAGTCAAAACACGAAATAGGGTCTCATTTTAGGTGATTAGCGCACCGATTTTTGGTATTGCAAGCGACGAAGACTCATACATAAACATCGAGCGCTAATATTCTTTGATGTATGACGAATGAATCGCCTCCTATGCATGAATAATGATCGACAAGTTTAGATAGGACAAAAGAATCACCACCAGAGTAATGAATATTCACGGGGACTGATGTACAGTTTGACTAGCGATTAGTGGCCACATCCTAATAATACAAGATGAAGCAAGCACTCGGCGACACTCTTCTTGAAAATTAGTTCGATACCGCTGTGAATTCATCCATACACACACACGCGCACAGATCTCAGTTCATAAATATAGATAAAGTCGTTGCTGTATCTCCGTATTGCGGCGTTGCTTCACGTGCGTTGTTTATCGAATGCCCGAAATCAATTACATTTGTGTAAATGTCGCTAGAGTTAAATCAATGGAGGAAAAGGGAATTACTCTATCTTTACTTGATTGCTTTTGCAGCTGGAAAAACATAAAAGCGAAAAGACACGTCGCGGCATTGCACGCATACGAAGTCCCCGATACATGCGACAGGCGTAGAAAACCTTTTCACAATATATTAAAATCCCTCTTCTCTCAAGATAGTGTTAGAACATTACGCGGTTGACACGAAGAGCCCGATCGAGAAAATCTCTCCCCATTAAGGGCATTCCCCCTTTTTGAGGCTTGGGGATGTCCTTTCAGTTATGTAGGATAAGTGAACATTAAGGCATTATAAAGATCTAGTACATTGATAAATGAATTTGTCATTAATTATTATTATCATTATCGTTATCATTATCGTTATCGTTATCGTTATCCTTCCTTATCCTTGTCACTATCCTTACCATTACCATTACCATTACCCTTATCCTTATCCTTATCCTTATGCTTATCTTTATCATTATCATTATTATTACTATAAAGGGTCCCATAAACCTCAATTTTTCGGCACTCTCCCAATACATGCATTTAGGCCTATTTATTCGTCGATGTCTTTTTCTGCACGCAACCAACATGGCGAACCCCGTGACCACCCGATACAGTAGTTTTGAATGTTTGAATTGCTAAGGTGAAGGAGGATGTATGAATTGCCTATAATCCCGGTCAAGGAGGGCGGATATAGGATCATTTCCGCTCCCAGTGTCAAGTTGTCGGGGGGTATTATCATGTTACATTATTACGATCACTTACGTACAGAATAGGCAATGAAATGATGGAAATGGACCTTTCGTATACGAACAACGCCGTGACGCTCTAAAGCCAGCCAATTCATTGCTTTAGTGTACGGATAAATGTATGATTGATTAAGGTATAGCGAGCTAGTTACACAGGATCGATGGCGCCCAGTAATCAAGTTGAAAACACACCGTAGGCGGTGATAAACGGATTGCGATCTATACCGCGCAAACAGGTCACGTGCGCATCCAGGTGCATCGTCGGATTACGGCCATTTTTACGCCGCTTCGCTTTTTGTCGAGGAAACCACAGGCGCCGATGGGCTTGGGCCCTGGATATTGATAATGTATCTCTGTGTTTTGAGTTGTTATTCTGCAATAAATCAGAGAAAAAAACGTCTTGCTCCAGAAACGTTTAAAAAGATAGTGGCCGCTGGCTCCACACCACGGCGACATCACAAAATACTAACAAACTTCAGGAACTGCCGTATCCCAAGTCCATCGGGGAGTGCTTGAAACAATTCGTTTTACGGGACTTTTTTCTATTCCGATTTGTTTTGTTTTGTTTCACGGTTCTTGGCATCCTCCCTCGGCAGGGATTCGAACCTGACATGTCATCGAGACTCGGATGTGGGTTCTTGGTTTCCCAAGACTAATAACCCTATTGGATATTTATTGAATGCGTACATTATTTAACCACTGGATGGGATAGCAGTGTTACTCTAGCGCTCTATTAGCAGCCAGCAGGACTCGAACCCGCTTAGTGAATGCAAAGGCATCACATCTTTATCCTACTGAGCTTCCGAGGCGGTAGTTCATTTGTTTCTAAAGTTCGAATTCGATACTGTCGAAAAGTATGTAGTAGGAGTGGCATTACTGTTCCAAAATCTCGCCTACAGCTCCATATCAAACAGGCATCTAAAGCAATTAAGATTCCACTCAAAATAATGTCAAAGGACTATTCGTCCTAATAGAGAAACAATACATATGTTAGTTTGTTTTGATTAACGTCGTTCGGATCTTGGTTTCCCGAGACTAATCCTAATCGATCGTTAATTCAACCTCACTACGAAGCAGCAGCCTTTGAAGTAAATCTCACTACGGAGCGTTGCCCGCGCGTGCACTGTTAATAGCCAGCAGGACTCGAACCAGCTTGTCACTCCGTACTGATTGTGAACGCGACATCATCACCCCACTGATTTTGAGATCCATCGGTATGGATTCGTCTTTTATCTGCCGCAGGTTCGACCTCTGCGGATAAAACCAAAATAGCTGAACTCGGTGTCAGAGAGTTTAGCTGTCCTCACAACGACCCGGCTAAGTTGTAAAAATATCGCGTGTTGACGATGGAGACTGTGAAATGGCTATCGACAGATGGATACAAATACGAATTCATCTACTACTTAATCATTTCTGTAATGGTACACAAAGGGAAATATTATATACGTCACCTAAAATATTACAAACGGGGCATCTTCCATCATCTCTATCTAAATGAAGGTTTGAAAATTCCTCTCACAATTTAAGTATAAGACCCGATCTTAGATTCAAATAAACTAGTTACTTGAAAAAGTCATCATAAAATTCAATAGAATGCTTCTCTTACCTAATACCATTTTTGTTGCCTAAGATTAGTGCATATCGAATCAGTATCTATTGAAGAAACGGATCCTTGAATACGATACGATCGAATTTATTCCGACTCCAACCGTTTTCAGAATCAAATGGTCGACCAATGCGCCACCGTGCGGTGAAAGATGTTCGTTGCAGCATCAATCGATGTATGAAATAGTTGATACTCATTCCAGTAGATGGCGATTCAGTCGTCGAGTTGCTTGTCAGGGTGAATAAAGTTATCTCTTATATATGAGAACCAGTTGTTTGACAGTCGTTTCTTCAAGTCGATATACTTTACGAATCTAATTCAAATATGTATCTCTAAGACGCTAGGTAAACAGGTAGTGGTTTTTTTTACATAACTATTTTTTCTATCACGTCAATATTCCCATTCGGTTTCTGGTTTCGTTGCAGAAATATGTGAACAAAAATATACACATTGATAAAATATGAACTTTTATTCTAGGAATCGATCTGTTCGCACATTTACGAAAATGTTTCGTTAGAAATATTATGATTTCGGCCTAGGGTGCATTGGGCCTTATGGCATATGTTTCTGAAGTTTCATTCAACATTTTGTGTTGACACGTCGTACGCATTTTCGATCTGTGGTATATCGTATTGCAATGTTTCAGGCACCGGGGTCGAGTGCAATATTTTGAATTCTAGGAATTCTTGTCAAACAACATTCGACAACAACGGTTCGAATTTCAAATTCAATGTCACCAACAACCGAACGGTCGTAGCCTCAGGGATATCAGCTAAAATCGAGTTCTTCATTCGACAGTTTATGCGTGCTGCGTGTTTTCAATCTTTTATCGAAGTATTTGTACGTTAGCGCGGCGTGCGCATGAAAACGCTATTTGCGGAAACTTTGCATCGTCAAAATAGATAATGATAGAACTCTTCCTCTAGAATCACCTGTCTTCTATACAATATAGTTTTCATGTGGTTTAGATGCGAAATGTTCGCTCTATTTCTTAGTAAATTCTTAAAAGGACTGACAAAACTGATCAAAAAAGCATACTCGCGTATTTGCCAATGAGTACCTGAGTATTTCAGACAAACCGATCGTGTTCACCACCGAAATATCCGATTATTTCAGTATATATGCATATGTATACGCTGCACATGCATTACCGTTCGGAGACGAAGAAATATTGATTTACACTAATCAATATTTGTCAAGCGTTCATCTGGAACGTGTTTTTATTTACGTACCGTATGTTCTAATGTTATTTAAGTATTGCAGTAGTGCGTACTATGTAATACCTACGCAACTTAACGCGTTTAACTTTTAAATAACGATATATATATATATATATATATATATATATATATATATATATATATATATATCAACGCGTGTAGAGCTTAAGGAGTTGAGTGCCATTACGAATGGATAGGTGTTTCTAGAAAACTTTGATATTAAAGTTACTCTCGAGAAAATTCTCTAAGGATGACCTCGAGAATGCTGAAATTCAAAAGGTAGGGGACGAACGTATTTATTGAGTTTTAGAATCTACATCCCGCCAGTTTCAATGGGATATTGTTGTTGTTCTTATCCGGCATACCACAGGCAACGTAGGAGTAGCACTTCTTTCATTGCACTTCGTTATTCAACCCATCGGGCGATTAGGAAATGATATCGTTTCACCGGAAAAACAAAAACAGATCCGAAATGATTCATTTGAATAGAAAGAACGCGTTTGGAATATGTGCAAATGATATCGCGTCCAATTTCGTAAGTTATGACGCACGTAATGTATAAAACAAGCATCCAAAGCCTGACTTTCGATATTTGAAATAAGATTTAGGTGAATTCAGTCCGTTGGAAAATGAAAAATCATTGTACTAACCGAATATCGTATTAGCCATTCGATAATTCCATAAGATACTAACAGACAAGCCATAGAGAAGTTAATTGCACACTGTGTGGTCAGCGCCAACGAAGCATGCGGATCGAGTTCAACTTTAAAAAAGTGGGAACTCATTATGGACCTTAGTACTAGGCATTTTTATTTACTATAGAAATGAAATGAATAGGAAATCGTAAAATACAAGACCGTATTACCGGGAATTTCGTAGTAGCGTGATCGAACTAAGCAAATGAAATATTTCTATAGGAAAATACGATAAGCAGAGGTTTTCGTTGTAAGCCGAAACGTATTAACGAGGCTCGACTGCATCCACTGAGTTTTAATTCATAATACATGATTGATTAACCCTTTCAGTGCTGACTAATCAATACCCTATAGTGCTGGAGACAATTTGAAAATTTTGAAAAATTCGACCCTAGTGTGTTGAATAACGGGAATACGACAATAGTGCGTCTACACCGCGGCGTGGTATATCGTTAGTTACTAATATTCTCGGTCTTCTCGGTGTGTAGATGACTCCGAAAATAAAGGGTTTACGTGTAATTTTGGAATGTTTTATTTCATGCTCGGTTAATCTAGTACTTAATACATCTATTCGAGATCATACATATAAGCCGTATTATATATAGTATATACGTAATACTACTCGCGCCAGATTGAGCTGATATCGTATGTTATTGTGGTATAGTATACCTGTTTTTTTTTCTATTTCTTCATTCACTCAATTAGATTCACTACGCACAAAAGCCTAGAATAGATACACGATCGTTTCTTATAAAAAGAAAAAACTCTATGCAGCGCAAAAACATGTCTGATTCACAAACGTTCTTTGAATTCAAAACTACATTTAAACCGCGTACTAATCAAAGATAAGAAACAAATATTCTATTCGATGATTTTTGGTTTTGTGTAACAGCTTTCAAACGCGATATAACCGCGATTCTTTGCAGAGGAGCGAGATCGATTGGTATCTATACGAACCGATCTAAAACGCAGACCGACTGCCAGTCGCTCTGCGAAACGAGGAAAGTATCCGATCTGAACTTTCAATATTGATACGCTGGGATGGGCGAAGGAAAACACTGTTAGTGCCAATCGTGGTTAGTACTGTATGGTTTAGGCATAAATGGGCGCAGGAAATCGCAGTTAGCTAACTCCATTGTATTCGCGCGGCCTCTTATTTTAAGCTGGTTAGCCTATAAACCAACACGGATAAGCCACTAACCACGGTTAACGGGGTTTTCCGGCCTGCGCCCGCCCCTGGTTAACCCAAGAGCCGAAACACCCTGAAACATATCTAGATCCTCACTGAGCAGTGATATGAATAGAATAGAACAGAATAGAAATCTCATCTCATTTGAATTTACATTCTTGGAAATATTTGCAAAATTTTGTTGGTTATGAAGGAGAAAATGAGACTAGAGTCAACCTATCTATAAGCTCTGTCGCCCAGAAGCACCCGTCCACATTGCATTCATCACAAAACGGACGTAAAGGCTAGAAAAACACAAAAAGAAAATTTTCATTTTACAAAAATCATAATCTATATATAGGTTTTATGTAATGTAAGTCTGATTACGTAGACTCAAATATTCCTTAAATTACTGAAAAATTAATAAATGAAGGGAAAATTCAGGAAACATTTAAATCTCATACAAAAGTGTACAAAACCATTTTGGGCATATCACTGTGTGATTTTTAAGGGCTTTTTATTGCTTTCACGTTTGAAGACGGGCTTCACCGCAGACGGGTATGCGCAGCGGTGATATATCATCAGATTTCATAACCGGAAGTGAAGCGCAAAAATCTGCGCGATGCGACGATGCACGTACACGTGGTTGTTTCCAATTCTGTCAGACCAGTGCGCGCGACATCCGACGTGTCCTCGGCAGGCCTGAGCGCGCGGTATGCAATTTCATGGATATTATCGTTTGCACAAAGGAACGAATACGTCACGAAGATGGATCATCATCGTCGGTTTCGTGTAGAATAGATTTATACGTCATGTCAGTTACAATGTATTATACAATGTATTTTGCATAGAATAATTTGCGCATATATATTTAAATCACGGAGATGTACATGTAGTTTAAGGCGTTCTAACTGTCACCGATCCCTCGACCATTGGGGGAAATATCTCCGGTTTGTCGCAATAGTTTTAATCGATTTTCTTTAGTTTGCGTCGCCGACTTATGATATCGTTGATAGCGGACTGTCGCGGAGTCTATGCACGACACGCGAGTCGCCGTGTCGTTACCACCGCGCGTGTCTTGAAAAAACCGGATAGACAGCCCCCCGCATCGACGCTACTAGCTTACAACAAGAAAATCTCCTCACCAACCAGCGACTGATTCGCAGCTCGTAAAGGAGTGCCTGTCATTGAATTTCGGTTCGTTCACGTAATGCCGGTGTGCACAGTTCATTTTTTCCAGTCAACGCTAGTTCAAATAAACGTTGAATAATAGGTAAACACGACGATCTGGGTTTCATAAGTGTTCCGTCGAAAATGCGTTGACTTACATTCACTCGCATATGGTGTTAAAGCCAGGCATTCGTCGACGATTTTTTTTTATAGATTTTCTCTTCTATACACAACCGACTGCAATATAGGGTGAATTCACATCGAGTCAGAATTTTGCGCGAGACATTCGTCGCTACGGCACAATACATCGAGAACTCGGCATCAGGCACCAGCGCATTAATTAGACACCGTCGAGCGGGCGTTATACGCGATAGATCGACGGCTCTGAGCACGAACTGTTGAAAAAAAATCGCGCCGCGGAAAATGCACCATCTCAGTAGTTCGGATTTACGTCAGTGCGTCGTGGCGGACAACGAGGACTTTTTTAACATACACGACAATTTACAACCGAGATTCCGTTCGAAATCGGTTTCGACGCCACGCCGCGTGACCTCGGCTACGGCGGGAAGTCGGAGTCCACCGTTTATCGGCGGCCAGACTAGCCCCCTGTGCGAACTTTGCGGCCGGCGACGTGCTTCAAGTTGTGGCAGGTAGGCCTTGTTTTTCTAAACGTTCTTCTTTTCATCTTGGTGGTCGAGATGCAGTCACAATAAATGATTATTACAGATTCTATTCATTTTTTAATCCCCGCCGGTACAATTTTTCCTAGAATCGCGCCGGATGATCGAATACTGCAGCCGAGCACCTGCTTTTGGAGTCAGTCACGAAGATCGTGCGTGCATCGATGGATTCATTTCTTTTCTAATAGCTGCTGACTATCCGCCAGAAGCTCTGAATGCCATCTTTTGAGCGCGTTTAACGTAGGAAGGGTGTTATGAATATCTGCTGCCAATCGTTTGCGTAAAATCGTATGATTTAGGGAAAAAAACAATGCAACCATATATACCTATATACTCGTTGATTAAATTGTTCACGCATTATGTCATTTGCGGGGTGTGGATTTACTCATCTATTGAATAGACATTGGAGTAATCATTTGAAATGATTATCCCAAGAATAGACGGACAAAGCTATGTATTATACGTTACATTATTATTACATTCGACGAATTAAAATAAGAGTTAAGCCTATAAGATTCTGCATTGATTACATCGATTTTAACCTCGGGCACCAGGTGGTGAACCCCGTTAAATATTATCACATATTTACATATATAGGCGTATGAAATAGTTGAACGAATTAAAACTACTAGTTTGATATCAAAACACGAGACAATGCCCTACATCAACGCCAAACATATCGAAATACTGCATCGAAAAAGTGAAAATTAAAAGAGACGGTTATCTTTTTCGGAGAAGGAAAACATACCACTCTGGCAGGTGGGAGAGCAAATATTAGCTTTTTGAACGCTTTTCGAAATGCGTTTTTTTTACTCTTTTTTTTATTGTAAAGGCCGTAACGCTCACATTCGACGAACCCTGATCAGGCAAAGTGTTGATAAGAAAAACTACGGAGGTAAACGTGCTTATCTCCCCGAGTTCTCGTGATAAACTATTATACAAGGTCAACGTCCATTTTTATTGAAGTCTGTTGCGCCAATCGTCGGTCCAAAATGTCGTTTAATAGTCTATGGTTTAATCGACATTAAAAAAGCCTGTCATCGACATGAAATATAGATTTAAATCTGTAATTTAGATGTCATTGTTTCAACTATTTCCATGTTCAACTAGTTTACAGTATTAACATAATACGCATGCTTTGAAATAAGGGTTGCAATACCTAGTTAGGCCTAATTGGTATTCTTTTTTACGAGTCATCTCGATAAATAAGTCAGCCTACAATAAATAAGGCTTTTAACACATTGACATTTACAACCACAGCAAACATGTGACATACCGGTACAACTAATTCCAATTGGATTAGATTGAATTAAGAATTGCGGAGTTTCATTGCGGCTGATATGAATCCGCAAACACTGGTTACGACACGGCCATTGCTTAGTAGAATTAGCGACATTAGACAAAAGATAGATGTCTAGTCCCAGGATATCATCGATCTTAGAAAAAAAGGTCATAACGTAGATCAACGTATTTGAGACAAGTGCACAAGTATATAGATTACATGGACATGCATAACGTATTCTTGATTTACATTTATGCTTGTTATCGGCATAGTTTGCATATTATTATTATTGGTACTGGTCCCATTTCAGCATTGATCTAGAGACGACAAGTTAAAGATCAATGGCACATCAAACGGGTAATGAACACGATCGGCTGCCATACAAGTCTCGGCAATAATAGATTTGTAATTTTTGCCATCGTTTGAAATGGAAATTGGATTATGTCTTCCAAATGCCTACGCGAACGCCGTTGTACCGTTTGTAGGCGTTGCTTGTTGTTACGATCGGTAAATTATAATTAAGATAAGGCCTTTCATCAAACACTGTTTAATTATACTAACCCGTGGAATTAATAATTAAACAATGCACTTATAGGGCTTCTGCTTTTACGGAAGTAAGCGCTTTCCAAACTTGATAACATATTCGATTCTATTGAAGGATTAATTCGTATACATTATACATGAAAGTTTCTCAAAAATAGATAACTGGCAAATATTGGTTGACTTTGAAATACGACCAGACGGAACAACTTGGTCGTCTTTGGATCAAGTTACTGGTTCAATGACACGCGAACTAGATTGCCAACCCGATAGTCGTTCGCCAGAAGCTACACGTTTTTGTTTGCGGTTTCGTTTGACAAAAAAGATGAAACCTTTCGTAGTTGTTGATTACCTTCTATTCCTCGTCGTGATACAGACGCTATTATACCTAGACAAGCCAGTCGCGGAGAAATGGATTGCGGGGCTCCAAACTGCGCGTTGAAGAGATATTACCGGTGCATTAGCTATTTTTGTATATTTGGGATTGCCACTCAAACTACGCTTCTCAGATATACCACCTGTCAAAATATCAGTTAGCCTTTGCAGAATATCCTGACTCGTATTATCTTGAAGCCTGGGGTTAACTCAATCCATGTTCAAACGATTTAACCCTAGGGTTAAGGATAAGAATGTAGGTCAAAATCCCCCGGTAACAAAAACCGGTAAAAATCCCCCCAGGTAAAAATCCTCCCAAGTTCAGTTTTCTATCAAACTTAAGTATAAATACCTAAATGAAATAGATGATACTTTTTACAATAATATTTAGGGTGCACAGATATTTTACTATTACTTTTAAACGAGATTTCTTCATAAAAATTTTCGAAACTACGATAATACCATCATTCATGCATGTTGCTTGCTAGAAGTTACAAAATAATGTCACTTTCAAGGCTTTATGCACGTAGCTTGGTAAAACGCACAGATTATCTAAAGGGAATATTATGAAAAGCACCACGGAAAATGTGAAACTTCTGAAAACTTATTAAGTTTTTCAAGATAAGAATATTGAAGTACATTTATTTTATTATATTTTGCTGTGAAATCAAATTTGGGGGGATTTTTACTGGGGGCGGGGATATTTACCGGGGGGATTTTTACCTGTTGGGTAATACCTGCCTATAAAACTGGGCTTATCGCTATGGTGGTGGCATACATTCCTGGAAGAATTCATCCGCCGCTCCATTTAAGTGATAATTGGACATGTTCGTTCAAATATACATTTCTATCATTGAGCCTGAGGTGTGAATTACTATCTTTTGTATCGCTTGAATCATCGATACCTATTGGCGAGAGGAGGTCGTGTCGTCGAAGTTGACCACTACGTCCGTATAACACCTAACGCAATATAGGTGTGCCTCTAAACGGAAGCTTGCCTTACAATATAGTTCAGAGCTCGATTTCTTCACTCGGCGCTGATTTCGAAAAAGTGTTTTGTATAGGGTGTTTCTCTCGCAGTTGGCTTATAGCTAGGTTGTTCATTGCTCGTCGAGAAAAAAGGATTTTCGAGAATATCAGGGATTTTGATAATCCCGCGCGTTACGCTCCGTCAAAGCGAAAGTCACTTTGTTTCGACGTATCCGCCTTGCTATCATGCAAAATAGCCTGCTTTCAAGACAGGCCGCGATAGATCAGCGGCTTAGACACCCGAGGACGTGCATGTGCTGGGGAACCATCGTTAAAGCTAAGAACAGACGCAAGTTTCCACCTAAGTTAACCTCAAGGTTAGTAGTAAAAGGATCTTGAAGATTCCCTGACCTTAATTTCGACTATGTCTTTTGACTTGGATAAATCCTTTTTTAAGCGGATGGAAACATTTTATCTGGTGTAGTTCCGATGGAATTTGAGCAGTCAAAATTTGCTCTTGGAATTAAATTGCAGCGTTCTAAAATATGAGCACAATTATACACGATTTTAGATTCCATGTGTATATGAATTTAACTTTATTCGATACGTAAAGAGCCATAAAAAAGCAGTTTGTATCTGTAGCTAATTAAAGACGACATTTTGCTAAAAGCTTCGCTTAATTACCGAAAATGGACGTAATATGAGTGTATAACAAGCTTGTATATCACTGTCTCCTTCTATCAGCATCTAACCCGTTTAATCGGCCGATACGAATGTTTTCTCGAGATATATCAGCAGCTCCTATATTGGACGATGGCAGGCTTATCAATTGGTTTCAAATTGGTTTTTGTTTGTAAGAGGAATGATTTAGAGGTCCCTCGCCACCGGATCTTCTACCGGAACTGCGGGGACGGTATAACTGAGAATTCGAAATGTCGTTCGCTCGCTTCAAACATTATTTACATTGGAACCGAGGACTGAAAAATCATTTATTGCGATGAATACTTCAATGGTTATGATAGAATAAGGGAAATTAAAACTATTCCAGATCAAGCTGGCCGCGTTTTGTTGAAAATTTAGTTGAATTGAAGTGACCGTTAACCAGTCTAGCCCTACTATTGATTACGTAGTGCACATCCACGTATTGGTAACGTAGTGCACGTGTATTCATTATTAAACAGAACTCGAATTCATCAAAATAGAAAATATGAAAATCCAGAAATTTTAATCTACTGAGAATAAACACTACACTTTATTTGCTATATTGAAACGCAAATATTGATGACGTGGTGTACATCGACTCATATACCCAATGCAAAGTTAGCAATATGTATATATGAAAATATTTTTGCAGCGGTTTCAGAAAATGCCATTTTCGGTTGCGGTAGAGATTGCGACGTAAGAATCGTAAATCATTAACGTCGGCTACGATAGCATTTTTCTACCCACGGGTTTATGCGTCCACTATACGCTCGAAACCCGGGTTCGATGCAGAATTTTCCGCAAAACCCGGTTTTAGAAACCCATCTTCAAAAGAAGGGCACACTCCGCATTGAACCCGCGTTCGCGTAAAACTCATGTTTGCTAGTGGAGACAGCGAACCCGTGTTCGGGCGCCACAATTGACCTTGAACTTGCACTACAGATGTTGAGGGTTACTACCGAAACTGCGTTAAGCGTAGACGCTATTCACCGCCAACACGGGTTTTCGTTGAACCCGGCTACAACGCGCTAGTGTAGACGTGGTCCCGGGGAAGGGGGGAATGGTAGGGTGTATAACGACACGGAAAGCGCAAAAATAATGGTCAAATCACGAAGCGCTTCATTCGTGCAGACAACGATCGGCAGATTTCAATAACGCCGTTTGTCGTTTAAGAAAATAGATCTGCCGAACCCGGTCCGTCGTATGGTAAGGCTAATCCTAATCCGGATTTCACCCACGCTAGTGATTTGTTTTTAAAGCGCATCATGCAAAACAAACAAATCGACCTTTGCGCTAAAAAATGATGGTACGTTTTTTTACGCGCGGCTTACTATACTATATCTAGCTTTCATGTAAGATTAATATCCACGCTCACTGAAAACGACGCCTACGAAAGAACCAGATCATTTTCACATATACGCTATGTTATAACTTTATATTATAACTACATGGCATTGAACCCTTGAAGAGTCAACATGGACCTGTTTTTACTATGAATTCTTAATGCGAGCATTGACATCTTCGTGAACCCCGGCTCATTTTATTCCACATCGAAGGTCAAAGTCGACACAAATTACACAACATTAATTTGCCTCATTTCGCGTCTATAATCACCGATTTTTGTACATGCTGGATGTGGTGTATAATAGGACTCGCTGTTCTGCTCTATCGACACGACGCCAGTGTTCAGCAGTCCCGCCTGTAGAGACGGGGACGTCGCGCAGCTATCACGCAACATCCCAATCAAGACCATAGACGGCTCGAGAACAAATTTCCCCCCGATTAGATCCACAGAGTGCATCATACATTCTCTTCTATTTCTTCCAGGCTTTACCTTGCACAACACTTGTGTCAGGGCGGATTTAAGGACAGAGCAAGGGGCGCGCCCCCTCAAAAATTTCATATTTATTGGAGTACATTTTTTTCTTAAACTAAACCATCCGTATTGGGTATTTCAAAAATATGGTGAGGGTCCAGAGTTTGTCGGTCTGTGCGGGACTCGAACCTAAATCCATAGATACCGTTACCTCGAAGCGTTTGGTTACTTCACTGGCCCGCTTTCCAGACAAAGTGGATTTTGAGGCTTCCGCCCCCATACGTGACATTTTACAGAGTTTTTGTTCAAACCAACGTCGAAATGTCGCGGGTGCACGTAAGGTTTCGGATTCAGTGTATCATCCCCGCAGTACGAAGGTGAATCTCTGTGAATGTCTGTTTCGAATTTATGATGTAGAACGCTTTTGAAAATATTCCAAAACGCGCTGGAGTGTATGCGGTTTGAATTAACGGTCGCTTTTTCAAACGGCCGTTTAGGGAAATCTAGAGGCAGAAACTGCATCCGATTCACGCGTGAATCCTCCTTTAGCCTTGAAGTCTCGATCATTCGCCTCTTTACGAATAACAACACGTTCTCCGTCGACGATCTGTCGGAATCACGGCCTTTCTTGATGATGAGAGACAGGACTACACTTTCAATAGGCGACGAGTACTAACGTGATATCCGCCTTATCAAACTAAAACCCTTATGAGTAGTAGCAACATCCTGCAATCGTGCAAGTTAGTATCCGCTACTGACTAGGAGCGTGCCCAGGCAGAGTATTCGGGTGGTTGAAAACTGGACCTCTTAGCAATCATTGTTTTGATATATGTAGTGTCACAGGTGTGTATTACGAGAATAAGCAACGGAGTTCATCAAACGAAGTCTGCGCACTGAGCCTCGGAGGTGACATGGCGAAAATTATTTTTTTCGAACGAAATTATTTTTTCAATAAGTGATTATTCGTATATGTATCTTATATGTACATACAATATCATCAGTTATCACTTATGATAAGTGATATGATAAAAGTGATAAGATTACGAGAGAGAACCATGGTGCAAAATCTAAAATGTTCTATAACATTCAGGAGCCCAGTTCCACTTAGAGTTCACTCCGAGTTAGAATTAGTTCATTTGCGATTTTAGTATAGTATATATTTATTACTCATCACAGTTGTACAAACTGGCTTGATGGGAAACATAGTTTTACTATAGTTTTACAGATGACAGTCTACTGACGACTGCGGAATAGGAGTATGACAAAAGGTTATGTTTTAAATTAAACATCATACAGAGATTTTCTGGTATATTCTGGCCGATATTTCAATGTCAAATCTGAACTCGGAAGTGTGGAACTGGCTCCTGTATACGGTAAACCGGCAAATCGGCAAACCGGCAAACCGGCAAATTGATAATGTGCGTATTTTGTAGGCTAACTTCTACGTTTTCACATTCGAAATTAATGATGACGCCCGTTTATTAATGCTTGATTATCAATATTATTCTACACTCAAACCGGTCGTCAATTGAGCGCCGTATCGTCGCATATCGAATGACTCGTTACATCACATACGGCAAAATGCCGATTCCGGGAAAACGAAATCCCATTCAAACTGTAACGCGCACCCGCTACGAATATCAAAACACAGTCGACAACGAATTGTTGTATCGAGTCGTAGCAACGTGATAGCATAATATCCCGAGGATTCTGCAAGCGGTGCCGCTGCGTCAACCATGCAGTCGTCGAAAAAAAAACTGGCCGTTCCGAGTATAGGTTTCGAAAATGAAAGCGGGTTAGAGCTTTTCGTGAAGTGAAGTGATACCGTTATTCGTAATTGCTTCGCAGTTAAGTTCTCCCCATTTTCAGAACGCCGAGAGAAACTGTCAAAATCGCGAGTTAGTTCTGTTTATCTGCTAGTTTTCTTCTCTATGTTAAGTTCGATGATTTCGCTGAAATTGACGTGCCTCGCGTATCCGCATAGCTAATCGCTATATCATCAGGTACGTTTTATCCTCGCGAATCCCTGGCACGATTAGCTTTCGTTAAAGTGTGACAGCCCGCTGAAGACTGCCGTGAACAAAGCTAGTGTATTCAGCATCATCGGTCGCTAATTCGTTCGCATTTTTCTAAGAAGCTCGAATTGCGTTTGAAAAAAAGTCCACAGTGGCACTAATTGGAAACGAGCTTATTCTCCTCGTTAACCAGGGTAGACTGATTCCGACTTACTTAGACGACACAAACCAATCGCGTTGATTACAATTTTAGCAAAACTAAATGCTATTTTGAGTTAGTTGACAAAGCAATAATTCATCAGTTCATTGTTATTTACGACTCTATGAGCGAAGTCTTGTCTGACACGTATTGGCGTTAACTAACAGTTTTGTAAAACATTAGTCTCATGCGAGGATTGTATAAATGTATAACATCTTTGATTAATGTAAGAGAGACTGTCTGTGTTTGGATTTCTAACTAAAGGACATTCACCAACCAGACAGTATTCTACAAGTCGAAATAAATGCGTGAATCTTATGAATGAAAGCTTGGCGAGTTGCTATACCTAGAGTTCTGATCGGGCATATATGAAAAGCTAGTGTTTTTAGATTCAAGCACAGTAGTTTCGTTGGTTAATGTTATATGCTGCAAGGGACATCCTATATACGCGGTCAGCCCCCGGTCGAGGCCACGAACCCGAGTACAGAACGGAAATGAGAAATACCCCTGAAGATTTCACAAATAATCGTGGTTATGAATCGTCTTATCCGCTCTACTTATTACTCCACCAACAATGACAACAACAAGTCGACTGAAGGGCGTGAACCCGGCTCGTGCGAGGTTAAGATTTTACTATACACGCAACCCGCCGTGGATCGATAAAAATGCAAATTAATATTTCTCTTCGAGATGATTTTAAGAATACTCTATCTAGATATGCGTCACAGCGATGGTTACTGAAGCCGCGTCGCTACGATAGATATTCTATTTCGACGATTCGACTCGTTTAAATGGAAGCGGCTTCTGGTATTTTCAATTGTCTTTTCAATTTCGGGTGTAACGTTGAAACAAAAACTGATTGAAAAAACTTGTCGTGGTGATGTTATATTTTACTTTTTTCTAGCATGGCCTAAATCAGCCACCATTAGTTCATCATATTGACACTTGCTGATAGATATTTGCTGGTTGGATCTAATCTAATTTTGTCTACCCTTTCAATATCCTCCAACTTAATTAAACTAGGTGCACCCGCGCGGTATTATTAGCTCAGTTGCAGTTTATTTGACAAACTAAAGGTCTACAATGATAGACAATATGAGTGAAAAATACAATATACATAATAACATAGCAGCGTTACACGAATATTTGTAAGACGTCTAGGTGTGCTCTTCGTTGCGGCTTCGCTAATCGATGAAGCGACGCGACGATGCCTGAACAAATAACAATAAATCCCGGTTTTCGATTACCAATTCCAGACTCCGCGCAGGAAAGATTCTCTCTCTCTTCGGTGGGACGGCGATATTGCGCGGGTTTTTTCATGGACGAAATATCAATATCATGTTCTCATATTGTGGAAGAATCTAATTACTAGGTTTCTATGATCACCTTTTGTTGTTTAACTGGTGTGCTTGTGTTGCCTAGTTGCGCCATGCGAATCGATCCGCCATACCAGGCGACAAAACAGTCGACGCCATCCTTTTTGTCAAAGTGACTATAGATTCGTTTTTATATTTCATGACACGAACGAATAGATCGGTCATGAAGTGCGATAGGGCGAATTCGTTCAATCATAGAACCAGACCGTATATGGTGACCACAGATATACCTATATGAAACCGAACATAATACGAGAAATCAATTCGTCATCGAGATTCAGTGAACAGATGTCGCGTGCGTTATAGAGTTAATTGCTGACGATGTTATTATTGAGTATGGCTGAAATGTTGATACCTGTTGATCGTATTCATATTCATAATTGCAATTTGTGGGAGAATGTAAGCATTATAAGCGATGCACAGTTAATGATGTATCCATTATGCCAGTTGCTCCTTCGAGATCGACGCCAATCTTGCCCGATTAAGAAACTTAGATAAACCGACATACGCGCCCCCTGTTGTCGTCAAATAAGATATGGAGGCTATGCTCATTTTTAAAGGGTATCATGTACAATTCCCGCATCCGTCTGTCAGCTGTCTTTGTGTGAAATTAAAGACAAATAAAATCTGTCGCCAGACGATAACCTTTTATTGAACTCGAATTCGCTCAAAATCGATCGGATCTGTAATAACAGTCGTGTTGTTGTTGCGCTTTATTTCTGTCTGACGAGCCATTCCAAACCGGGGCAATAAAACCATCAGATCAGCCACCGTCTGGAACAAAACAATAGTGTGGGAAAAGGGCACTTTAACGGGGAAGCCGTACCACCTGTCGCCGCCGTATACACGAACAGAAAAACCCATTTCGTGTCGATGTCGCAATGAATTCTTCTGCCGATGCGAAGAGAGTCGTTGTCGTATAAACAGAGTATTTTCTTTCATTGCCCGCCCGAAACATCGATGCGCGCACGTCGTGATGTCGTTAAAACAACCTGTTCCGAATATCGCGTATTACCGGTATATATCGTGGAACACTGACAACTTCACCAATGAGACAGACGTGTTGTTCGTCTGCTCGCATTGATTTTTATTCGTTAATCGAAATGACGATGTTGTTTCTATTTTTGCTGATTACCGAGAAAAACGGATAAAAGTATATATATACGTTAGGTGATAAATCTCCATTTCTCAGGTAGAGCCTCCCTCTCCCTCTCCCTCTCCCTCTCCCTCTCCCTCTCCCTCTCCCTCTCCCTCTCCCTCTCCCTCTCCCTCTCCCTCTCCCTCTCCCTCTCCCTCTCCCTCTCCCTCTCCCTCTCCCTCTCCCTCTCTCCCACCCTCCCTCTCTTTTCTCTACGTATTGCATTCATCACTAAGCGGTGTATGTGTAGTGCTACTGCATCAGTGTTCCATGAATATGTATCCACACATACTCTGCGCTGATAAAAATTCATCAAATTCATTCTTGATCGCCAGATCCATATTAAATACAAGAAGCATGTGGTGTCTGAATTCTGAATAAAGGCCTATCTTTTTACTAAAGCGTATTGATTATTCTCAAGTTTCCAGTGATGTTAAGATATCAAATTCGCATTTGATTGCCACATAAATCGCCTAGCACTACGATGTCTATCACGACTGTTTTGAAATGCGCAGAATAATCCGTCGATATATTTTTTGATGATCAAAAATTAGTCTTTTCTTAAGATTCTAATTAATTCACGGAAACCCGTTATGAACCGAAATCGAATCTGATTAAGCGGCAGTTGCGTCGTATTATTAAGGTTTCTTTAGACAAACACAAACAGCGCCGATTGTGAATATTACCTCTAACTGAATTTCGAACAAAAAATATTCTTCATCTCATGAAACATTGTCAACAGCTTATAGACACACGTTGTTTTTTTTTAGATAATCATCATCCATTTCTAGATTACAGAGAATTGACGATATAACAAGAGAACCTCGAAAGTTTATTGATGCCTTGAAAAATATCATATACACGTGTATATACATCTATAAATATATATTGCTTAATATTGTCGACAATGAATAACATGATGTAGATAATATAGTATGTATCGACGATAGATAAAGTTATTTTGACTTTGAATATATTGAAAATTAAACTGATTTTACTGCTTACCAGACGATGGATTGCGTATCATACATCGTCTCACACAATACCCGAAATACCTAAAATTTCATCATCAAAATTATATGAAAATTCATCGAATCGATATTAAGAGGCATGAAACCAGATTCGAGATGGACGCCAATCACCCACGATTGTAATTGTTATTTTCTAACGCCAATATCGATGACGTAGTGTACATCGATTCTAGCGTATAGCTCCGTATAAGTGGGAATAAGTCGAAATAATAAAACTGACACATTCGTGAATGATATCAGCAGTAATTCGACTACAGCTGCTAGAAATAATACGTATACGAGTGTTAATCGTGTTAATAGTATTCATTCAGCTTTCCCGCTGAATTGCGCACATGCGATGTAGTTCCCATTGAATCGATTTGTGTTTTTTTTTCTTTCTAATTTCGATGACGTCACAAAAAAACAATCGTGTTTCAATTAATTGGAACGGCGCTCACTTTGCGAACAGAGATTAATTCATTGTGTTAATGTTGTGAGTGTTGAATTAAGCACCCGCCGCGCGCTGTGGAGTCGATTTATCGGTTTCCGAGACTAGATTTTCAAGTTGACATCGAGATGCTGTAGAATTTAAGTGGTTTAATACGAATCGCTTTAGAGTCCGACGTTATATTGGAATAGGCTTCTAGTCAGTGTAACAAATACAAAAATATACGCAGCACCATAAACCGGGATGGCGTCGAAAAAGATCCATTCGGAAAGATATTCATTCAAATTTCATATCGTATCATATAAATATCACATCATTATTTACCATTAAAGAATCTTCAAAAGATGACATGAGGATTCTGATCGTGTCCATTTCGACTCCTATTGCACATTTTGCTTGGTTTCATAGATAAAACGGTAGTTTCCATTGATAAGGATGGTTTCGAAAATCGTTATGCGTACGTACAGGGGGTATGGGCGGTTAATAAGTACTGTTGCGTACAAGGTAGGGAGGGGGTTAAAAATCAGCTATTTGTGCCTAATTGAACGACCCCTATACAATGGAACCTCGTTACAGCGAACTTCACGGGACCAGAAAATGTATTCGTTATGACCGATAGTTCGTTATAACCAGCATGAAATTATTCAAATTTTCTTGGGACGAAATTCTATATTTTTGTAATATCCGGTGAATCGTTGAAGGGAGCGAGGGAGGGAGTTAAAAGGTAATATTGATTTTATTTGAAATGAATACCCCCATTTCAAAGCATTAACTGAGCTTGAGTGTGTTGAACGTATACACACCCCCTGATATTGATCATCAGTCACGAGGCCGTTGCGGAGATTCGGTCTCGATTTAAGGAAAAAACAAAACATCAATCATCACGCGCTGACGTATTTGAGAGTGGCGGAAAAAAGACAGCGAGATGGACGAGAAGTAAATAGGATTAGAATGGAGATAGAAAATCTTAAACGAACTATACAGGGAGCGAAGTCATTAGCGCCGATGAATTTATTTCTAGATAATAATTAATGCTCTGGCAGAAATGACTCAGACTTCACATATATACATATATACTTTGATGAGATAGAGCTGAATCTACTGTGCGTAGGTAAATAAGGTAGTTCGCGGATATCCTTTCATCATCGATGTCCTGATGGCTTTTTGATACTAATCAATCCTCGCGATGCTGAAGACTGTTTAGTAGCTCGTTAGACTACAGGCTGGAGGAATTCCCAATCGCCACCGGCGCCGCGTGTTTCTTTTCGTTCGATATAACATACACTCTCGGTGCTAATCAAGTCGTCCATCCAGACAAACAAACGTTTCACGCATGAATAACGGATAAAAAAACTCGAATTAACGACGAATAACCATTTGATTAACGATTCTAGATATCGTATCTTTGTAATATGACAGAATCCTATAAATTCTATTGGTAAATGCGGTTCATTAGGACGTATTGAACGTTGCTGGTCAATTCGAGTGACTAAAACATAGAACTATATCTAAAATACATCTGGGGAATAATATCTATTAATTATTTTGGGTTTAGTAGGTAAAAC
Source organism: Tubulanus polymorphus (assembly GCF_964204645.1). Taxonomy (NCBI): domain Eukaryota; kingdom Metazoa; phylum Nemertea; class Palaeonemertea; order Tubulaniformes; family Tubulanidae; genus Tubulanus; species Tubulanus polymorphus. The sequence continues at coordinate 15,502,381 of NC_134031.1, read as the reverse complement.
AATAAAAGCAATCAGTATATACCCGATGTACCGAAAGCTCTTCGCCGAGCATCTTTGACCCGATCCAATTTGGTCGGTGTCAGGCCCGAACTGTTCATAATGGTGACAAATGGGTCAAATTTGGCCCGACCAAAAACGTCGGGCCAGCCCGTTGCCCAATTTGTCAAATTATTGCGCGTGAATGCTGCCTGGTTCTGGAAGTGACTCGCCTCACTTTCCACAATCGGTATTTTTTTTCTGTCTTCAATTCCTCGCATGAATTATTGCACTGACTATATATTATGTAATAACTATTATGTCCTAACAAATAAAAACCCACAGTTAGATCTGTAAAAACAGTTTATTTTCCTTACAGTTTCTCGAGGCTTCAACTAAGCCTCATCATCAGAGGAACAAAAAACACAATAATGAATTGAATGAACTATTATGTCCTGTTATAATCTGTACCAATTATTTATGCAAAATAAATCAAATCGGTGTGATTTCAGCTATAGTCTACGGCATATCATTGATCGACGTATTTTGTTTTCGTATTTTTCAGTTCGTCTGCCAGTGATCTTGCGGCTCGTAGAGGTGTATTCAGCCGTCGTCATTACGGATCAGTAGAGCTGGTATGTATATCCAGGCCCGTGACGAGCTTTTTCTAGGGGCGGTTCTATTTCAAGAAAAGGCTACTTTCTACCACGAAAAGGGGCATTTTCCTGTTGAAAAAGGGCAGCTCTTAAAAACGAAGTGCTCGGCTACCTGATAAATCATTTGAGAATGAATAATTTTTAATTTCCATTAAAAAAAACATGAAAATTGTATCTAAATTTCGAAAAATTTTGATCCAAATTTGTTGACGTTGACTCATTGAAGGGCTCTTTGAAAATTCTAGGGGTTCAAACCCCATATCTATTTAAACGTCTCACTGGCCACCAATGCAGTTAAAAAGTTCGCTAAGTTCAACAGCCGTCGTCAGGATAATCGATACCTAATAATCATGACGTCTATTCGACGAAATAATTTTAATATCCGTTAATTGCAGTTTGGTTTTTCATTATGTTTGCAAGTGATTCGCTTCGTAGTTGTAAAGAAAATAAAAATCTCTAGCCCAGTATTTGATTATGTAAGCAAATCATTCATTTTATATTGGAAAGAAAATCCATATCGTTATAACGGTATTTGAGTAATGTAATGTTTACGAACGATTCCTTTTACTCGATGAAGCATAATCGATACGGTTTACGTTACGGTTACGAAACCAATCGAATTGAAAATATAAGCGCGTGTTCTTTTTCAGCGAATGCGATGATGCGATGAACCAGTATCGATGCATAGCCGGTAGGGCGGTGAAACCCATATATAACATTTTATCGGAGACTTTATTAAAAGATTCGGCCATACGAAATCGACTAAGGGATATGGGCGGAATGTTTAAAAGGCCATAGCTTTTTCATGAAAAGGCACAAAATTCTGCGCCGTTTTGCTAGAAAGGACACTGGTCGTTATGAAATCTACTACACTAGTATTGTTTTTTTTTTCTACCCGCCCTTTTGGCTAGATTTGGACACTCCATTTAAAAATCCTGGCTGCGGGCTATGATTTTGGTATTCGAGAATACATTGATATTCAATTCATGATTCTTCTACTAAAAAGTATTTTCTTGAAAAAACAATTCCGTATAAGTGATATTACGATGGAGTCCGCCCACCAGATGACGAATATAGTGGCCAATAGGGTCTTAACATACGTAACTATGAATCCAAGTTGGACCCCGGAAAAAGTTAGTCGGATATCCCGGGTATAACCGCACCTTGAAAAATATCAATTATTTACGTGATTTAACTTAGAAAAAGCTACGAAAGTGTTATTTGCGTGGAAATGAGAATTTAGGGGTGCCCGTTAGTTTCGGGAAAAATTCATGAAATTGCGCAGAAAATTTTTGTGGATTTTAGTGAATAAGGAGATTTTCGCCAATCTGGAGTTTGCGACGAAAACTGCGTTTCGAGGTGTTAGCGCGGACCTTATTCACTAACGTTACGCAAGTTTTGCGTGGATGATTTTTCACGCAACGGGAACCAGTCCAATCGAAAAACCTCATTGCAATATATTAATATCTTATTTTACCGCCTACATAGCTGGATGCTTGAGGCGACCTCATTTTTGCAAATTTTGGACTTACGGGATGGTTAGCGACAAAAATTGCGTTGCGAGGCGTTAGCGAATAAAAGGTCCCGGTATCTTAAGACCGGAAAAATGACACGAGCCAATTTCAAACGAACGCGTAAATGCATGATAAATAAACTGACAACGGCTCTAATCGGCACTAAAACTAATAACTCGGTTGAGATGGAGAGAAGTCCACGAGGTTTATCCGACACGGATACGATGAAGGAGTGTCGCCGTCAGCAAAAAAAACAGTTCTCCGTATGAACTACGCGTATATCATTTCTCAGAATAAGTTATTATTCTCGGGTCGCTGAAAAATAGATCGGTTCTCGTTGTAGATTATTGCTGTCTAGATCGAAATGCGGCTTGAATTACCCGGCCAGTTTCCACTCCTCAGATTAATAATAGATACAACGCGTGTGTCTCTTTCCATTTCGAATATGAATTTTGCGCTCTGATTTCAAGAGAAAATTCGAATGGATAGCGCGCAATCCCAAGACATGCGTCGCAATGACTGCTAGCAATTAAATATGTAAGCAAATTTAAAACGTTTCAATTCGTAGTGTACGGTTTTTACGCGCTCTTGTCATTTGGGATTACAACAGCCAAATTGCGAACTTTAAACAGACAGATATATAATGAATTTGAATGGGAGGGACGAACTGCCATGATGCCATTTGATATTACTGCGTCCTTGATACTTTAGTTCACTTGACATTAGTCAAAGAATAGGCGAATTTATCACGTCAAATCCAATTTGATTTTAGGTTAAATCGTTTTTATCTTGTCAAAATCAAATTTGATTTGGTCTAATTTTTGAATTTAACACGGCATCAAATTCAAATCGATTTGTCAAATCATCAAATCACCCCCGGAGGTGATTTGATACGATTTGAAGATGGTAGACTCACAAATTTTTTTCGCAAAACTGATATAAATGTAAAAACTGAAAGAGAAACCTATATGATTTGACAAGATAAATTCCCCTCTAGTGTGAACGCAGCTTATGTATGTTTACACATAAACTAGTGTAGGGAATGACTCCGTGATGTGTTGAATTTCAAAATCACTTTAAATAATGCGCGTTTTAGAGAGAAAATGATGACGACTTAATTGACGAGTAAGTCATAAGTTATCAAGGGGCATCTCGTGAACTTACTTTCAACTTATAAAATCATTCAGTTGCATTTCATATCAATCAAACGAAGTGGCATTCTGCAAGGCCTTGAATTATTAATCGCAGATACTGCCTCACTCCGATTCCCTCTCGCGTAAGGAGTTTTTCCTTGAATCGGATATGGAATAAAAATGTCGTTTCCTTTTCCGGGAATTCAACTTAAGCATAATTCGTTTCCGAGGAATAATTGTTTTGCTCGCTTAAAAAAACCCCATTAGATCAGTCTGTTTTGTATAGACACGGACAATTCCTAGCGTGGACATAGATGTGCATAGATTTTGAGGTCCCGATTGTCGCTTTATGCATATATTGCTAGTGTCGAAATGCAGTCTGATCTGCGACTAACTCTAAAATAATGCTGCCAAGCTATATAAACAAACGTTGTCTTTTTACTTCTACGATGTTAGTGCAGCTCTCTCTAGAGAAGAATAAAGCTAATGGGCATATAGTATCCGTCGTACTGAATATATTTCCGTCGCCTTTCCGTCGAATTATGACATTTACAGCAAGCAACGAACCATCAAAGACAAACGAAAATAATATAAGCATGCAAATATAGTTTTCGAGATGAGTGTCCCAGCTGTTCTAACATGAGAGTGATAAATTTTGCTCGATATTTCGATATTTTCCCTGAAAAACAACCCGTAGAGTCGACGATGAATCGACGTTAAAAACTTTCGCTTTAGACACAGAGTTGATGATGTTTGCTCGAATACACGCAGCTGTCAGCTTAGCGCTAGACAACTAATAACAAGTGGAATCGAAGACAATCGGAAAACACGGAGCTTATCGTCAATATGAAAAAACCCAGTCGGTATTGGATTCTATTTGAAATGATTTGAATTCCTTCTCTGGTAGCTTCGATATGGTCTGCCTTTCGAATAATTTTGTTTAAATCTAATTCAAGCATTTCTGGTAATGATTCCACAATTTTAGGTTAACCTATGCCAAAAAGGTTATTGGAAGGAGGTCATTTTACTATTCAGTCATTTTATCATTCAGCTCCTAACTCTTTAAGATTAACTACCTCGTAGCATAAGAGAGTCTCCATTTGTTTCAGCCTTCAAATCCACATTAAAACCTTTTTCCATTTATAAACACCTATGGTGATCAATTTTTTAACTTTTACCTTTTATAATAGTTTTAGAATGTTAAGTGCGGTGGTTAAAATATTATAACCGCGCTTTATAAGAAGATATTATCATTATCGTTATTATCTATTCCAATCGTGGTCTGATAGTATACATCGTCACTCCTAATGCTAGAAGGGTAAAGCTTTGAACGTTATTCGTGTCGATGAGGCATTGTCCCGAAGAATTTTCCTCAGGATATATTACGTTGTCATAAGTCTTATAGCTTTATCGTCATTTAACTGGTAGTATTTGCATACACGTCAGCAGTTGACGTGAAATATGGTTTATTTGTCTAATACATCATATTAAAGTGATTTGAAGGTCTTTCGCTGCCATTCGTTGATTACGCATTATATCCATACTAAGCTTTTCTAGTGAATTGATATCTCCCATCTGTCGAAAGCAAATTCGAAATAATTACGTCATTTTCGTGAATGAATTACATATCGTTCATTTTGATATATACATTTCTTCATTGTTACACGGAAATGGAAATCAGAATATAAGATATACTGTAATGTGATAGCGTTCTTGTGTTCATTGAATTCAATCTACTTAGGCTTTTTTTCTCAGAACGGAAAAAATGTGATCGGAGTCAGACCATGTAACCAGCAGATCTAATAACCTCGCCATAGTCATTCTCGGGGGCAATCGTCAAGGATACATTTTAAGGGTGCAACCGATAACGTGCCAAACCTTCATTTACCACACCACAAGATTAACCATGCAGCCTAACCCACTATAATGATGGACACATCGCTTTTAACGTATAAAAGGATGGGTTTTTTTGTTGGTATAATTCAGGGAATATTTCTGGATTCGATCGCCAAAAATTTTAGTAAGCGATGCGTGAAATTTTGGCTGAATAGTTTCAAATGTCTAAGACAACCAGGCGAAGAATGCATTTCTTTATACACCGGCGCCAAGTATATCGAATATTTTCGTGTGCTGTTGCTTTTTTGTACGCATAAGATATACGCACAGCTTCAGTCTAGACACGCGGCCAACGAAATCGTGCGCAATTCTCCGAGTTAATGAATGTTTTATGAGCTAGCCCTTGTAGGTTTTATCGGAATATTAATTTCGATTCCGGTGGTGTAAATGTCCCAAAGATCCATTCGGGAGTTCTCTTGTGCGAGACTATTCCTATGAATCATCGATAGCGAGTTCTTCGGGCGCAAAATAACCCGACCATATACATCCATATTCTATATTGTATCGAGGTAAATGAACTTTGTGATTTTTATTTCCGTATGCAGCTTACGTCATGCGATGGAGACGGGACGAATCACAACGCCGGCAGATTCCGTGTCGAAACGGGCGAAAGAGACGGCGAAGAGGTATGTTTATGAACTCTAGCAGGTTTAGAGATTTTTATATCTTAAGATATGGATTGGCCATTGGTAGATTTCGTTTGATATTTTTTTACTTGGTGTCCCTTACGAACTCATCACACCTGCCGGGCGAAAAACAGGGGGTTCGGTTTTGAAATCGGAAATCGAAGTACAGATATAGTTGTGTGATCGGCAGGTGTAGTACACAGAATTGTTTGTTTAAGTCGAAGTTTGTTTATAGCGATAGATAATGTTACATAAACACATGATAATCATTCTTGAGAAATTCTAGCGGAAATTACTAATGGATTACTGAAATATAAATGATTGAAATGTGTACATTTAAAAGGAATTTTCATATCGCGTAGTTCATCTGACACCAGTGTAGATGGCGTAGATGGTGACGTGAGAGGGGCTACGCTGAACTTCTTCGAGTTCATGTTGATATCCATGATATTCAATGATTTAGTTCCCCGTTTTTGTAGATAGCAAATATATGAATACAGGCCCATAGCCAGCCTTGTCGGAAAGTGGAACTTTTGTAAGGTACCCACGTCAATGTCGGGTCGTGGGAGTACTCACGCAGACAATTTTTTAGAATGAGATGCAAAGAGAAGCAATTTCTCAACTTACTAAGCATATTATTTTGAGTGCTGCTCCTTTCCCCTACAATTTTGCCTTGTAATCAACTAAGTTTTGAAGCATGTGCGTGATATTTTGAACGAAAACGAATGAGAAAGTGATGATAATGAGAGAATATTTTGAAATCGATGCTCAAATTTTCTTAAGGCCGACATCTGGGCGGAACAAGATACGGAGCTATGTAAATTCGATGGAAAGAATGAACCATGTTGAAGAACGAGACGTGTTCTCAAATCCAAGAACATTCCTAATTCCCGACCAATTAAGTTATTCTAATCCCCTCTCTCGTAATTCAAATGACTCGATTGAAATTCAGCGCACGGCGGTATTCGTGTTGACGTTGCTGAATTTTTAACAAACAGCCAGCGGGGTTGTGAACTCTTTCGGGTTTTCTAACTCGATTTCACGGAGCGCGCGTTTCTATGCGTTGACATTTGAAGAGGAAAAAAACGAACACGAATTTCTCCGATTCGACGATGAAAAAAATCCCCGAGTTTCATTTTTTTTCGGATCATTTACTACAGGGGATCGTTGCTTATCGTTCATTTTCTGTCTGTCTTCTTTACAGGTTACGAGCCCGCTTGGGAGTCCAGTGCATTTAGAGAATCCGGAATTCCACACGCGATGGTACTTCAAATATTTCCTCGGTCGAAGTAAGTGCAGCGCTCCGGCGCGATACACTTCAGCAGAAGAACGATGCGAGAAAAGTTTCTTGAAAACGTTATCGAACATTATGCTTGCTTTAGAAAAAAAAGAAAACAAGTTTAAAGACGGCTTCGCGTGCTGATTTGATGAATGACTTCTCGTCTTCAATCGCCCAGAGCGCTTCATCTATCTACGTCTTAGCTTTCATTAATCTATCCGGCTCTGTTTGATCAGGACTGTCTTGTCAAAACTGAACTGCGCCGTCTAGGTTTCGGCGTCATTAAAAAAAACACGTTTTCATTATACGTCGAAATATCAACGGCGCTTTCTAAGCCCCACCCTTCTAAAAAATTGAGACATGTTAAGTCTGGAGAAAATGATGGCTGTGGTCTCAGATCGTTTGCTAAACTAATAACCCATGCCTTTAGCGGTAAGAAAATGAACGGCCATTCCTTCCTGACGCAGAAATTGGGCTTTCTTATCCTACGAAACTAGGCTTAGACCCCGGCAAAAACTTCCAACGGTACAATACATAAGATTCTATGCCGTTCAGTGTTTACAAAGATTAGAATTAAATGGTTAATGTTTAGCGTTGTGTATGAATCCGCTAGAAAGATATTCATGCCACATTTCAGTGCACCAAAACTACGTCGGTATGGACGCCGAGAAAGAGCCGTTCATTGTATCAGTGGTGCTAACCGACGCCAACAATCATAGTGTCTTACAATACAGAGCAATACTATGGAGAAAACCGGTAAGTTCATTTGAAAACATTTCAATTCGCGTCCACATTATATCGACGAGTTCTTTCTGCATCCTCTTTCTAAGTGACGACGCCTTACGTATGTTTTTAGTTAACGATTTTCTCTATCTCGTTCTAACGATGTTCTTTTCCCGTTCGGCCAAAATGTTTCGTTAATCTCATTACGAAATCGCTCACAGAAAATCAAATCAAACGGTCGTAATTCGTTTCTCGATGTAGGTTCCCTTTCCGAACACAAAATGGGCCAGCAACAGAGTAAGTAACGTAAATATATATATATATATCTATACAGTAGCGTGATTAGTAGATTTGCAAAGTCGTAGTCTCTGCCCATTTCCACGGATTTACGCTCTTAACCGATGCACGAATGTAGCTGAAAAACGAATAACGGTTGTTCATATAGGCAATTAGCTGTATATACGCTGCGAGCTTTAGGTACCGCGAAGTTGTTCGTCAAAGTACTCGCGAGCGCCACGGAGAGCCGTGAATAGACCATCTCGACCATTTCGATATACGGTGGAGAGTTTTTCATATGAACGTCGATTACAACTTGATGTGCTTAGTTTTTCGTTTTTATCCGCCAACTAAGTCCTCTAAGAGACGGGGAAATCCGTCAGGAGGTAGCTTTTCTTCGAAAAAAAAACTTCGTCGGAAGCCAATCAATATGTTTTTTTTTTCATTTTCATTACAGGGGGCTCAGAAACTATGTTTACCATACAATCCAAATAAGCCGATGACAGTAAAGGGGATATTAGGGTATGTAACAAAGTCGAGAGCGAAATGGGAGGTTTTTAAGATGCTGAGATGACATTTCATTTGATGCCTTCAGTTTGTCTATGGACATTATGATCATCGGCTATTTTTGTCTCATATAGTCACTTCAATATGCACAAACTTGAAAAGGGACCAAAAGAGATTTTCAACCCGGAGATACAAAAGGAACTGCTCGTGCTCGAGGAACAAGAGGTAGGTATCGATCATAGTAATAAGCAGAATCAAAGGCGAATTCTTCGATCATGAGCGGATACTTGCAGCGCTTGATCGGAGAAAATTAGGTCATTGAATTGCGTGTCTTTGAAGGGGGAAATTTAATTAGCGGCAGGTATGGATGATACGCGAAATATTACTCTACTCTAACACTGCCTGAAACCTTTATAGTAAAGTTCAAATTCGTCACACTTTTGAAGCTATGATTAGAAATTTCAATTTCAATGGTGGCGACATTTTGCCCCAGGAAGGCAGCTACGGCGTAAACTCGATAAATGCCACGCGTTGGTTTTGTCTGTTTGCTCTTAACAAATTTTTTTTGACTAAGGTTTTTCGTAAATTCTCGATATCGAAAAAAAAACTTTCCTCGCGCGCTACGACGAGTTAAGGCATGATGAGGATTGCCACTCCGGTAGATTATAGCGAAAATGCGTCGAAAACACTTTTTCTTGAACACATCCTTTTTTCTTACAGGGTTCCGTCAATTTTAAGTTCGGTGTTCTGTACGCCAAAGAAGGCCAAAGAGCCGATGACGAAATGTACGGAAACGGTAAGCATAACGAGGGATAGATATTTGTTGACCAGGTGAAACTGGATAATTACGGAATCAAAAAGGACATTGACATAATATAGAAGGGATGAACATTCAATACGAAATAAGAACCAAAACACCAAACAAACAGAAACAAGGTGATGCAGAATATCATGAAACATGGCATGTTACAGACGCTATAAATGATTTATGTCTTTTAATATATTGATTGCACCGCGCACTGTCTTAACTGGTATCGGTGCACCTATAATAATGACGCCGTCCCGGTTTGCTCGCTTGCGAGTTGCCTGATAAGCCACCACCGCTACATGTTTTTTCATTATGCCGATCTTATATGCCGATGTTAATAACGTACCCGTTAAAACACATTTATCTCCGTTCGGCCAGATGAGACACCGTTTCGCCTCTGACATCAAGCGAATCACTCGTTAGTACCGTTGCGATGATCGCTAGCGCCGATGTGTCGACGTGGCGATGGATTCAATTTGACGCCCCGTGTGCCTAATTTGCTGTGCGCGTAGGGACGGCAGAAGTAACGAGATGATAATAATACCCTGTTCGTCTAAATCGTCGATTGATCTTCGATTTCTTCTCGTCGTTAAAGGGATCGACGTCTGCTGAGTCACGGACAGCGACAATAACAACAACAACAAGACACCCAGAAGAAGGTCGCTTCGACCCGAATAAACGCCACGACTCGATAAGTCCTGCATCAATTAACAGATTTTTTTCTTATTTCTAACGATTCTCCTTTTCATTATCGATCTAGAAAATGGTAACGCTGCATTTGAAAAACTCATTAATCTGCTAGGAGAGAAAATCAATCTCAAGGGCTGGGAAAAATTCAGAGCTGGTTTAGATGTCAAAGGTGAGATTATAGTTTCGAAGTATTCTTTTTGCAATATCCAATATAGGTTTTGCACTCGACGTCAGAGTTAGCCGTAAATACAAGATAATCAGTCCGTTTACAAACAACACGAGAGTCTGTCATGTAAATCACTTATTACGTTTGACCACCAATATGGCGTCCAGCGTCTTATATTATCATTATGATTAAAATTAAAAATTTCTACGACTTATCGTTCTGCTGTTGCGATCCGAAAGAAAGATAATCAGAGACAGTGGCTATGATTGGTTGGTGGTGTTTAGCAGGCTAGAGTCTCCTTCGTTATCGGAATTAACCAGACAAATCGCTCCACCAACTAAGAACAGCCATGCACCACCACCCACCGAATCAAGAAAGAGCTCTCGATCTATCAATCTTCACGGTGTGCGGGTGTACTGTAGAACAAAGGCACCACTGTACGGTAACCTAAGTGGATATTTCATTTCTAGTCGCAAAAATGCGATATGCAACCAGTCACATAGCTTTGCTCATTGTAGCCGAATAGATGTTCACTATTGGGTGAATTGTCACAAATTTGCGTCGCATAATCTCCTTATTTGACCCTCCTTGCATTGATTTGTCGTTTAGGTAATACAACCGGCGAAACGTCTGTCTACACCGTGTACGAAGGTCACGAAATAATGTTTCACGTTTCAACGATGTTACCTTACTCGAAAGAGAACAAACAACAGGTACAACGAACAAACATGTTTTTCTTTGCTCAAGCAGCACGTGCATCTTTTGGGATTTCCATCGGCGGTTGTTTTTCGCGTCTTAATTGCCTTGTAATTTTCTTGTAACTGATTTCTATATAATATACTCTCTCTGGGCATAGGTCGAAAGGAAGCGCCACGTCGGAAACGACATTGTCAACATCGTGTTCTTAGTGTGCGGCGAAGATCAGACACCGACATGGCGACCATCCATGATGAAAACACATTTCACTCGTATCCTTGACAATACTGAAATATCGTTACCCACTATCGAATAACTAATAACTATCGAGCTAAGCGATAAGAACTATATATTTTCGAAGTGCAATATCCATTCGGAAAGATAATTGCCCCAAGACACTCTCCCTGCTTGATATAAAATATCCGGTTAAATTAAGCGCACTTTCTTTAACTGTATCTGAGATATTTATGCGCTGGTGACGCATGATCCGGAATCGGATTCATTCCGGTAAGTACTTATCACTTAGTCTTATCACTTACTCTTCTTCCATATGCTAAATTGGATACAAATATCGTAAATATAGCATTGCTACTGGTCTTCGTCACGCTGATCGATTTCTTTGTGGTTAGCGTCGGTATAGATGGGCAAGGCGTTTAAATGTTTTTTTTTTATTTTGAGAAATGTTTACGATCTATCAATAGTTCGTACCTTCAGTTACAATCTGATTTTCATCAAACTTGACATAAACGATATGATAAAACCCCACTATTTAGAGATCAAAATGATTAAAAACCGATAATTCATTGAATCAAAAAATATATCAAAAGACACAACGTTTCGATCTTACCCTAGAGATCATCGTCAGGTGTGAGATCGTAACGTCGTGTATTTCAATATATATTTTTGATTCACCAAAAATTATCGGTTTTTTATAATAAACCATTTTACAGTTGCTAGCCGCCATTTTGTTAGGGTACTTTTGTCCCGTATTGTTGGGTCATTTTTTTCGTTTTTTTTTAAACTATCCGTGATGTGTATTGTATCATATTTCATCTGCCCATGGATGGATTTTGACAACTTCAGCAACATTCAAACCGCATAAATCTCTAGTTTTCAGTTATGTAAAAATCATTTCTCAAATTTACAACAATGCGACATGAGAGCGATATAAAAATCGGTGGTCAGTTTTTGCCGTGCGCATAGAAATCCAGGGTACTGAAATTTCGTTATTTTCAGAAATAATTTTCTAAAAAATCCAAACATTTCAAGAACTGTGCGCATAAACACCCTCTTTCAGGTGAACTTTGAAATTTTAAGATATCTTTCCTAGTTTTTTTCCTATGGCACTTTAACTGCAGCGCGTGTTTTGTCATTCCGAGATTCGGCGCTGTTTTCTTTGCGTGTATTTCAGTATATGGGTGTTATTTCTTCATTTTCACTACACTTGTCTCTACGGAAAATGGTTTTAATTGTTGGTACGAGTATCAGGTTTAAATATTACGGCATTAATACTGTATTCCGTTCTCCGGCGCTAGTTCGTAATGGCTGTAATGGTAGCCGCTTTTACGGCAGGCAGAGGCTTACGTACATGCACCCAAGAAAACCCAAAAATATCACTCTTTTGTTGTAAATGCAATCCACACACTTCTTGCGTTTTTGTGATGGTAGATGTCACTTTTTACTTTTTATCACGTGCGTCTGACATTCGAACTTGATACTTGATATTTCACCACCAAAACAAGAAAACATTTTCCTATATTTTCTTCCCAATCTAATCAATCTTGTGTGTACTTAATACAAAGTATTCATAGAAAGTAGCTGAATATTTGCCCCACCCCATTTGTCCAGCTTTTTGACCACTTCTCCATCCATCTAATTTCAGTAGATTTTTATGTAAATTTATTGATAGACTACTGATTTAAATGGTCATCATACTCGATTTTGAGTGATATATTTCTTTTCTTCTTCCATCTCAATATAGGCCCATATATTCTCTTCCCGCGCGCAACTTCGAATGCGTGATCAAAATGCCGCTCAGTCTCGCTGCTAAAACTGGTCAGAAAAATCCCTTAAACCCCAACATCTCTAATGTCTTCGACCTATTATATTGCATAAACGACGTGATATTTAAACCTGATACTCGTACCAACAATTAAAACCATTTTCCGTAGAGACAAGTGTAGTGAAAATGAAGAAATAACACCCATATACTGAAATACACGCAAAGAAAACAGCGCCGAATCTCGGAATGACAATACACGCGCTGCAGTTAAAGTGCCATAGGAAAAAAACTAGGAAAGATATCTTAAAATTTCAAAGTTCACCTGAAAGAGGGTGTTTATGCGCACAGTTCTTGAAATGTTTGGATTTTTTAGAAAATTATTTCTGAAAATAACGAACTTCAAATATCAGTACCCTTGATTTCTATGCGCACGGCAAAAACTGACCACCGATTTTTATATCGCTCTCATGTCGCATTGTTGTAAATTTGAGAAATGATTTTTACATAACTGAAAACTAGAGATTTATGCGGTTTGAATGTTGCTGAAACTGTCAAAATCCATCCATGGGCAGATGAAATATGATACAATACACATCACGGAGGGTTTTTTAAAAAGGGAAAAAAATGACCCAACAATACGGGGCAAAAGTACCCTAACAAAATGGCGGCTAGCAACTGTAAAATGGTTTATTCCAATCTGTAAATAGTGGTTTTCATCATATCGTCTTCTCTCCACGTTCGATTGTGCCTATCCTATCATTGACATAAACGATCTATTACGGACATAAAAAGCGATTGAGCAGAATTTAAGTAATCGCGTGACATTTTTTTTTTGATAAGGCATTTCCCTCGTTGCAGATTAAACGTTTACAGCGAAGAATCGGTGCCGTTGTTCGGACCTCCTCTACCGTCACCGCCAGTGTTTTATAATCACCAGGAATTCAGAGATTTTCTCCTAGTCAAACGTAAGTCGCGGAGCAAATGTTTTATCTCTCTTTTCGCCATGTCGCGTACGGCCAGTCAGCGCGTCTAATCGAGCTAAAGCCCGTTGCAACTCGCCGAAACGAAAATGTCAACGCCAGACGCAGCACGTCTGGGAGATTACAGGGGTTCATAACAATCTCCGCTGCCCCGGGTGCCTTGACAGGCGTCATTTACGTACGTAATTCAATTTGAAGCGTCCGCTGTTTCGAGATTGTCGTATGAATTAATTGTTTGAGGTAATTAGAATCACCTGAAATGCAAGATGACGTGGACGCTGTAGGACACTGTACTGGACGTTTAGGAAATCTGGACACAACATTCACCGAGCACTCCCCCTTCTTAATTTATTATTCATTCATGGAAATTCGATACAGCCGCGCCACTTGTTGGTCCCTTAATAGGTTTTCGCTATTTTCTTTCTCACAGCAGACAGTGATTGCCTTGTCGATTCTCGATATGTCAGTGGTATATCCGACTGAAACTTTAGCCGCCCTCAGTCGTATCCTTCGGCGAAGTTTCTGGCGGTTTTGAGTACGCGCGCAACAGGAAAACCTTTTAGCGATTGTCAGCGATAATGGCACTTACGACGCCGAGCTCGTACTGCGCGTGTCTTCTGTTGCGTCACTTAAAAAATCGGCTTAAAGTTCAGCAGTTGAGAAAAACGCCGTAGTTTCGAACACAAAAATGAGCACGGATTTTCATCGAATATGTGCTCATTTCTGATTGGTTAAAACTAGAAAGTACACGATCGTCAACTAGGCGGACATTGCAACGCTCTGTTTAGATGTTTTTCAAGTCGGCTTATCCGCGTGAGGTATTTCAAACCCTGGGTTAAAAACCTAACCGTTGCGTGCGCGGTTACCGCGGATAAAAATCGTCTCGCGAGACTGGACGTTCGGTACGTTTGATTTAGCAAATGATTTTAATCCCCAAGTTGGGGATTAATTCTGTCTGTAGGTAACCATATCCCTTGTCATTGGCAAAAACAACATATTGCATGTTGAATCTGTTTGATAGACCGCGCGTATTAGAGTTCTGATCTCACAATGCAGCCTCTAAAATGCGATGAAAATATAGTTTTTCTTTAAATTAAGGTTAAACGGGGACTGACAAGAAGGCTTAGATGTTCAGATCAGTGTTATTACAATAAAAACCAGCCCCCGCTGAGAAATTATTAACGGCTTCTGATTATGCGAGACGGTTTCAAATGTCGTTCTTATCTTGTAGTGATTAACGGCGAGAAGGCTGCCTTTAATACTCCTGTGTTTGCTCAAAAACGAGAAAGGACTCTGGACATGCTGATCAAAAACTTATACCAAGAGTATATGCCGGAAATCAGTAAGGTGAGTGGAGAGATGCTGAGCGCTATGTTTTTTTCATCCTGTGAAATGTTATTAGCTGAAATTGGTACGGCATAAGTTTTTTCTTGAATTTCCGCTAGAATAACATGATAAACCGAAGGGCTTTCAGCGACGTGATACCAGATATCCAACACGGCTCACGAAGAAAAGAAGAGGCGAGGCATTTAGAATTCGTGCGCATTGGTCAGGTAGGTTGGTTTTCATGTTGTTTATGAAGGCGAGTATATCATACGGCAAAATATTTCTCAGAAATTCGCGGGGTGTTAAATTCTCTTCCTTGAGAGTGCTCCTGGCGTACTGGAGCTGTTTTATTAATGAGATATATCAAATGTAATTAGTTTAACGGTTTATTTCGACACCTTTCTGCAGGCTCTTAAGCTCAAAACAATCTTAAAAGGAGACGCGCCAACGAGTATGATAACTACAGGATTACTGAAACGCGAGGTGAGAACTCCATTTGACGCTCTTGTACGCGAACTGGTACACTTGGCTGACTACGATATAAACAACTGTTTTCCGTTCTATTTCAGCCTTGGGAACCGCACTGTTTTCATCACGATTTCCAACACGAAATTATCTGCGGTGACTCCTGGGGTAACTAGATTACTTATTCACCGTACGTTAATTCGCATGTTCAGTCGGTAATTATTTTGTCGACGCGCGTGCTCGTTTCATACCGTTTCCATTGACGGAGAAGATATAGCTTCATTTATGGGCCCGATCAGTACGCGGGTTGATATCCGCGCTACGACCTTGATATCTACGCATAGATATAAGAAAAGTCTTAAACATATACATTTTTGATAGAATGAAGTCATTAAAAAAGCATTAGATTCTCACAGATCCGATTCTGATAATGTAACACATATCCGCATACAAGTAGAATAACGTCTAGAATAGATATTAAGTTTTCTGGAGAGGCTATTCGGAAATTGGTTCGTGTCTTCCGATTTTAATTTCTGCCTAGATTAATTTCTAATTTTTCTAATCTTTCAAATTTGTGTCAGCGGGTTTCAATCTCATTGCTTATCTACGTATTTCTTCCGAGTTATAATAAGAACGTCGACCAGTTCTGAGGGGATCGGACAATGCGCTTCGATGAAGCTATACGTAATAAAACGATATGCATGGTCCACGAAACCATCCTCCCTCTGCAGGGACTCGAACCTGATGGCATCGCTACACTCAGCCACGGCACGAACCCCTGCATCAGTAGACCGGGTGCGCAGGTACATGCGCAGCTTTCCGAACGAAAACTGGCGGCACCAATCAGATTGCTCGTTGTATAATCGTTGAGGCAAGTTTCAAGGAAGAACTATAAATGGGAAAACCCGGGCTAAAATAAAACGGGATTTCCGATTGGCTAAAAATCACATCATCTGAACTGCGCATGTATCTGCGCACACGGTCGATTATGGCAGGGTTTCGTGCCGTGGCAATCTCGATGCCATCAGGTTCGAATCCCTGCCGGGGGAGGATGCCACGAAACACGCATCTCCGTATATAAACTGCGTATAACCTTTTGATGACTTGTAGTCACGTCGATCATGCGTAAATTGAATTTGAGGTAATTTCTGTCCGCTGTTTTCGTTATAGGAGATAAGCTTATCATAGCTACCACGGCTGGAACATTCGTATTAGAAGAGGATCTGGCTCCGCGAATGATATTCGATCGCACAGTCGTCATCAAACAACTTAATGTGATAGAAGCTCACGGGCTGCTCATTTTCCGTGCCGACAAAGGTCGGTGGCAAATCCTCCCCCGGAGAACTGCTTCCTGCGCAACCTAATCCATAAAGTCTACTGCTTGGGTAAATATTCCTAATTTTCTCTCTTGCAGGGAAGGACTGCAAAGTGCACGTGTTTCGGTTGACCGATTTCGAAGGAGAAATGTACGAAGATTGCGTTCGCTCGAAACCCGACTGTAAAGAGCACAAAATTGAAAAGACCAGAGGTAAATTGGATCAACTTAAAAAGAGAACTTGCGTAGAATTCCGCTTACTCGACAGAAGCAGAAATAAATTAGATACATCTAAGCGATGAAATTCTGAAATAACAAATTTAACTCTTCATTTAATTGAAGTTATTCATTTTTTGGCAGAATTCAGTTTACAAAATCTAATCAATAGTATACAGGCCCGTGCCGAGGGGGTTCGGGGTAGCAAACGAACCTCATATAATTTTTGTGCCCTTCAAAAAAATTGTAAAAATAATTTTTGGTCAAGATTTTTAGAAATTTGGATACGATTTTCATGTAAAGTAACCCATTCTCAAATGATTTATTCAGGTACCCGGGCACTTCATATTTAGGTTTAGCCCTTATTCAATTAGAAAGTGACCCGTTTAACGGTGAAAAAAACCTTTTTCTTGAAATAGAACTGCCCCTCACAAAAGCTCGGCACGGACCTGGTATATGACATATGTTCCGTGCATCTTTAAAGGCGTATAGTACTAAATTTTATGTAATCAACAAATATGTATGTAAAATTCAATCCGTTATGATTTCTTTGGACCCTAGTATCTGAAATGAAGTCTTATTGTTATAATGATTATTATTATAATCATTACTATTATCATTCAAAAATGTTTCAGGTTGTCAATCGTACGCAGTGAGTCGGCCATCGGGCAGTCACTTGCGGCTGGCTGTGGCACTCGGCAAACGAATCTTGCTGTACGCATGGAAGCACTCCGTAGCCTGGTCGGCTTGGTGCCAGCCTACCGATAATGAAACCGCCGAAGGGTTTCAGTTCATTCGGGTAAGAATCCGTTTCGAAAATGTCACCGTATCGTACGTGAGCGAATTACGTCGTTGTTTTGTCTGATGACTAACAGAACCAACAGCTATGAATTAAAATCGGAAACGTTGTCGGTTCGTTTTCTTAAAAAGTTAGAATAAAAAAGGCAATATTTCAATTAGTCTTATTGACATTTAAGCTCGCAGTGACGCGCACCCGCGTTTGGTTAACTTTCGCGAAAGTCATTTCATTAGCTTTGTCAATTTGTTTAAAGGAGTTGTCGGCGCTGGAGCCACCGCAGTTGCTGACGTTGATAGACGGACCCAGGGGCGATAATCAAATCTGCGTCGGATACAAACATCAATTTGACTTGATCAACGAAAAGAACGGAGACACTATACAGCTACACCACGTCGATTCGGCCAAAGTTAGTAAAACTGTCTTGAACTATCAATACAATTCAACTCCGTTCTGATAGTTATCCAAATTCCGATGGTTAATGTATCCAAACATTATATCTAAAACAAATGTATCTAAATAATGATAAATGATAATCTTATCAGGGCAACTTAAAAGTGCGCAAAAATGGACACAAAGAGCACTAGTATTTCCAACAACAGCGAGAGAAAAACTCTTTTATAGAAACTATTAGACAAATAAGATAAAAACCCACTATCTACAGATTAAAAGAATTTAAAAACAAGAATTTATTTATCAAATCTAAAATAAATATAAGACACGACGTTTCGATCTCACCCTAGAGATCATCGTCAGGTGTGTCAGAAAATCGTGTCTTATATATCTTTATAATCGTCGTGTCTTATATATATTTTAGATTTAATAAATAAATTCTTGTTTTTAAATTCTTTTAATTTGTAGATAGTGGGTTTTTATCTTATTATCCGTTCCCCACGTTTGAGTGTGGTTATCGTTCTATTAGACAAAACTGTGAGACATAATTAGGACTTATTGCATAGCGGCGCACTCATAAAGAACGAGTTAAGAGAGGTACTATTGGGGAAATGCCTGTAAAATTTATTTGCAACCATTATACATCCTTCAGAAAAAAGCCCTTCGGATAATCACTCGTTCAGATTGGCTTGAACATACATCCCCGATTTTCAGGAAATTAGAAATTCTTAAACTGGATGACATTTACAGACATCAAATTGGATCGCTTGCCTTCTTAAGTATCAACCTTTTATTACCGACTATTTTCAAAGATTTTTTCATTCTCAGGAACACCCAAAATCTTCGTTTTAGTCGCAGGCCTATGGCCTTATCAATAGAATTTGCTAAATCTAAATACAAGTATACATCTATGAAAATTCAAGGAGCGAAATTCTGGAATAGTTTACCAGAGAAATTAAAATATCTAGACTCGATATCCAACTTCAAAATTCAGCTTCAGCGTTATCTTCGTTCCACTTATTAATTATCTGTGTAATCTTTTATAACGTGCCACATTACTTTATCTGCAATTGTCTATGTATATTATGTATATTTGGTTTGTTTGGTAAACTAGGAATGAATGTGAATTGGTGTATATGTCTGTGTGTATGTGAGAGTGTATGGACGAGGGATTAGGACTAGATTAAGCCAACTTTGGCTTCTCCTAATTCCTCGCATAATTTATTGGTACATTGTTTTCCATATATTGTGTATTCATTTGTAAACTCTGTAACAATCTTTTATGCAAATAAATCATATCATATCATATCATCATACTATAAGTACCAAGACCACAAAGGAATCTAAATATCATAACCAAGAGGCTGCCTTTAAATAGGCCTATGACCTTCTTTGATGGTAACTATTGATATGATTTATGATGTGATAAACATTGATCATTTTCAGATAAATCTAGTATCAGCTATCGATATCTATGAAGATGATGAACCAGAATTGTTATTGTGTTATAATCGTAAGTAGACCTACCTACTATCGGCTGACCGTGCGACGGACGGTCGTTCGTAATAATGGCTCAACTGCGATGATCAACTGATTATCAAAAAAATATATATACGTTTATCATTTTCAGACGTCAGTCATTTCCAAAAACTAAACGATCAAAGCTCGGAAGAGTTCGATTTTCTGTGGAATTCGGCCCCGCAGCCGCAAGGAATAGGTCAGTAATTGATAATTCTCAGAAACGAAGGAAAAGTGATGAACGTTCAATGAATAATTAAGCGTTATATTTCAGTGTGCGCTTTCCCGTACATAATGGCGTTTACACCGGATACGATAGAAATTCGACTGATCATAAACGGCAATCTAGTCAACACGATGACCATGCCAAAACTATTCTTAATCACATCTAAGGTAGGGGGTTTATTCTGAAGCCGCCATTCCGAGGAAAGTCTTATACCGGTCGACTTCGCTCGAGTCGGATCTTTTGGGACCGTAAAAATGCATCCGACCTGAGTGATATGCCAGTTTTTTTTTCTAATGTATTTTACACATGTGTCGCAAACGAATGTTTAAAAAAACACCGGATTTGATCGGACCCAACTTGGGCGGAGTCCATACTGTAAACGACAAGTTAGGAATCGAATAGACTTATATATTTATTCAAACGTCTTGTGTTTCAGTGCGACATTTATTTCGCTTCATCTGCTCACAATACGCGAAGTTACAGTCCGACAGAAACGTGTAAATGCAACATGTATTCAGAGCGACGCGACACGAATTCTAGTTCTTTCTCACCGCCACCCTCCCCATCAGGTACGATATGTCAATTAGTTTTGTCGCTCGCTCGATGTTAGCTGACCGATAGAAAACCGCGCGTTAGAACGATGCGGTTTTAGATGTGTTTTTTTTGTTGTTGTTGTAAACTCTTGGGTCCGGTTCCGCGGTTGTTAGTTTTAGAGTTGAAGTCAGTTCATTTACAATGTTTTATCTCTATAGTGTCAAATTTAACTCATACATGTGGAACTGAGTAAGAATATCAGTAAAAATGGGAAAGACTAGTCTTTATAAATTTTTGATAGAATCAATTGATGAATTACCGAAAATGTAGAATCTAACTTAGAACTGTGGAACTGAGTATAGAATGTCAGTAAAAAATCGAAAATTCTCGTAAAGACTAGTTTTTATAAATTTTTGATAACATCAATTGATGAATTACCGAAAATGTAGAATCTAACTCAGAACTGTGGAACTGAGTATAGAATGTCTGTAAAAATGGAAAATTCTCGCAAAGACTAGTTTTTATAAATATTGATAATATCAAATGATGAATTACCGATAATGTAGAATCTAACTCAGAACTGTGGAACTGATTATAGAATGTCTGTAAAAATGGAAAATTCTCGCAAAGACTAGTTTTTATAAATATTGATAATATCAAATGATGAATTACCGATAATGTAGAATCTAACTCAGAACTGTGGAACTGAGTATAGAATGTCAGTAAAAATGAAAAATTCTCGTAAAGAGAAATTTTTATAGATTTTTGATAAAATCCATTGATTAATTACCGATAACGTAGACTTTAACTGAGAACTGTGGAACTGAGTATAAAATATCAATAAAAAGTGGAAAATTCTTATGAAAACAGGTCTTTATAAACTTTTGAGTCAATTGATGAATTACCGATTATGAAGCCTTTATCGGTGCTATGTTGTCCCGTAATTATATGTCGTTTCTCTGTTGTTCTCTTTATACACGATCTAGTATTCATTCCGACAGCCACGACCGACCAGCCGTTGAATATCTACAAAATCCCGCTCACCTGTCTGGCCGGCCAGTCGGCCGAAAAGGCGGCCGTTCAAACCAGCAGCAGCGGTCAGGTAGCTCAACCTCAGAGTTTGCTGGCTCCCCTAGTAAATACCACATCGACCGATACACCTACGACACCGACGACGGGAAGGCGAAGTCCTCTGATGAGAGTAAAAGGAGTAACCATATCACCTAACATATCATTGGAAGTAGGTACATACTGTTGTAAACATTTTTCGATTCGTGTACATTGCTGATACTTTAAAAACGACCTGCACCTTGTACGGGGCAGGTATCGTTGGAACAAACGCTTGGACCGTTCTATTGTTATTCATATTCTTATTCTTCATTTCTTTTCTCGCGAATTTCATATGTTTGCGGTTACGTTCTCTTGCAGGATTATAACGATCGCCACGATTCGTGCAGCTCCGATTCGGGTATCCACATGCATAAGCTCAGCTCGGACAGTCCGCCGTCTAGTCCGTTCACATCGGTCAATTCTGTCGACCTCGAAGAGACGGACATCATTTGACAACGGGTCACGTGATGGTGAGCGGCCAATCGAACGCGCGTAAATGTTGTGACGTGTATCGAGGCGATCGGCAGTGAAGTAAGTTTATAACGCCCGACGCGATGTCGTGAACGGAGAACTCTCCCTCTCTATCTCTCTCGGGAAGCGCAGACTGTTGCAGGCAAACCGCGATTTTCGCAATCCAACGACTCGAAAACGTGAACCAAAAATAACCGTTGGTCGCGGCTATTCGTAGTGATCGCGATAAATCGCGACCAGAATCAGATTGATTTCAGCCCACTCCGGCTATTTCTCATTTTACTGTTCGTCTACCATGTTCTATACAAATATTTTTCAAAAAATATGTCTCGCTTTCTGTGATTCATAATTTCGTTCGCGGCTGCCACCGCAGTCGCGATCTAAACAGTAAACAAATTTTCTCGTCAATCTACTCTGCTGTCAAGGTCATTCAAGTGCGGGCATGTATGTGGACGTTCAGTTTATGAATATCGTCGTTAACTTCTTGCTCAATTATATGAATTTTTATTTCGAAATATTATTCAACGATGATACTTTGTAAGGCGTGATCGACACTCGACGCACCGGTGTCTCCTATATCTTATACGTATCGTTATATACTATACCATAAAATAGCATTTTCTAAAGACTATACGCTCATTTCTGTGTTTGGAAATAATGGCGATGAAAATATCTTTTTGTAAATATATCGTACACATTTCTACTCGTACGAAATTGAACTTTGTCGTACACCAATAAGGAATGGACGAATAGGCAACGAAGAAGGCACAAAGCCCGATATTAGCATTGCGTATTTATTTTTGGTTTTCATTATTCAAATCATATGTCAATTGTGAACTGTTTGTCCATATGAATTTCAAACATATTATTAGTAAAAATTGAAGAAACCGTGCTTTTAACAGAATACCAAAAAGATTTTAAACGGCGGATTGTGAATCAGTAGGACGGGTAGTGTACAAGTTTCAATCATAAAGCAATTTCATTATTGGAAGCCCTGCTAGTGATATGTTGCGCAGCAATCAAACACGATCTCAAATTGTCTTCATTTCATTCCAATTTAAGGCAATTCCAACGGCACTCTTATAGCCCGTTTAATATTCACTCTTCTCGAATTTCGGCTCGCTTTGTTCGTAGCTATATCTATCAGCGATAGGCTTTAAGGGTCCTTCCTCATTGAGCGATGCATATCACTTCATCAACTAGAAAACGACCTCTGATGACGAATGAAATATTATTCGCCCCATCCGATGTGAGGGCAATGGATTTTATACCCAATAGATGGATAACCCGTTCTGGAGATGAGAGAATGAGGTGTGTCTGGAATCGTTT
This sequence comes from Tubulanus polymorphus, assembly GCF_964204645.1. Lineage (NCBI taxonomy): Eukaryota > Metazoa > Nemertea > Palaeonemertea > Tubulaniformes > Tubulanidae > Tubulanus > Tubulanus polymorphus. The sequence continues at coordinate 15,478,754 of NC_134031.1, read as the reverse complement.
GAGAAAAAGAATGAATGTTGTTTATTGTCGTTGTTGTTGTTACGGAAAAAAAACTGTTGACAAATTGATATTATTATTAATGGTTATTACAATTATCATATCCGCCGCCGATTAGATGTATATTTGAATTTAAAGGGGATATGGGGTTTGTGGCTGGCGGTATATGTAATTCTATATGGTATTATATTTTATTATCACATTATATAAATAAAAAAGGAAAAATGATCGTTGAATAATTATTGTGAAGATTATGATTCATTATTTTTGTGGTGTGTTTGGTGGTAGTGTATTTGGACGAATGCGTGTGTGAGTGAAAACAACGCGACAATGTGTTTTTACGGGTTGTTATTTTTGAGGCTCTTACTGTTAGAATCGAAATTTATTATACAAATTCAATGAGTACCTTTTTGCGTCGAAAAGACGTTTTAATCGGGGTATCTGAATTCGAACGAATCGGAGTGATCAACGAATGCCAGTGATCTGCGGTGAATGCAATTTTCACGACATCTTTTCAAATATAATGTGAAAGGATGTCGTTTGAAATGGATGCGTGGAGAATTTTGCGGCCGAAAATGTTTCCTTGAACCGGTAGTTTATTTGACGTTTCGACTAAATACTGAGGAATATTCAGTATTCGTGAAGATGACTATTATTAGTTTATAGTCGAAACGTCGAATAAACTACCGGCTCAATGAAACATTTTCAGACTACATTTTGTTCGTCTTTATTGTGCGTTTCTCGTTAAATTATCGTCACAACCCCGGATGGTTGGATTCACATGGTTGTTTTTCTGGTGTGATACGACGTTATGCCTGCGCGTAGTGTTTGTCGGTTGCGAGGATTAGTTTTGAATTCGTTTGTATGTTTAACGTGTATTACGTTTGTTGCATTTTTGCGATAGCGTGGATGATTGAGGAAGTGAAAGGCGAATCCTCTCTGGTGTATGCGAGAGCGTGGATGGTATATAGATTGAGAGAGATGAAATCTAATCGCATTTTGCTGATGATGCAGTGAGCCGCATGACTGTGCCCGTACTTCTCCTTCGTCGAACCCATAGAGGTCATCGTTCGCTTGACCTTCAGACCTGATGACCTCACCAACCGATGTAAAATGTAGGGACCTGTCGATGTAAATCCTCGTCGTGACGAGTTTGACTGCTGCCGATTCTAATGGCATCGTCACGTAACATAGGCACATGGCTTATAATACAGTGTACCGGTACACAGAAAGAAATACATCAAAAGTTTTATGATTCGTTTTTGAAAGTCGTTAAAAGTCATTTTATCGTTTATATATTCGTTGATAAAAACGAGAAGTAGCTCGTTTAAGTTTCATCAGTTTCATTTTATTGTTCCGACACAAAACTCTTGCAGAGGACATCCGGGACGGATCCAAGGGCTGTTAGGCTGCTCCGTGTTCGAAGATTTTCTAGCTGATATCAATCATATTAATGATGAAACTAACCACAATTCAAATCTTAATCGATTGCTGTTTCGGCGTCTGTCAAAAATTACCGTAGGTAACGCACACATTTTTATGAATGCATTTTTCATTGAAATGTAAAAAAAATACATATTTTATCTGGAAAAACATTGCACTAATTGACCCCCTCTTCTCGAATATCTGGATCCGACCCTGAACATTCTTTGGTATATTGAACAATACGCACAGTACGTATATATCTAGCGAAGTGTATCGTCAATGTCAGTGGCGTTTCGCAAACGGAATTCGGTAGATCAAGTTAGCGGACTTTGTTTACGAGGCCTCAACCAATTTACATTAAGATAACAACTTCGATTTTTACCGCCAGTTTTGCGTAATACCGAGTCTCGCTTTCTCCAGTTTTCTTTCTAGCAGAGTTAATCAGACGATCGATAAAGGCAGACGTTAAGCGGAGTCTAGAAATACCGTGTCATTATGTAAACATATAATAATCGATAATTTATTTTCATACTGAATGGAAGTTACGTGTATACGCTGATTGGTTGATATTGCAGTTTTTTCGCACTGAATTTACGTAGGAGTAAACGATACAATATTTTTTTCGCGCACCGTTTAATGATCTAACCATTATAATAACAACATAGATGGTAATGATACTACGTTATCTATTAAATGATTACGATGAATAAATAAATGAATAAATAAATGGTGTAATTTTCGTCGCCGTAACGATGTCTATGGTGATGTTTTGATTTCATAAACGTGATGTTCTATGAATATAATAACATTGGTTTCGCCGTTTGTTTGTTTGTTTGTTTGTTATCTATATTCAACTGATCTGGGACCCTACAGTTATTATACGATGGAACCTGTGCATTCTTTTATTACACGATACAAAATAAATAAAGATATTTAAGCAAAAGAAAATGTGTTCATAGATTATATATAATTGCCATCGTCGAAAAGGCAGGCCTCCTCTTTAGCCATGGGGTGAGTCTGGTGCGAAATGTCCCTACGAAAAACTGACTGGTCGACCTATCTGCTACTCTGCACCCGAGACGTACGCGACTGCATATATACGTCATTTTCATATTTTATAGTCAGTTTTGGTGTTTTCTGATCAGAGTACCAGATATTGAAACCAAATGAAAGCTCACCAAACGTTGAGCCTGCGCGAGGATCGAAACAGTCGCGCTTGGTAGGTAATGTGTACTGCGTGACGTCACATTTCCACACGGAACCCAATAATACAGAGACGCGTGCCATAAAAAGAAGCAACGACGTGGTTTGAGACTGTAACAGCTGAAGAAAGCACTTTTCAGCGCTAACAGTGGGAAAAAGTAGCACGTTTTGTGAATATTGTGCCCTTTGGTGAACATTAAAACTGCCCATCATGATTTGTAAAACCCTCAGCGGATTGGACGAACTGGAAAAAGCCATTACACGAATTCTTATCTTCGACCAAAATAAAAAATCGTATAAAACAATGTATTCTACGACACAACGTATTCTATGGATTTGCAACACGACTGGAAATGACGCCGTTTGCTGGTTCGTTTTTTACCGTGTAGTGATACTAATTCCTGCAAATTGGACAAGAGACCAAAACAAACCGATGACTATAATGACGAGGGGAATATCAATTCTACGAACTATATAGCGAGTCTTCCAAGAGTAGCTTAACTGGATATATAGCTACATTTTACGATGATTAAAATTGCAATACGTTTTCTTTTTGTTTTAATTGAAAAATGAACAGGCATCTTCAACTCGAAACTTATCATGATCGTATGACTTTTGTTTCTTTTCTATTGCGCTTTCCGCAACAAAAACAATCAGTAAATAATTTGATAAGTTGAGTCCTGAAAACTTTTAATGTTCCGATGTATATGAAAAAATTTACACAAAACACAAATTGTCGAAATGTGTCGAATACCCAGCTCAACTGAACCCATAAACCCTGCGTGTAGAAACTCAATAGAGGCGTTCTAGAGTTTATCTGTATATCGTGATTCACATACAACAAATTTCTGATATAGTGCAAACTATTACGAATAAATTGACATACGGAATTTGGTACAACAAGTAAAACATACACAATAACTACAACAAGAAGAGTTTTGCTAGCTGAAGATTGATGACGATCTGTTCTCTTCGCTCTCAGCTCAGATCTCTTATTACGTAATACAGCAGTTAACACCGATAATATTATAATCACAACAGAAGGAAATATATCTCGAAAGAATGTTCTAAATGCTGTCATTGATTCGCCAAACCATCTATTTGGATAAGCAATTGACTGATCACATGCAAAACTGTCAAATGTTTCGTTGTATCTGCGATTTTTGCGGAGATTAACACGACTGCGCGTGATTACTAAATCCAAGTTCATAATATACGCCCAGGAGATGACAAAACCTATTGCAATTTTACGCCGAGTGACGGTGAAATGTTTCATGTGAAAGAAAGGAAACCGAATAGAAACAAATCTCTCAATAGCGATCACAATGACTATGTAGTTTGATACTGTTATTGCCTGGTAATCGAATAGGTTTGAAAATATACACGAAGGAAACAATCGTCTGGGCAGATAATAGAAATAGTAGAAGAAATAGTAAAGTGATGGACATAGTTTACTGTGTTTGGCGAACGTCATGTAACTTACGTCACATTTTCTATAAAATCCTAGATAATACGTAAGGAAATTTTTCAAGGTGATTGGGAATTTTTGTAACTCAAACAATACGACAAGTTGATCTGAAAACGCGAGAGTTATGAGATAAGGGAACGTGTAACGAACTGACTGATATCCGCGACACTTTATCAGTAAGATAATTGTCAGAAAGTTAAACACGCTTCCCGGCGGAAGCAAGAACAGATATTTGAATGTTGTGCTATGGTGGTAAAAGAAGCGAGAAAATCTCCTGAAAGCTATGATATAATCCGGTGTCTTCACAGTGGTGCGGTATATTCTACGAGTTGTAGTGGCGATAGTGGTTAAATTATCCATGAAGAGTACTGAAGTCTTCGTATCTCGACAACGCCCCAAACGATTGTAAGGTATAAATCAGTTCTCTGATATGCGTAGCGAGAGATTCGGGTTGAGACTGCCGCCGGGTTATGCGCGGCGTGATCATTTCTCTCTGCAAACTGCAGTAGAACACAAATTATAGATCATGAAACTCGCTCGTCATCTATAATTTAGATGATTATGTAGTTCGCATCGGAGCGAGCGAGAATACGAACTATATAATCATCTATAAACATATACATACGTATAGAAATACATCATTCATGATTATGAATGAATGTTTCGAAGTTATTTCAGCAAAAATTCCGACCAGGATAAAGATAAAAAACTAGTTTAATACGACAAAGATGTGAAAGAAAGACAGGGTTTTTTCGAAGAGTTAAAAGGTGCTATAGATTTGATAAGTCCCTTTAAAATTGGAGTAACCTTAATGCTGCTTCCACACGACATAAACGAGCGTTGAATCGAAGAAAAGGAGATTTAAATAAACTACGTAATAAATCACTTAGACTTCTAAGAAATAACAATCCTAGGGAGAACTGGAAGTTTTTTAAGAGAAAAAAAATACTGAATCTAAGGCATCTTTAAATGATCTCTTTAATCTTTTTGGTCATAAGAATGACAATACGTCTGATATTAACGAAAACATAGATATATTAGTTGCAGACGAATTTACTGAACATCTTTTCAACGAAGCATTAAACCGAGTAATTAATCCCAACGATATATCAAATGGTATAAGAAATCTGGACATTACTATAAAACAGCGCTGCTCATGAAATTTGAAATACATTTTTCAAAGTTGCAGAAGAGAAACTAATTCCTGTTTTAACAATTATTTTCAATAGGTTCTTGAGTCTGGAAATATTCCTTAACGATAAATGGGAATTTTATGAATTTAATTTTATCAATAAATATTAAAATCGTCTACATAATTACAATAAGACGATCCAAACAATTATAGAGGGATAGCCCTCTTAAGTTGTATGGGACATTTTTTTTACTTCTCTCTTAAATAGCATGCAGGCTAAACGACTTTTTAGAAAACGATAATTTACTTAATAAAAACCAAGCAGGTTTCAGGAAAAAACATAGTATAAGTGACCACCTTTTCAATTTAAAAGATGTTATCGGTTACTTTCTCAGTCATAATAAGTAGCTGTATTGCGCCTTCATTAACTATGCAAAGGCCTTCGATACAATATGGAGAAGAGCACTATGGCTTAAGTTAATTTCAACGGTGTAACCGGTAATGTACTCAAAGTGATTAACAACATATATTCTCATATCAAGTCAGCAGAAAAGGCCAATGGGCTAACTCCATAGTACTTTGACAGTAACACTGGACTATGTCAAGGTGAACATTTATCTCCAGATTACCTCAATGTATATCAATGATTTCGAAGGTAATTTGTATCTAGATGGGTGCCAAAGTATTAATTTAGTAGTAGATGGCATCGCCAATATGTGGCTGAAGTTACTAGTCCTATTGTACGCTGACGACACTATTTTACTGGTTGATAGTGCCGATAACCTGCAGCATTTGCTTAACTTTGCTTCAAAATACTGCAAGCTATGGAAATTATTTATCAATATCGAAAAGACAAAAGCAATGGTGTTTGAAAAAAAGAAGGGCACGGCGTTAGCCTAACTTTTTCATAGACGGTTACCACATTGAAGGGGTTACAGATTTTGGGTACCTTGGGGTTATTTTCAATCATAATGGCTTGTTCACCAAATGTAGAAAAAGTGCATGTGAGAATGCTAAGAAAAGCCTTTTCTTTGTATTACACTAGAATGTCGCTGAAGAAAACTGATGCCCCCACATCAGGTGAGACCTTGACCTTTGACCTACAGGAACCGAAATCTAATCAGTCACTCACGGTCTCTAGGGTAACCCATCCATTAAATTTCACAAATTTATCTTATACCGTTTATGAGTAAGAACCCGCAAATGAAATTCACAAAATGGCTTCCTGCTACCTTGAACTTGGCCCTACAGGACCCAAAATCTAATCAGGTACCCACGGTCCCTAGGACAACTCATCCATAGAATTTCAGTAAGTTATAAACCGTTTATGAGTTAGAGCCCGGAAATGAAATTCACAAAATGGCTTCCTGCGACCTTGACCTTAGATGCACAGAAACCAAAATCTAATCATTTACTAGCCTCATATAGTACAACACAACTGTCGAATTTGAAGAAAATCTGTCGAGGGTTTAGCTGCTAGGGCACGGAAACCACTGCGGACAGACGGACGGACGACGAAGTGATTACAGTATGCCCCCCCCCCCCCTTGAGGAACAATCGTTAGACTTAGACATTGCCTTCCAGTTATTCGATGCGATGGTTGTACCAACGATAATATTTGGATCAGAAATTTGGGAGTACGAAGATTTGCAATGCATAGAAAGATTACATCTCCTTTTCTGTAAGTATTTACTTAAGCTGAAAAATTCAACAGCTAATGTCATGGTTTATGGCGAAACGGGAAGTTTCGCAATGGAAGTAATCAAGTTTTAGAGTAAGCTAATTCTTCAACCACACACTATATCTGGCAAAATGTGTCAAGTACTTTTAGAAATAATATATCAACAAAATGGCTATCGTTTGTCAAAAAAACTATTTTAGAAAACTTGGGGCTAGCCGATTTATGAATTCATCAAACCTTTCCGAGTATTGACTTTCTCGGCTTGACGGTAGTAAATGGGAATATGTTGTTCTATAACTTCTGTAACTTGTATGTATGAATGGGGCGTGAATGTGAGTGTGTGGGCGACTTGGCCTCTCAGGTAATAAGTTTATTCTAACTTCACCTGTCGTCCAACGTCCTATTTTACAATATTTTGTACTAATTCCTACTACTTTATATTGTAATTTAATTCGTAAATAAAACATTGTAGCTCGTAAAAAAAAAAAATAAATTCTCGCACGCTCGAATTTATTTTTATTTTTTACTCACTCAACCTTTCGACCTCTGATATAGAACAACATATTCCCATTTACTTTAATATTCATATATATGAATAACATATAAATGAATAACATTTATAAATGAATAACTTCTAAGATCAATTTTAATAAAAGATATGTTATTAAAATGGAGAGTAAACAAGTACACAGTGAGAACAACAAATCATTTCTAGATAGAATAAAAGATATCACAAATGCTAAATCTGTAGATTATAAATTTAAGAAGTTAAATGAACTCACAATTCATAAGAAATATTTAATTACAAATATTGATACAGTTACTAACAAATATGAAGATAAATTAATTATTCACTTGGAATATGAAGGATTAAAAGGTAATAAATATAAATTCAGAACATATTTACCGGATAGATTTTTTATTTTCATACTGAATAGAAGTTACGTGTATACGCTGATTGGTTGATATTGCAGTTTTTTCGCACTGAATTTACGTAGGAGTAAACGATAAAATATTTTTTTTGCGCACCGTTTAATGATCTAACCATTATAATAACAACATAGATGGTAATGATACTACGTTATCTATTAAAATGATTATGATGAATAAATAAATGAATAAATAAATGGTGTAATTTTCGTCGCCGTAACGATGTCTATGGTGATGTTTTGATTTTCATTAACGTGATGTTCTATGAATATAATAACATTGGTTTCGCCGTTTGTTTGTTTGTTTGTTTGTTTGTTTGTTATCTATATTCAACTGATCTGGGACCCTACAGTTATTATACGATGGAACCTGTGCATTCTTTTATTACACGATACAAAATAAATAAAGATATTTAAGCAAAAGAAAATGTGTTCATAGATTATATATAATTGCCATCGTCGAAAAGGCAGGCCTCCTCTTTAGCCAAGGGGTGAGTCTGGTGCGAAATGTCCCTACGAAAAACTGACTGGTCGACCTATCTGCTACTCTGCACCCGAGACGTACGCGACTGCATATATACGTCATTTTCATATTTTATATTCAGTTTTGGTGTTTTCTGATCAGAGTACCAGATATTGAAACCAAATGAAAGCTCACCAAACGTTGAGCCTGCGCGAGGATCGAAACAGTCGCGCTTGGTAGGTAATGTGTACTGCGTGACGTCACATTTCCACACGGAACCCAATAATACAGAGACGCGTGCCATAAAAAGAAGCAACGACGTGGTTTGAGACTGTAACAGCTGAAGAAAGCACTTTTCAGCGCTAACAGTGGGAAAAAGTAGCACGTTTTGTGAATATTGTGCCCTTTGGCGAACATTTAAACTGCCCATCATGATTTGTAAAACCCTCAGCGGATTGGACGAACTGGAAAAAGCCTTTATACGAATTCTTATCTTCGAACAAAATAAAAAATCGTATAAAACAATGTATTCTACGACACAACGTATTCTATGGATTTGCAACACGACTGGAAATGACGCCGTTTGCTGGTTCGTTTTTTTACCGTGTAGTGATACTAATTCCTGCAAATTGGACAAGAGACCAAAACAAACTGATGACTATAATGACGAGGGGAATATCAATTCTACGAACTATATAGCGAGTCTTCCAAGAGTAGCTTAACTGGATATAAAGCTACATTTTACGATGATTAAAATTGCAATACGTTTTCTTTTTGTTTTAATTGAAAAATGAACAGGCATCTTCAACTCGAAACTTATCATGATCGTATGACTTTTGTTTCTTTTCTATTGCGCTTTCCGCAACAAAAACAATCAGTAAATAATTTGATAAGTTGAGTCCTGAAAACTTTCAATGTTCCGATGTATATGAAAAAATTTACACAAAACACAAATTGTCGAAATGTGTCGAATACCCAGCCCAACTGAACCCATAAACCCTGCGTGTAGAAACTCAATAGAGGCGTTCTAGAGTTTATCTGTATATCGTGATTCACATACAACAAATTTCTGATATAGTGCAAACTATTACGAATAAATTGACATACGGAATTTGGTACAACAAGTAAAACATACACAATAACTACAACAAGAAGAGTTTTGCTAGCTGAAGATTGATGACGATCTGTTCTCTTCGCTCTCAGCTCAGATCTCTTATTACGTAATACAGCAGTTAACACCGATGATATTATAATCACAACAGAAGGAAATATATCTCGAAAGAATGTTCTAAATGCTTTCATTGATTCGCCAAACCATCTATTTGGATAAGCAATTGACTGATCACATGCAAAACTGTCAAATGTTTCGTTGTATCTGCGATTTTTGCGGAGATTAACACGACTGCGCGTGATTACTAAATCCAAGTTCATAATATACGCCCAGGAGATGACAAAACCTATTGCAATTTTACGCCGAGTGACGGTGAAATGTTTCATGTGAAAGAAAGGAAACCGAACAGACACAAATCTCTCAATAGCGATCACAATGACTATGTAGTTTGATACTGTTATTGCCTGGTAATCGAATAGGTTTGAAAATATACACGAAGGAAACAATCGTCTGGGCAGATAATAGAAATAGTAGAAGAAATAGTAAAGTGATGGACATAGTTTACTGTGTTTGGCGAACGTCAGGTAACTTACGTCACATTTTCTATAAAATCCTAGATAATACGTAAGGAAATTTTTCAAGGTGATTGGGAATTTTTGTAACTCAAACAATACGACAAGTTGATCTGAAAACGCGAGAGTTATGAGATAAGGGAACGTGTAACGAACTGCCTGATATCTGCGACACTTTATCAGTAAGATAATTGTCAGAAAGTTAAACACGCTTCCCGGCGGAAGCAAGAACAGATATTTGAATGTTGTGCTATGGTGGTAAAAGAAGCGAGAAAATCTCCTGAAAGCTATGATATAATCCGGTGTCTTCACAGTGGTGCGGTATATTCTACGAGTTGTAGTGGCGATAGTGGTTAAATTATCCATGAAGAGAACTGAAGTCTTCGTATCTCGACAACGCCCCAAACGATTGTAAGGTATAAATCAGTTCTCTGATATGCGTAGCGAGAGATTCGGGTTGAGACTGCCGCCGGGTTATGCGCGGCGTGATCATTTCTCTCTGCAAACTGCAGTAGAACACAAATTATAGATCATGAAACTCGCTCGTCATCTATACTTTAGATGATTATGTAGTTCGCATCGGAGAGAGCGAGAATACGAACTATATAATCATCTATAAACATATACATACGTATAGAAATACATCATTCATGATTATGAATGAATATTTCGAAGTTATTTCAGCAAAAATTCCGACCAGGATAAAGATAAAAAAACTAGTTTAATACGACAAAGATGTGAAAGAAAGACAGGGTTTTTTCGAAGAGCTAAAAGGTGCTATAGATTTGATAAGTCCCTTTAAAATTGGAGTAACCTTAATGCTGCTTCCACACGACATAAACGAGCGTTGAATCGAAGAAAAGGAGATTTAAATAAACTACGTAATAAATCACTTAGACTTCTAAGAAATAACAATCCTAGGGAGAACTGGAAGTTTTTTAAGAGAAAAAAAATACTGAATGTAAGGCATCTTTAAATGATCTCTTTAATCTTTTTGGTCATAAGAATGACAATACGTCTGATATTAACGAAAACATAGATATATTAGTTGCAGACGAATTTACTGAACATCTTTTCAACGAAGCATTAAACCGAGTAATTAATCCCAACGATATATCAAATGGTGTAAGAAATCTGGACATTACTCTAAAACAGCGGTGCTCATGAAATTTGAAATACATTTTTCAAAGTTGCAGAAGAGAAACTAATTCCTGTTTTAACAATTATTTTCAATAGGTTCTTGAGTCTGGAAATATTCCTTAACGATAAATGGGAATTTTATGAATTTAATTTTATCAATAAATATTGAAATCGTCTACATAATTACAATAAGAAGATCCAAACAATTATAGAGGGATAGCCCCCTTAAGTTGTATGGGACATTTTTTTTACTTCTCTCTTAAATAGCAGGCTAAACGACTTTTTAGAAAACGATAATTTACTTAATAAAAACCAAGCAGGTTTCAGGAAAAAACATAGTATAAGTGACCACCTTTTCAATTTAAAAGATGTTATTGGTTACTTTCTCAGTCATAATAAGTAGCTGTATTGCGCCTTCATTGACTATGCAAAGGCCTTCGATACAATATGGAGAAGAGCACTATGGCTTAAGTTAATTTCAACGGTGTAACCGGTAATGTACTCAAAGTGATTAACAACATATATTCTCATATCAAGTCAGCAGTAAAGGCCAATGGGCTAACTCCATAGTACTTTGACAGTAACACTGGACTATGTCAAGGTGAACATTTATCTCCAGATTACCTCAATGTATATCAATGATTTCGAAGGTAATTTGTATCTAGATGGGTGCCAAAGTATTAATTTAGTAGTAGATGGCATCGCCAATATGTGGCTGAAGTTACTAGTCCTATTGTACGCTGACGACACTATTTTACTGGTTGATAGTGCCGATAACCTGCAGCATTTGCTTAACTTTGCTTCAAAATACTGCAAGCTATGGAAATTATTTATCAATATCGAAAAGACAAAAGCAATGGTGTTTGAAAAAAAGAAGGGCACGGCGTTAGCCTAACTTTTTCATAGACGGTTACCACATTGAAGGGGTTACAGATTTTGGGTACCTTGGGGTTATTTTCAATCATAATGGCTTGTTCACCAAATGTAGAAAAAGTGCATGTGAGAATGCTAAGAAAAGCCTTTTCTTTGTATTACACTAGAATGTCGCTGAAGACGACTGGTGCCCCCACATCAGGTGAGACCTCGACCTTTGACCTACAGGAACCGAAATCTAATCAGTCACTCACGGTCTCTAGGGTAACCCATCCATCAAATTTCACAAATTTATCTTATACCGTTTATGAGTAAGAACCCGCAAATGAAATTCACAAAATGGCTTCCTGCTACCTTGAACTTGGCCCTACAGGACCCAAAATCTAATCAGGTACCCACGGTCCCTAGGACAACTCATCCATAGAATTTCAGTTAGTTATCTTAAACCGTTTATGAGTTAGAGCCCAGAAATGGCTTCCTGCGACCTTGACCTTAGATGCACAGAAACCAAAATCTAATCATTTACCAACCTCATATAGTACAACACAACTGTCGAATTTGAAGAAAATCTGTCGAGGGTTTAGCTGCTAGGGCACGGAAACCACTGCGGACAGACGGACGGACGACGAAGTGAATACAGTATGCCCCCCCCCCCTTGAGGAACAATCGTTAGACTTAGACATTGCATTCCAGTTGTTCGATGCGATGGTTGTACCAACGATGATATTTGGATCAGAAATTTGGGAGTACTAATTCTTCAACCACACACTATATCTGGCAAAATGTGTCAAGTACTTTTAGAAATAATATATCAACAAAATGGCTATCGTTTGTCAAAAAAACTATTTTAGAAAACTTGGAGCTAGCCGATTTATGAATTCATCAAACCTTTCCAAGTATTGACTTTCTCGGCTTGACGGTAGAAAATGGGAATATGTTGTTCTATAACTTCTGTAACTTGTATGTATGAATGGGGCGTGAATGTGAGTGTGTGGGCGACTGGGCCTCTCAGGTAATAAGTTTATTCTAAATTCACCTGTTGTCCAACGTCCTATTTTACAATATTTTGTACTAATTCCTACTACTTTATATTGTAATTTAATTCGTAAATAAAACATTATCATTATACCAAAGGTCGAAAGGTCGAGCTCGTAAAAAATAAAAATAAATTCTCGCACGCTCGAATTTATTTTTATTTTTTACTCACTCAACCTTTCGACCTCTGATATAGAACAACATATTCCCATTTACTTAAATATTCATATATATATGAATAACATATAAATGAATAACATTTATAAATGAATAACTTCTAAGATCAATTTTAATAAAAAATATGTTATTAAAATGGGGAGTAAACAAGTACACAGTGAGAACAACAAATCATTTCTAGATAGAATAAAAGATATCACAAATGCTAAATCTGTAGATTATAAATTTAAGAAGTTAAATGAACTAACAATTCATAAGAAATATTTAATTACAAATATTGATTCAGTTACTAACAAATATGGAGATAAATTAATTATTCACTTGGAATAAGAAGGATTAAAAGGTAATAAATATAAATTCAGAACATATTTACCGGATAGATTTTTTATTTTCATACTGAGTAGAAGTTACGTGTATACGCTGATTGGTTGATATTGCAGTTTTTTCGCACTGAATTTACGTAGGAGTAAACGATACAATATTTTTTTCGCGCACCATTTAATGATCTAACCATTATAATAACAACATAGATGGTAATGATACTACGTTATCTATTAAATGATTACGATGAATAAATAAATGAATAAATAAATGGTGTAATTTTCGTCGCCGTAACGATGTCTATGGTGATGTTTTGATTTTCATAAACGTGATGTTCTATGAATATAATAACATTGGTTTCGCCGTTTGTTTGTTTGTTTGTTTGTTTGTTTGTTTGTTATCTATATTCAACTGATCTGGGACCCTACAGTTATTATACGATGGAACCTGTGCATTCTTTTATTACACGATACAAAATAAATAAAGATATTTAAGCAAAAGAAAATGTGTTCATAGATTATATATAATTGCCATCGTCGAAAAGGCAGGCCTCCTCTTTAGCCAAGGGGTGAGTCTGGTGCGAAATGTCCCTACGAATAACTCACTGGTCGACCTATCTGCTACTCTGCACCCGAGACGTACGCGACTGCATATATACGTCATTTTCATATTTTATATTCAGTTTTGGTGTTTTCTGATCAGAGTACCAGATATTGAAACCAAATGAAAGCTCACCAAACGTTGAGCCTGCGCGAGGATCGAAACAGTCGCGCTTGGTAGGTAATGTGTACTGCGTGACGTCACATTTCCACACGGAACCCAATAATACAGAGACGCGTGCCATAAAAAGAAGCAACGACGTGGTTTGAGACTGTCACAGCTGAAGAAAGCACTTTTCAGCGCTAACAGTGGGAAAAAGTAGCACGTTTTGTGAATATTGTGCCCTTTGGTGAACATTAAAACTGCCCATCATGATTTGTAAAACCCTCAGCGGATTGGACGAACTGGAAAAAGCCATTACACGAATTCTTATCTTCGACCAAAATAAAAGATCGTATAAAACAATGTATTCTACGACACAACGTATTCTATGGATTTGCAACACGACTGGAAATGACGCCGTTTGCTGGTTCGTTTTTTTACCGTGTAGTGATACTAATTCCTGCAAATTGGACAAGAGACCAAAACAAACCGATGACTATAATGACGAGGGGAATATCAATTCTACGAACTATATAGCAAGTCTTAAGTACAATGATTAAAATTGCAATACGTTTTCTTTTTGTTTTAATTGAAAAATGAACAGGCATCTTCAACTCGAAACTTATCCAGATCGTATGACTTTTGTTTCTTTTCTATTTCGCTTTACGCAACAAAAACAATCAGTAAATAACTTGATAAGTTGAGTCCTGAAAACTTTCAAGGTTCCGATGTATATGAAAAAATTTACACAAAACACAAATTGTCGAAATGGGTCGAATACCCAGCCCAACAGAACCCATAAACCTTCCGTGTAGAAACTCAATAGAGGCGTTCTAGAGTTTATCTGTATACCGTGATTCACATACAACAAAGTTCTGATATAGTGCAAACTATTACGAATAAATTGACTTACGGAATTTGGTACAACAAGTAAAACATACACAATAACTACAACAAGAAGAGTTTTGCTAGCTGAAGATTGATGACGATCTGTTCTCTTCGCTCTCAGTTCAGATCTCTTATTGCGTAATACAGCAGTTAACACCGATAATACTATAATTACAACAGAAGGAAATATATCTCGAAAGAATGTTCTAAATGCTGTCATTGATTCACCAAACCATCTATTTGGATGACTCATTGACTGATCACATGCAAAACTGTCAAATGTTTCGTTGTATCTGCGATTTTTGCGGAGATTAACACGACTGCCCGTGATTACTAAATCCAAGTTCATAATATACGCCCAGGAGATGACAAAACCTATTGCAATTTTACGCCGAGTGACGGTGAAATGTTTCATGTGAAAGAAAGGAAACCGAATGGAAACAAATCTCTCAATAGCGATCACAATGACTATGTAGTTTGATACTGTTATTGCCTGGTAATCGAATAGCTTTGAAAATATACACGAAGGAAACAATCGTCTGGGCAGATAATAGAAATAGTAAAAGAAATAGTAAAGTGATGGACATAGTTTACTGTGTTTGGCAAATGTCAGGTAACTTACGTCACATTCTCGATAAAATCCTAGATAATACGTGAGAAAATTGTTCAAGGTGTTTGGGAATTTTTGTAACTCAAACAATACGACAAGTTGATCTGAAAACGCGAGAGTTATGAGATAAGGGAACGTGTAACGAACTGACTGATATCTGCGACACTTTATCAGTAAGATAATTGTCAGAAAGTTAAACACGCTTCCCGGCGGAAGCAAGAACAGATATTTGAATGTTGGGCCGTAGTCGTAAAAGAAGCCAGAAAATCTCCTGAAAGCTATGATATAATCCGGTATCTTCACAGTGGTGCGGTATATTCTACGAGTTGTAGTGGCGATAGTGGTGAAATTATCCATGAAGAGAACTGAACTAAAGTCTTCATATCTCGACAACGCCCCAAACGATTGTAAGGTATAAATCAGTTCTCTGATATGCGCTTGTAGCGAGAGATTCGAGTTGAACTGCCACCGGGTTATGCGCGGCGTAATCGTTTCTCTCTGCGAACTGCAGTTGAACACAAATCATAGCCGCGATAACACGGCGCAGACGATTTGGCCCGGGCCAAAAATGCTCGTGTGATCGCGGCTTATAGATCATGAAACTCGCTCCGACAGGAACTATATAAGCATCTAAACTTTAGAGGAGTATAGTTCGCGTCGAGGTGAGCGAGTTCAAGGTTATTTCAGCAAAATATCTTCCGACTATGGAACGATTGTATATATGTATGTATAATTCTCACTTGGTTCAATCTTATTTGGGGAAATGCCTGTAAAATAAACTTACAACCATTATACATCCTTCAGAAAAAAGCCCTTCGAATAGTTACTCGTGCAGATTGGCTTGAACACACATCCCCGATTTTCAGGAAATTAGACATTCTTAAACTGGATGACATTTACAGACTTCAAATTGGATCGCCTGCCTTCCAAAGCATCAACCTTTTATCACCGAACACTTTCAAAAATTTTTTCATTCTCAGGAAAACCCAAAATCGTCGTTCTAGTCGCAGACCCATGGCTCTATCGATCGAATTTGCGAAATCTAACTACAAGTATGCTTCCATGAAAATACAAGGAGCGAAATTTTGGAATAGTTTACCAGAGAATTTAAAATGTATAGACTCAGAATCCAACTTCAAAATTCAGCTTCAGCGTTATCTTCGATCCACCTATTAATTGTTGATTGTCTGCAGGGTTGTAGGTAAAAATCCCGTAAGTAAATATCCCCTGGGTAAAAATCCCCAAATATTAAAAGTAGGTAAAAATCCCCACTTAGGGATGTTCAAGAACATTTCAAAGCCAAATGTTTCTCCAATTTTGTTCATTTGCGATGAGACTGAAATGTGTTTGAACTGCGCAATGGTCCCAAAGTACGTTGGGATAAATTCTTTAAGTAAACTCTTAGAATAAGATGAATTGTTAGAATTGATAAGAATAATGAACTTTTTATTTTTAATATCTTAAAATTCGAACTGGAATATTTTTGAACTGTGAACTTTTGTTGACTTGTGGTATATTTGAGCAGTGCAATGCCATGAATTATAAGCAACAATGAACTTTTAATTCTAGATATTTTAGATTCAAGCTAGTGTAATTTAGCATTAATGAATAGTTAATTTGAAGTATGTTTTAATATATATATATATATATATATATATATATATATATATATATATATATATATATATATATATATATATATATATATATATATATATATATATATATATATATATATATATATATATATATATATATATATATATATATATATATATATATATATATATATATATATATATATATATATATATATATATATATATATATATATATATATTAGTTTATTAAATCAAAAAAATATAAATTTTTTTTATGATATGACACAATTACATGATAATGTATGGCGGGTAAATAATTCAAGTATATAAATGCATTGAATAAATAATAACTCAAGTATATAAATACATTGAATACATAATATATACCAAAGGCGATTGAAAGCCTTTCCACATAGATTTATGACATAAATGGCATATATCTATGTGGTCACACTGTACATAGTTGGATTACCCATTTAATAGTTGAAGCCGAATATTAAAGGCTTTCCTAAGAAAAGTGGAAAGATTATATAATTTACCACTGCTGGAAATTAGGTGGATTAATTTTTCTTTGTTCGGATCTGTCCAGTAAGATCTCGATATATAACTTAGTCTTAAACCATAGTATGCAGGACATATTAAAGCAAAATGGTACTCGTCCTCGATTTCATTCAGATTACAACATTTGCAAATACGACTATTATAAGGTATCTTAGGTCTGGCCCAGCGTCCAGTTTCGACTAGCAGATCATGACTAGAACATCTAAACCTTGCAATCCTTGTGCGTACCTCCTTAGGTAAATCTAAATATGATTCATAGATTACTCCCTTCTTGAATTCACGAAAGTATTTGGCTTTAGATGAGTTTTGTAAAAAAAGTATGCCATTGCTGTTTGAACTGATCAAGCATTCTAACCTCGATTGAGTGCAGGAACCACTTTTCGTTGTCAACTTGCTGGTCTAACCAGAATTGGCCATATCCTAGGCCATTCAATAGATCTCTAACCAAAGAAGCCCAATTAATTACACGGTGATCACGTATGATATCATCTAACATTTGATTGTACATCAGCTTAGTTAGTTACTCGGGTTTAGTTTTAAGTATATTAAGCCAGTATTTCACAATTAACATTCTTTGCTGAATATGTATTGGATATTTACCAATTTCACTAAATACAAAATTATCAGGTGTTGAGTTTTTAACTCCCAGGAGGTATTTATAAAATTTGAGAGGGATTCTCTCTAGTTTTCTATGTTCTTTGAAACCCCATATTTGGCAGCCATAAGTTAAGACAGGTACCACGAGGCTGTTAAAAAATTTAATGGCTAGCCTGGGTGTGACTCTTGGATACTGCAGAAGGTATTTTCTGAAATTATAGTATGCTGATACTCCCCGAGACGCCAGACTGTTGATAGTTACATTATGTTTTCCACTGAAATTGAAATCCATACCTAAGTAAGTAAAACAGTTTACACTTTCTATTACTTGTCCATCAATCTTCCAAACAAAGTTTCTTACATTGACTGCTTTTCTAAAGACGACAATTTTCGTTTTTTCATAATTAATTCCGATATGCATTACATGACAGTAATTAGAAATATTATCAAGGGCACATTGAAGTCCTTCTGGCGTCTCGGCGAGTATATTAACCGTATCATCAGCATATAGCAATAATAAGAGTTTGAATGTACCTAAGTCGATTCCATCATAATCATTGCTTTTAATATGTTCTTCCATGTCATTGATAAAAAGATTAAAAAGAAGTGGGGATAAACACTCTCCCTGTCATACTCCAATGTTACATATAAAATACTCAGTGAAATTGTTATACTGCTTTACGCACGATTTCGTTGTTCTATACATAGAATGTATTATTCTAAGGATTTTACCGGATAGACCATTACTTTGGAGTTGGTTCATCACAATTGACCGATCAACTAAGTCAAAAGCTTTAGAAAAATCTATGAAAGCAGCATAGACTTCGTTACCCTTACTAATAAAATGATTTATAACTGAATTTAGGACAAACATTTTGGTCTATGGTGCTGTATGATGGTCTAAAACCTGCTTGCGATTCTGAGAGAACTGAAAAAGCCTCACACCAGGAAGTTAATCTTGTATTTAGTATGGTTGAGAACAACTTTCCAAAAACAGACAATATAGTAATACCTCTAAAGTTATTTGCGTTAGAAGTGGGCCCCTTCTTATGGACTGGTACTATGTATCCCATACTTCAACTTTCAGGGTATATGCCACTCTCAAAAATCAAATTAAATAGAATAGTTAATTGACTTAAAATCGATTCACCTGCTACAATAAATAGTTCCCCTTTTAATCCATCAATCCCAGATGACTTATTTCTTTTTAATTTCTTAATTGCACGTTGAACTTCCTCAGCACTAATTGGGCTATCCAATATATGGGCAGTCTGATCGATATTGGCATCATGTTCAACTGAGTTGTCTGCAGAGGAGAGGTTTTTGAAATGATTAAATAAACTGTTTAAATCAGGTAGTTTACATTCAGGTGTGGAACCTTTAAATTTTGTCCACAGATCTCTATGATTATTGTTGTCTAATGTATCTAACAAATCTTGTAAATTATTATTATCAAAATTTTCTTTCGCTTTACTTATAAGTTGTCTTATAGTTTATTCGAGCCTCTCTTAAAAGGATACGATTTACATTTGATGCATGCAGACGAAAGCGGCGGGATGCCCAACTAAATTGGTTTCTGGCTCTTTTACATGAGTCGTCATACCAGGATGACTTATTTTTTCTATTGACCCTATACGAGGTGACAGAGCCATGTACATTATTCACTATTTCTTGTAGGCATTGAGAGAACTTGTCAACTGCCTTATTAATTGACTCATTACTATCAGCATGCAAGATAACATCATTTAGTACATCAAATAATCTCTGTTGAGTATCATTAGTCTCGAGCTGTTCAACAACTACACCTTCTCGTTGTTTACGCCACCGAAATTTCAGACATGTTGTTTGGTTTGGGCTATTATTTTGTCCGGATGCCTCATTGGTTACTGTGTTATCATACTGTGATAACAAATTGATAGATACATGTAGCATGGCGTGATCAGAAAAAGGGAGTTCCTCCGATATATGGAAATCACATAGTTGTGAAAGTATATCATATCACATAGTATGTAGTCAACCACACTTTTACCTAAAGGCTGATGACATGTAAATTTACCAAGGGTTTTATCACCAAATGCTCTACCATTGAGAATTAACAGACTACATCTAATTCAAATAGCATATACTATAGTTTGTATACTCATGATATCAGTATATATATATATAAGTGTCGTTTCAGATCAAAGGTCGAACGGTCGAGCTCATAAAAAATCAATTTAGATTCAAGCTAGTGTAATATATTTGAAAAGTGCGATGAACCCTTTCATTTAGCTGTGTGATAACGTAAAAAATAAAAATAAATTCGAGCGTGCGCGAGAATTTATTTTGATTTTTTATGAGCTCGACCGTTCGACCTTCGATCTGAAACGACACTGAGTAAAGTGTTAGCATAATAATTTAGATAAGTAAGATCAAATGTAGATTTCGAATAATAAAAAATCAATTTTAAACATAAAAAGTGTGAGTTAAGTGCAAACATAAAAAGTGTGAGTAAAGTGTGAGAAAATGTAACGAGTAATTAACGAGTCGTTAGAATTAGAATCAATTTCAAACATAAAAAGTGTGAGTAAAGTGTGATTGAAATAATTTATATTTTAAACATATTTAAATATTTATATTTGTATGAGTTAGATTTTTTAACATAAAAAGTGTGAGTAAAGTGTGAGTGAAATAAAATAAAAAGTAACGAGTTATTAACGAGTTGATGAAAATATAAATTTTAATTCAAAATGACTAATAAATGAATGAACAGATACTACATTTCCAATATTGAATTTATGTATCCATTATTCATTTCTTTCGCGGGAACTTTTATTAACTTTGAGCATAGCATAGCAACATAGCCAAATTCACAATCGTTATGAGTCACGATGAATGATTTACAATTAAATAAAAAAACTGAGATTTATGATTCTGCGTCTAAAGAATTCATTCGTTCGTTGTCGGCACGGTTTTGAAAAAAATGTAGATTACCCTCCTCACAAAAACATCCAATCATATCATGAGAAAGTTTGGAAGGGGTCCAAGAGTTTTATGCTTAACCTGCAAATGTAATACTCAGCATCTCGGGAAATCATTTACCGATGAAAAAGGAAAGATCATCATATCGAATATACATTGCTGTGGTTTAAAAGATTCGTTGAAAAATCGAAAGATTTTTTCTCTCAATTCCATCTACAGAATAACCTGATAAACAATGAACGAAACTCGAGGTAATAAATAGCCCGCTGATGAGACAAAAATGTTTATTTTCTTAGCAACCAAATCGTAAACGAGCAAGCAGAGTTGAGTTCGAAGGTCAAAATCGTTTGTATGCAGCTGTAGTAAAAAATATTATGCAGCTTATGTTAGCGTTGTTAGTTACCAATCGTTTGGTGGTAAGCTTTTTATAATCGGATCCATGGGCTTATACCAACATGCGTTTGTGAAAATATCCGATCGTGAAACTAACAGACACAAGGTTACGACTGCATGCAGCTCTATCATGAAACCTTAACATTGTCCGTAAAATTAACACACCAATTTCTGCGTTTTTGCATTTCTGCATTTTGAAAAAACCGACCATAGCGATTCTTCCAAGTATAGCTTACATGCAAATATAGCTATATCTTACGATGATTAGAATTTAAAAACGTTTTCTTTTTGTTTTAATTGAAAAATTAACAGGCATCTTCAACACGAGACTCATTCAATTCGTATGAATTCCTTCATCGGATTTTTCATTTCACTTTACGCAACAAAAACAATGTATCCGTAAACAATTTGATAAATTGAGTCCTGAAAACTTTCAAGGTTCCGATGTATACGAAAAAACTTACACAAAACACAAATTGTCGAAATGTGTCGTAAACCCAGTCCAACTGACGCCATAAACCGTGCGTGTAGAAACTCAATAGAGACGTAGAGTTTATCTGTACACCATGATTTACAGTCAACAAATTTCTGATATAGTGGAAACTGTAACGAATGAATTTACACAAGGAATTTGGTATAACAAGTAAAACGTATTCTATGGATTTGCAACACGACTGGAAATGACGCCGTTTGCTGGTTCGTTTTTTACCGTGTAGTGATACTAATTCCTGCAAATTGGACAAGAGACCAAAACAAACCGATGACTATAATTACGAGGGGAATATCAATTCTACGAACTATATAGCGAGTCTTCCAAGAGTAGCTTAACTGAATATATAGCTACATTTAACGATGATTAAAATTGCAATACGTTTTCTTTTTGTTTTTATTGAAAAATGAACAGGCCTCTTCAACTCGAAACTTATCCAGATCGTATGACTTTTGTTTCTTTTCTATTACGCTTTACGCAACAAAAACAATCAGTGAATAATTTGATAAGTTTAGTCCTAAAAACTTTCAATGTTCCGATGTATATGAAAAAATTTACACAAAACACAAATTGTCGAAATGTGTCGAATACCCAGCCCAACTGACCCCATAAACTTTGCGTGTATAAACTCAATAGAGGCGTTCTAGAGTTTATCTGAATTTCGTGATTCACATACAACAAATATTTGATATAGCGCAAACTATTACGAATAAATTGACACACGGCATTTGGTACAACAAGTAAAACATACACAATAACTACAACAAGAAGAGTTTTGCTAGCTGAAGATTAATGACGATCTGTTCTCTTCGCTCTCAGCTCAGATCTCTTATTGCGTAATACAGCAGTTAACACCGATAATATTATGATTACAACAGAAGGAAATATATCTTGTAAGAATGTTCTAAATGCTGTCATTAATTCGCCAAACCATATATTTGGATAACTCATTGAATGATCACATGCAAAACTGTCAAATGTTTCGTTGTATCTGCGATTTTTGCGGATATTAACACGACTGCGCGTGATTACTAAATCCAAGTTCATAATATACGCCCAGAAGATGACAAAACCTATTGCAATTTTACGCCGAGTGACGGTGAAATGTTTCATGTGAAAGAAAGGAAACCGAATGGAAACAAATCTCTCAATAGCGATCACAATGACTATGTAGTTTGATACAGATATCGCCTGGTTATAAAATAGGTTTGAAAATATACATGAAGGAAACAATCGTCTGGGCTGATAATAGAAATAGTAAAAGACATAGTAAAGTGATGGGCATAGTTTACTGTGTTTGGCGAATGTCAGGTAACTTACGTCACATTCTCGATAAAATCCTATATCATACGTAAGGAAATCTTTCAAGTAAATTGGGAATTTTCGAAGCTCAAACAATACGACAAGTTGATCTGAAAACGCGAGAGTTATGAGATAAGGGAACGTGTAACGAACTGACTGATATCCGCGACACTTTATCAATAAGATAATTGTCAGAAAGTTAAACACGCTTCCCGGCGGAAGCAAGAACACATATTTGAATGTTCTACCGTAGTCGTAAAAGAATTCAAAAAATCTCCTGAAAGCTATGATATAATCCGGTGTCTTCGATGTAGTGCGGTATATTCTACGAGTTGTAGTGGCGATAGCGGTTAAATTATCCATGAAGAAATCCGAACTAGCCTCTAGAACGCCTCAAAATGATTGAACGATATCAGGTCTCTGATATAGCGGGAGATTCGGAAATTGCTGACTGCCGCTGAGTTATGTGCGGCTGATCGTTTCTCTCTGCAAAATGGTAGAATACAAATTACAGGTTATGAAACTCGCTTCGATATGAAGTATACCATCAACCTTAAGGCTGGCTTATGTCGACAAGCAACGCGACGCCTACCGATGCAACTGGGCTGTCGGCAATTCGGGCGGCTGTTTGAGAATTGCTCGAAACTGTCGCCCGTGTGCGCCAGGCTTTATCGCCGATTAGCGGCAACTAGCGGCCTACGAGAGGCCGCCAGTTGCTCCTCAATCGGTTCGACATAAGCTGGCTTGCGACGGCAACGCGGCGCCTACCGACTCGTCGCAAGCCGTATCCGGCTAGTTGCCCATGTTCTACTCCGGCCTACGGTAGGCGGGCAGTTGCTTTCGATCGCAGCCGACATAAGCTCATCTGCGATGCGACGGAACTGAGCGCAGGGGTTCCAGCCAATGAGAGACCGCATATACGTAGTACAAATTATCACCGCTAGTTAGCGTCATTCGTAATTAGTCATAAACTTTCAAATATAAGTAGTTCAAAACGTAAACCAAACCTTCAGCACGACAGAGGACTGGACCGAAGATCTAGAAACGAAATTGGTAGAATTATGGTGTGAGCGGCCATCTTTATAGATGTCGCTAGCACGTTGTATTCAAAACAGAATCAGAAAGATCGAAGTCTTAAAGAAATAGCTTTTCTAATAGAAATATATTTCCTAATAATTCAAATTTATTCTCAAAATGCTTATCACGTGACCATTTGAGCCGTTGCAGTTGCTAGTAATCGCAACCGACATAAGCAGGGAAGCAACTGGGAGGATCTCATATCCCGCTAGTAGGCCTCAGTTGCTGCGAATCGGAGCGCAGTCGACATAAGCTGGGCTGCGATCGCGGTTGCTCTCATTTGCGTTGGTAGGAGTCGGTAGGCGTCGCGTTGCTTGTCGACATGGCCAGCCTTTACATACATATAGTATGGAAATACTGTATATATGATTTGAAATATTTATATAAGGCAGTAGTTTGCACTTTCTGTGGTTTTCTCGGGACCAATAATTGCCCGAAGTGCTTGATTATTTTAGCAATTCTAAAAGTCACTTCTTCACGAATGCTGTTACCATTTTTTCAGATCAAGCCAAAAAGTAGCACTTAATGTGAAAGTAAGCCCAAATCAGGATGTTAAATATTTTTCCAAATACAGTCAACCCCGATATACCGCCCACATCGATGTCGAATGATTTTCGTGGTACAGAGAGTATGGCGGTATATCGGGAGCGTTTTACTATGTATTTGATGAGAGATGTACACATCGAGAAAACCTGGCGGTAGGCGGGGTCGGCGGTATATGGGAGGGTGGTATATCGGGGGTTGACTGTCGAAGCACTCACGGCAGACTCGCCCAAAAACAATTACCAAATTCGACCAGATTCATAGAAAAAAATCGTTTTTATTGATTCGGTTTCATTGCAACTATTTACACTTTTTATCACATCGCCGAAATAACAAAAGAAATACTACTGTACTGGATCGCAACTGGAACTTCCAGCCGTAAGTAAGTACCGGGTATATATAACGATTTCTACAACGAGCAAATAAAAAAAAACACGATAATCCATTTTCATTTCGTAATTGCAATAAATACTACATGAATATTCCCGATTAAAAGCTAAAAATGATATGATCTATTAATCATTTTTGTCGATTTGTTTTACAAGCAATCGACATGTTCTCGAACAAGTGTCAAAATTTCTGACTACCTATCTTTAAACGTATTTAACAGAAGCACGAAACATGCGAACTACGATCATGTACATACAATAAATTACTCCCTAGCACATCTATATCAACCTGAATAAAACTTCACTAAAACTAGCACGCGTCTCCGTTTTCAAAAATGCCGCCGCGAAGCCGTGAAAGCATTCGAAGACCCATTATTCCACGCGGAAATATTTTAACAATGAATTAAAGATTATCTTCAGATACTGCTATACAACATCAACGATTTTGTTATGGTTTCGATTTGCGTTAATAACTCTCGACTTCAGTCAAAAATGGTTGAATTGGTGTTAGAACTAAGATAGTCTTCGACTGATTTAAAATCTAAGCCGTGAATGGGCTCAGAGCTCACTGTTGCGGTCAAGCCTTCGATTTAAGACCAAACTAAGACTATCTTCGTTCTAAAACCAAGCTAACTACTTGAGACCAGTATCATGACAGCATTATCACATTTAAGCTTAAGTCACATCTACACAACACTATATATAGTAGAACGATAATGCACGTAACTGGTTTTTAAGCACAACTAAGCCCAAACAATTCATTCAAATAATAAATTCACTATTTTTTTCATTCAATGCAGAATTTGGCATGATATCGACATTATACAGCTGCGCTTAATCCGTACCAATTGGGACCATCAGGGTTTTGGAGAGATCAAATATCAAACTATACAAACATATACGTTCAGTGAGCCGTAAACAGTAAATAATAACTGGATCCAGTTACGCAGTTCTGAGTTAAATTTGACTCTATAGAGTTAAAACATTGAAAATTAACTGATTTCAACTTAAACTCACAACTGTGGAACTGGGCCCACAGTGGTGAGTTTCGATTTGAATCACAGAAAATGAACTGATTTTAAGTCGAGAGTTAAATCTAACTCACAACCGTAGAACTGGATCCCGATTTGATGAATTCGATGAAAATCCGTATTAAACCGATCGGGATTAAAGCGGTTTCGACGGTATTTTTGTAGCATTGAAGTCGTCGCGGCTACGTTTTGCTCTGCCCCGGATGAAAACTAGGAGCGTACGGATTCATAGTAGTCGGTTTCGCCACCAATTGAAAGCCACTGTAGAACTGAGCAGCGTTCTGCCGCTGCTGCTGCTGCGTTGTCATAGACGCACCCGGAGGCATCAGTACGTGATTGTACGCACCGTTGTTTACGGCGGCCATATTGTTGACAAGAAGCTGTCCGCGGCCGAACGGCGCCTGAACCGTCGGGACCGTGGTCGCGTACGGTGAAATGTTCATTCCTGACAATTGATGATGAGCGGCTAAAACGTGCTGTTGAGCGCCGATAGGCGTCCCTCGACCGAGCTGCATCACAGGAGGCGGCTGCTGCGCTGGTAGATGCGACAAACCGAACCCGGGTGGATGGTTAGGCATCATCATATTGTTCACCGGTTGATTTTGATAATGAATCGGCAGCTGTTGTTGTTGGTACGTATTCCGATGTTGGTTCAGATTCATATGAGTCAAAGCCTGATTTATTTCGTGCGCATCCACTGCTGCAGCGGATAGTCGAGGTTGCATTGCGCCGCTGCTGGTCACCGCCGGTGAAACCACCTACGGATAAAAAACGATTCAAAGAATTAACTTTTAGAACGCGTAACCGCCGGTATCAGCAACAATAACGAGAGCCCTGGCAGCGATCGTTACAATTTTGATCGGCCACACTTCACACGTTTTTAGGATTTCACCCAAGACATTTCTAATTCAAAATACACCGCAAACACTGGACATCAGACATTTTATCAGCGCACTTTCAAAAACTGATCATCCCCACTTCGCATGTGTTCAGTACTAATTTCTAATTAAAAGTGAACTACACATATGAAAACACCAGACATTCTATCATATTAAACCTCACCCAGTAATTGTCCAGACTTCATGTCTGAAGGGGATAGATTGACACTTGAGTTAATCTATACCTTCTTTATTTATTAGAAGATTACAATTTTTGTCTAATAAGGTCTTTACATTTATATTTACCTTCGACTGACTATTTACACTGTTGTTTTTTTGACTAGATTGCTTAATTTGAGAGGTAGGACCTAGGAAAACAGACAGAAATAAAGAATTTCATAGCAGCAGTGAAAATCAACCATTCAATTTAAAAAGAAAAAACAAATGATTAATATTTTACCATTTTCACCGGCCTTCATTTGAGCGATAGACTTTGTCATATCACTGATTAACTGCTCAACTTCTTTTAAATTCTCTTCATCTTTTGCATCAGGAATTCCCACGTCGATCTGACGTGAAAGCAGTTTTCTTGAACGAAAATAACAAACATTCAATTCAGTCTGCGGTAAAAGTAATCGAAGTTTAAAATTCAAAAGCCGACGGTTTAATACTTACTTTCTAAACTGTAGCAATCTTAGAGTACGTTCTAAATCTTCTAGTTTAGGGTCGATTGATTTATCTCCCTCGGATTCTTCGTCAGCTCCCTACGAAACATCAAATAATCATAATAATCATTTTTCAATTATCAATTAACCCTTTCAGTGCGTCTACACCACAGTGCGGTGTACGAATCTGTGATGGATTTTGCTAGTACACCGCACTGCGGTGTATTGATTTAATTAGTAATTACTAATCAACTCCCTTGAAAGATGGCAGCACCTGTCAAACATAGTGAAATATCAGTAACTAACGACATACTGTGCCAGGGTGTAGACGCACTATAGTGCTATTCCCGTTATTCGACACACTAGGGTGGAATTTTTCAGAATTTTCAAATTATCTTCAGCACTATAGGGTATTAATTAGCCAGCACTGAAAGGGTTAATAATATTCTCGTTATTCTGATAGACAGCGTTAAATCCAGCAAAGCTACTCAGATGACTTCACAGATGACGGTTCCTTAAAAAGGAAACATTTCAGATGCTTCTCTATCAAGCAATTTGAAAATATTTTGTGGCACCAACGTTGACTACCTTCAGGAGCCCTGCATACTTAAGGATTAGAAACCTAGATTCAAGCGCAGTCTGATCATCCTCCCTCGGCAGGGATTCGAACCTGATGGCATCGCTACACTCAGCCCCGGCACAAACCCCTGCCACAGTAGACTGGTTGCTAAGGTACGTGCGCAGCTTTGCCGTACGAAAACTCGCCGCACCTATCAGATTGCTCATTGTATAATCACTGAGGTAAATTTCACGGAGAACTTTAAATGGGAAAACACGGGCTAAAATACAACAGGGTCTGATTGGCTGATGATGACATCATCTAAGGTGCGCGTGTAGCCGCGCACTCGGTCTAATGTCTATTTCAACCTGACTTGAGAGCATTCCGGGTGGCCTAGCTCAGTCAGTGTTAGTAGTACATACCTGATAAAAATCTTATAAGGACCAAAATGCATTGGCAGCTGACCTTAAATATCGTTTTTAAATCCACTTTAAACTGTATTGAAGGATATCCAAAAAATCTGCATTGAGAGGGGTTCCTGAGAGAAAAGAGACTCCATGATTTGAAAGTTTAACAATATGTCTCCATGCCTACCAACTGAATTTTGGTATGTAGGCATGGAAACATATTGTTAAACTTTCAAATCATGGAGTCACTTCTCTTCATTTAGGCTTAACCCCTTTCAGTGAAGACTTTTTGGATATCCTTCAATACAGTTTCAAATGGATTAAAAAATTATGATTTAGGTCGACTGCCTGTCCTTTCTGGCCCTATTAAGACCTTTATCAGGTATGTACTACCAAAGATGAGTGAGCTAGGCCACCCGGAATTCTCTCAAGTCAGGTTGAAATAGACATTAGTGTGGCAGGGTTTCGTACCGTGGCAATGTCGATGCCATTAGATTCGAATCCCTGCCTGGGAGGATGGGTCAGATTCGAGGATTCAGGGTCGATTTAAATCTCTAACTTCTGAAATAATTTACAGTACGTTACTGACCTGCCAGTACGGGTCATCGGGATCGAACTGATCGTAAAGTTCTTTGAATATGTCGATCAGCTTCGGATCGGGGTAGTTAAAAGCTTGTAGAATACGCGGCAGACTTTTCAATTCGTACAACGTAGCGATATCCGTGCACTTTCCTTCCGCGTTTACGGTTCCTTTCACTTTGTAGCTGAAGTGAGAAATTCTATTATCACAACGATTAATCACAGCGTTAGTTCAGTGGTCTTTTAAAAATTCGTTCAGCAGACTTCGTTGGATCAAAACTCAACAAAATCAAAAGCAGTCTACTGTATGACAGTAGACTGTGCGTTTACTTTGGATCTCGCTGAACCAATAAATTCTCTCCGAGGTAGACTTATTCCAGAGCAGTCCAAAGCAGAGATAGGTCGTTATCGCAATGGAACTTTCATATCTCAATTACTGCAGACTCCTCCTAAATCGGCCCCGTTTTTCTCAATAAACCAATCATTCAGTGGTTTTGTAAGCAAATCTTTATCTTTTACACTTACAAAACTTGGTTTCTAATTCGGTAACCGCCTAATCGAGCAAACACAAATCCTGGTCCCAACTGTATTACAGATTTAGGTGTAGTTTACCGTACAACTACAAACATTGCCATCAATATTGCCTTGTTCTCACAATCGAAGCAGTTTTAATGGGGGTTTGAGCACTTTTTCAAATCAAAGGAGTTCCAATCACCTTTAAAAGCCTTTTTCCGTTTTGAAGGAGTTTTTAAGGAATCAAAGAGTCGTCGGGATGTTCCTGATGTAATATATTGTACGCGATCATGCGAGGCAATAGATTCCGCGATAAACGGAGTCTACTCTATACTTACTAATCGAATTCATCGAATAATTCGGGATCATCTTCGAGGGAGACCATCACTTTCGGCACGACGAGACGTTTCTGGCGCAGACGCGTTTTCAAGCAGTCGTTCTCCCACAGATAGCTGGATATCTGCGAACTGTGCACGTACGCCGTGCCGCCGTAGTTGATCACGTGAACCAGTCCAAAATTGCCGATTTTCGTTTCGAGCACGTAGCGAATGTATTCGTCTTCTTCCTCCGATTCGAAGCTGTTTGCGCCGGTTTCGAAACTGCCGGTGTGCGACTGACTCGGTGAGGTGAACGGATATTCCTGTTGCGGCTTCGCTTCAGGCGGCGCGGTTAGTAACGACGACAGCTGGCGAAGCGTAGGCCTGAAAAATGGAAATTTCGTCCTTTAGGAATTTGTTCGAAATTTCTAAATTCCAGCTAGTGTTGCTAGCGTTGTACATGATATAACAAACATAAATTGGTTATGGAGTTGTAGAGCTATGGATTAATGAACAAATGTTGATGATTATAAAGATCTTTTGTAAAGCGCTATTCCGAAAAACTTGCTCACTGCACAATCTCTCCGGATGCCCTTTTAAATAGCCGGGTTTTAACACAGTTTCTAAATGTCTTGATGTCATCTACTGTTCTCATGTTCAAAGGCAGCGTATTCCATAAACGAGGTGTGTAAGATTTAAAGTTGCGATCGCCACACGTTGTGCATTAATTAGCACAAGAGTATTTGTATTAAAACCCTTTAGTACCTCCTGTCCAAACAAACATATTTCCAATCATAGCTGCCTGGAAAGCCTGATGTCCACAGAAGTTGACTTAGTACAAAGTTTTCATGATAGATGGCGTCAGGGTATTGTAGTCATAAATTGAAACTTTAGAACCTGGCTCTATAGCCTGATGTCCACATATGTTCATTGAAATTTGAAGAAAATTTGTTCTCAAATTTTTTGAAACTGATACCGAATTTGTGTTGTATGCAATAAGAGGATGCAGAAAACATAGATCAATAAGAAATACTATACATTTTTAGGGCTGAGGCACTAGAGGGTTAACAGATCTTGTAGCCGTACCACTATTTTATACGTTGTAATGCTGATGAGCTTCTGTAGATATACAGGAGCAATACCGTGGACGTACTAGAAAATCTGGACTAACATTCTAAACGATAATATCTTGTGTCAACAGACATAACTGATTAATCATGAATTATTGATCTTTCAGATAGATTTCGGGTGGTCAATGTAATACACGTAGAAAATTAAATCAAGGAAAGTATAATTTAGAACTATGGGCCCAGGGGACACCACGCCCACTTAGGCAGTGGTTTGAAATGCTCAACAAACAGTCCTTAAAACTCACCACACTCAAAGAACATGTCACTAGCTACAATTTTGCAATTGATTGTCATTACAAAATATGCCTAGGTACCCATATAATATGAAAATACTGAGTTATTCAGCTATTTAACGCCCCTGGTGACCATAAAATAAAAGTGGGCTAAAATTAACGGCAAACACTGAGGATTTACGATCAATCTACCTGGTTTTTTCGGGATGATTTCCAGCGTCTACTTCGTCGTGACCGGATACGCTGCTCGGTGGGGTCGATTCGAGGTCGAATTCTCGCTCGTCGGGAATGTCATCCGTCACGAACATCGCGAATCCCTCGTAACACAACACGTCGTTTACGTGAATGTCTTCTTCAGTCGTACACGTATCACATAAACAAACATTACAAACACGATTCTGCAATTGAAATAAATAATCGTCAATCAGGATTCCACTTGTGGCAAGTGAGTAGTGGCAAAGGGTCCTCATTAGATAAAAGGCGTTTTTATCTAAAAAAATCGCTTTGGATTTACAAATCAACCTGTCTCGCTGATTTGACAAATCGATTTGCAGTTAGATAAACGCGCCGATTAGTAACCAGTGCTGGGAGACTTGCTGATTCTTTTCCGCCATCTTTACTCTCCATGTAAATCTACTAAAATCAGTTTGACAAATCGATTTGAGTAATCATTCAAATGAATGCATTGATTAGCTGAATCGATTTGATAAATCAAGTAAAAAAATGCGCAGAATTTACTTTGGTAAATTGATTTGACAAATCAACACCTAGATAAAAACGCCTTAAGTTATAACAGGAATCCTGACATATTCCTGGCCCTAAACTAAAAATTTCCCTGATTAAATTGTAAGATATCCTCAGCGGAGGCTGTTTTCTTATAGAAAGGCTCCTCGTGCCACTCGTCATCAGCAAGAACAACGAGACAACAAAAATTTGAGCTCCAGGAATTCTCCCCGATTGTCACTAAGAGTCAGAATTCTGTGATTTTCCGCGCAGGGAAAATAAATCCGGAACTTCCTGATTTCCCAGATCTGTAAGAGCCTTGATACTATGACATAATACATATAGCCCAACCACATGAAGAGTTTGAGACTCACCTCTACTCCTAGAACCATTGCTAATATACACTTATTAGAGACTAGACTGAGCACTCGTTCCTGCGAGCTTCTTGTCCATTTATGCTGCAATGACAATTTATCGTATTTTCTATAGAATATTTTCTCTAGGTGTGTCGGACTCAACTTCATATGAACAACTGCCAGATAACCCATTGTCATTTTATAACGAGCGAAAGATATGACTTGTAGAACATAAATTATTTTCCAACGGACATTATTCATATATTTACCCCATTAGCTGGTATAATATTGGCCAATTTTGCTTGAATAGCTTGAGCGGGAAGTGCAATGAATTTCGACCTGAAACGAGACGTACAGCGTGAGTTACATCCAAAAACATTCGGGTGATTACTCGGATTAAGAGTAAGGAGTATAATTGATGCAGCACTTACTTCAGGAGTCGACATTTATCACGTTTTACGCAACAACGATTGCCATAATCGACGAAATAAACCTAAAATCAGAGAAAGGTTTTTTTACCGGTCACCAAGCAGCGGATCCTGTTAGTATCCGTCAAACTTCTCAAACATACACGAAAATTAAGGAGAAAGCCTCGGTATATTTTTACAGGGCTGTCAACCTCTAATCAGTAACAACATGAATCTTATTCAGGAAAATCTACATTGAAAAACCAAATAAAATGTTCGAATTCATCCGTCACCAATGCTTAGACCCTCAGTAAAACCTTTCACATTTCTGGATATATCAAACTTATCAAATCAGTATTCCCTCGGAAGAGTAACAAATTACTGAAAACATAGTTCCCACATTTACATGAATTAATACCCAATTTCATCCCAAGTATTTCAATTTTACCAAATGGAAATGAACAGGTACCATCAAACTACAGGATTTTCAACATTCTAGTGTTGACTGGTTGATAGGCCTTAAGGTGATTTTCATGAAAAATTTCTGAAGAAAGTGGGCCTTGGCAAATGCAATACGTG
This sequence comes from Tubulanus polymorphus, assembly GCF_964204645.1. Classification (NCBI taxonomy): domain Eukaryota; kingdom Metazoa; phylum Nemertea; class Palaeonemertea; order Tubulaniformes; family Tubulanidae; genus Tubulanus; species Tubulanus polymorphus. Next base: position 15,444,736 of record NC_134031.1, on the reverse strand, counting down.
AAATGTAAATGAATTTCCCAAATATTTCCCTGATAAGAGAAAAATTTCACAAATTCCCAAATATTTCCAAACTGGGAATATTATTTCAAAATCCCCAAGATTTTCCAAATTTCACCTTAGTACTGTGGGAACCATGTTTTTATATCTGTTCATGACCCAAACACCCATGACCCAAAAATTTCTTGAACTCGGTTCCATAATTCTCGGTAAAGTTCGACTCCGTTGAAATCAGTTCATTTTAAATCATCATTCTAACCCGTTGAAGTGAAATCTAACGGGTAAAACTGTGTAAGAAAACCAGGGTTCCGAAAGTGTTTAGGACATACCTCTACTACGTCCGAGTTGGGCAAGACTTTCGTGATGCAGCATCGATGCCAGTTATTGTCTTGCGGGAAAACGGCGGCGCAAACTTGACCGACTTGAAACATGAAATCCGGCATTTGGTATTCGACACCTTCCGGACCCCAGTATATTGCCCTACAACAACAACATGAAACTATCGAAGAAACTTTTGAACGAATACTAACCCTGATTAGTACCGCAAAGCCAGATGCAACACGGCGCTAAGGTTAAACGTATATACAGGAACCTGCGATAGCAATAAGCCTTTAAGTTATACGCGTATTCCTATTATATCCTCGCCTTTACTACGTGCAAATTGACAGGCGGCGTTACAGAAACGGCATTCACATTTTCGAAATGTATTATATCGTATTGAAATGTACTGTATTGAAATTTATTTTAATGAAATTAAGGACCGTTATGGTCTATTTCAATAAACTTAAACATAACGGTATGTCCCTTACACATCGCACCGTCAGTAGAATTTCTTTTTTCGAATTTTGAATTTTCTCCAGCAGTAGACGCTACTGGGTGGGAAAAATGTCACAGGCTTCTAATACAGTTCAGAGAATCCAAAATTTCCTGACCAAATATTGAATCCTAAGATATCATCAGTGGCGGCTGTTTAAGTTTCTTATCAATAAGCTGCTTGTGCCACTCGACACCAGCAAGAACAAGACACCAAATATTCAAATTAACTGACTACCAAGATTCCGAAATTACTTGATTTTTCATATCATGAATTCCCTGATCTGTAATAACCCGGTAAGTGTCAGTACTGATTAAACCAGGTCTAGCACGTCGAAAACTTACTCTAAATCATCCATTAAATCTTCGAGGGCATCGGTTGTCGTCGTGGCTTTCAGCTGTATGTAAAGACGGCCGGGGCTGTCGACCTGCGACACGTAGACGTCGAAATAGTTCTCCGTACCGATATACGACTGCGGAATCCGCTGAACCGTGTATCGAACGTTGACGCCGACGCAGTCCGGCGGAATACCTTCGCGATAATTCATCGGGATCGCCTGCAAACGGAAACATATCGTTAACAACTGCTTTATCGAACTGAGTTCTTAATGGTTCATGATATTTTTCCGTCTCAGCACCTCATCTGAGAAACAATTTGCCAAATCATAACGAAAACTGACCATCAGCAGAGTCTTTAATGTGTCTTCACGTTTTTTTTCAGTGAGTTCAATAATTACCAGTATTCAGTTTTTACAATACCGTATATTTTAAACTTCAAAATGCACCAAATATGACGTAGATTTTCTAATGTTGGGCTCCTTATGCTCCTTTTTTTGCATCGAGTCTTCAGTATTGGGAGTATTAGGTGTACAAATACAGTGGAACCTCGTTACAACGAACTTCACGCGACCAGAAAATTTTTCTCGTTATAACCGATAGTTCATTATAATATCCAGAGTGAAATTTTCTTACTTGAGATGAAATTCTGTATTTTTTAATGTTAAATCCGAGTTTGTTTTAATGAGAGGTTCCACTGTATACCCTTTTTAACCCTTTCAGTGCTGGCTAATTAATACCCTTTAGTGCTGAAGATAATTTGAAAATTCTGAAAAATTCCACCCTAGTGTATTGAATAACGGGAATAGCACTATAGTGCGTCTACACCCAGGCGCGGTATATCGTTAGTTACTAATATTTCACTATGTTTGACAGGTGCTGCCATCTTTCAAGAGAGATAATTAGTAATAACTAACTAAATCAATACACCGCAGTGCGGTGTACTAGCAAAATCCATCACTGATTCGTACACCGCACTGCGGTGTAGATGCACTTAAAGGGTTAGGATGTTTTGCAAGGCAGAATGGCAACATACCTGTACATCGATTTTATCTAAATCGAGTAAGACTGGATTCGATTTATTCGACGGTTTGAAAGACAACGGATAAATCACAACGCTTCTATCTGAAATTCAAAAACGGAAAGCGATGATTTCGCGTCTGATGGTCAGGGTTCTGCGGTAGAGTATATTACACTTACTATTCTGCTCGATCGTCACAAACTTTCCATCGATAGATCGAATCATATCCTCGAGATTCGTGAATTGATGATCGCAAGGAATCAAATCAACACCGACTTCTGCCTAAAATAGATTAATAATATTAATAATAATAAAATATGCTATAATATAGTGTTTTTTTTTCTAGAAAAAAAAGCTATGCTTTACTAAATCATCAAACCCAAAGATTAACAAAAAGCAGATAATGACATTCTAACAATTAAAGGCATTATCCGTGTAAGATGAATAACGAGAGAAATCCCATAATAAACTCAGCCAAAAAATGAAAAGTTCTGTTAGTAAAATGATATATATATATATATATATATATATATATACTGGGCTTATTAGGCAGGGGGTTTGCTCGCGACGCCATCTATGAGAGTATGCAAATATCTGGAATAAACGATCAGGGTTCATATTGGCATTACTGATCCAAATTCACTGCTTTCAACGACCGCAAAGAATCCCGAAACGCGCTCACTGTTATCATACCTTGAATCTATCTGGGAGCAATCTCAAAGGCATTCCCTCTGGATACCGATCCGCTATAGTCTTCATGATGCTTCGCCAGTCGAGTTGTTGCGTCGACCGCACGGCAGAATCTACTGCATTTTCATTTTCTACAAAAAATAATGCCAACGAATTTGAACGAGAATTATCTTCTAAGAAGGGAAACGTTTTCGTCATGAAACAATCTGTCCGGGGTGTAACGATATTTAAGACAAAATCTCGCGATAAAAAGAAATAAAAGACGAGTCCCCAAAATTTCGTTGAGCTATAGTTTATTTGACGTTTGACTATGTCCTATTGTCATCAGCAGTCATCAGGAATAGTATTCCTCTCTGAAAATGACTCTGAGAGGCACAATTTTCAGAATTGGAGGGGCTAAGGGCTAAATCTCAGAATTTGAGGGAATGTGACGTACCTTCAAAGATGGATTTTTGAATTTGAGGGGTTGTGAGTGGATTTGAGGGGCTGTAGGAACACTGCTCTTAGGATATAGTCGAAATGTCGAATGAAATTATTTCATTCAAGGACCATGACCATAATTTTACAATGGCCATTCCGTGATAATCATGACCTTGAATTGACCCATTCCCTATTTCATAACTTTTCACCACCTTCGAGAAACTTTGGCGCTCAACGAAATCTAAAAATCTCTCTGACATACCTAGCTGTGAATAAAACTCTGGTTCGAATAAGAGCCAGTCGCCATTTTTTGTCGGTCTCGTGATGACGACTAGATGTGGTAATTCGGACAGGAACTCCACGACGCTCACATGTCCAGTCGCTGCTAGCGGCAATTCTTGACCGTTAATTTTCTAAAAAATATCGCGTGGTTCCAAAAATTTGTGAAATTCGTGTTTAGAATTTGCGAAGAAAATGCAATCTCATTCTAAATAAGGGGACTTACTTTATATTCTCTTAACATCCGATTCGAGCAAAGTCCAAACTGGAATTTCTTTAAAACCTATAAAACGCATTATTGTTTTTTACAATATCATTCTAACGATTCCGTCCCGGGCCCAGTTCCACAATTAAGAGATTCAGGCCTTAATCGTTTAAAGTAAAACTGAATTAATGAAGAAATTAAACCGATTTGAGAGTTAAACCTTCTTGTGAAACTGGGCCCTGAGGCAAAGGATATCTTCATCCTTTTTCAGTTCTTTTTGGCCCTCAATCCACCAACCACCAGTCACGGTACTACTAACAGATTCAAGATATGTTTATCTCGAATAAGGGGGGAGGTGGCTAAAGAACCATCAATCCAAAAATCCTGGCACCACCAGGTGACTGATGGCTTAAATCATTCAAACGCTGAATAGATTTACCTTCGTGATATTCAACTGTATTTCCTCTGGTATATGAGGACTCAACTTGAAACTGTGATGCAGCGTTCCTATAAGGAAACAATTGAAAATGAGAATCAATCATAATTTCATCTTTTTGTCTTAAATCGAGATATATATCGAAATTGATATTTACCGGAACTGTTGCGGTTTTGGTCTTCTGGCAATTTCGTAGTCGCAGGGCTGTTTGACACCGGGCCCATACGGGAACTGTTTGATATAGGGCCCGCACGGGGACCATTTGATACCTGGCCCGTACGGAGACTGTTTGAAACTGGGCCCGTATATGAACTATTACATACTTGTCCCGCATTGGGGCCATCGGACACTGGGCCCGTGAGGGCGCCATTTTGCTGACTCCTATTGTTACCATGAACTGACCTTTTCGAACTCGAGGCGGCCATTTTTTTGTCGCTGGACGACGGAGATCTCTTCTTCAGATTGACGCGATACGCGCCGCTATTGTTCAACGGGACCAGTTCGAGCATGTTCGTTAAACTCTTCAACAAATCGCGCAAACTCGCGAACCCCAATTTCTGAAACAGCAACTGCTGCCCGAACCGACGGGAATACGCGGCCATGAAGTTCGTCTGTAAGATACCGTCCGGATACGCGAGTAGGAGTTCGTTGATACATTTACGCACGAACGGCGATACGCTCGGCGCGTTGTGATTACCGGCTTTATTCATCATATTTCGTGTTTGTTTCTTGGCGGCGACGCGCGATTTCTTCGCCGGCGTTCGCTGCCTCGAAACCATCCGTTGAATATGTTCGGTCGAGTCGTCGGCGATCCCTCGCACGACGAGTTCCCCTTTTACCCACGTTAATTGAAAGGCGTCCTTGTTGGTCTCGAAGTATTCGTTCACCGATAGATATCCCATCTCTTTGAACGGAATCGGGTATCCCATGTATTCGAGAAAATCGCTGCATAATTCTCGCACAGTTCGACCCCGTGGAGCTGAAATTAAAATACTGAGCACCAACTTTTTAGTGTCGTCCCTTAAATTGATCTCCGAACTCATGTTTGAGGCTGTTTAAAACATTTGACAACGCCTGGAATCGGATAAAACACTATTTTAAATGAGATTTCTAAGATTTAGAATCAATTCAATGAAGTAGCTATTTGGAACTGAGGGCAGCACCGTACGGTATAAAGATGTCGCTTTAATTAGCGCCGAGAATCATTTTTACGAGTATTCATCGCGGGTCGCTTAGTCAAGTAAAAATAATTCCCCCATGCCTACGGTGAATAGTTGAACTGAATAACATTTGCTACTTAGGATAATTTCTAATTTTTAGGTAGCTCAATTTCAATTTATTCATCATAAATCCAAAGTATAAGATTGTAAATCTTAGGCCACACAAACCAAGCGGGCCGATGCACATGCAATAAAGAAAAAACAAACTATAATGGAGAGAGAGAAGTAATACAATATCTATATTCTTTAAGTGGCATTTACAAGCCCATGGTATACCATATATATTTCATGAAAGTGCGTAACATTTTTGCTTAAGACTGATCTCCTCAAAATCGATAATATCAAACGATTACAACAGCATATTTTTGGAAATCAAGAAATGGTAAAGAAATTCGTTAAGCTGTGGGGATCCTCTGGTAAGAAATATCAAATGCATGCCGCGAAAAGTATAGCACCCTCACTTGAATTACAGTTGGAAACAACAGTTGGAGGGGCTACCGCAAGTCTTGAATACTGTCCGACATGCTACTTCACGTCTCGATTCAAATGTAAGTTGCATGAATGTGTAAGCGTATGTCCAACCAGGGAAGTGTGATCACTTCCCTGGTCCAACATACGCTTACACATTCATGAAACTTACATTTGAATTAACCCCTTCCTCCTCATCGAGCCATCAACGACGGTGATCCGGCAATGAGACAACAATGTTGCAAACTTTATTACATAAGTCCTACTAAAATAAGAATGGTTAAGTGTTAAGAATATTTAAAATTGTTTTGTTTTATCTTACAGGTGGTTGGTTAGCGGCAAGTTGTCCGCACTGAGTAACGGAATTAAATTTCTCTTGAGAGGTGAAAGTGTAAGGGACCACGTCGACGTGGTATTATCGATGAAGCATCAACCGACAATCACCGTGAGCGACATGGCTCATAAACTAGCCCAACATGGGAATAAGAGAAAAAATAACATGTTTCACCCAAACGAAGGGCGATTTATCAAAAATCATCAACTCTCATTTCCTTCCCCTTTATTTCTTTCATTTCTCTTTCGTTTTTTTCCCCTGGGTGCTTGCGACAGCGGCCTAAAGGCTTTGCTTGGCCCACACTGAAAGCTACTGTTCTCTCTCTCTTTTTATAATTGTGCTTTGTTTAAAAAAATTGTAAATTTTATTGTTTGTTTTCTCTCAACCTGTGTACATAGCCTGTCATGCTTTCTGTGAAATAAATTTGAACTTGAACTTGAACTTGAACTTGATTGGCGGAAGCAACCGAAGAAAACATCACTTCGGCTAAGAAGAAAGCTCTTACGGTTTACCGGATTTTGTAGAACACCTTATCCAAGATTCTCAAAGAAACGTGCACGCGTACACGTCTTGTTCTCACTCTATCACCCCTTATAGCAGTGACCATTATACTCTATTCGATCGATTTCATGAAACCAACTGTAAGAATTAAGCCTTTTTTGCAGTTTCTCAATGTTGTTGCTATTGACTGACTCGTTCCATAATGAGTTAAGAGACGAGACATAAAAACGTGCCTGCTCGGCTTCAAAATATCAAGGAAATAACCGTACGTTCCATCATACACCATTTAACTGCTCTTGCGATTGCGATCTGCAGCATTCCAGTGACGGCTGAACCAAAGGCCTCCGCGTCACCTCCAAATTGAATCAGACAGATATGCATGACCCAAAATCCCTGTGGCAAATAGAATCTACTTACTGTGTAAATCTGTCTCCAGCACTAATGGCCAGGTGGAAGATGAAAAACACTTTATTTTAGACTGTTCAGCGCTAAATTCGAAGAGAGCTCTTTTTTTGAAAATCCGGGAGTTCGACGCTCTCTCCTCTGCGCAAAAATTTTTCTTCCTGTCGTCAAATAATTCAAACGACCGCGAAGTAGGGAGCATAGTTTGCGATCTAGTAAATTCTTTAACTTCGGAACGGGGTAGTATTTTGAAATCCTTGTAGATTCTCAGGCCTATCAATTCGATAGTATCATTCGGCTGTTTCTTGCTTTTTAAGTAAATGACTGTATCGTATATTGTATGCCGCATTTAACCTCTCATCCTCACCTGACCGTCTCCCGCCGAAGCATTCAGTTAGGTCGTTGGACCCTGGCAAACGAGGATGAGCCAATAGGGTATATACATTGTAATGTATATATACCCTACCGGTCTTTTCTTGTGCTTGTTTTTGTTTGTTTGTTTTTTGTGTTCTTTGTATTACACTTTCTATATTTTTGTACTGTGTATTTATTGCTTTATTGTATTTCTTTTACCGATGATGTTATGTAACATTAAAGCCTAGCGCACATCGACACTGCGATTGGAGACAACTAGTTGCCAGGTAGTTTTCGGCGCATGAGAGCAACTGGCTGGATACAATCAGTTGCTCGAATTTGTCGATGTGAGCGAGCTTACGACTGGTTAGCGTCCATCTATCTCCAGTTCCACCCAGTTGCTCATGTTCTACTTTTGAGCAACTAGTTGTACTCAATCACAGTCATATCCGTCGATGTGAGCGCTCCATAATCAACAACACATGGTTGTAACTGAATAAAACAAAGCTATTTGTCACGTGACTTGTGATGCCCTCAAGAATATTTGCTAAACCACATCTCAGTTGCTGTCGATGTGTGCGCTATGGACCTAGCGACCGGCATGAGCCACGCAGTTGCTGGTTTTTACTAAATTTTCGATGTGCGCGGGGTACTCGCTCACTAGCAACTAGTTGTCTCCAGTCGCTTTGTCGATGTATGCTTAGCTTTAAGGGACAATAAAGTTTATTACTGTATTGTTATTGTTATTGGTGTATTGATAATTCATTTCATTACCCTGGGAGGAACTGGACCTCCACGCGAGCTCACAGGAGGTCAATCACAATGCACTTATAATTGAAGAATAGATTGACACTCAATTATTTAGACTCATTTACCGTGGTATCAGCAATAATACATAGTGGCAAGTGATGAGTAGAAAGCCCCCTGCATCGGACAACAAGCTAAGAGCAAGTTCATTGCTCGTACTATCCAAACAGGGAGGTGTTAGTCAGGTAATTCCGTCACTCCCACCTCCCTGATCCAAACTACACCGATCAGCCACTTAAACATATCACGGCCAAGAAACCCGGGCCCAGTAGAGAAATATCAAGAAACAGTAAACCTTTATTTACTGGAACTTGTGATCGAATATCTATTACAGTTGGTTGTATGTCAGATCTACGAGCAATTATCTGTTCAGATAATTGCTCGTAGGTCAGATCTAACTATCCGGGCAAATTCAAAAATAAAGAAATCTCTTTTCAAACGGGCCAGCTACGGTTTCGTGGATTGATATTATTGTAAGTCTTTAAATAGCGGGTCACTAAGGAAACCGCCGGTCACAGTTAATGCCACAAACAACTCTGGACAGGATTAGATTCGTAATCCGCATTTGAGGTATTCGACGAGATTGTATTGTGTAGAATGCCGGAATTTTCTGATATATATAGTTGACGTACATACGTTATCATAAGCGTGAACACGAGTATGGACAGGCATTCGGGTTGATAATTGGTCAAGCAGATGGCGACTCATAAAAGCTATAAAGACCATTGGTTGACCACCTACTGTAAACGTGTTCGGACTTACACAGTGTCATGGCGACAATAAACAAAACACAAAACATTCCAAGATAGCAACGACTTTACTATAAAACCCATAGCCCACTAGTGACGGACATCAGTAGTGTCAATAAACACCTAAAGGTTCACAACTCGCCAAGAATCTTCGAATCTAACCAGCCAACATGAGGGAAATCGTACATCTCCAAGCCGGACAATGCGGTAACCAGATCGGTGCCAAGGTATGTAAAATTCATTTCTGATTTACAACTATTTGTGTCGTTTTTTGGTAGACTACGCGATAAAATAAGTAACGGCATTTCTGTTGAACACCTGAGATATTATCATAGTCAAATGCTTTATTGTATTTCATTCTGCTTTTACTCATGCAATGAAATATTGTAAATGATAAGTAATCTTAATATCAAATTTTTCCATGTTTCCTCTAGTTCTGGGAAGTCATCTCTGACGAACACGGTATTGACCCCACTGGTACCTATCACGGGGATTCTGATCTTCAATTAGAAAGAATCAATGTATACTACAACGAAGCCACTGGTAAGCATTTTATCTAATCTCTTACATGAGCGTATGATGTTTGAAAAAGATTAAGATATCTTAAACACGATAACATAAGTCCAAATTGAACAGCGAAAATTCCAATAGTCAAACCAGGGGACAATGGAGAAAAAAATGTGATAATAGGCCTACGCATATCAGTTTAGCGTTTGATATTCTAAAACTTTATCGAATTTTTATGTTAATTTTTCAGGTGGCAAATATGTACCCCGTGCCGTTCTTGTTGATCTCGAGCCCGGTACCATGGACTCGGTCCGATCCGGCCCATTCGGTCAGATCTTCCGACCAGACAACTTCGTCTTCGGTAAGTGTATATATTGATGGAAAATTATTACCCCTTCATAACTGGCTGTGTTTTTAATTCAACAGTCTCCGTAATGTTTGTTATACCAATTCAATATATGTTTTATCTTACAGGACAAAGTGGTGCTGGAAACAACTGGGCCAAAGGTCACTACACAGAAGGTGCTGAGCTCGTAGATTCCGTTTTGGATGTTGTACGTAAAGAGGCTGAAGGCTGTGATTGTCTGCAAGGATTCCAACTTACACACTCCCTCGGTGGCGGTACCGGTTCCGGTATGGGAACCCTTCTCATCAGCAAGATCCGAGAAGAATACCCGGACAGAATCATGAACACATTCTCCGTCGTACCATCGCCAAAAGTATCAGACACTGTTGTAGAACCATACAACGCCACTCTGTCGGTTCATCAACTCGTTGAGAACACCGATGAGACCTACTGTATTGACAATGAAGCTTTGTATGATATTTGCTTCCGTACCTTGAAACTCACAACACCGACGTACGGCGATTTGAACCATCTCGTATCAGCTACCATGTCTGGAGTGACCACCTGTCTGCGATTCCCCGGTCAGTTGAACGCCGATTTACGTAAATTGGCCGTCAACATGGTACCATTCCCGCGTCTCCACTTCTTCATGCCAGGATTCGCTCCTCTTACCTCGCGTGGTAGCCAGCAGTACCGCGCTCTTACCGTCCCAGAACTCACTCAACAGATGTTCGACGCCAAGAACATGATGGCCGCCTGTGACCCGCGTCACGGACGATACCTCACCGTCGCCGCCATGTTCCGTGGACGTATGTCGATGAAGGAAGTCGACGAACAGATGTTGAACGTCCAGAACAAGAACAGCAGCTACTTCGTCGAATGGATCCCGAACAACGTCAAGACCGCCGTCTGTGATATCCCACCACGTGGTCTGAAAATGTCGGCTACATTCGTCGGAAACAGCACTGCCATCCAAGAGCTGTTCAAGCGTATCTCCGAGCAGTTTACCGCTATGTTCAGACGAAAGGCTTTCTTGCATTGGTACACTGGCGAAGGTATGGACGAGATGGAGTTCACTGAAGCTGAATCGAACATGAACGATTTGGTTTCTGAATACCAACAGTACCAGGACGCCACCGCTGAGGAAGAGGGTGAATTCGACGAGGAAGAGGAAGGCGAAGAAGAAGCCTAAACTGTTCACACGTTCTCAGGAAATGTGAATTAAATGTACTTCTAACAAGTACTGATGGACCAAAAATGAAATTATTTTGTTCATCTATTCCTGCTGCCCGTAAATACTACTTTTGTTACAAATCGTTTATATTTATTTTTGTTAACTAATTTATCAATTTTCGTCTGTTGGGTGCAGAATAAAAAAACAAATACATATTTCAAAGCTTATTTTCATACATTCTCAGATCTCGTAGATGGCAAAACAGGAGATTCACCTTATTTTTGGATTCGAACCCACATTTTGCGGAACCTCGTCGTTTCTGAGGTTGTTTGTCATGAGGATACGCGGAACATTACATCGATAGCACCCGCGGGGACTTGTCGCGTAGTTGAAGTCCATACGAAGTTACGTAAATACAATGTAATACGTCATTGTGTTCAGAAGAACTAATCATCCATTCTTCAAATGTCACAAATAAGTTGCAGAAAACTGCCAGCATCAGCACATCAGTTACAAAGTGAGCTGTCGTCTGAATAACTACGATTTTCACGACAATTCAATTCAAAAGGACTCCTTATTGTATTCAAAAATCCTTACGGACTGTGACATACAGAGTATAAAAATAAGATATAATAGGTTAACAATGATAACAGACAAATTTGAGAAAAAGAACGCAAGTTATTATATACACTTATTACTTATACCTTGGTAATAGTTATACAGTGGTAAAGAAACCTAAGAAGTTATTATGAAGACTAAACATATACTTAAATGATTGCATTCTATCAAAGCCTTCAGAGATGAATTTTTCAATGTCTTTTTGTAGATAACAGTCTGTTAGAAGGATTACAAATTTTTCTTGAGTATTGAGGGACTTTGATTGTGGATGAATTAAGATAGTTTGTCCAGGATTGGTTGCCGCAAGCCACAACAAAATGGAGCTCGTCCTCTATTTTCTGACATTGGTGGACATGAGCTTACATATTTTGTACACATACTGCAACAGGGGACCTAAATCTACATATCGACATTTCATGCAGCAAATAAGCTGCTTTGCGGAATCACGCACTTCTTTCCCGCTTGATAGATATAGAAATTGGCAGCATTATTCGGGGCCAACCTCGGTTTTCGTAGCTAGTCGACTAGTGGTCGGAACTAATAAACCGAACGCACTATAGTTCGGTCGTTACGTACTTACGGTGTCGGCCATCTTGGACTTGGGTCCGAACTTCAGCGACCGACCCCAAACGCGTGTTCGACTATTTCCGGACCATAGTTCGGACTGACTAACTGACAGTCGGTTTCGTCTAGTCGCCTAACTCGTCGACCGAAGTTCGCCCAGGCTGAACAGGGTGCTAGCTATTTCTATGGTACATTGGTACACTGCCTTCTTCTCTTGGCCAAATAATATGAAGGAAGCGTTTGGTTTTACCATGGACGTATAAACTAGATATCTAGTTTATACGTCCATGGTTTTACGAGCTGTGTCACGATTGATTATTTATCCTCCGGGCTGAAAACGACAGATCCATCGAGATGTTTTTCCTCACAAAAAGAAAACAAAGCGAAAAGATAATCATTTATGGGATGCAGCAATTTCTATTATGTTACCCAGTAAAATGATCTTGTACTAACCAAAATATAAATAAAGTAGAAATAAATTTTAAGATTTCAGCAGACAAAAAAGATGATTACAAATGAAGGTGTAAATGGTCAGATATCTGGGAAGATATACTGGATTTAAATTAGGAGAAGTTATCTGTAAGATGAATATAATCAACCAGCACGGCTGTTGTATTCTGTGTTATTCTAGTTGGTTTTACAATGCGGGTAAGAAATTTCTGTTTAGATCTTTATTCCAAAAATTGCGTAGTATTTCTGTGCGGTTGTATTTTTAAATCGTCCAGATTTTGATCTGTTACAATTGATATTGCCTTCCTCTCTGATTTAGGCATCAGAATAATCATCAATAGAAATTCTTTCACTTTTGATCCTTGAACTCGATATACTTCTCAAAGAATAATAATTGTTTGTTTGTTTTGTCTTTCGGTAGAGTTACCTAAAGGAAACAACTCACAAATCGCCACAGTGGCTTTGGCCACCCCAATATTTCTGCCGACCATATTTTTTCTTCATTGTCATATTCATTTAAGCATCATATGACACGTAAAGCATGGGGGACCCTGTATATGTTGGACGCTTCAATCAAAAATTGCCTCCGACGCCTGTTCTTTATCTATTTGTTATGTGATTTTATCAATAGTTTCACAAAGTAAAATTGCGTCAAATTCTACATTTTGATCTTGAAACTGATCTACTGGTTCATATGGTGGCTGATAAGGGCCATAGCGTAAAATTCCTGGTATGTAAATGAGGGCGCCAGAACGCCAGAACGCCAAAACGAAAAAAAACGTCCAATTTTCTCTGAAAGTTCGTTTTGGCGCGCCAAAACAAAGAAAATTCCGTTTTGGCGCCCCCGCCAAAACGAACTTTCATTTTGGCGCCCCCGCCAAAACAACGAAAAACGTCGAAATTTCTCTAAAAGTTCGTTTTGGCGCGCCAAAACAAAGAAAATTCCGTTTTGGCGCCCCCGCCAAAACGAACTTTCATTTTGGCGCCCCCGCCAAAACGAACTTTCGTTTTGGCGCCCCCGCCAAAACAACGAAAAACGTCGAAATGTCTCTAAAAGTTCGTTTTGGCGCGCCAAAACAAAGAAAATTCCGTTTTGGCGCCCCCGCCAAAACGAACTTTCATTTTGGCGCCCCCGCCAAAACGAACTTTCGTTTTGGCGCCCCCGCCAAAACAACGAAAAACGTCGAAATTTCTCTAAAAGTTCGTTTTGGCGCGCCAAGAGAAAATTGGACGTTTTTTTTCGTTTTGGCGTTCTGGCGTTCTGGCGCCCTCATTTACATACCAGGAATTTTACGCTATGGCCCTTATCAGCCACCATAGGTTCATGTATATACTAGACAAATTCTGTTCGATGTTTCATATATCTAGATGCACACTGGAATAGCTCCAAATAAGGACATTCATTGTTCGATAGTTCTACATCATCATCAATTAATTGTTGAAAGTTTATCTGTTTTTCATCCATTTCTTTTTCGGTAAACTTTTCATTTCCCGAACACTTACGTATTAGAAAAATATTTCTAAAAAAGGTGATTTCTGCTGGTATTATCAAGATACATGTGGTGTCAGTAAATAATATATGTTGATTATCTACAGTTTTATACACAATAACGATTGGTGCTACAGGGCTGAGTCAACTTCATAAACTAGCCAAACATGCGAATGAAGAAAAAATAATATGTGCGACTATATGAAAAAAGTATGAACTAGCCAAACACGCGAATGAAGAAAAAAATAATATGTGCAACTATATGAAAAAAGTATGAATGACTGATACAACTTAGAAGTAGTGACATGACAACGCGATTATGACAATTTATTGATAGTAAAGTAAAACTGTACTTATAATGATAATAATCAACATAGTTTATGCATGGTTTGATCCAAACACGATATGGTATGAGAAAATTTGAGTTGCAGCCGACAGAGCGAGACTAGTCAAGCTATCAAACGTAATAGATAATTATAGATCTTGATTGAAATGCGTAATCTTTAGTAATTTAGCCAAATACGGATTTGTAAGCAAGTTTTTGATCTGCTATAAGCTAACCGATAATATATGATTCACATACGATGCACGCGGTCGAAATCCGAACAGTTTAAGTTTACAAGTGTAAAATCCCACAATAATAGAATGAATAACTAAAACGTTTACTGAAAACAAAGAAATATTTCAGGTGGTTTCTACCACCATTCTTCAGTCTCAAATGACCAGACGCGGAAAGACCAACATGAAAAAACTGAAAAAAAGCAATCGAAGATCCGTGGGTAGCAAACAAGATGGATCAGTTGATCACAATATTCGTGATAACATGGGCGACCACAGGATTTTTTTGGGGAGTGCCTTTTTAGGAATAGAGGGGATGTGGGGGTCCTCCCCAGAAAATGTTTGAACATTTCGTGCAAGCAGGCGCGTTCTGGTGCAATCTAAGGCCGATTGGTAGACTGGTTCCTGTTTACTTTGGATTTATTGATTTTATTTTGCTAAATTAGCAAATGCAGACCATGTGCCGACGTTTGAAAATCCAAAAAGGGGTTCGTTCGAACTACCGAACGCCCCTAGGGACACCCATGGATAAGACGAAAAGTGTTGAAATCCCACAACATTTAATTTTATATCTAGCCCATCTTTAAATATTCTAATGCATTTTTCCTGCACAGATTTCGATTTTTTCTTCTTGCAGACTTGATATTCAAATTGGTCAACCGTAAAAACCGACACAATAATGTTTTTATACACTGATACCCAGTATGCGCTATTTAAGCGGTTCTGTGAGAGTAGATGTGCATCAATCTTGGCGTTCTAATATAACAATTAGAACTTTGGCGTTTATTTTGTGATTAAACATATTTCATAACTCTAATTTCATTTTCAAATAATTTTGATCATATATTTTGAGAGGATGTGCACTACGTCATCAATACAATGGGGCTATACTGGTTGCCGTGAAATTCATTTAAATTATCGATATATTCATAGGATAACCTAATTGATCCTTTACTAATATCATATAATTCTAAATCATTTTATTTATCGTGGAAATGTTGTGGACATTATGACATATATGTGTCATATTTCAAAAGGCGACAAAAAACATTCAAGTTACAGTTTTCTTGTTTTAATATTACGCCACAAGATTCCTTGTCGATTTAGAGGCGATTAACCTCGTATCGCTTTGAACAAACTGTAATCCATCATAAATCCTACTGAAGATTTTTAATCAATGAGAAATTGACGGAGGCCACTCGAGCGGACATGGCTAGACCAATTGAAAACCATTGGTTGACCGCCTACTATCAACGTGTTCGGACTTACACAGTGTCATAGCGACAATAAACAAAACATTCAAAGGTGGCAACGACTTTACTATAAAACCCATAGCCCGCTAGTGACGGATATCAGTAGTGTCAATAAACACCTAAAGGTTCACAACTCGCCAAGAATCTTCAAATCTAACCAGCCAACATGAGGGAAATCGTACATCTCCAAGCCGGACAATGCGGTAACCAGATCGGTGCCAAGGTATGTAAAATTCATATTTAGTTTACGAACACTTCTGGCTAACATTGTGGTATAAAATTAGTAACAGTATTTGTGTTTAACGGCTTAGAAATTTCCATATAGTTTAACACTTAATTTAAATAAATTTCCTTCGATTCTTTATTCATATAATAAAATATTGTAAATGATCTTAAGTAAATCAAATTTATAAATATATCAAATTTTTCTCAATATCCTCTAGTTCTGGGAAGTCATCTCTGACGAACACGGTATTGACCCCACTGGTACCTATCACGGAGATTCTGATCTTCAATTAGAAAGAATCAATGTATACTACAACGAAGCCACTGGTAAGCATTTGATTAATTTTTTCTAATGCCTATGTATGATGTTTGAAAAATTGAAACACCTTGAACAAGATTAGATAGGTCTACAAAAAATGTTAAATTGAATAGAATATAGATATTTAACTGCGAATGTGAAATAATGATATTGAGTGATTTGATGTATTTTTCAGGTGGCAAATATGTACCCCGTGCCGTTCTTGTCGATCTCGAGCCCGGTACCATGGACTCAGTCCGATCCGGCCCATTCGGTCAGATCTTCCGACCAGACAACTTCGTCTTCGGTAAGTGTATTTTGATAGAAAATTATTACCCCCGTATAACGGATTGCATTTCTTATTCAACAAAGTCACCGTAATGTTTGTAATACTAATTCAATGTTTTATCATACAGGACAAAGTGGTGCTGGAAATAACTGGGCCAAAGGTCACTACACAGAAGGTGCCGAGCTCGTAGATTCCGTTTTGGATGTTGTACGTAAAGAGGCTGAAGGCTGTGATTGTCTGCAAGGATTCCAACTTACACACTCCCTCGGTGGTGGTACCGGTTCCGGTATGGGAACCCTTCTCATCAGCAAGATCCGAGAAGAATACCCGGACAGAATCATGAACACATTCTCCGTCGTACCATCGCCAAAAGTATCAGACACTGTTGTAGAACCATACAACGCCACTCTGTCGGTTCATCAACTCGTTGAGAACACCGATGAGACCTACTGTATTGACAATGAAGCTTTGTATGATATTTGCTTCCGTACCTTGAAACTCACAACACCGACGTACGGCGATTTGAACCATCTCGTATCAGCTACCATGTCTGGAGTGACCACCTGTCTGCGATTCCCCGGTCAGTTGAACGCCGATTTACGTAAATTGGCCGTCAACATGGTACCATTCCCGCGTCTCCACTTCTTCATGCCAGGATTCGCTCCTCTTACCTCGCGTGGTAGCCAGCAGTACCGCGCTCTTACCGTCCCAGAACTCACTCAACAGATGTTCGACGCCAAGAACATGATGGCCGCCTGTGACCCGCGTCACGGACGATACCTCACCGTCGCCGCTATGTTCCGTGGACGTATGTCGATGAAGGAAGTCGACGAACAGATGTTGAACGTCCAGAACAAGAACAGCAGCTACTTCGTCGAATGGATCCCGAACAACGTCAAGACCGCCGTCTGTGATATCCCACCACGTGGTCTGAAGATGTCGGCTACATTCGTCGGAAACAGCACTGCCATCCAAGAGCTGTTCAAGCGTATCTCCGAGCAGTTTACCGCTATGTTCAGACGAAAGGCTTTCTTGCATTGGTACACTGGCGAAGGTATGGACGAGATGGAGTTCACTGAAGCTGAATCGAACATGAACGATTTGGTTTCTGAATACCAACAGTACCAGGATGCCACCGCTGAGGAAGAAGGTGAATTCGACGAGGAAGAGGAAGGCGAAGAAGAAGCCTAAACTGTTCACACGTTCTCAGGAAATGTGAATTAGATGTACTTCTAACAAGTACTGATGGACCAAAAATGAAATTATTTTGTTCATCTATTCCTGCTGCCCGTAGTTGTTTCAAGCCGTATATATTTATTTTTGTTAACTAATTTATTCATTTTCGTCTGTTGGGTGCAGAATAAAAAGCAAATATATATTTCAAAGCTTATCTTCACACATTCTTAGATCTCGCACAGGTCATACCAGGATTTCAAAATTCCATCGCATTGTTGGATTCGAACCCACATTTCTTTTACACTGCAATCAGCAGGATTCGAACTAACATTTCTGCAGGAACATCCCATATGAGGATAGATACAAACGCATCATGATCTGATGTTAAGGATAAGGATAATGCCGAACATCTTATTTCATAAATCAAAACCATTCAACTTATTCGAGCAATGAATCCCACGGTCTCTGTGTCGGTAAGGAAGTCAGTGTCTATCGCTTCAAATATCAAACGCAAAAAGTGGCGGGAAATTAACAGCATCAGCGCAACAGTTACCAGGGGCGGATCCAGCCGGGCACAAAGAGCACACGCTCCATCGCGATTTTCCTGTCCCTATTTGAAAATACGATAGCAATATTTTTCAGGGCACTTTTTCCTCCCACAATGAGCAAGATTCAATTTCATAATTCTCCAGACACTTGTTTTATGCCCATTTCATTTCATTGTGCTCCTGTCAAAGTCCGCCCCGGATCCGCCCCTGATAGAGTGAGCGGTTGAGCTGTCATCAGACGTTTTGTGATGGACAGTTTTACAATATACAATGTTCATGTACTTAATACAACAGGGGAGCTGAATACTTTCACCGACTTTTCGTGCAGCAAATAAGCTGCTTTGCGGAATCACGAACTTCTTTCCCGGTTAATAGATAGATATAGAAATTGGCGGAGTAATTCAGACTGAACAGGGTGCTAGCTATTTTGTACGGTACATTGAACGATTCGTTGAAACTGTCCCCGGAATGGAGCGTCATTAGTACGGCTATCGTACACAGCGGGCATATGGTAATGAGAAAAAATATCGAAGTCGCCAAAATCATAACGGTCGCTTGTTTCGAGGCCGATGAAGATTTGAGGGTTTTGATTTTATTGGTGCGCAATGAAATGATTATAGCGCTCGTGGTGAGCATCAGAATAAAGGTTGGAATGAATGCCGTGATGGCCGGTCCGATTGACATGTAATACGAATACACGATTGGTGACGTGAATATACATCCCATATCTCTGACGTAAGCGATCTCCCACCAGACAAAACTATACAGCGAACATATGACAAAGAGCAGCCCTATCATCCAAACTGAATTATGTTTCAGCGTCCAGAATCGTTTAGCGGTGAACGGGAAATGAATTACGCTCAGTCTTTCTGTTGAGATGATCACGAGAACGTACGGACTGAAAGTACACGTCGTTACCGTGTACTCGTAGAAACAACAGGATATGTAACCGTTTAGGGGAATGATTCCGATTCCGAAAAAGTAATAGCTGACTACGTTTAAGAAGATACATAGTTGATAGGCTAGAATAACCGTGTCGGACAGCGCGAGGCAAAAGAAGAAACGACTGTAAGATCGTCGCCGCAGACGCTCCGTCAACATGACGCAAACGATAAAGATATTGCCGATAAATCCGAGACACAGACTCACAAAATTCAAGCTACAATACAAGTAAAAGTAAACATTTCCGTCTATCTGCGAAGACGCTTGTACGCGCAGAGCGTAGAAGCCGACGGTGAAGCGAGGAGTCACGGCCCGCGGGACTAGTTGTTGGGTGTGGTTCATGTCTGATGCGCCGTCTGATAAACTACGTATAGATCGTTATCTATTGCAAATACAAGAACAGAAAGATTACGAGCGTAGAAAATTTCGAAATATATTGAATCAATTTCAGTGATTAAAATATTGCAAATTCGATCGCAATATTAATTTTACCGTCTGGTATAGATAATCGTTCTTTGCCTTCAGGGCATTCTGAACGAACTGACTGCTTTACCTGTGTTGATTAACGATCAATACATGTTTTTTACGAATTATTTCAGATATCGTATAAGACCTGAAAAGAGCTCCTGCGTATTATCATTCCCCTGCCCCGAATCCATTGCTTTCAGACCCCTGGACATTTCAATGTGACGTCTTAACGACTAGTTTTTGTATGGGCATGTCTGGAGTTTGAAGTTCATTTTTCATGAAAATACACATCTCCTCAGGATATCATATATCGTCCAGGCCACAGTTGTGAGTTGAGTAAAATCTTCTCAGAACTGTGGAACTGGATCCTGGACGATACATGCCCTCGGATATTAGATATTGCTATCGCCTTTGGTCGAGCGGGTGTCACTAAACCTAAGACCCCCTAAACCTAAGACCTAAGACCCGTTAGGTCTTATGTTTAGGGGGTCTAAGGTTTAGTGACACCTATATATGATATACTAAACCTAAGACCCATAAACCTAAGACCCCCAAATATCTCGTCTCTGATAAATGAACCAAATTTTAATAGGCCATCGATGGATCATTTTAACTAATATCTATATATTAGAACCATTTCGAATAGTAAAAAAATAAAAAAATAAAAAAATAAAGTACACAAATAATGATTTAGAGTCGGGTCTTAGGTTTATGGGTCTTAGGTTTAGTGACACCTATATATAATATACTAAACCTAAGACCTATAAACATAAGACCTCAAATACGTCTCTGATAAATAACAGGGGCGGATCCAGGATTCTAGGAAAGAGGGGGCGCCCATCTCGATAATATCCCGGCATACCCACCGAAGCGCGAAATTTACGAAGTTTCTGCTTCTCAGACTCTTTCTGAGACAATCTAAAGACCCAAAATTCAAATAATGTGTCTGAAAAACTGACCGTTTTCTCTTTTACATAGGTGATAAACTACGAAGAACGAAATTTCTGTGTGTGTTTATTTACAATAAAAAGGGCGCTTGTCCTACAATCAAAGATATTTTCTTATTTCACTACCGGCAACCAGTACAAGACGGGTCATAAAACTCACTTGCCAAAACCATATTCATCAGTGTAGTCCGCGCACGTGGCATGACATGGCCGCGGCATGTCTGGTACCGGGTAGAACAAAATTTTAAAGGCCGAGAAGTATGGATACTAGTTAACCGGGTGGAAAACACTTGAGATCGGTCGTCTTGTTTATAATGTTTAGAGTGAGCGAGGATGGCTCACACAGTTAAATATGACATATTCATGAAAGTTTTCATATCAAGTTCTAAACTAATTTCAACTAATCTAGTCATAGTGGGAATGAAAATCTGATGCTAGTGAAAAGGCTGATCGACCATAATTCACTCATGTTCTGGATTCCATCCGAGATTGTTTTATTGGAAATGGATTGAAAACCCAAGACATACGATACTTTATAAGCGCACTTGGAGCAATTCCCCGCAACCTTTCAAAAGTGATCAATAGCGAGCATGAGAGGGTACCAGATTTCCGAGAAATGTTTTTAATGAAACATCTCAAATTGGTTTATTCATCAGAGACAAGATATTTGAGGTCTTATGTTTATGGGTCTTAGGTTTAGTATATTATATATAGGTGTCACTAAACCTAAGACCCATAAACCTAAGACCCGACTCTAAATCATTATTTGTGTACTTTAGACTATTCAAAATGGTTCTAATATATAGATATTAGTTAAAATGATCCATCGATGGCCTATTAAAATCTGGTGTATTTATCAGAGACGAGATATTTGGGGGTCTTAGGTTTATGGGTCTTAGGTTTAGTATATTATATATAGGTGTCACTAAACCTAAGACCCATAAACCTAAGACCCGACTCTAAATCATTATTCGTGTACTTTAGACTATTCAAAATGGTTCTAATATATAGATATTAGTTAAAATGATCCATCGATGGCCTATTAAAATCTGGTGTATTTATCAGAGACGAGATATTTGAGGGTCTTAGGTTTATAGGTCTTAGGTTTAGTATATTATATATAGGTGTCACTAAAGCTAAGACCCATAAACCTAAGACCCGACTCTAAATCATTATTTGTGTACTTTAGACTATTCAAAATGGTTCTTATATATAGATATTAGTTAAAATGATCCATCGATGGCCTATTTAAATTTGGTTCATTTAACATAGACGAGATATTTGGGGGTCTTAGGTTTATAGGTCTTAGGTTTAGTATATTATATATAGGTGTCACTAAACCTAAGACCCATAAACCTAAGACCCATAAACCTAAGACCCGACTCTAAATCATTATTTGTGTACTTTAGACTATTCAAAATGGTTCTTATATATAGATATTAGTTAAAATGATCCATCGATGGCCTATTTAAATTTGGTTCATTTAACAGAGACGAGATATTTGGGGGTCTTAGGTTTATGGGTCTTAGGTTTAGTATATTATATATAGGTGTCACTAAACCTAAGACCCATAAACCTAAGACCCGACTCTAAATCATTATTTGTGTACTTTAGACTATTCAAAATGGTTCTAATATATAGATATTAGTATCCATCGATGGCCTATTAAAATCTGGTGTATTTATCAGAGACGAGATATTTGAGGGTCTTAGGTTTATAGGTCTTAGGTTTAGTATATTATATATAGGTGTCACTAAACCTAAGACCCATAAACATAAGACCCGACTCTAATTCGTTATTTTGTGTACTTTGGATGATTTAAAAATGGTTCTAAAATACATGTGTCAGTTCACCAGCTACTTATAAATCTCTAGAAAAAAAGAATGAATATTCAAAAAATGTAGCTCGATGAGGAGAGTTATTTGGTTGAATAAGATCATTTAAACTCAGCCTGTTGTTTTGGCGAATCAAGAGTGGACACTTGAAAATAAATAAATTTAACTTTAGAGGAATCAACTGTTCATGTGTAAACGTATTTTACAGAAATCGTTTCATAACTTTCCGAGTTATTTTGCAAATAAAAAGTTTCATGGAAACAAACAAAAAATAGATAAACGGTGGCCAAACATAACCTCTTTTCGATACGGTATGAAGTAGCAGCTCAGATAGTTCGAAGACGAGATATTTGGGGGTCTTAGGTTTATGGGTCTTAGGTTTAGTATATTATATATAGGTGTCACTAAACCTAAGACCCATAAACCTAAGACCCGACTCTAAATCATTATTTGTGTACTTTAGACTATTCGAAATGGTTCTAATATATAGATATTAGTTAAAATGATCCATCGATGGCCTATTAAAATTTGGTTTCTTTATCAGAGACGAGATATTTGGGGGTCTTAGGTTTAGTATATTATATATAGGTGTCACTAAAGCTAAGACCCATAAACCTAAGACCCGACTCTAAATCATTATTTGTGTACTTTAGACTATTCGAAATGGTTCTAATATATAGATATTAGTTAAAATGATCCATCGATGGCCTATTAAAATTTGGTTTCTTTATCAGAGACGAGATATTTGAGGGTCTTAGGTTTATGGGTCTTAGGTTTAGTATATTATATATAGGTGTCACTAAAGCTAAGACCCATAAACCTAAGACCCGAATCTAAATCATTATTTGTGTACTTCAGACTATTCAAAATGGTCCTTATATATAGATATTAGTTAAAATGATCCATCGATGGCCTATATAAATTTGGTTCATTTAACAGAGACGAGATATTTGGGGGTCTTAGGTTTATGGGTCTTAGGTTTAGTATATTATATATAGGTGTCACTAAACCTAAGACCCATAAACCTAAGACCCGACTCTAAGTCATTATTTGTGTACTTTAGACCATACGAAATGGTTCTAATATATAGATATTAGTAAAAATGATCCATCGATGGCCTATTAAAATCTGGTGTATTTATCAGAGACGAGATATTTGGGGGTCTTAGGTTTATGGGTCTTAGGTTTAGTATATTATATATAGGTGTCACTAAACCTAAGACCCATAAACCTAAGACCCGACTCTAAATCATTATTCGTGTACTTTAGACTATTCAAAATGGTTCTAATATATAGATATTAGTTAAAATGATCCATCGATGGCCTATTAAAATCTGGTGTATTTATCAGAGACGAGATATTTGAGGGTCTTAGGTTTATGGGTCTTAGGTTTAGTATATTATATATAGGTGTCACTAAAGCTAAGACCCATAAACCTAAGACCCGAATCTAAATCATTATTTGTGTACTTCAGACTATTCGAAATGGTTCTAATATATAGATATTAGTTAAAATGATTCATCGATGGCCTATTAAAATTTAGTTAATTTATCAGAGACGAGATATTTGGGGTCTTAGGTTTATGGGTCTTAGGTTTAGTATATTATATATAGGTGTCACTAAACCTAAGACCCATAAACCTAAGACCCGACTCTAAATCATTATTTGTGTACTTTAGACTATTCAAAATGGTTCTTATATATAGATATTAGTTAAAATGATCCATCGATGGCCTATTTAAATTTGGTTCATTTAACAGAGACGAGATATTTGGGGGTCTTAGGTTTATGGGTCTTAGGTTTAGTATATTATATATAGGTGTCACTAAACCTAAGACCCATAAACCTAAGACCCGACTCTAAGTCATTATTTGTGTACTTTAGACCATACGAAATGGTTCTAATATATAGATATTAGTAAAAATGATCCATCGATGGCCTATTAAAATTTGGTTCATTTATCAGAGACGAGATATTTGGGGGTCTTAGGTTTATGGGTCTTAGGTTAAGTATATTATATATAGGTGTCACTAAACCTAAGACCCATAAACCTAAGACCCGACTCTAAATCATTATTTGTGTACTTTAGACTATTCAAAATGGTTCTAATATATAGATATTAGTATCCATCGATGGCCTATTAAAATCTGGTGTATTTATCAGAGACGAGATATTTGAGGGTCTTAGGTTTATAGGTCTTAGGTTTAGTATATTATATATAGGTGTCACTAAACCTAAGACCCATAAACATAAGACCCGACTCTAATTCGTTATTTTGTGTACTTTGGATGATTTAAAAATGGTTCTAAAATACATGTGTCAGTTCACCAGCTACTTATAAATCTCTAGAAAAAAAGAATGAATATTCAAAAAATGTAGCTCGATGAGGAGAGTTATTTGGTTGAATAAGATCATTTAAACTCAGCCTGTTGTTTTGGCGAATCAAGAGTGGACACTTGAAAATAAATAAATTTAACTTTAGAGGAATCAACTGTTCATGTGTAAACGTATTTTACAGAAATCGTTTCATAACTTCCCGAGTTATTTTGCTAATAAAAAGTTTCATGGAAACAAACAAAAAATAGATAAAAGGTGGCCAAACATAACCTCTTTGCGATACGGCATGAAGTAGCAGCTCAGATAGTTCGAAGACGAGATATTTGGGGGTCTTAGGTTTATGGGTCTTAGGTTTAGTATATTATATATAGGTGTCACTAAACCTAAGACCCATAAACCTAAGACCCGACTCTAAATCATTATTTGTGTACTTTAGACTATTCGAAATGGTTCTAATATATAGATATTAGTTAAAATGATCCATCGATGGCCTATTAAAATTTGGTTTCTTTATCAGAGACGAGATATTTGGGGGTCTTAGGTTTAGTATATTATATATAGGTGTCACTAAACCTAAGACCCATAAACCTAAGACCCATAAACCTACGACCCGACTCTAAATCATTATTTGTGTACTTTAGACTATTCAAAATGGTTCTAATATATAGATATTAGTTAAAATGATCCATCGATGGCCTATTTAAATTTGGTTCATTTATCAGAGACGAGATATTTGGGGGTCTTAGGTTTAGTATATTATATATAGGTGTCACTAAACCTAAGACCCCTAAACATAAGACCTAACGGGTCTTAGGTTTAGGGGGTCTTAGGTTTAGTGACACCCTTGGTCGAGCCCCTCAAACCAGATATTTACATGTATTTCAAAATTCTAACTCCTATTTAGGAAGTGTGTTTTCGTGTAATGCTTGTCAAGTGCAGAATTAGATGTGAATTCTCATAAGTATATATAGTCTGCAATTTAAGGGCGATTCCTCTTGGCCAAATATGAAGGGAGCAAGAAGCATTGGGATTTCCTCTGGTAATGTCTGCAGCGTTTTTCCTCACAAACAAAAAGAAAACAAAGCGAGAAGAATCATTTATGGGATGCTGCAATTTTTATTATGTTACCCAGTAAAAGGATCTTGTACTAACCAAAATATAAATAAAGTAGAAAATAAATTTTTAGACTTCAGCAGACAAAAACGATGATAACATATACAGTACTATGGGCTTTTTTTAGATTACAGCAAAGACTTTCATATTTTGTTCACATTTTTTTGAGAAATGCTCAAGTTTAGGCTTCTTCGTCGCCTTCCTCTTCCTCGTCGAATTCACCCTCCTCCTCAGCGGTGGCGTCCTGGTACTGTTGGTATTCAGAAACCAAATCGTTCATGTTCGATTCAGCTTCAGTGAACTCCATCTCGTCCATACCTTCACCAGTGTACCAATGCAAGAAAGCCTTTCGTCTGAACATAGCGGTAAACTGCTCGGAGATACGCTTGAACAGCTCTTGGATGGCAGTGCTGTTTCCGATGAATGTAGCCGACATTTTCAGACCACGTGGTGGGATATCACAGACGGCGGTCTTGACGTTGTTCGGGATCCATTCGACGAAGTAGCTGCTGTTCTTGTTCTGGACGTTCAACATCTGTTCGTCGACTTCCTTCATCGACATACGTCCACGGAACATGGCGGCGACGGTGAGGTATCGTCCGTGACGCGGGTCACAGGCGGCCATCATGTTCTTGGCGTCGAACATCTGTTGAGTGAGTTCTGGGACGGTAAGAGCGCGGTACTGCTGGCTACCACGCGAGGTAAGAGGAGCGAATCCTGGCATGAAGAAGTGGAGACGCGGGAATGGAACCATGTTGACTGCCAATTTACGTAAATCGGCGTTCAACTGACCGGGGAATCGCAGACAGGTGGTCACTCCAGACATGGTAGCTGATACGAGATGGTTCAAATCGCCGTACGTCGGTGTTGTGAGTTTCAAGGTACGGAAGCAAATATCATACAAAGCTTCATTGTCAATACAGTAGGTCTCATCGGTATTCTCAACGAGTTGATGAACCGACAGAGTGGCGTTGTATGGTTCTACAACAGTGTCTGATACTTTTGGCGATGGTACGACGGAGAATGTGTTCATGATTCTGTCCGGGTATTCTTCTCGGATCTTGCTGATGAGAAGGGTTCCCATACCGGAACCGGTACCACCACCGAGGGAGTGTGTAAGTTGGAATCCCTGCAGACAATCACAGCCTTCAGCCTCTTTACGTACAACATCCAAAACGGAATCTACGAGCTCAGCACCTTCTGTGTAGTGGCCTTTGGCCCAGTTGTTTCCAGCACCACTTTGTCCTGTAAGATAAAACATATATTGAATTAGTATTAGAAATATTACGGTGACTTTGTTGAATAAGAAATGCAATCTGTTATACAGGGGTAATATTTTTCTATCAAAATACACTTACCGAAGACGAAGTTGTCTGGTCGGAAGATCTGACCGAATGGGCCGGATCGGACCGAGTCCATGGTACCGGGCTCGAGATCAACAAGAACGGCACGGGGTACATATTTGCCACCTGAAAAATAAACATAAAAATTCGATTTAGTTTTAAAATATCAAACGCTTTACTCATATACATCTTATCGCAATTTTTTCTTTATTGTCCCCAGGTTTGGCTGTTTGAACTACCCGGCCTTTTATTTAGTCTTCATCGGGCATTGTGCATTCATTCTTACAATTTGGGTCATTCATTCTTTACTTTTCGCATTCTGGATGAACTCCTTCAGCGCGGGAATTTGCTCATCTTTCGCATTGTGTTCGAAATTTCTTTCACTGTGATGGAATAAACAGGGTTGCCGACAATGATGTCGCGCATATTTATTTTATGCCTACCTGTAGCTTCGTTGTAGTATACATTGATTCTTTCTAATTGAAGATCAGAATCCCCGTGATAGGTACCAGTGGGGTCAATACCGTGTTCGTCAGAGATGACTTCCCAGAACTAAAAGAAAATAGCAAACAGATTCTATTATAGAAGATGCCATTGTTAAAACCACTCACAATGATGGAGCTCGGGGTGCTATTGAATTCGTATCGAATAAAGGAGGCAACGGTCGCTAGGGTTTGAATTTCTTGGGCTTTGTCCGTCTGCGATAAAACGCGCGCCTATCGGTTCTATTCTTGTAAGGATACCAGAGGTCAATATAAGTGTCCAGCGTACTTTTACTAAGCGCGATGGCGGGAAATATCGGCTTCGTTGGCGCGCGCTCTTCCCAACACACATGTGCACTGTGTAATGATATAAAGGCTTCACGCAGTGCTTGAATGCTGGCAATATTCATGTGGTACAATGCTAACAGCGTATACAGCTTGTACACGAATTGATTTCCTCATACACGATCAATGTATGTGACAAATGGACCTATCTACGCACACTGAGTCACGATTTATCTATGCATGCGTGTGTAGTGCCATATACCCACATATTTTACTTAATACACGATACATACAAGGACTATTTCCAGGAGATGTTTGGTCGTATTTATTAGAAATAGCCGTTCAATTTTAGTGAATACCACACGGATAGAAATAGGAAGCTTTGAGATCATTACATTGGAAATTATGAAAAGGGCGTAACCCGAACCATCGATAAATGATATTTCTCACAAAATTCGCAAATTCAAATCATCTAATAGATCATTAATGCAATATCCTAATTAACTTGTCATTGCACATGAATACAGTCAAACTAAAGGTTTTTAACAAGTAGCAATCGCAGGTAATAATGAGAACCAAAAATTGATGTATTTTGCAAACGTGGCACATTTTTAATAAATCGTTGAAATGCAGTAAAAATGTTGTAATTACCTTGGCACCGATCTGGTTACCGCATTGTCCGGCTTGGAGATGTACGATTTCCCTCATGTTGGCTGGTTAGATTTCTTCTGTGATACAAATTATATTAACGTTGTAGATAGCTTGAAAGCCTTTGCACTTCTGCTGAACGACGGGTGCGCCGGCGTATTTATACGGGGACGTTGCTAGCAACTAAACCGTCGCTGTTGACAAAGCCAACGGCGGCGTCTCCATGACGCGGGCTGGTCGATGATTGGACACGCTTCCCGCGCAAAATCGGCGTCGTCCAATAGTTGAGCGAGTTCTACTCGGCTCAGACTAGTCCGCAACGAAAATAGGACCCGTACCGTTGCGGCGGATTAACTTTTAGGCAACGAATTCGAGCGATGATTTTTATTCGAATTGAATTAGTAAATATGGGTGACTCTTTCCGCGGGACGATTAACATCGTCGGTATTAATGTAATATGTACTGCATGTGCAGATCGAGGGCACCATATTTTCGACACCTGTTGCTTAGCATTTCGTGTATGTACTGATAATTTACGTGAGTCATACATACGCCCATAAACATCAGCATTGGATCTACGATAACATAGAAAATTTCCGGGGAAATATTTGGGTCAGGTCATCTGCATGACTACTGGTCAAAATAAAACAAACATCGACGAGCGTTATTTTAGTGCTTGACGCTTGTTTTTACCTGTGGGACTATTGAATGAGGGACCTTTCATATTTCAACTATTAGATGGAAACGAAACTAAATCTGACTTAGCTGGGACTGCATTTGTAAGAGACTCCCGAAAAATAAATCAGGTTTCATTTTGGCTGCTATTTGTGAGTAGTTTCTATATTCTGTAAGGAGCTCCAACTAAACTGCCGAAAATATCAAAATACTCTCAAAATCAAACTAATCTCATTTTCATTTTAACTAGGCTATTATTTTCCATGTCAATTTAATCTAATTTTTGGTGAAAATTACTACAATCAGAGATCTTAGGTAATCTGTATATTCGCGCGTAATTGCCGATAGCGTAGAATAGCCTCCCGTCGTTGCGGCGCGATCGGTGTTGTGAAATCTTTAGCCCACTGTTCAGCATCCAGGTCAGAAGATTTGCAATACAACAGTCGTAGTCGCTTCATTGTCTATTTTTGTATATGATCCTTTACGAGTCCCCATTATAAAATGACAACGGGCTTTTGAATGGTATAGCTTCTTAGATGAAAACAATTTTATGGATCTTCGTTTGATGCGAAAATCTAAATGGGCGCCGAGTTTCTAAAAGCGCATATACACCTGTTTACTAGGTGTTCAATCATCATCCTCAATGGTGACCATCGATGCGACTCGACTTTTCACAAAAGAGCCTCATGGTTATATTTGAGAATCGTCGGTTAAATAGAATCGTTGATCCTCTCGAATCTAAACGGTCGATTTCATATTTCAAATTTCCGTTGGTCTAACAAGTGCAAACTCGTATAATGTCAATGTCGGTCTATATTTATACCGTGTACACAGAATACATTGATTAAATATGGAATGTCGTGATCTCATAGGCCCGTTACCAACGAGTTATAATAGCTAGTTTTTATAGCAAAGGTTTTTATTCGAATTGCCCTTTATCTCCCAATATGATTCATCATTGAAGGTAGTTAAACTATCATCATTGTCTATTCTCCAAACAATTGAGCTGTTCAGTATGACGTCATTCTTATTAAGTTTCTAATCTTTGGTTAATTGTTTGAATTTTTATCTGACTTTTTGTCCCGTTCAGTGTCGCGCCGGTCCCCTAATCTATAAACTAGTACCGTCGACCAGTATCTACTCAGTTACTCAGTACCGTCTAAATTAAACTATTGCAATACGTATTCATATTACACGCACTGGTAGAGGTCTTGATTAATCGTTGACAACGATTTGATTCAACTTGTTTGTCGCGAAATGTTCCGCGGTTGACAACCACACTGCGCGTGTTTGTTTGCCGTCGCCAATGGAAGCAAACCGCGCGCGGAGCACTGTCGCGAATTCTCACGACGAAAGTTGACATACATATTTTGTCTTGAGAATGCGTACACACGCGGGGTTGAATTCCAAAAATCGGGTTTATATTTAGACACACAGAGATCCTGTTGTAAAACTATTGAAATTTGACAAAAGGTACCGGTACTGGCCTGTGGCGTCCTGTGTGAACGCGTTCTCTCGCAGACACTGTCGAGGAGTGACGAATCCTGATTTCTTTCAATGACTTTTAGAACCATGGTTGGTTTCTAACAACAAAATCTTTTTTGATAGTGTTTTTAAAGTGTACAGTATTTTTTCTTGTTTTGAATCACCATATAAATCAAAATCTACAAAAGTCATATCGGAAATATTTTCGCTTAACCAAACAAAACCGACATTTCACGTTTAAACAGTTTTTACCAACGAGAATCTTATCTCCAAGACAAATACAGCACTCTGAGTTTGCAGACGCGTCGATAAGTGTCACTGTCTTACAAGTTAGATTTTCAGATCGAATATGCGAAGATATGACTCACTGATATATTTCAACTATATTAAATGTAAACATGTTTCTGGTGTAATTAAAAATGTGATCCCTCACACATTCGCGAAGTAGATCTAACGCTGTTAGGGTTTTTCAAGAATCTTACTGTGTAAACTGGCTATGTTAAAAGTTAGGGAAATTTCTATCTTAAACGATGGCATTATTATATAGCGCGAAGGGCATCATCGATCTATCGAGTAACCAAATCGACGAAAGCGTTTGATTGTTGAGAAAAAACTGAAAAATATATTTGTATACTGACTACGTAGGGCTTTCGATAGTCTTTATATCAGGCTAAAAGTGATACCGGCCGGGAAATTTTCTAAAACACACTAGAATTTGTAATCAGTTCATTTCAACAGTTGCCGGGTCCGTTATAGTTAACTTGAACATGATTTTAAAATGAAGTAATGTATTACATGGTAGATAGTGGCCCACCGGCCCACCACTCAGCAGAAAGGAGAAACAAGGTATCAATTTTATTTTTAGCCGAAACGACGAATACGACATGTTCATGGGAAATATTATGTTTTCCAGGTTTTTTCGTGCTGTCGATTCGATTCTATTCAAAATGGCCTACTTAATAGAACCTGTTTGGTTTCATATTCTCTTATACGCTCGAACTTGAAGTTTACGTGTCATGACAACGAGACAACGTATAACTTCCGCCTACGCCTTCCGCCTTCTACCTATGCGCCATCTATCGTGGAAATGACACTCGACACTGCCATCAGAGAATCGCGCGATCCTGCTGGAAAATTCAGAGCACACATTAAATTGCGAACACATGAATATCTTTTTGGATAAAGAATAACCGTCTGTTTATTCTATTTCGATGAAACATTCGCTGTATATATTTTATAGCATAATTTTTTTTCCAATAACAAAGATTTTCGAAAGGGCGCGTCAATCGTTTTACAATTTTTCAACCTCAAACTCAAGGTCGCCATATAGTATTGACAATTATCAGAATGATGACAATAACAAGCGAAAGAAAACAAAGAAAAGAGAAAACATGGTAAATACGCGTTGTTTATGGTCGGTGGAAGTGGTAAAAAGTAGAGAGTTTAATCTCTGAAATGCCTGAAAAGACAAGCTTGGAATGCTCCAACTTTTTCCGAGAATGCGCGGGTCTCATCCGTCTCTTCATTGTTTGCTAATAAGTTTTGTCGACGGAGTTCGATTACATCGACTTCCTGTACAGCAATGAAAACTTTCCACTTTCAGATCCTTGTCAAGAGTTTTTACCAAACCCTGCATTCGTGCTTTCGACATACAGGCCATCGACGGCACGCATAACCGTTCGTAGAACTTCAAGCCTTTATAAGTTACGGCTCCTTCCTGAAGTTTACAAAGTAGAAGGTCGTTAATTGTATGATAAAAGGAAAACTAGAAATGAAACGTCGACATGTCACAACGAAATCTATCTGATGTTTCTAATCAAAGACATGATTAAAAACGAATTTTATTTATCAAGAATTAAAATCAAGATACGCGACGTCTCGAACTCACACAAGAGATCATCGCCAGGCGCGGATCTCAAGGGAGAGTTCGAAACGCCGCATATTTTTATTCTAAGTCTTCGTTAAATAAAATTAGTTTCTTGATCTTTAAATTCTGTATGTAGTGGGTTTAAAACTTATCATCTGTTCTCGAAGTTTTGAAATTATTTACTGAATATCTCACGAAAAACTGTATACGTTTCTTATGAAACATAATGAATTAGAGAGACAATTTTAGAATTATCCAGAGATATTTATTATATGATAAAACCTACGCCGCATCGGTATCCTCCTGGGCAGCTTTTCAACATGCTAGACTTCGGTTTCAAGCAATCCTTGGAGATCGGTCTCGTGACCCAGTATCTCTTTAAATGATCAGGCATCTCTTTGTAATAACCGCAGTGGTAACAGCGTACACTCGCCGCCACTCCTGAAAGTGTGAAACAAAAGGAAACTTTATTATACAGATTTTTACCCCGGACATGTATACCTGAGAGACTGGATCCGAATATTTACCGATGATACAAGAAAACAATAAAATCCTCAGCGTAAAATCCATTTCGACACACGGAACAAAACCTTTCTAACCTTTCTGGTGGTACTGAGTGTCCTGTTTATATAGACTAGCTCGATTATTTTCCGCTAAACGGGAGTAATTTTTGATAATAGGCCTGGCGATACAGGTAATTATTTTATATTGTATAAATGGTATTTTTCCCGATAATTACGTTCAAACATATTTATAATGATTGTTTGCACAATCATCAGAGTTCGCGAACGATGATTACGCATAATGAATTCGGGGGTCGCGTAGTCTAGTACCTAGCCGTTTTTTCCTCAAACAGGGGACCGTTAGAAGGTCAGGTATTCAGACTATGGGTCGTGTTGAACAAAAATGCAGCATTAATTCAGTGTGAAATTAGTTTCGACCAGTGTTCGAGAAATCATTTCAAATCGAAATACATGTACTTACAGAAACTTTGATATATCCAAAACCCAGCGGTGGATTCAGGGGGTAACCATGGGGATCCAGGTACCTCCCCTAACATTTAGGTCCTTTAAAATGTCCATCCTCAAATATTCTGGACTGAAAATTTTCAGATCATTGATAACGATCATTGAACAACTGAAAAAATCCAACATTTTGTTGTGGCAATAATTAGCTGTTTTTCCAATTCTAGATTATCTAAAACATCATTGTGTGTGTGAGCAACGAATTTGCAGCGAAACTTAGAAAAACGCCCTTAATTTCTCAATTGGACAACAGCCCCTACCCCCACCCCTTTCTTTTGATCCTGGATACGGTCTTGATACTCCAACCTACCAATTAACAAAATGTTTAACAAACGTTTTAGATATTGATCTCTCATGAATTGTAAAGTGTACTGCAAATATTATGTGCATGTATTAATTATGTTGTAAAATTATCTTATTTTATCTTTTCTTGAACTACGATAGTTTAGTTCTCTGTGGCCAGTGATTGCATGCTATGTTTTCTTTAAAATCAAGAGAACGTTTCAAATAGAAATGCGCATCCTTCTTATACGTGATATAAGAAAGTTGATGGTCGTGAAATTACGATTACCCAGTAGCGCCCAGTACTGCTATATTCGCGATAGTAAAGTTGAGTTGCCACCATTCGCGACGCCTGTCGGTACTCACGTGAAAGTTAATTTATTTACAATGTCACAACTCAATAAAATTAATCAGTTTTCATTTTGTCTTCCCATTATTTGCGAGTTCTTGTCACGCGAAGCGAAGATTACTAAACGTTTTCGATTGCTTTGACTCGTGGCGGATAATTGTTTTGTGTTGGTTTTATCGTCGAAAACATGCTTCGGCTAGTCGCGTGTAGTTGTGCGTCTCGTTTATTGACAAAGTTCCCCGCAAATTTTCCATGACGATTCTCTCGTCTCTGTTCGGATTCTAATCTTCGGCGCTTGTGCTTTGGCACGTGGGCATTTCATCATTGTTTTTGAAATAAAAACCTGAAATTGCAGTTAAGACATTTCGGCAGCCGCGTGTCTGAAACAGCTTCGATCGTGGATCGAATCCGAAACAACTTGGCGGTCAAAAAAGGGCTGCTCCAACATTTTGCGGGTCACTATCTTTTAAATTCGTCAAATTCGAGACATCATGTTTTTAGTAGTAAGATATATCGCAAGTTTGCTAATATTGGTCGGTCGCTCGTCGGATACTAATTGTGCGGCGACCTCGAATACCGCGGAATTCGCCCGAACCTTTCGCGGGAAAGTCTACGACCCGCAGAACGTCACCGGGAACATATTCATGGCGCTTAGCGGGCCGAAAGCTACCCGCATCCGGTGCGCGGCGCAGTGTGCCGAAAATGCGCAGCGATGTAACGGGTTTTCGTACGCCAAAGATACCCAGCACGGGGGTCAGGGTAACCTAGGCTTATTGTATGTTACGCGGTCGTCGGCGACGGCACCAGCTGGAATAATACAGATCGATAAGAAATTCTCGATCTACGAAAATCCAAGTAAGTAAAATTAGCGATAGAAATTTCATAGAACACAATCTGATTTGTGCGGTGGCTGATTCGGGCCATACTGAAAAATTTCTCTGTACGGCTATAAAACACGTTAAAAAAAATTTCACATTGGCCCGTTTTTTTATTTTCTCGCGCGTGAAAACAAAACATTTTGGATTGAAAAACTTTTTCTGACTGCCTAGAAGCTAGATGAAAAATTTGAATTCTCACGCGAGAAAACGAAAATGTTTTGTTTTCTCGTGCGGAATTCAAAAAGTTTCGAATTCTCGCGCGAGAAAACCAAACTTTTTGAATTCTCGTGCGAGTAAACCGAAATGTTTTGTTTTCTCGTGCGGAATTTTAAAAAAAGTTTTGAATTCTCACGCGAGAAAACCAAACTTTTTTTAATTCTTGCGCGAGAAAACCAAAAACGGGCCAATGCGAAAATTTGTTTATCGTTGCATTTTTTTAGTATGGCCCGAATCAGCCACCATACAAATCAGCCACCGTAGATTTGCGTATAATACAATATTCACTTTTGACGACCTGGGCGAACTTCGGTTATCGGAGTTAGTCGGTTACCGAATATCTGTTTGTCGGAACTATGGTCCGGAAATGGTCGACCACGGGATTGAGCACGATCGCTGTAGTTCCGACCCATTTCCAAGATGGCCGACACTGTGAAATACGTTACGACCGAACTATAGTGCGTTCGGTTATTAGTTCCGACCACCAGTCGACTAGCTACCAAAACCGGAGTTGGCCCTGAATGCGAGCTCAATACGTCATCAGATCCAGGGGAAGTCTGGGTGTCCGGATCCCCCTCAACTTTGAAGTGCCTTCAAAAATGTCACCCAAAAATTTCTTTGTCCAAGGTTTTCCACCTACAATATTTTTTTTCAACGTATGAAACCCCCTAAAATGTTGAAGAAGTGTCCGGAGTACGTGGTGTTTCATGAAAACTGCTCTTTTTCTCATTGGACACCCCCCCCCCCCCCGGAAAATCCTAGATGCGCCCCTGTCAGTGAATATGTGAGGTGTCTCTCAAATTTCAGATATTCAATGCCTCGATGGGTTCAGCCGTGTGATGTCGTGGTGTTTCTCCGTAGACACGAATAAGGTCACGCATAATCAGGCAGTAAACAATTGTCCATCGGGTTCGTCGTTGGTTGATCTGGCGGCAAATGCCAACGCCGTTCTCAAAAGGAAAGCTATTTGGCACTTTGTCCGTCCCTTCGGCGCCAATCCAAGTAAGTAAAGACCTCAGTCAGTATCCTGTCTGTGGTTTAGTTTCACGATCGGATGTTGGTATAAGCCCATCCGATTATAATAGCTACCGCCAACGATTAGGTAACTAACTAATGAAGACGTTGATGGATGCTATTCCATGAAATGTAGTCTTAAACATTTGAATAATTGATAGTGAATCTGATATGTATTACGAACGAAGATTTAGGATAAAAATTATACCCTGTTTCTCCTAATCGGCCGGGTCATTTTGTAAATCGCAATAAAACTTGTTCATCAGTTCATTTCATGTCTGTTTATTGTAAGCTTGAACATGATGTTTTAAAACGTAATGTACAGGGTAAATAAGGTGACTGGCCGGGTCAACTCTAAAGCTCAGCAGAAAGGAGAAACAAGGTATCATTTTCTTGTCAGACTTAGCATCATAATTGCTGCCAAACAAATCCGAATTTACACCCTCGCTGTACAACGTACAACGAAAGGGTGGAGCATCAAATTGACATTTTATGCGTAATTTATCATAGTTTGTGTCATTTATATATTTTTGTTTGACAGCTTTCTACTATTGGAGAAAAACTAAGATTGGTAAATACTGTTCAATGTTGAACGTTGACGGTGAGACTGCTGAGGACTACAGCGTTGATTTCGAATACCAATGCAATCTAAGTTCATACGTGCGTCCGATTCTATGTGAACCAAACGGACAAGTTTAGGAGCAGTCGGAGCCGATGCCACATTATAGGACTTATAGAGCAAAAACCGTATACAAAAAAAATTCTCTTCAATTTATACGTAATTCGAAGCACTTTCGAAGTCGACTCGACCTTGCAACTTCGAGTCGCAGCCGTTGTGGCAGAAGAAAAGCTCTCCGGTAGCACCTTTTCGTGCCATTACAGAAAAAAACGAATACAACAAAACGAGTAGTGCTATATAGGTTAACTGTTTTATCTAACGCACGAGCTTTCGCGAATAATGTTATATAGAATCTTCATCACTCATTCACCTGATGAAGCTTCTATACATTAGTAGCGAAAGTTCGTGCGCCAAATAGAATAGTTAACCTATAAAGTAGTACTCGCCTCGCTGCTTTTTTCTACACTCGGTTAACACGCGGCTCCTCTAAGAGTCTTCCCTGAAAGGAATTAGAGAAAATTACTAGAAATTCTATGATGTTCAAAAAGACTGGCGACTCGTTAAAGTTAAAACATTTGTCACTAGATGGCGGGAGGATACACGAAATGCGAGGCAAGCGTTGTAAACCTTCCGAGTCATTTTTCAATCATCAGGGGCACCGTTTTATTTCAACACGAATTGAATAATTAATCGTTCTAATTATCCAAACGATCGTATCATTTCATGAAATTATTAATTGTTATTAAATCGACGGAGCAAGAAGATCCATCACGTAGGGGCGAATCAGAACCCTGTTGATATTATAGCACGTTTTTGAACGAATGAACGAACGCTTTATTTTGAAATATAATTTACGGCATATAGTGTACAAAAAAGCATAATACAAAATACAGTAAATTAGACTGGAGAGATTTGTAGAAACTATGAAATAATTTATATAAAACAGGTCCCTCAAAAGGGAAAATTGAAGAAGAAAAATGAGAAATGTAAAGAACACGCTCACAGTCAACCCTCAACAAACAAAAATGCACACATAATAAACTATGATTACAGTTTGATTTACGAGATATATGTAATCATACCTATGTAATCATCTGATAAGCCAGTTGTTTTCTGTAATACTTCAATGATTAAATGCATACTTTTAATATAACTACAATTTCAGTTTCAGTTTGAATTAGATTTGAATCCGCGAAACGCGATCGAAAAGAACAAAACGAACTTTTAGAAAATTCTCAAACGTGAACTCTGTTAGAATGTGTTGAATATTTGAACCTTAAAATGTGGGTTTTTTTCACTTGCGATCTGTATACAACCGCAATATCATTCGATATCATCTATCTATAAATGCACGTCACCATAGCACCGTTATGTAATACGAATAAAACACTATTTTAATCGTGTATTTATTTGCTTTTGCTCTTGCGATGATGCGGTTGATCAGATATTCAATATTCGTGTGTGAATTACACATGAATTCTGACATTAGCGTCAACAGCGGGTCGGCACCGTGTGGAAAATACGTCCAGTAAAACCTGTCTTTATCTCTCGATGGTGTTACACGTTATCATATACCGATAATCCCGCAATAACGACGAGAATATATTAAGTCCGAAAATGTTTCCTTGAGCTGGTAGTTTAATCGAGGTTTCGAATATGCACTACAGTGGAACCTCGCTACAGCGAACTTCACGGGACCAGAATTTTTGTTATAACCGACAGTTCGTTATATCCAATATGAGTTAATCAAATTTTCTTACTTGGGACCCGAAATTCTATATTTGTAATATCCGATTAATCGTTGTATCCGAGTTCGTTATAACGAGGTAGCACTGTAATCATCTTAATAAGGAATACCACCAGAGATGACTATTAAATGACTATTGAAGATGACTATATTCCTGAAGACGACTATTAGCATATATAATATTTTTGGGCTTTTTTTCATCATCATTGTGGGATTCTCGTTATCTTATCGTCGCAACACGTTCATTCATTCGTTTCATTTATTGGTCACATAGAAAATTTGCACTAAACAATTAAAATTACGTTCAAGTACAGAGATAAACGCGGTACTGTATGTGTAATTATGATATATAAGTTACATTTGGTTGCATCGACATGAAGTCGTTAGGGACACGGTTTACACAAAATATAGAATGGGTTTTCCGCTAGACACAAATCACTTGGTGTTTTATTTTGAATATTACATAATATGATAATTAAAATAAGTCACATTTGGTTGCAGCATCGACACGAAGTCGTTAGGGTAACGGTTAACATTAAATACTGTATAGAAAAGGTTTTTCACTTGACGCCGGTACAGATTCTAATGAATTTACACAAAATATTACACAGATTTTGGGTAGTTGGATTTGTCAAAAATTGAGGGGAAACAGTTTGTTTATTATAGTGTATT
The DNA here is from genome assembly GCF_964204645.1 of Tubulanus polymorphus. Lineage (NCBI taxonomy): Eukaryota > Metazoa > Nemertea > Palaeonemertea > Tubulaniformes > Tubulanidae > Tubulanus > Tubulanus polymorphus. The sequence goes on along the minus strand of NC_134031.1, from coordinate 15,404,982 downwards.
TTCGATGGAGATTACATATTATCAATTTATGCATTCACAGTTTTATATAAGTTATTGAAGTTTTTGCCACAAGGCTCAAATCAACACGGCTTCGATATCGGTTTGCTTTCATGGCCATTCGTGCGATGAGAAATTGACTCCATGACGAATTGATCGCTTTATTTTTCGAATCTATTATCGAGTTATGCGTGCATTTTATCAGTTTACGATACAAAAGTCTCAATAAACAGTTATTATTCGTGCTCTTAAATCGTCGAATTTCGTGTATAGTCGACGATCCAATTTCTATCGACAAATTGATTATGAATAATCTAGCGATATCCTGAGAAATTTAAAAAGCAATCATGCCCTTATATTGTACCCAGGAGGATAGAAAACAACGCGGTGAACATAAAGCCGCTTCGAAAATCGACCTCACGTGAGAAATTTCGAAAAGATCTGACTCGCGGCACGCTCTGAACGTACGTACGCGTAAGACTGGGCCATCGATTATCGCTTGAAGCCATAATACAGCTCATCACCGAGACTTCTTTCGCCAAAACAGTCGTAGCTACCAGAATCACAGACACAGATCCAATTGAGTCTTTGTGCTGGCCCATCAATTATCTCATCGATCGATATTACCCGTTTAGGCTAGAAGCGATAATTGATACGTTCTTATCACCTCATTTTGAATAAAGAAAGCCTTCCCAGTCGTACTAAAGAAATTGATTATCATTACAACGTAGCTAGAATTAGCTATTCTTTTAGTTATTCTATAGAGTTTTCTGTCATTAGATAGCAAATATGACAAGATTTTATTTGATTTGATTCGATTTAAAGTCAGTTGAAGAAAAAATGTTTTAACTCTTGTCCGAGCGGTGTGGGGTCGTGGGTTCGAACCCTGTACAACACCGTAGTGTCCTCGGGCAAGACACTTATCCTCATTGCCTCCCTCCACCCAGGAGTAAATGGGTGCCTGGCCTGATATATGACTCCTGCGCACATATTAGCTCGGATGTTACCTCTCCCCAGGTAGGTACTGATACATGGATACATGAATAGAGTAATAGGCTGAGGGTAACGATACCAAATTTGGAGCGCATTGGACTCTTGTTCGGATAAATGACAATTATTACTCTAGTCTAAATCCCTCGGCTCACATTCTCACATATATCTCAAACAAAAAATTGTATTATCGTTATGCTTTTGTAAGAGCGCATCTAGAACATAGAATGACAAATAAATCAAATTCCTATTCTTACGTGATATCTTTATTTCATTCCAAAAGTGTCGAAACATGGACGAGATTTTACCACTAGAAAAAAAAGAAAAATCTGACTCGCACGATGAATTCCGTGTTAATGTAAGTAATGGAGAATATAACATTTTTTTTAACTGCATAAAACTCGCGTGAAAATTGAAATCTCATTTTCCGCTACTGCATCAATATTGCTGCCAATCATTTTCTGAAGAGTAGCGCAAACAAACGCGCGCCATAAACTCAATTTTCCGTCATGCTATAACGCGAATTGCATTCAAATCTACGCTTTGTTCAGTGATGAAAAAATGATTCTAAAAAAAAAATAAAGAAATTTCACTTGGAATTATTGACAAACCGTTCGACAAAACAGCGGTTGAAAATCTCGATGTAATTTTCATATACACAGCGTGTAACAGTTCGTATTTACGATTTAATTTTGCTGCATATACGTTTCATTTCCGAATCTAATTTTGTATATTGTATGATAGGTCGTCGGATTTCCAATTACCGGTTTAAATAGTCGACCAATTTTCAACTGAAATTTAGTCGCCAGCTGCCTGATTTTCGAAAGGAAATTCTATTTTGTATACGTACGTTTTGATAGTAATCATTGAATCGCGACCGTGGATATTTATCGGCGATTGATTTTCTGATTGTACAGCTGCTTCGCGTGGAACGCATGTTTCAGTGACGTAGAACAACTAGGAATATGAAAAATGTCACGCATGAAACATATGGATGTTCGTTGTAAAGACGAAAGGGACAGCGTTGGAAAAACGTATTGCGTAATGTTTCGCGTTACCCTTATCACTGTTAGTCCGTCGATACCACGATCGGTGGCTCGAGTGTATAAGAGATGCTCGTTACAATCGGTACAAGCGAGCGGGATCTAATAATGATGTGACGAGTACGCGTAAATCTGGAGGATAAATACGAAAAACGCACGCATAAGTTGTGGCGAACGTGTTCGGGTAGGTTTGGCGAGAATTTCAATTAACAAGCGGCAGAATATATCGTATAATATTGAGTGTGCATCGGCCAGTAGTTACTCCGTTTACTGGTCGACGCGTGTCGATTATACACACCGCAACCAGGCAGACCGGATTTGCTGCATTTTAGAATTTCGTAATTTACACGACGATTATGGTGAAGTTTAGAGCTTAATGCGTGATTAAGTGTCCCCGTTTATCAGAATGATAATTTCGCGTATACCCGATTTGAATAACATGTGACACCACTAGATACGCGCAATGCTTTTCGATGTCACGAAATTTCACTCGCAAAACCAAGCACCGCCGCCACCGCCGGCATTTCCATGTCGTTCGTGTTCTCGTTCAAACGTAGCGACGCGATTAATATGAGCTATGAGGAACGCATCGGTAACTACCGGACTTATTGTTTTTCTATCTTTATTTCCTTGCCGAGTATTGCCGGAAACTAGACCGGTCGTGTCCATCGCGGGTTCCGGGGCTTCGTTCCCGGCCGAGGTTTACAGTTCCTGGATCGAACAATACAAGTTGTATCGCAGTAAGCACATCGACCTGCTCATGAGTTACACAGTTAAAGGATCGTCGGCAGGCGTCAGAGATATTCGAGCTTCTAAGGTCGATTTTGCCGGGTCCGACAACGGACTGGATGACAGGAATCTAGCTGAGAAATCTGAAATTCTAGAGATACCGGCTATGGCAGGGTAAGTATCGTACTCCATAATAGCATGACCGCCAATAAAGGTGAATTTTCCATCAGTACGCCTGATGATGGCTAATGGCATTTAGCGGAAACGTTGCTCGAAATATAATCATTTTAATACAGAGCTTTTCGTTTTTAACTGAATTTATTGTGGGATTTCTCTCGTAATTGTGTTGCCTGTAGTGGTGTTGTGACTTGTTTGGTTCAGTTCTTCGTTAATCTAGAGTTTTAAAATTGGGCTCGAATCTAAACCGGTATCAACACGTAAATGGTCTTGTCTTGTGGCGATAATCTGGGGTGTGGGCCCGGTTCCCTGGAGTTTGTCGTTAACGATTTCATCTATACGGATTACCCATCCGAACTCGTTGGATTTTCACTCGAATGATTTGTTGTGTTACAAAGTTTCTGATCCGTATGACCTAGAGTTAACAAGTAAAGTCTTACAGTTGGTATAAAAAGTCTATCGTTCTACTTTCTGATGGGGGTTTAGATAAACCCCGAAACTGATGGAAACTAAACTCTCTATATCAACTATTGGTTTTTACTTCATGATTCCTGTAGCTCTGTATCGATTTGAAGACGCACCGGGATCAACAGTCAGTCGTACAATTTCTTTACCTGTTCAGGCAACTAATTTCCGGAACGTATCGCCGAAACTCGCTCACCGTCGTTTTCTTGGTTTTGAACTCTAGTTTTCTCGTGTTCTCTTAATCTTACTGTGTATCTAAATGTCAATAATGTACATGACCTTATGTTTACAATCATCCTTTCGGTGTTGCTATCATATAATAATAATAATGATTGACATTTATATAGCGCGGGATCCTAACCTGAGTGGGTTCAGATGCGCGCCAATTTGGTATTATTACCCCCAGCCTATAACTCTGTTGCTATCAATCTAAATGCATTATCCCTAGTAAGCAAACCTTCAATATCATTAGGCCTATTCTTTGTTGAATAACGTCATGCATTCTATTAAAAAAGAAATTCACCTTCGTGACATAATCATTCATTCCAACACTTCTCGAGTACTTCACCCGGAGAAGGCTAACTCTCAAGGCCCGGGTTAGGAACCTGTTGTTACGACTTTGATACTTACAGGGATGAGGAAGGCTGCGGCCCCTTAAGGCTTTACTTGGCCCACACAGATAGCTACTTTCCTTTCTCGGCTTCTTTTTATAATTGCGCTTGTTGGACAAATGGTAAATTTTATTGCTGTTTGTTTTGTCTTTCCTTTATTCTCTGTATAGAGCCTTTCATATGCTTTCCATGAAATAAATTCAAACTTGAACTTGAACTTGGGCCATCATGCAGGCGATGGCTGGAAATTGTTCACCGTCGCAATTCAGAATTAATCATTCATTTCCACAACTTCTCAATTGCACAGCAAACACAAAAAAATTAAACTCTTAACGCCCAGTTCGGTATAGGGCTGGGGCAGACAAACTCTCGCTCTCTCTCTCTCGAAAAATCAATTAGTCGAAATTGACGTTATTAATTCCATCGGTTTGATTCCGCTGTTTATGCGTAATACGACTCGTTCAACAAGCAAAGTTCCGGCGTTTGAGTGAGTTTAACCAACAACGTTATAATTAGTAAAGCGGCGCCGACTGATGCGGCGGTGATATAACAACTCCGTATTCAGGCTAAAAATCTGCCGAATGACATGCGCGATACTAATTTATTAGTCATCGTCATAGTATTGAAATATATTATTATATGGGCCTAATGAATAATTCAAATATTCTATGTATTACCGTTCGTATGTAGTGAGTATACGTGTGTATGTGGGGTGATTTCCATCCATCAATCATTAGCACAAATCGAGCGAACGAACTAATTGCTAGTTGCATGCATTTGACGTATTTCGGTTTACCTGGTTTAGATTAGTTCTCTTTTTATGATCGCGTATGCGAATGGTATACGTAGATTTCGGTGTCTGCAATTCCCGCCACTGTTTCGAGTTAAATCAATTGAATTCATTTTCGACCGTTAATAGCCTGATCCGATCGATAAGTTCGAAAATATGACTCATGCGCGGAAATAACGATTTATACTTTGATTATCTAAGTTGATGGCTTTATATGCTCTCTCATTCTTGGAAAATGGAAAGATTGTTGTCGTCTGATTAGCGAAACCAGCCCCAGGGCCTGTTTTATAGATTTTAAAGGCTTACGCAGGAAAACGCCAAAAGAAACTGGCCCCTAGATGTGAAACGAGGCAGTTGGAGAAGCCATTACATGACTACCCAGCAAGAAATGTTTAAAATCAGTGTAATCCTTAAAGATAAATTTGTCTCAGCAAAGTAACCATAATTCCCGTATTAACTGACGATGGAATTAGATTGCAAACCCGCAGGTCCTGTCTCTATAATTCATCAGGCTTAGACTAAACCTCAACTACGTTGAACTTGGAAAACTATACTGATAATGAGGGGTATTATATTTTCTTGTCATTCGCTGATCTAAGAACTACTTAATTTCATCGAATGAGACCGTCTGCTGTTGCAAGTCATCCCTCGCCGATTGATGCTCGCCTTCACGCACGCGTGCAATCATTTTTATTTCGCTGTAAAATACAATCGGCTAAAAACTGTGAAAAAATACTTGAAAAAAAACAACGGGATGTCAAAGGACATTCTATTAATATCACTTTTTTGCAGATGAAAAGCACTGACGACGCGGCACTTGAAAGGCAGTGGAAATAGTGGAAATTGTGCCACCCCTGCTGACAACATGACGTGTTTTATCCAGCCTATTAGTGATAGATCACTTTTCGCAAACAACACGTTTCTCGTGTTTCCAATAAGCATCGTCGTAAGGGGGATATATTTCAGTACACACCGATATGAGCCAGAACTGCGCCGGGCGAAGGCCACATTCTCTAATGAGACAGCAGTCGGTACGGGTCAGAAATACAACCATAAATAGGTAGACAGCTTTAAACATCGACGAACTTTTCGATCGAGCAAAGCCGCTGATAAAATCGTTTCAACTTCGTTTAGATTCTAAATTCGAAAAAAATTCAATGTTCATTATACACACCGTTTGTCAATAAAACCATGGACCTAATTTAATACAATGCAATAAAATCCTCTTAGAAATATTGAGTCCGTCTTTCAAGTTCTCGGATCAATAACATCTGTACACTATAGCTATTGTCCAATTCATTTTGACTTATATGTAAGCAGGTGAAACGACACAGTTGGACATTTTATTTATATCGTTCCAACTGCGTAAATCATATAGTTTAATGCAGTGTTTTTCAGCAGCGTTACCTACTCTGGCGTTAGAGCGTACGTCGATTATTGAATGAACACAGTTGCCGGTGTATGAAACCGGCATAATTAATTAGCTGGCGCGTCGTTGCGAAATCCTATAAAATTCAACGTAACGGCGTTAGTATGGTGATCGATGGTTGTTTCAGCGTTTACTGAACGTGGCGAATCACCTTTTGTTCCGATTAAAAAAATAAATGTAAAACATACGATCGTTACAAAGGCACCTGCTTCACTTTTTCATAGCTTTTGTGCGGTTTTCAGTTTTAACACGTCGTAATTGGTATTGTAAAGTCATTCTCGTGCGGCTGTCGGCGATGACGCGCGAAATATCTTCTCAATAACCCTTAAAAACGATCTTTCCGTCTTTTTCAGAGCCATCGTTTTGGGATACAACTTGCCAGGAATTCCGAAGGGCCAAAAATTACGCTTGAATCGCGATCAAATAGTCGGAATATTCAACGGGACTATTTTGAACTGGAACCACGCGTCGTTACAGCGAACGAATCCGAATTTCACGTTGCCCGACGAGAAGATTTTGGTCGTCGTTCGCGCCGATAAGTCCGGCACGACATCGACCTTCACGCGAGCGCTGGGTTCGTTTAGCCAGGCGTGGAAGCGGACGAAAGGTTCGTTCTCGCAAGGACTGAACGAAACGACGTGGGAGCCGATACACTGGGAGAAACGCGTCATATACCAATACGGACATCGGACGCGCGGAGTTTCCGGTATACTGATGTCAATCAGGTACACGATCGGGTATCTGTCGCCATCGGACGCAAAAGAGGCCGGCATAAGCACGGCCGCCATCGGTAACAAGGCGGGAAACTTCATTGAAAGCGGCCCGACCGAGGTACAGAATGCTATGGACGATTTCATGGACGATTTCGATAGTAACCTAAACGTGTATATAGTCGACCCACCGGGAGCTCACTCGTATCCGATATCCAGCTATACGTACTTCCTCATTCATAAAAAAGGCTACGACGCCTGCGAGATAATCACCGAACTGGTCAGATTCATCGAATGGTTCCTGGTGGACGACGTCGCCAAAGATGTTTGCATCGCTCACAACATGACGGCGATGAGTCCTCGTATCGCGGAAAGAATCATACAAAAGATTCTCAAGAATATTTCGTGCCGCGGGGAAAACGTTTATCGGCTTATGTTAACGCAAAAGGAAGAAGAAGATTACGTAGCCGAAACGTGGGTCATCCCGGTAGCCGTGTTCATCCCGCTGACGTTCGTCGTCATATTCAGCCTGGTCGGCTATATCGTGTTTCAGCGCTACAAAGTTTGGAAGATGATAAACAGTAACGAATGGGACATACCCATCGAAGAGGTGCTGTTCTACTATTCGCCGACGGTGCGTAAGATGGGCAGCCGTTCGGGAAAATCTCTTAAATCGTTCAGTTCCATCGGCGATTCGGAGAGCTTTCAAGAAATGGTCGAATGCAGCACCGAAAAGATCCGCGAGGTTTTACAATGGCCGGGCAAATGGAAGAGTTACACGATTGGATTTCGGCTAATCGAACTATCCGACCTTGAACCGATGCAGACGGCGACGAAACGACTGTTATTGAACATGCGCGATTCGATAAATCACATGAACGTGCTGCGATTCTACGGACTGGCCAAAATCGAAAACGACCATTACGTCGTCAGTGATTACTGTTCGAAGGGACAAATTCTAGAAATCCTACGAGATGAAAAGTTCAATTTAAACCTAGACATAAAGTTTTCGTTAACGTCCGATATCGTGATGGGCATGGCATTCTTGCACGGACACAATATCGTGCACGGAAATCTAAAGTCGGCCTGTTGTCTGGTCGATTCCCATTGGACCGTGCGAGTTGCCGATTGGGAATACGTACAAATATACTCGACCATAAAATCGAAACGAAAACGGAGCCCTCTATTGGCGATACGAGCGTCCGCCGATGATATTGGAAAACACGAAGCTGCGTTTCGCGAATTCTGGACGGCTCCTGAGGCGATACGAGCTGGTTATGACATCGTGCCTTTGTCGTCGCTTGACGTGTATAGTTTCGGGATAATCCTATACGAGATATTCAGCAGGAATGATCCGTATATCGAACACGCCGATACGATGAACGCCGATGACGTACTAAAAGCAATCGTGAACAATAACCTACGACCCGAACCCGATGACGATACACCGATACAGGTCAAACAACTGATGGAGATAGCTTGGGCGGACGATCCCGCGACACGTCCGAGCTTCGACCAAATGGCGAAAATGATCAAACACGCGAACCCCACGAAAAAGAACATGCTCGATTCAATGATGGAAGAGATGGAATTGTACACGTCGTTATTAGAGGATAAAGTCGAAGAGAAAACGACAGAAATCGAAGCTAGCAAAATGAGCATACAAAGGATGTTCTGTAATTCACTGCCGCGAGATATCGTGAAACGGATCACTGACGGGTTTGCCGTCGATCCGCAGGAACACCGATCAGTAGCCGTTATGGCGCTCGAATTAAACAATCTAACTTCTGTGATGAACGACCCGTCGAAATGTCACGAAACGCTGACCGTGTTGTCGAATCTATTCCAAACACTAAACGATATCGTGAAGAAAAAGCCGGACATCTATCAGCTGCAGATGTTCGGCGACACGGTCGTCTGCATGTCCGGGCTGACGAAACGTATCGGTAAAAAGCACGTGAATCGAATCGCTTGCCTTATTCTGGAACTCGTCGACGCGTGCCTCAACTACAAACTACCGACCGGTGATTCGCCGTTGTCTTCCGCGCCGGTTAGCTTTCGTTGCGGATTTCACTGCGGTGCTGTGGTGACCGGTATGCTCGGCGAAACTTGCACCGGCAACTTCTGCGTGTTCGGCGACACGGTGAATACGGCCTTGACACTGATGTACACGTCGCAGACGAACTGTATCCAAGTGTCCGAAACCGTGCACAGAATTCTCTGCAACATCGGACGCTATATGTTCGAACCGAGAGGAGAGGTTTTCTTGAAGGTATGATCAATTTTTCTTTATGGATCATCTACATCGCTTCGGCCTCTGACACTGATTTTTCGTTCCCAATCAATTGCGCACCGCGATGCAACATGAAAATTAGCACACACATGCCATTGAGTTTTTATTTTGAATAAAAGTAACCACACAGTTAATACAGACTTTTAAAACGATTCCACTCTTTAAAAGAAATGACGAATCGAAACCGCAAAAACATGTATTGTTCCGTGGAATCAATAGAGCCCAAATGAATGTGCTTTCAAACAAAAAGGCGGTAATTCCGTGATTCCCTTTTGTTTGAAAATTGATACGAGGACGAACGGATCTATTGCCTCATTATTGGTGATGTATTGTGTATGTACCATTAACGAGGTACCAAACGTTTCATTAGCGAACGTTGTCACAAAAGAATTACTCTTACTAACACCGTACCAGTATGTCTAATTTATTTGTGATAAAGAGTGAAACCTTGGTATATTTTTTCTGCTTTATCTTTCTATCTAATCACGATTAGCAATACTAGCCAAGGCCTCGCGTTTTTTTCTTCAGGGGAAGAATAGTGTTATGACGTACTGGCTGAAAGGGAAAGACGACAGACAATTGGATACGTCAACAACCGAAAGACTGAACGGTTTAAAACGATTGAATGGCTTGGTGGAAGTTGTACCTCCGACACTTGTGTAGTTTCAGCTCGGAAGATTTGTTCGCCATGGTTAAGCGATAAGAGACCTCTACGAAATAACCACCATCCACGAAGCGTCCGGTTGTGAGAAAATTCAGCAGAATAATCGAGAACGAATGTTTGTCATTATATCAGTTTTATCTCAATGTTATTCCCTTCATTTTTTTTTAATTCCACGCCTGACTATTCGCACACTCGTACGATTTGAATAAAGCGACGCCTTCCATTTTAGAAAATAAAATGACACAGTTTATGAATTATCATTCCAGTTAAATTAAGATCGCTTGCTCAAGCTCGTTGAAGATCTTAAAAGCGAATGGATCTCCAGTGTCTGCTATTAAGATAGACGACCTTGGCGCACAATAAACAGTATTATATCTAGAAGCGCAAACCTACGTAATAGACCGATAAATGTCAACATGTCGGAGTGAGTGATTCGGTAGAGGAAACAGTTTCTGGCGCTTTGCAGCCACGTGGTGAGGTTTACTGATCTAACTATACGCATTCATCACCGCCGCTCCTATTCATAGAGGACTCAGTTCGTGAGAGATGCATCAATAGAGCCATTTAAAATGGCGTCCGTCTTGCTAAATAGATTGCTAGAAACGAGCTTGCTTGCAAACAAGGCCGTTGAGAATGTTGGTCGTCTATACGTAACGGTGTAGTTTGCTTAACCGTCAGTTTCAGAGACGTAACAAAATCGGCCTATTTAAAGATTTTGGGGATGTGTCATGACGTAAACCTCTCATCACGGTATCGTGATCGAAAAAGCTGCATAACCTCAAAGTAATATGACGACGCAACTGTTAACGATTCAATATTTCGACACATTGAACCTATTTGATAGATGATGAATACATAACATTTATTTCTAACAAATTCATTATTATCGATTGCTAGGTGCGCCAGGTTTTTTACATCCGTTGATACATAATTTAGATAAATACGACCAGTAAAGATCCTCGAGACTACTTAAGAGTGAATATCTTCTAAGTTTCGAGGCAAGCGTCAAGTTCATCACGCAAATTGTCCATTAGATATAAGAAACGAGGACAATTCGCGCGACTAGTTCTGATCAGATAGTGCTGGTACGATATATTCGCCGTATTGATCGGCTGGTCGGTCCGGATCGTAGTCCACGTCGACGATCCATGATTTTATCCGCAACGGACACGCATTGGCGGCGATTGTAAATTCCCAGAACAACGCGGACGCCGCACCCGCCAACATCGGTCCGATCCAATACACCTGGAATATGAAATAACCTTTCTTGATTAAAATCCTTTCAAATCAATTCTTAATTTCAACCCATTATGTAGAAGATTCGTAGATGAGTATTGTAGGTGGAGTATTGTAGGTTATTTTATTTGGCGCACGAGCTTTCGCTGCCGCGTATAGTAGCTTCATCGACCAGGTTGATGAATATAGTTAATTACATTAAGCCGGAAATTCGAATTTTTTATTAAGCTAATTATGTGAAACCCATTATGATATTTCAAAGAAGCAGGATTTTCCGAGAATCTAGCACTATATAACTGAACAAGGGATGCAAAGGTATAGAATGTATGTATATATGTTTTGCCGCCGAGGAATTTGATCCTTACCCAATGTGTTTTCCAAACGTTTCCCGCAACAGCCGACCCAAGAGTCCTAGCCGGATTCAGACTTGGCCCTGTGTATGACGCCTAGACACGCAAGTTTGAGAAAAAAAATCGATGTTTAGTTTACCTGAATTGACGACATAACACAAATTACCCGTCAAAACGCTAGTTACTAGTGGTTTTTCGAGTATTCCCGGTAAACAATTATTGGATATTTCAACGCAGCTTTTTATGATCCATGAAATATGGATTCACGTGGAAAAAGTATGTGAGGAGATGTTTCACGGCTAGAAACGGAAAAGCAAAGGTAAAATCGATGGTCGAAAAATGCGGTAAATTGATGTACGTGATGCTTGCTTTGGAGTTTACGCATTGAGTTGGTGTGGAAAAAAATATTACTAAAAGTTCATTGCTTTAGCTACCGGGTCGGTTTCAGTTAGCTTGATCAAGATTTTAAAGAGTGATGAGAGAAAATTAATTGAGTTAGCCCCCGGTTTGAAGTTAATACCTATCTATAAAACCGGCCCCAGGGTATTAGGCGGCTGGCCGAGTCAACTCTAAGCTCAGCAGAAACGAGAAATAAGGTATATATATATTGATTCTTAGCCTAAGTACTAGAATATACAGGGAAACTATGAAATCCAATAAACAATATGATGGATCAACAGGCTAAAGGGGCCAACTTGTTACATGAGTTGGTCTGTAACTTGAGACTCGTAAATGATGGTAAAAGATATCGTTAAGATGCGGGGGCGGATCTAGGAACTTTGGGAAGCTGGGGCCCAGAAGAAAAGAAAAGGCGTTTTTCAGTTAAAGTAGCCATGTCTAAGAAATATATCCGAAAATGGGCAATTTTCCCGCGAAACGATGAGTTTCGAATTTGCAGGCTTTAACAATTGTTGTCATGACGAAAAGGGCAATTTCAATGGGAAGGCAGGGGTCCGTACGGTACCCCTGAGACCACTCCCTAAATCCCACCCCTGAGATTTCATATCGCAAATCCGGATAACCTGATAACCAACATAGAAAAACCACTGGGAGTAACGTACGTATGAAAAGGAAGTACTGGCTGAAACGGAGATTTTTCGTGCTGTGAGTGAACAGCACAAAGTTCATTATCTATTTAATAATCTTTATATTTTACAGTTAATTTATCAATTCTAACGAGTAGGAACTCTTAGCAGATTACAAACAATACCATGCGATTGTGCTGGTAAACGGGCTGTTTGTATCTTCAATATATCGAGTTATTGTACACGATGCATATTTTATAGAACGGATACGATACGAGAGGAGATGAAAAATTGATATCAACTTGAAATCTGTTTCAACGACACTACATTGTGCACGTACCCCGCCGATTACGCAAACGAATAATGAAATGCCGATCGCCAACGGTCCCGAACCGCTCAGATCCTTCCTGGCGTTATCAGTCGACGCGAATACCGTCGTTACAAGCACCACGGTTAACACCAGTTCAACAATCAATCCTTGCCACGATTGAAGATCCTTAAAAAAAAATTTACGAAAGATCAGGGCCGTACCTAACATTTGAATTTTAGGGGGGGGGCAGAGAAACCCGTAAAAGGGCAGTTCTATAGGATATAACATATATAGGATATTCGCAAAAAAGCGCACTTTTCCAAAATTAATGGGAGGAACTGCCCCCTTGCCGGCCCTGAAGATGTAACGAAAATACATGTAGGGCCCTTGAGTATAATATTTCGGTATCTTTAATGAATTTTGATCCAAAATATCATAATAAAGAAAGAAATACAAAAAGACTTCGTAGTTTAGAGACCTTTGATACGACTGTGGCGCCGAAGCTTCCACCAACACTTGTAGGGGTTACACCCTTGACCAAAAGAGCTCCCACAATAGCACCACAACACTGAGCAACCAAGTACAAGAAAAACCTTGAATAGAAAAAAAAACATTCGTCATTTCCAATATATAAGTTAATTTTGCTCTACATTTTATGATTGCTGCTCGAGGACTAATTGTGCCGTGCAACCGAGATGGTACTAGCGATTTGCAAATGTCGATACCATCATATGAAAACGAAGCTGAGGAAGTTGAGCATATTATACAATGTATCGCATTACGATCATAATTATGCGCACAGGGTTTTCCCGATAAAGAATAGAAAAAAGTCATGGTGTCAGGTACGGTTCGATTTCTCACAAATCTACACTTATCAGAGAACGATAACCAACCACACTCAAACGTGGTGAACGGATAATAAGATTTAAAAAAAAACCCACTATCTACAAATTAAAAGAATTCAAAAACAAGAAATTTATTTATTCGAACAATCTGAAATATAAAAAAATACACGACGTTTCGATCTCACCCTACATCTGACGATGATCTCTAGAGTGAGATCGAAACGTCGTGTATTTTATATATTTTAGATTGTTCGAATAAATATATTTCTTGTTTTTAAATTCTTTTAATTTGTAGATAGTGGGTTTTTATCTTACTATACTTATCAGGTTTTACATGGCTAAAAGCTTGGTGCCTACGCAATCAAAATTCTGATCATATCTTTTTTATTCGGAAAATATTGGACATCATTAATTAAATTCAACTATTAAATTCACAAGTGTTACCTAATTGCGCTGATTTTCCTCGCAACTAACATCCCCAGAGTAACGGCCGGGTTGATGTGGCCTCCGCTTTTTCCGGCCGTAATCCAAACAACAGTGCCCAGTCCGAGTCCGAAAGCCGCTGCTATGCCCGGCGTTACGGGAGCTGGCGCTCCGGGCCAGGTTAACGTCGAGGTCACTCCAACTACCAGAAATAGCATCGTGCCGAAAAATTCGGCCAACAGCGCTTGATAAAATTGCAAACTTTTAAGATCTTCTAAACTACTCGATAGTCGGATGTTTTCGAGCGAAGCAGACATGACCTTTTCTCGTGTCAGTCGATCCAGTTCTTGTGAGAGTGCAGCTTCGCCGTTCTCTGTGTTTAAACACCAAGAATGTTATTTTACTAAACAAACCGAGGTTTCACATCACAGATACAGGCAATATACATATCAGAAGATCGGCAGATTTTTTACCCGCATTATAAGTTATATATATATATATATATATATATATATATATATATATATATATATATATATATATATATATATATATATATATATATATATATATATATATATATATATATATATATATATATATATATATATATATATATATATATATATATATATATATATATATATATATATCTGGTAACATGTGCAGTAAAGGATTAGTTAATATATGTATATGCAATATACAGTTAGGTATCGTATTAAGCTCTAAATACTATTCATGAGGTCCCATCTGTAAAAGCAAGTTAATGCGTGAGTTTGCACCAGGAAGGGTCCATTGATTAAATTCCAACGCTATTTCACCTAATTGAAAAAAGAAATGCCCGACAACCGAACTTTCCCGATTTCAAACCTGGGAACTCAATATGCTTGGAGGTCCGTAGTGTAAAAGATCCAGTGATGATTGTGATCGTGGTGGCCAAAGGCTATGGCTAGTGATCAGCCGGTTACGCTTGGTGACATGGTTGTTGTAGAATGCTTTATTCGCAACAACACCTTAGATAGCAGTTACAAGACCGTGAACATTCTACCAAAAATCCTTTATTTCGCTAGTACCACTGAAGTCCTGATCGGGTATTTTCTTATTGTCAAAATAAATCACATGAACTTCATTCATATTTCCAGTGACATAGTAAACCGATGGTCATACTGATACTGCAGCTTTTCTGCCCAGCTCGGCTCTCCCGAGATATCAGCTACAGCTCTAGTGTCTATCTTACCAAGTACTTCAAGACGTAGCTTTCAAAAATACAATACAAAAAACTTGCAAATCACTGTGCATACCGGTAGGGAAACAGGTTTCTCCGAGGAGTCTGATGATTTCCAGTATAAGTGTATCGTAAACCATAAGAAGCAAGTATTTTCATTTTCTTTCTATATAAATACATATACATATCACCAGCAACAGCTGTTGTTTTTGAATTACTAATGATCGAAGTTCAATCGAAGTTCTGTTCATTGTCGGTATGCCGCAGTCCTAGCTACATTAACTACATAATTAACGTCCCCTAAATGCAGAAAAGTACGTGCACTTTGTATCGACAAAAAAGAACGCGAATTATTCAAATTAATATGCCGTTTATTTTTCAACAATAATATAACGTTCTGTAATTCAGAAATTCCAACAAAAATTTTACTAAAATACATCATCATTTTTTTGCGAATGAATATATGTACATTAATTTTTCCGAAACGTTTGATTATAATCACGCAAGTATTATCACAGTCTATTACAGTACGTTTAAACGACTATAAGAACGCCACACTGCTGCTCTGTAAGATATCTTTTGAATCTTGGACGGATCGATGGTAATCAGGTTTTTCAAGTCTACTATCTAAATACCAGAAGCGTTCGTTAGGAAACGATCAAACGATGAAATGTCTTTTGCTACGGGGTCGTCTTCGGGAAAATCCTGACAAGTGCGAATCGCCACATTTTTGAATTCTACAGCCTGGAAAAGAAAATGTACCGGCTTAAACCACTATTTTTGTTCCGATTAGATTTTTGTTCCATTTACGCGTCAGCGTTCAAACGCTCATCAGTTAATTAAGAAGGCTACGCGTGATTGTTTCAAGTTTGCTCGGAGAAAACCTACTTTGATTCCATCCCGCAGAACGAAATACAGCATTGCCAGAGCATGAGTAACTTTAATCAGAGTCGCTTTGGTCACCTCGTTATTCTGTCCATAAACTTCCTGAATCAAGTTCAAAACTTTTTTTGCTTCGGCTTCTTGCGCTTCATCTGAAAAATTAAAATAAAAGAGTTAAAATATTTAGAGTTTACCAGTGGATAATTGACATAGTAACAATTAAACGTTTGTTGTTACTATTATATTTATCCATTGGTTATCTTAAAGCAACTTTGAGGAACTGACCCCAGAACGAACGACCTAAAACTAACCTAAACCAATATCCGGTTCTTGATTTATTTCGGCGACCACCAAACCGACTCCCTTCGGAGCGATTGGTGTTTTCGTCCTCATCTTCACTATCTTAAGCAAATGATCATACCATATATCTAACACCTGAACGAGAAAGAAGTTTTCATAAATTCAATGAATCAACCATCAACGTCGAAATAGTCGGCTCTAGTCATTAAGTAAAACAACTCACCCTTTTGTACAATGAATCTGCCGTTTCCATATCTTCTTTCCGCAAGAAAACGTTAGCCATGTGAAAATAGCCGCCCGACGTTCGAATGTCATCGCTTCCGAATTCATTCGAGGCATACCAAATCTGAATGAAAATAACACTATAAACTTCAGCAGCAGTTGAAAAGTTTATCAATTGCCGCTTGCAGATGAAGTTAGTATCAGTCAAAAAACAACTGGACATAGTTCCACGATTGACTCTAAAATTAGAATTACAGTGGAACCTCGTTACAACGAACTCGGATACAATGATTCTTCGGACATAACAAATATAGAATTTTGTCCCAAGTAAGACATTATTTGATAAATTTTATACTGGATATAACGAACTATCGTATATAACGAACATTTTTTCTGGTCTCATGAAGTTCGCTGTAACGAGGTTCCACTGTAGTTTACTTTCAATGTTTTCACTCTAAAA